>NW_027554094.1:1279026-1918540 GCF_045843805.1 Urocitellus parryii | reverse complement strand
TTATTCTGAAGGTTTTATATATATCAATTCATTTAATCTTCATAACAATAGTACCTTACAGTAGTAGTAGGTCCTATTCAAATCCTTATTTTAGAGTAAATTGAGGCAGTCACACATCCAGTGAGTAATGAAGCTAAGTTTCAAGCCAAAGGAGTAGACTCCTTTTCATCACAACCTATCAACTAACAAGCAATTGTTGTACTTTCTGACAAGAGGAGCAAAATCTGATTTAAATCATAATATAGCTGAATTATTGATATGTACAGTTAACAGGGGGAAGGCACAAGCTAGCCAGCCCAAGGAAGAGTGTCTGCAATGCTCCCGTCCTGGGTGGAGCCATTCTCGTTTGTCTGTGACCAAGGGCTTGTCACTATAGTCTCTGCTAAGGTTATTCATCAACCTCCAACAATGAACCCATCAGTTGTTTCCCCAAATTAACTGAATCTTTAAAACTTAGAGAAAAGAATGTAGTCCACCATGCTCATAATGTTAAATAAAGAAAACGATGGAAAAAAGGTGTGCACAAACATTTGTCTACAGGGGCCATGAGAGGTCCCGGTTGGTCCAGTGTACTTCTGCGCTTTCTGGAGAACCAGTGGATCATAGAGAGAAACTGTCTGAGTCATTCTTCATTTCTTTTCTACCATGTATTTATTATAAAATGTATCTAGTAGGCATCTCTAACAACATGTTGAAAAAACTGAACTCATTTTTCTCTCAAAATCTGCTCCTTTCAGTCTTCCCTATCTCAGAAATAAGAATGACAATTTAATTCCCATTTTCCAGGTGCTCAAAGCCCAAAACTTACAAACCATCTTTGATCTCTTTTCTCTCACATTCCAACTCCAGTCCATTAGACAATATTATGTCTTTATTTTTATAATTTTATTGAGATATGGTTGACCTACAATAAATTGCACGTTTAAGGTGTACGATTTGATAAGTTTTGACATGAGTATACCCATGAGACTATCACCAAAATCAAAAGAGTCTTTCATCGTTCTTTGTAATCCCTCCCCTCTCCTTTTCTGGGCTGTCTCCAAACATCTCCTGTCATTATAGATTGTTTTGCATTTTCTAGAATTTGATATAAATTATACAACATTTTATTTATTTATTTTTCTGACTTCCTTCTTTCCAAATAAGCATTTGAAACATGCCCCCAATCTGACCACTCCTCTGCATCTGCTAAGCCAATATACAGGCCAAACCCACATCATAAGTCACCTGAATGATTCCCTTAGCCTTCTTCTGTCCTTGCTTCTGCCCTCATTTCCCCCAATATCTATTGTACTGATGGCAACTAGAGTGATATTCTTAAATATAAATTTGATTGTGTCTCTCTGCTCAAAATCTTCCTATAGCTTCCCATTTCCAAATAAAAGGCAATGACTTTAGCCAGGCCTGGTTGTATTCATCTGTAATCCCAGCAGCTCAGGAGGCTGTCAGGAGGATCCTGAGTTCAAAGCCAGCCTCAGAAATGCAGTGAGTCCCTAAGTAACTCAGTGAGAGTTATCTCTAAATAAAGTATTTTAAAAAGGACTGTGGGTGTTGCTCAGTGTTTAAGTGCCCCTGGGGGTTCAATCTCTGGTATCAGGAAAAAAAGCCATGACTTTATTATGGACTGCCCTGGCTTATTATGGACTGCTCTTATTCAATGTGACTCCCCTCATCCTTTTCTCCCCATTTCCTAACATTCTTCTCTTGTCTGTTAGTTCCATTTAAATACACCAAGCCCACCCCTGCTTCAGAGCATTTACACTTGTAACTTTGCCTCAACCTTAACTCCCCAAATCATCTGACTAGCTAACTACCCCTTCACTTTATCATGTCTCTGTAACAGTGGCATTTCATGTGATAAAGGCCTTCCCTGGCCATCCTACACAAAATAGAGCCTCTTGCCATGACTATCAAGCCCATTACCCTGCCTTTCTTTCTCTTCAGACTTGCCTTTCCACTTTCGACTTCTCTTACCACTTTCCTTACATTTGTTTATCTACTTCACTGCTCTGAGCCAACCTCAAACACAATTTCCAACAGGAGCAGGAAATTAGTTGTTTTGTTCACTACTGTTACATCAGTGACTAGGGAAATGCCTAGAATGTATGAGAGAGTTAACAAATGATTTGTTGGGTAAACTCATGGTTCCAATGATATTATAAATATACTACACTATTAACCTAAACACCTATATTAACTATTAAGCCCCCATATATAAATAGTACTGAGAGGAAATAAGCTATGAGAACAAGGCATTTAAGGTCTACCTCTCAGCAGCATGCATCCTCAGCTCCAGGAATGTACCCCTGAATGTGTTTGTTGTTGAATGAAAACATACTTGTGTGGAGAGTAGTTGTTTGGTTACATGATACTGGAATATTTAAGTAGATCTTTTAAAACTAGCTTTAATTTTTTCTTATTTTTCTTATTATAGAATATGGTATGTTGTAGAATTTTTCTTATTGTAGAATAGAAATTAATGATAATTCATTGGTGGAAAAATCAGAATAGCAAAATGATCTAATTGCATATTATCTTCTTGATATTTACCTTGACTCATAATCAGATATACTTTTATATGCATAGTCAGTGCTTCCAGTTACTGAAGAACTAGCTTCTTATTTTGTAGAGTTTTCAATACTTTGATTTATCAGTATTATTTTTTAAACTTATTGCCTTAAAGACATATTAACTAGTCTGGTGGATAATGAGAAGAAAATTTCTCAACTGGCCACAATAAGGTAGTGGTAGTTCTTTCTATCAGGATACATACAATTAGTGGATGAATCAGCATTCACTTTTACTCATGGCATTTAAATTTGTGGCATTGATGTTTAACATGATGTTTAATATAAGGTTATATTAAAAACCTTCAGAAAAGGAACAGGATAGAATGTGGTGGTGATTGTTGGCATGGAGATAAATAATCTCAAGTGCATTATTCTTTAATACCTCAAAGGGAAATCTTACGGGGTAAGGGATGAGTAATGGTTAAAGGTAAATGTGACCAGTTTGGGTGGAGGGGACATAAAATTCTAAGATATGAAGGGTTCCTAATGTCAGAGTACAATCTAAATGAGACAAGAAAAACATATCTGAAACAAATAATTGGCAGCATAATAACATATACCATTGGAAACTTGTGAAGGCACTTGCCTAGGAGCATTCAGTAGGCCTAACGCTGCTGTTACCAGGAAGAACCTCATCTATTGTAAATGATGAGTCAGAAAATAGTGTTAAACATTTATGGAAGACTAAATCTCTCCAAGAGGGGCAACAGATTTACCCTCACATATAAAACATTGGAAAAAAGTGGACAAAATACAAACAACAGTTCTCAGATATTAGATAATAAGCAGCGTAAGAGTGACCTCTAAGATAAAGTTAAGCATGAGAGATGAGTGCTAGGATTATCCCAATTTACTCCCTGGAAAGAATTTTTTCAGGCCACATCCAGAGAAGGGAAACTCAAATAGAAAATCTCCTGAGTTGAAGAGATGGATTTTAAAGTCTGAAGAGACAGATGCAGCTAGAAGTCCCAGAGCAGAATAAAGGGGAGAGTAGGGAATTGCAGAGGGAGGGAGAGTGTGTACATGCACTAGCTCTCTAGACATCTATGGACGGTTCCCCTGAAGTCTGTGGCTATGTAACAATGGGCACACATGTAAGGCCAGAGAAAGAACCTTCAGAAAAGAACAGAATGGAAGGTGGTGGTGACTGTTGGCATGGAGATCAATTTTTGTAATCACCAGCTAGAATGGAAAATCTATAATAAAAGGGCATCAAGTAACATAGTCAGTAAAAGGGAAAAATTAGCCCAAGATTGAAGGTAACTCCAGTCTAGCAGAATCTTAAAAAGATAAAAATGCTTCCAAGATAGTTTAGAAAAAAAAAGCTATACACAGCTCAAGAATATTTAAACGAATACAAAATATCCAGTACTCAACAAGGTAAATTCACAATGTTTGGAATCCAATAAAAATGTATGAGGCATGCAAAGAGGTAGGAAAATATAACCCATGTTGAAAAGAAAATTAATAGAAATGATCATTAATTACACTGTGATAGAGTTATTATACAAGGACATTAATACAGTTGTATACCATATGTTCAAGATGCTATGGAAAAGAATAAGCATGTAAAGGAGAAAAAGAAGATATAAAAATGTCTGAATTAGATAAAACAGATAAAATTAGATAAAATCAGATAAAACAATGGCTAAGGTGAAAATTACACTGAATGAGATTAACAGCAAATTCGACATTGAAGAAGTCAATATCAGCAAACTGAATATGCAGTGATAAAGACTCCAAAATCAAACATGGAGAAAGAGACTGAACTGAACAGAGCATCAGTATGCACAGCTTCAACCAGTCCAACATATATATATGTATGTTATGGTAGTTCCTAAAAGAGGTGAGAAAAACACATTTGAATAAATAATAAATAAAAATGTTCTATATCTGATGAACACTCAGATTCAAAAAGCTCAATGAATAAGAAAAATGATAAAGATGACACAAATATACACTAAATGCTTAAAACCAGTGCTAAAAATTGAAAAGCATCTACAGAAAACAGACACCATTATGTACAAAGGAGTGAAAGTAAAATGTCAAAATTCATTCAAGAACCATGCAGAAAACAGTACATCAACATTTTCAAGTTCTGAAAGAAAAAAACACTGACATCCTAGAATTGCATTCCAAATGAAAATATATTTCAAAATGATGTAGTCTTTAATGCAAAAGAATTAAGTTAAACCCTACCCCACATAAAAATTACCTGAAAATGGACCACAGACATAAATGTAAGAACTCAAAATGGACCACACACACACACACACACACACACACACACACACACACACACATATATATATATATATATATACCAAAACTAAATGTAAGAAAGCATAGGTAAATCTTGGAGTAGACAATGACTTTGTAGTTAAGACACCAAAGGCCCAAGCACGAAAAGAAAAAAATAATAAAGTAATGAACTTCATCAAATTTAAAACTTTTAAAGGCTACCATCGAAGAAAGTGAAAACACAATCATAGAAGAAAATATTTACAATTCATGTAGTTAGAATATAACTACCTAGAATATACAAGCAATTCTTATTGTTCAATATGAAAAAAAATGGCAAGAAATTAGAATAGACATTTTTCCAAAGAAAATATGCAAAAGCAAATAAGCAAATGAAAGGATACCCAGCACCATTAGGGAAATGTACAACCTCAGTGAGATACTACTTCACATCTATTAAGATGGTTATAATCAAGAAGATAATAATAAGTTGGCAAGGATGTGGATCAATAGGAGCCCTCACACACTACTGGTAGGAATAGACTACAGACCTAAATGTAACAGCTAAACCTATACAACTTCTGGAAGAAAATATAAAAAGCTGCTTGGCAGAGACTTTTAAAATTAACTAGCTCTCTCTGCCTCATGCTCTCTTTTTTCTCTCTCCTCTCAGAAATAAATCAGACTTAAAAACTTTGTCTCATGCTGGGCGTGGTGGTACATACCTGTAATACCAGTTGCTCAAGAGGCTGAGACAGGGGGATTGCAAGTTCAAAGCCAGCCTCAGCAAAAGTGAGGCACTAAGCAACTCAGTGAGACCCTGTCTCTAAATAAAATACTAAATAGGACTGGGGATGTGGCTCAGTGGTGGTATGCCCCTGAGTTCAATCCCCAGTACCAAAAACAACAACAACAAACTTTGTCTATTCTATATTCATTGTTATGGAAATGGAAAGGTAAGCTGACAGACTAGGACACAGTATTGGCAAAACATATCTCTCTCAAGGGAATGATATCTAGGATATACAAATGATTCTTACAACTTATTAATAAGAAAAATCACCCAATTTGAAAAGATGGGCAGAAGATTTTTTTTTCTTCACCAAAGTAGATACAAATATGGTGAATGTGCACATGAAAGGATATCCAACGTAAGTTGAAATGTAAATCAAAACTGCAATGTTATTACACATACAGTAGGATGGACAAAATTTAAGACTGATCATAACAAATGTTGACAAAGATGAAGACTATGGTATCTCTCTTAGAACTGCAGACTATAACATGTAGTACAAACAATGGCACAAACTGTTAGAAAACTGTTTGGCAGTTGCTTTAAAAGTTAAATCACATCTGTCGAGATATTTACTCCAGAGAAATAAAAGCATACATCCACACTGAGACTTGTGCACAACTATTCATGGTGGTTTTATTTGTAATAGTCAAAAAATCCCCAATGTTGGACTGTGGGAACATGTCTGTCTTACATGCCTCAGAACCCTTATACTCATATTAACCATATAGTAGGCATTTGATTACTAACTTTTACATGAATGTAGAGACTGATTTTTTTTTACTGTTAATAGAGCTTCTCTTTTATTAAATATAACAGACAAAAGAAAATCACGTATAGCACAATGAATTATCACAAAGTAAACATATCCACTGAACCCTAACCCAGGTCAAGAAACTGGACATCAAATGCACCTTCATGAGCCCTTTCTTATTGCTCCCCTAATTATTCCCTCCGCTCCCCCAGAGTTAGGCACTATTTTAACTTCTAATAACAAGGGTTAGTTTTGCCTGTTTTGTTACTTTATACACTGTAATCATACACATGTGATCTTTGGTATGTGGCTTTTTTTAGCTCCATATGTATTTTTATAAGATTTATCCAAGTTGTTGAATGTGAATGTACTTCTTATTTTCATTGCTTAATAATTTTCCACTGTATAAATATAACCTGGTTTACTTAAAAAAAATCCCCAATGTATATCAATAGGAAAATAGATAATAAATTTTGGAAACATACTTAGCAAGAATAAAGAACTATTGATAATAGCAAAAACAGGGAGATTCTGAATGAAATAAACTAGACAAAAAGTAATATGCATTGAAAATTCTTTTTTTTTTTGTACTCCCTAGTACAAATATCCAGGGGTGCTCTACTGCTGAGCTACTCCCTAGCCCATTTTATTTATTCATTTATTATTAATTTTTTTTTTTGCTATCAGAGATGGAACTCTTGGGAACTCAACCACTGAGCCACATCCCCAGCCCTCTTTTGTATTTTATTTAGAGATAGGTCCCACTGAGTTACTCAGGGCCTCGTTAAGTTGCTAAGGTTGGCTTTGAAATCCCAATTCTCCTGTTTCACCATTCTGAGCTGATGGGATTACAGGTGTGTGCCACCAGTTTAGTTTTTATTTTGAAACAGAGTCTGGCTCAGTTCCCCACATTTACCTCAAACTTGTGATCCTCCAGCCTCAGCCTCCTGAATATCTGGGATTACAGACTCTGCCACCACCTTCCAGCAGATTCAGTTATATTTAAAGGTAGAAAGTTATAAACCAGGTGAATCCTAGTAAAGGTCTTAGTAAAAAAAAAATAATAAAAATAAAAGCACTATGCTTGGTCACAATATGGTAAGTCAGAAAATGACAACAAATACCCATTTTCTGTCAGGTTGACCAGAACAGTATCATTTCTCAATGGATTTCAAAGGGTCTCCCTCCCTTCCTTCCTTCGAGTTTTGGCGCGTGTGTGTATGTGTGTGTGTGTGTACATCATCTTCTGTGCCAGTGTAAGAGGTTTAGGCAATGGATCAACCTTTACACCTGTGCCGAAGGACCCCAATCTGGGATCTATCTCCAAGGGTGGAGGTGACTCTAGATCCTCATTATAATCCCGAGAGTGGGAACTCCTAAAAAAATAAACAGGTCTTTCTTGGTAACACCAGTTTCCTCCTTGGTAAAAGTTAGTGTAGTGGGGGGGTGGAAAGGGCACTACCCTGCCACAAAATAAATGCTAAAATGTATTTTGGTACAAATTGTAAACACTAAAGAGTTAAAAGTAAGAGATGAGTCTTGGGATTTGAGCTAGACCTGGATAAGTACATAGGATTCAGATTCTAAAAAGAGAATAAAAGGCAAGTGAATTAAACAGCATAAGAAAGACTCAGCAGAAAGAAGTATGTTTAAAGGACAGTAAGGACACCTCATTTTGCTAAGAGGAAAGGATTCTATAAAGGATGACATATTTGTGTGCTTAGGTCAGATTATGAAATTCCTTGAAAATCAAGCATAAGGATTTAGACTTAATAGAATAAAAATGCAGAAAATATTAGACTTTAAGTAAAGGGATCATATAACTTAAGTGGAATTTAAACAAGTATCTTGCCCTTAAATCCAGGGAAGATGGAGGTTTAGGCTGGGCATGACCAGTAGGGCTGAGGCACTCCCCACAATTAAAAAGTCATGTTGAAGTGTACTGTACTAATGGAAGTGAGTCATATACAAGGCAAGGTCTTCTGCCAGCATCTACTGTTTGTCTAGCCCTGAAATATTATTCCACTTTCAACTGTACAAAGAAAGAAACTCAAACATCTGAAATTGCCACTAATATATGGCATATATGAGTTCCTGTTTCTGGTTCTGCCTAATTTACCTTGGCATTCTTTTCACGGAGGTCAAATATTTGGTGTGTTGAAATAAATGCAGAACAGATGTTGGGGACTTGTGGCCTGCACATCTCAATTTCCACAGTGCACTGTTGGGCTTTATACATTTAGTTTTCAGAAATATAAATTACTTCCTTACTAGAACAGCAGCAGAAGTAAGGAATATAGCCAAAAAGATTGTAGTAAGAGTCAGAAGTCTAATTGTGTGACTATAGGGAAATCATTAACTTTTCTGAGTCTCAGATATTTCATCTATACAAATATGGGGTCAAAGTTAAAATTTTATAATTCACTTTTTAAGAAGAAAATGAGATAATATATGAAAGATTGCCCATTTATGTGGTTTAAATAATTAAACAGCAAAATCCTGGCGGTTACAGCCAATATAGACAATTGACAAAGCAACAAAAGTCTTGGCAATAAATGCTTTCATCACTAAGAAGACATTTTTAGATAGTGCATACTCTGGAAACTGTTCTCTTCTCACTGAAACAAAGTAAGGCTGATAACATCCTCCAAAAGTGTGCTTGGAAGATCACAAGCACCTCTTGGAGGAGACAGGGAGAGTGGAGGAGAAAATATGTTCTTGGGGATAACATATAGTCTACCAGAGCATACACTGAAGCAAAGCAAACCCTCCTGAATCTTCAGCATTTTAACTGATGCATGCAGTATAAAATTAGAAACAGGACCATAAACACTATTATGAAGACTATACTTAGTGGGGGACACTGAACAAATATATATGGGAAAGTAAGTTCTCTGTGATTAGCATGAAAGCTCAGTCTTACCCAAATCCAAATGAAATTTGAAATGGTTTGGAATACATAAGGAGGATCAGTGAATGACATCAAACGCAAATGATGAAATAGAGAATCTGAACATGATCTTTCTCTTATTTCTCACTGATCCCTTAGAACCACCAATAGAAATATAATATTAACTCTACATGTAAATTAAATTTTCTAGAAGTCATATTTTAAAAAGTAAGACAGATGAGCTTCATTTAATAATACATTTTACATAATTCAATATATTCAAAATGACATCCTTTTAACTTGTAATCATAATAAAAATATAACTGTTATTTTACATTCTTCATAATAAGTCTTTGATATCTGACTTATGGCACATCTCAGTTCAAACTGGGCACATTTAAAGACAGTCAAAGCATAAGAAAGTAGGGATTGTAAATTAACACTAGGCCATATCATATACTTGCACTTATTTTAAAGAAAAGCCAAGTTTAATAGCATGTTTTAGGTTTTAAAATATTTTTGGCCAACCTCTCTTGGTACTTACTCAGAAGTGAGAAAAGATGATTGAAGGTATCTCAACATCCCTCTTTTTTTTCACTCAGAGGTTAGGATTTCTGTTGCAGTAGCTAGGGATTGCATTGTCATTTCAGATGAATGTCAAGTCTGTAATCAAAAAGTGTAAGTCATCATTAGGTTCCTACACTTGTCATTCTTTTATTATTTTTCATTGTTATCTTAAATATATTTACTTCTTGACAAACATAAAGAAATAAAGAATTATATTTAAATGGATAATAAAACAATTTGACTGCATAAAATCCCTTTTCGTTTTAGGTAGACCTACTGGTACAAACAAATCACTTGGGTGGTCTATTTTTCTTTGGTAACAGGGATTGAACTCAAGGGCTCTAGACCACTGAATCACATCTCCAGCCCTATTTTGTATTTTATTTAGAGATAAGGTCTCACTGAATTGTTTAGGGCCTTACTTTTGCTGAGGCTGGCTTTGAACTCACGATCCTCCTGCCTCAGCCTCCAGAGCCACTGGGATTACAGGCATGAAGCACTGTACCCGGCACCTGCTCTGTTCTCTTAACTTCAACTGTGTTTTCCTTGGTAGATTACTTCTTTGCACCAGGGTTTCTTGATAGAACTCTATTGGTACTTTGGTTTGGACTATTCCTACTAGCTGAAGGTTATATACTATCTATGGGCCTGGCCAAAAAATGTTAGTAGTTTCCTCAGTCATGGTGAAACAACAACAAAATGCCCCCAGGCATTTCTAAACTTCTCTTGAAAAGACTAGTATCACTCTCCCAGTTTGAGAGTCACTGCTTGAAATGTTAGTTAAACTCTGATCATTTAACAAAGCACCTTTAGTTGTAAGTATCCTATATTTTGTAGTTTGCAAGTATTCTGTATTTTGTAATTTCTCTTATCAGCTAAAAAGAAAGGATTATAAAATCAACATTTAAGGCTGGGCTTCATGATGCACACTGTAATCCCAGTGGCTCTGGAGGCTGAGGCAGGAGGATCTTGAGTTCAAACTCACCATCAGCAATTTAGCAAGGCCTTAAGTAATTTATGGATTTCCTATCTCAAAATAAAAAAAATGTAAAAAAGGGCTGGTGATGTGGATCAGTGGTTAAGCACCTAGATTCAATCCCCTGTGCCCATCCTCCACAAATCAACATTTTAAAAACCAGAATCACTAAAACATCAAAGAAACTCAAAGGCCCTTGTAAACACAACTGAATTTGCTTCAAAGGTTTTTTTGCTTTTTGTTTTCCACTTCAAGTTAACACTACCTTTAAAAAAATCACATTTTTGAATTTATTTTTTCTGACCTCTAAGAGGGATCTTACATTTTTCTACTTTCCTTTCCAAGACTATTCCCTCTTTTGCACTGTGTAATCTTGAATTTAAATCTGAACTAGTTGCATTGTGTTAATAGTCAAATTATGATACAATTTGAATTATTGAAATGCATATGGAGGGGTTTCTTTTCTTATTTTTAGTGAAAACTCACGTTTTTAAAATTAGCACCTAGGGAACTATAGGTGGAGACTTTACATATTAGAGTCATCAGCATAATTGTAATTAAATAAACACAAATCAGTTCATGATAGCTGATTTCATTTACTATTATAATCAGCTTTCTCCTCTATAAAACAGCCCAATTAGTCCTAAATTGACATTCACTAATTGTATATTAGAGTTTCAAGGAAAACAATGAAGAGTTAGTGACTATCATAATGATTGAGATGTGTTTTGACATCAGTAATTATTATTATTTTTAAGATGGGGGTCTTGCTATGTCGCCTAACCTGATCTCCAACTCCTGGACTCAAGCAATCCTCCTGGCTTGGCCTTCTGAGTAGTTAGGACTACAAGTCACCAAACCAGCCCAGTAATTACTGTTTAGTAGATCTCTTTTTGGACACTAAAATCACTACTAATATGATTGTATATGTTTGAAATTGGTTTTATGAGCAACATACAGATTTGATGCAATTCCCATCAAAATACCCACAAATTGGTGTGAATATACTTTGTATACAACGAGAGATATGAAAAATTGTGCTCTATATATGTAATATGAATTGTAATGCATTCTGTTGTCATATAAATTTAAAATAATAATAATAATAATAATAATAATAATAATAAATATCATTTTTCCAGAAGTAGAAAAAACAGTCCTGAAATCCATTTGGAAGAATGAAATATTCAGAATAGCCAAAACAATTCTAAGTCAATAAAGCAAGCTGGAGGCATCATCACAATACCTGACTTCAAATTATACTACAAAGCTATTGAAATAACCACTGCATGGCTCTGTCATAAAACCAGATACATAGACCAATGGGAAAGAAGAGAAGACACGGAAAAAGATCCAACACAGTTAACAGTCATCTGATTCTTGACAAAGATGCCAAAAACACATTGGGAGAAAAGACAGGCTTTAAACAAATGGTGCCAGAAAAATTGATTACCCATATGTAGACAAATAAGACTAGACCCTGTACAAACTTGAAAGAGATCAAAAGCCCAGGAATTAGACCAGAAACTATGCAAATCCTTGGAAGAAAATATAGGTTTGAGACTCCAGCATATAGGTACAGGCAATGACTTTCTTATTAG
Organism: Urocitellus parryii; assembly: GCF_045843805.1. Classification (NCBI taxonomy): domain Eukaryota; kingdom Metazoa; phylum Chordata; class Mammalia; order Rodentia; family Sciuridae; genus Urocitellus; species Urocitellus parryii. The sequence continues at coordinate 1,906,148 of NW_027554094.1, read as the reverse complement.
AACTCCTAAAGCTCAGAAAATAATGACAAAAGTTAATAAACAGAATGGCATCAAATTAAAAAGCTTCTGCACACAAAGGAAACAATTGGTAACATGAAGAAAGAACCTATGGAATGGGAGAAAATATATTTGCTAACTACTCTTTTTTTCTTTTTTTAAAGAAAGCGAGAGAGAATTTTTTAATATTTATTTTTTAGTTTTCGGTGGACACAACATCTTTGTTTGTAATGTGGTACTGAGGATCGAACCTGGACTGCATGCATGCAAGGCGAGCGTGCTACCGCTTGAGCCACATCCCCAGCCCTGCTAACTACTCTTTTGACACAGGATTAATATCCAGACTATATAAGAAACTTTAAAAAACTTAACACCAAAACCTCAAATATCCTAGCTTAATTGGGCAAATGAATTAAACAGATACTTCTCAAAAGAAGAAATAAAAATGGACAACAAATCTATGAAAATGTTCAACATCAATAGCAATTAGGGAAATGCAAATCAAAACTACAGTGAGCTTTCATCTCACTCTAGTCAGAATAGCAGCCATCAAAAATATGAATGATATGGGGCTGGGGTTGTGGCTCAACAGCAGATTGCTTGTCTAGCACGTGCAAGGCCCTGGGTTCGATCCTCAGCACCACATTAAAAATAAATAAATAAAAATAAAGGTATTGTGTCCAACTACTTAAAAAAAGAATATGAACAATAATAAATGCTAGAGAGAATGTGGAGAAGGGACACTTTTTTCTCTGTTGATAGGATTGTAAATGAATATAACCACTATTGAAATCAGTATGGAGGTTCCTCAAATGACTAGGCAGGAAACCACCATATAACCCAGGTATACAACTACTCAATGTTTATCCTAAAGAATTAAAGTCATAATACTAGAGTAGTATATGCATACCCATGTTTATAGCAGCACAATTCACAGTTGCCAAACTTTGGAACCAAACTAGGTGCTTATCAAGGATGAATAAATAAAGAAAATGTGGCATATACACACAATGGAGCTTTATTCAGCCATAAATGTGAATTATGTCATTTGCTGGAAAACGGATGAAACTTTAGAACATTCTGTTACACAAAATAAGCTAAACTCATAAAATCAAGGGAGCATATGTTTTCTCTCGGATGTGGAAGCAAGAGAGGAAAAAGGGAAAGAAAAGTGAAAATCAAAAGGAGATCAGTAGAGTGTAGGAAAGGGACCAGGAGAGGGAGGAGTGAATGGAAAATACTGGGGAATGATATTGGCCAAACTATAGTGTTATATTGTGCATGTGGAAATATGTTACGACAAATACTGCCATGATTTACGACTATAATGTATCAACAAAAAAATGGAAAAAATAAAAGAAAGCAAACAAAAGAACAAAATTGCTTTCATGTATATATGTATGTATACAGCCTAGCCAAACATCTATTGTGAGCATAAACATTAATACTCTGGAACAGTGATGAGCAAATCATACCTGTCAGCCTGACACTGTTTTTTTTTAAATTGTTCTCTTTATTCCTTTTTTCTCTTTCTTTCTTTCTTTCATTCTTTCCCCACACCTTCTCTCTCCCTCCCTTCCTCCCTCCCTCCTTTCTTTCTTTCTTTCACGGTGTCCAACAATAACACTTGCGTTTGTAAACAAAGTTTTATTAGAATACAGAAGCTTATATTATTTACCCACAGTCTAGGCTGTTTTTGTGCTACATTGGCACTTGAGTGGTAATGAAGACTTGCCTACAAAGTCTAATATATTTATTATCAGTCTCTTTTCAGGAAAAGTTTGTTGATCCCTGATTAGATTATAGATTAAAGTCAGCAGAATAAATACATAAACATTTCTTTTCTTACGACTAAAATTGGCTGTATGAAATGAGATAAATGATCTATTAATTGCCAAGATAAATGTCCCTTCCCTATAGAAAGTGTGTATTCAGGACTAGAAATCTTGGCACTGTGTCATGTCAAATGTAGGAAAAAAACCTGGCAGTTCATTTTGATGAGACTTAAGAAATTTCTTTTCCAGGGCATTTTGAGGTGTATCTAAACTTTGTAGATAATACAGGGAAGAATATTGTAATCTGCAAATAGATTATGTTCATTATTAGTTTGTAATCATTTCACAACTATCATATAATATTAAAGCATCATAAGAGACTGCCTATCATAATAGAAACTTTTATGACTCTAGCCATTAACTTGTATTTTTCTAGTTATTGTAGACCCATACTTTTAAGCTAGTGCTATTGGTAAAATATATGATTATTTAAGTCTGATTGCCTTACTAATTTTGACCAGTTTATTTTTCAGATATCCATTTTGGGGTTTACTCTTTCAATTAATTTTGGGTTCCATGGGCAATGAAATTGTTGTTGAGTATGTAAGATGTTGCAGTTTCTATGTAAGTTCACCTAAGTGCCTCTACCACTATTGATGGGCAAGGATATAAGTAATTTAGTACTTTTACTTGAAACTGTTATAGATCTACTGTACTGGATTTGTTTTCCTGACACAAAAGTGTATAAAACTAGGAAAACTAAACATTTTCAGGTATTAATTTCAGACATGACTGTAGGCCTGGTGCACAAAACACAATTAGGGAGATGAAGCTCAAGTAAGATGGAGGTCATACTGAGTTAAGGAGAAAATTATCAAAGTGCAAGATTATCATAGTGGTTGGAATTTTGTGGACAAGAATGTCTGAGCTATTTATGGTGGGTGCAATGTGATTGTGTGTGTGTGTTAGAGAGAGAATACTAAAAGCCTGGAGGAAATTCATTTTTCATATGAATGTACCAGATGAGACTCTTTAAGGCTTAGCAGAGTTTGACTGCTATAAAGGAGACTGAAGATGATGCTAAATGGCAATGTTGGAAGAAATTAGGTTTCCAGCAGAGTCAGGTTGCAGCAGCTTCACTAATATATCAGGTACTTAATTAAGAGTTCAGAAATAAGCCTTAGCAAAAAGAACCACACACAAAAGAGTAAAGGGAAAAAGGTAGACCTAAATTTGAAACCAAAATTGATTCATGCTGAAAATGTATGTGGCAGCCAGAAAGGAAAAAAGAAAGGTGTGTGTGTGTGAAAGGAATCTGACGACAATCAAAGGGAGATCAGTAGAGGAAAGGGATCAGGGGAGAGAGGAAAGCAGGTAAAAGAGAAATACTCGAGAACGATATTGGCCAAGTTTTATCACTGTATTGTACATATGCATGCAAACATAACAACAAATCCCACCATTATGTACAAGTATAATGCACCATGAAATATGGAAATAAAGAAAAATACCAAACCTAGTGAGGCGCGGTGGAATATGCCTATAATCCCAGTGACTCAGGTGCATGAAGCAAGAGGATCACGAGCTCAAAGCCAGCCTTAGTAAATCGAGGTGCTAAAGCAGCTCAGCAAGACCCTGTCTCTCAATAAAATACAAAATAGGTCTGGGGATGTGGCTCAGTAATTGAGTACCCTGAGTTCAATCTCTGGAACCAAATAATAATAATAATAGTAATACCAAATCTAATATGATCAAAACAATTCACCAGTAATTAGCCTGCATGACAAATAAAACAGAATATCCTTTATAGGAAGACAACATAATCCAGACTTCCTATGATGTATCATCTATAAATGACCAGAATATAATTAAAAAAATTTTTTTTGGTACCAGGGATTGAACCCAGGGGTGCTTAACCATTGAGCCACAACCTCAGCACTTTTTTGCATTTTATTTAGATACAGGGTCTCACTGAGTTGCTAAGTGCATCCCTTAGTTGCAGAGGCTAGCTTTGATCCTCCCGCCTTAGCCTCCTGAGTCGCTGGGATTATAGGCATGTAGAATATCATTAAATTTTGCCAGAATGCAAAGAAGATAGAAAAATGAGAACCACAAGAGAAAATATCACATATAAAAAAAGTTCCATGAGCTGACCCAGATGTTAGGATTAGCCGAAAAAAAATTTAAATAGTTTTAATAACTAATTTCAAGGAGTTAAAGAAAAGCTTAATCATAATGAATAAGTAGATATGGGTGTCAACATATAAATGAAAAAATTCTTTTAAAAGAAATAAAAAGTATAGTATTTGAAATGAAAAATTCATGAAACAAATCTATCATCAGATTGTATAGTGCAAAAACAGCAAAAAGTTAACTTGGAGATAGACCAATAAAAATTATCTGTTCTAAAAATCAGAAAGAAAAAAATAGAGACTTGGTTACTATCAGTACAAAGTGACCTAACATACATATAATTAGATTTCTAGAAGAATAGACGCATAAATTGTACAGAAAAAAATATTTAAGACAACGATGGCTAAAATTATCCCAAATTAACAAAAAAGATGTTAACAGATTTAGGAAACTCAGTGAATACTAAGGTTAGTTACAAAGCAAATCACACCTAGATGCATCAGAGTCAACTGTAAATAATCAATTAGGAGGAAAAAGGTCTTGAAGGCAATTAGAAAAAAGTGGTGTGTTTTACATTGGTAAAAATGACTAAAATGATAGCTGACTTCTTATCAGAAATGAGAGGTTAAAGTTAATGGAAAGGTTTAAGGTGCTAGAAGACAAAAACTGCTAATCCAGGATAAATACTCTTCAAAACTGAAAGCAGAATAGACTTTTTCAAATAAATAAAAAGAAAATTCAATACCAATAGATCTCTACTATTAATGCTAAAAGAACCCTCTTCAGGATAAAAGGAGATGATCCATCAGGTAGAAACAGATGCACTGTGTGCTTTAGTTCACTGTGTAATAAACTTAATGGTTTAATATAAAAATTCTTTGTTATTTCTCCTTATTCTATGATTTGGCTTTACATAACCTGATGGGTCCTTTGCTCTAGGTATTTATTACTGCTTACGTGGTTTCCTTTAGCAGGAATTGTTTAACCAAAGGTAGAACTGACAAAATAGCTTCGTTTACATGTCTGCTAGCTCAACTGGTTGGGTCAGGCTTATCTCTTCAAATGCTTTTAGTCATTCAGTCATTCTAAAATTTTTTATTTGTTGATTAGATTTCTAGAGGATAATAGTAGAATGTATACACCTTCCCAGGGTGTTATGTCTAGGATTGGCATGGAATCACTTTCACCAAAAATATATTTTGTTCATTAAAACAAGACAAAAGACCAGCCCAGACTCAGTGGGTGGGAAAATAGATATTACTTCATAATGAGAGAAGCAACATGATACAGGAATGTGGAGAATTTGGGGTAGATATTTTTAAAGACAATGCACCATAAACAGAAATGAAAAGTACTAGAAATAGTAAAATGTAGGTAAATATAAAAGGCAATATGTATACATATTTATTCTTTTAATTTCTTGGAAACATGACTAAGGTAAAAAACATAGGGTATACAGCTGTAATATGTATGACGACAAAGCACAAAAGACTTGGGGAAATGTGAGAAAGTATCACAATTTAAACTATGAAAACTGTGATAAATTAAAGAATGCATTTCATAATTCCTGGAAACATTGCTAAAACAATAATGTAAAGCAATACAGCTAAAAGCTAGTGGATAAATTAAATAAAATTTAATTTTTATTTAATGTAATTTTATTTAATTACATTAAATAAAAATACATCATTAATAGTAAGCCAAGAAGAATGCAGAGGCTATACTAACATCAGATGAATTTAAATTCAAGATAAAGAGTTTTATAAGAGATAAGAAAGACATTTCATAATACTATAATGTGTTTTTTAAGAACACAGAAACATGACACCATACAACCAAACATTTATATGCCCCAAATATATGAAAGCTGACAAAACTGAAGAGATAAATCCATACTTTGAATTTTTAACAGCCTTTTAACAACTGATAGTAACAGTATAAAAAATCACTAATGATACACAAGAGTCTGAACAAAACTATCAACCACCTTAACCTTATTGACACTGACTGACAATGCCCAACAACTCCAGAATATATATTCTTTTCTAGTCCTCATGAAAATTTGCAAGATAGGTTATATTCTTGGCAAACTAATCAGTTTCAAAAAATTTTAAATATTGAATATCAGTTTGTTTGCTGATCACAGTAGAAATAAATGGGGTATTCTTTAATAAAACTGGTCATTAAATAAAAGCCCTGCAAATCATCAATAAACAGTGTTTTAGTTATCTATTGCTATATTTTTTAAAATTCCAAAATTTAGTGGCTTTAAAAAATAACCATTTGCCAGGAGTGGTGGTGCACACCTGTAATTCCAGTGGCTCAGGAGGCTGAGGTAGGAGGATCGAGAGTTCAAAGCCAGCCTCAGTAATGGCGAGGCACTAAGCAACTCAGTGACACCCTGTCTCTAAATAAAACACAAAATAGGGCTCGGGATGTGGCTCAGTGGCCGAGAGCCTCTGAATTCAATCCCCACTACCAAACAAACAACCATTTTATTTCTCATAATTTTGTAAGTCAAGACTTTAACCAAGGTTCTGCTCCAGTGTCACCTAGGCTCACCCATACAGCAAACGCCTGATTTAGACTACAAGGTCTGAGATGGCTTTGTATGTCTGGAACTAAGGTGCTGACTGTTGGCTTTATGTAGTCTCCCTTTCCATGTGGTCTTTCAAATGTCAGGGGCTTTCTTCAAATGGACTCTCCCTCTAGCAAGATAGCCTGGGCTTCTTTACAGTGTGGCACAGGGTACCAAAGAGAAGAAAAAACGAGTTTGTGCCTTTAAAGGATACAGTCAGTCCTTCCTCAAGTCTCAATCTTGGGTAGGATCTTGGTCCATGCATTTTGAGGGAATTTATAGTTGGATGACATTTTAATCTACATTACTATGTGAAATGTCTTTGTTTTTATGATTTCATTTTTGCTACATTGTTTCTTTTCCATACAATTAACTACAATATAGGATAATCTATTAACGATAATGTCTCTTCAATTGGTTGTGTGAAGCTTGCTCTATAATAATTTATATAGAAAGGACTCATGGGAATAATATTCTCTAAATGACAATTTCCTGATTTAAAAACATATAATTTGTAGCCAGTACAATAGTGCATGCCTATAATCCTAGCTACTCAGGAGGTTGACAAGTAGGAGAATGGTAAGTTTCAGGAGAGCCTGGGCAACTTGGTGAGACTCTGTCTCAAGGAAAACAAAAACAAAACAAACATTAAATGACTGCAGATGTAGCTCAGTGGTAGAGCACTCCTCAGTTCAATCCTCAGTGCTGGGGGGGAAAAAGGTCATTCATCACCATACTAAGATACTCCTTAGAGAAAAGTAATTGCAAGAACATTGTTCTCCTCCCTTGGGATATGTTTGTTTTTTTTTCTAGATTGGAATCTAGAAAGCCTTTTGTGTGCTTTGTGCTCTCATTATGGTTATGTGGCTTTTTAAATCTTGTTCATGCCATTGGATATAATATCAGATTTTTTTTTCTGGTGGTGCTGGGGATTGAACCCAGAGCCTTGTGCGTGTGAGGCAAGTACTCTTCCAACTAAGCTATATCCCCAGCCCCAGTGGATTTGTTTTTTTGGAGGGGAATCTCTTCTCAACACATTTTGTGCCAGATTGTACTTGAGAAAGGGAAGTGATATGTACAGCATGGAACGATATTACTTTCTGATTTTCCCACTTTTTTTATCTTTTTAAAAAATTTATTTATTTTTAATCCTAACTTGTTATATATGACAGGATAATGCATTATAATTCATATTACACATATGGTACACAATTTTTCATATCTCTGGTTGTACACATAGTCACATCAGTTGTGTCTTTTTTTTAAGAGAGAGAGAGAGAGAGAGAGAGAGAGAGAGAGAGAGAGAGAGGGGAGAGGAGAGAGGAGAGAGATTTTTAAATATTTATTTTTTAGTACTGGGAATTGAACTCAGAGGCATGAACCACTGAGCCACCTCAGCCCTATTTTGTATTTAATAGAGACAGGTTCTCACTGAGTGCCTCGCTTTTGCTGAGGCTGGCTTTGAACTCATGATCCTCAGCTTCTGGAGTCACCAGGATTACAGGTGTGCACCACTGTGCCAGGCTAGAAAGAACTCTTGAATTAAGAAGCTCAGTAAGGGTGAAAGATCTATATAGTGAAAATTACAGAACCTTAAAGAAAGAAATCAAAAAAAGACCTTAGAAGATAGAAAGATTTACCTTGCTCTTGGATAGGCAGAATTAATATTATCAAAATGACCACACTTCTAAAAGCGCTATACAGATTTAATGCAATTCCAATCAAAATCCCAATGACATTCCTCATATAAATAGAAAAACAATCATGAAATTCATCTGGAAAAATAAGAGACCCAGAATAGCTAAAGCAATCCTTATCAGGAAGAGTGAAGCAGGTGGCATCACTATACCAGACCTTAAACTATACTACAGAGCAACAGTAACAAAAACAGCATGGTATTGGCACCAAAACAGACTGGTAGACCAATGGTACAGAACAGAGAGAGGATACAGAGACTAACCCACAAAACTACAATAATCTTATGTTAGACAAAGGTACCAAAAACATGCACTAGAGAAAAGATAGCATCTTCAACAAATGGTGCTGGGAGAACTGGAAATCCATATGCAACAAAATGAAATTAAATCCCTATCTCTCACCATGCACAAAACTCAACTCAAAATGGATCAAGGACCTGGGAATAAAACCAGAGACTCTGCGTTTAATAGAAGAAAAAGTAGACCCTAATCTCCATCATGTGGGATTAGGCTCCAACTTCCTTAATAAGACTCTTTTGGTGCCAGAATTAAAATCAAGAATCAATAAATGGGATGGACTCAAACTAAAAAGTTTCTTTCTTCTCTGCAAAAGAAGCAAATCTGTGAGGTGAATAGCAAGCCTACATCTTGGGAGCAAATCTTTACCCCTCACACATCAGATATAGCACTAATCTCTAGGTATATAAAGAACCTCAAAAGCCAAACACCAAAAAAAAAAAAAAAAACAAATAACCCAATCAATAAATAGGCCAAGGACCTGAACAGACACTTCTCAGAAAATAATATACAATCAGTCAACAAATACATGAAAAAATGTTCATCATTACTAGCAATTAGAGAAATGCAAATAAAAACCACTCTAAGATTTCATCTCACTCATCAGAATGGCAGCTATTATGGATACAAACCACAATAAGTGTTGGCGAGGATGTGGGAGAAAAAGGCACACTCATACACTGCTGATAGGACTGCAAATTGGTGCAGCCAATATGGAAAGCAGTATGGAGATTACTTGGAAAATTGGGAGTGGAACCACCATCTGACCCAGCTGTCCCTCTCCTCAATCTATACCCAAAGGACTTAAAAACAGCATACTACAGGACACAGCTGCATCAATGTTTACAGCAGCACAATTCACAATAGCTAAACTGTGGGACCAACCTAGATGCCCTTCAATAGATGAATGGATTAAAAACTGTGGTGTGTGTGTGTGTACACACACACATACAATGGAATATTATTCAGCAATAAAAGAAAATAAAATCATAGCATTTGTAGGTAAATGGATGGAATTAGAAAAGATAATGCTAAGTTAGCCAATCCCAAAAAACCAAATGCTGAATGTTTTCTTTGATATAAGGAGGCTGATTCATAGTGGGATAGAGAGTGGGAGATGGGAGGAACAACAAGCTCTAGATAGGGCAGAGGGGTTGGAGGGGAAGGGAGGAGGCATGAGGTTATTAAAGATGGTGGAATGTGATAATTATTATCCAAAGTACAGGTATGAATACAGGAACTGGGTGTGAATATACTGTGTATACAATCAGAGATATGAAAAATTGTGCTCTATATGTATAATAAGAATTACAATGCATTCTGCTGTCATATATGAATAAAAAATTCTAAAAAAGGTCAGTAAAACCCTCTCACACCAGCCCAGATTGACTCCCTATTGCTGATACAGGAAAACAGTCATTTTAAAAATAATCATGAGGAAAAAAACAAAACAAAACAAAACTCCTTTCAAGTCTGAAATTCAAATATTTCAGAACAGAAAACGGACAAAAAGATAAATAGTGGGGCTAGGGCTGTAGTTCAGTGGCAGAGTGCTTGCTCAGCATGTGTGAGGCACTGGGCTCGATCCTTAGCCACCACATTAAAAAAATAAAATAAGGGCATGCTGTCTATCTACAACTAAAAAAAATATATATATATATATAAATATATATATATATATATAAGAGAGAGAGAGAGAGAGAGAGAGAGACAGACAGACAGACAGACACCAAATCTGGGAAAAAAGAAAAAGGAAGACAAAATGATCTCCTACACCTCATGGGTCTTTTTTTTTAATATGTATTTTTTTAGTTGAAGTTGGACACAATGCCTTCATTTTTACTTCTGTTTTTATGTGGTGCTGAGGATTGAACCCAGGCCCTTGCACGTGTGAGGTGAGTGCTCTACCGCTGACCCACCACCCCAGCCCCCCACCTCATGGGTCTTAAAAGACCTAAAGCACATGACATAGTCAGCACTGTTGATGAACACAATAAATGTCCATAAATATCATTTGCAATTTAAAAAACATTCTACTATTGAGAAGAGGTATCACTGTGCAAAGCACCATCATAAAGATAGCAGGTTTACCAAATAAACTCCAGAGAAGAAGTCTGTGTCAAGAGAGAAAAGGTTCAAATTTAATCCTTGAGACTGACAGGACCATAAACATTAATATCATCACTTGGATTCAAAGTCCAGCTTCAAGGGAACAAGGATTACTCTGGCAGTTCTTGGACCAGGAAGCCTTAAGAATGTCAACAGATGACTATAGGGCTGGGTAGGAAAGAGAGGTGCCAGAGCAGGACACAGGACTACCCGTGGGGACGCATCTCACTCACACCCTAGCTTGAGGTGATGGAGTCACTGGCTCACCTAACCCCAACTCACTTCCTTCCTCCCGCTCTCTGATCCCTCCTCCAGCTGCAGGCAGGGCATCAGAGGCCCACTGGCTGTTCTCTGTCTCTCCCAGGATGGACTCCAGGTCTACGTCCTCCAGGATGCTCCCCTCAGAAGACAGCAGTTTATCCAAGCCAAATTTCAGTATGTCACTCAACTTGAATGAAGAAAATGAGAGATCCAGTTAGTTCTCATGAAAACACAGATGAGGATGTGTGACTTGCTAAGTGTCTAAATGACACCAGGTAATTCTTTCCCTGATGGACTTTCTTCTCTTCCATCACAAATGACACCTGCCAGGCTGTTTTGGAGTTGGATGAGGAATAAGCAGAGAGGTGATAAATGATGATCAGAGATGTTGACTTTGACAATTATTTACAATACCAAAAAAATTTTTTGGCCTCCAATTTTTTTGAGGAGTGGGGGCAGATAAAATGATTCCCAGCATCTTCTATAGCACTTCTCACCAGCAATTTTTACAGGCACTTCCAGCAGTCCCCAGAGAAGTCAGAGACCCTGTTGGCTACCTTCTTACCTCTCCCACTGCCAAACTCTTATAAAGAAAAGGTGCCACTGAATACCTCATCTCACCATGAGCTGCCACCTGTCCTTGCCAAGCCGCTTTGCTACTACAGTGCTTTATGGGACCCACTTTGGCAAAACCATAACCACCCTGATCACCAGACCCAAAAGCCCTTTCTCAATTTCAATCTCCCTGGATAGTCCTGCGGCACTCCCCATCCTGCCCTCTTGCTCCACCTAGGGGATATACTCAGCCTATTTCCTACGGCTATTGGAACCAGAATCTTAGATAGTGTTACCTGGCTTTCATTTGCTACTTGCAACTCTCCACCTCCCTAAGTACTATCTCTTAGGAATTCTGAACCAATTGGGATCCACATCATGGGACTTCATTTTCATTTTGCCCTTTTAGATTTGGTTAGTTATCTCTATATTGCCTATTCTGTAACTTGGAAACTTTAGCTTGAAAATATCCAAGATAAAAACTATGACAAAAACTAAGCAAAACCATAACTGTTATATTTATATTTAACCTTGGTGTACATATATATATATGTATGTGTATATATATATAAAACCAAGCCAAATGGCTTTGGCATTTAGTACCCAAAACAGAAGAAAGCCAAGTATTTATGATGAGGCTCAGTCCATACTGGGACCCTTCACTCGTCCACTCCTTGGACTATGTCTCCTGGCTTCCCTCGCTACTGCTCACTCACAACATGTCTTTAAGGAACTACCCATTTTTTAAATGAAAACCACTTTATTATAGTAACTAAGAGCATGTAGTTGGAAGTTAAAGAGTGCTCGGATTAGAGTCATGAATCTGATGTTTGGAAAATTTCTTAAGATGGAGGTAAAGACAACGTCTATCTCATTTTTTTGTTATTCTTCTTCTGAAACAACTGGAAAAAGTGCACGTCACACAATGCTTAGCACACAGTAAGCATTCAATAAGTGTTCACCGCATCTTTATCTGTTCTCTGTTTCTGTTGTGTTCTCCTTCTAAGACAAGGAACCTGCTCTCCTTTTTCAGGACTTCACTGCTCTATACTGCTTAGATTTATCAAACCAGAACCACGTCTTTTACTATTAGATTCTTTTAATAACTTAAAAAAAATGTCCTGCTGTATTTTGAGACAAGGCAGTGAGTTATCACCCTTGTTCCTGGCAACCATAAATAACTCACAGTCTGGTGGGGAGGAAAGAATCAAGACAGAACCAGAGTGTGATTTCTTGCCATGGCTTGTGCAGGAAGTCCCACCGAGGTCCTCTCCACCAGCCCATAGTTTGTACTGGCCCCAAGATCTGGTCCCATGGCAGAGTTTGTGCCTGTGCATTTCACAATGATGTGCTAGCAGCCAATGTCATAGAGAAACCCCTGACTGAATGCCTGGAGCTCCCTCCACTGGGGAAGCATCGAGCATCTGAGAATTTGTCTCCTCTAACTCCTGACACCTGTGCCTTCACAACAGCCCATGATGAGCTCCTCTCCCAAGATCCTGTGAAGAAGTGTATTTAGACACCTACAGTGTACATGCACCTCTCTCTCAAGCTTTCACCTTCCATTTGAAATTGCCTCTTCAATAGTGTGAAAATAAAATGCACAGCCTGCCCAGCCACCATGACAGATGAGCATGCAGAAGACTCAAAACACAAAAGGCCAAAGACTCCAGTTACTCTCTAAGATATACAAACGTCAAGCAAACAAACAAAACCTAGAGTTCTTCTTTCAGGTTCTAGTACCCCCAAATCTGTGAACCTTTCCTGCAGGTCAGTGACTCCCTAACAAAAACAGCACCTTCCCTGTCTGCAATGCTGATGTGTAAAGATACAGATGTGAGAAAACTGCCATTTTTAAACTCATGCTTGGGCTAGTTGTAAATTTGATGATTCTGCTTGTAATACTGTGTAATTTTTTCCCTTTCACATACCTCTTGAATTTTTTGTTTGATAAGCTGATCCTTTTAAAGCCTGGTTTTTCTTGCAAACTTTTCTAATTCCTTTCTTTTCTGAGTCTCCTTCTAACAATAATGTATATTGATTTTTACTACAAACTCTGTTGACTAAAGCCTACATTATCTTCATCCTTCTAATTTCTATCCCTATCTCCTACTTTCTACTCTCATCTTTCAGGCTTAAAGCCATCTTTGAACTTGCTCTCTCTCACTGCCTGCCTCAAAACAAGAGCCAACTCCTGTCATTTCTCTGCAGTTTCCTACAGCAGATCTTCCCACAGCTACTACCTTTTCTCAGACATTTATTACTCTCTTCATGCCTGAATCATACTAGATACTAGGGGTTGATCTCTCTGCATCTAATCCCTCAAAACGACCTGGGGTATATTATAATATAGGTTCAATTTTATCTCAAAGGCTGCTGCTAAGGAATAACTCCAAACCTCTTACCAAAAGAGAGCTCTCTAGGATATTCTAAGACAGCATTTGACTCCCATCTAATTTTTCCTTCTTCAACAAATTAACTCTAGTGCTTTCATCCCTATATCCTATGGCATAATTTTGAATTCCTAATCTTGTTCACTCATCTCTGAGTATGGAATGAGTACTGTAAGTCACTACTCAAAGGGTCTGGGATTAAGGAGGAGGTATGAAACTAATCATCACTGATTTAAAGAAAAAAAAAGAACTTAAACAAATTCTGAGGTAACTCGTGGCACACTCATCTTTAGAAGCCATGAAGAGATTAGATCCATGATGTTCAGTTACATGCTCAAAGTCATCCATCCAATAAGGGATAAGATGTGAATTTCAATCCAAGTTAGATGGTTCAAAGCTCATTTTCTTTATTCTATTTTCTCTGCCTTTAAATGCCACCCTCATTTTTAGCTTGTATGGCACCTTGCATGTAGTTAGGTACTGAGAGGGTAAGAATTAGGCCAATGAAAAAATGGGTAATTTGCAACAATGGGTGGTTAATGCTGGTCCTTTTTATTTGCATTCTCATCCACAGAGAGTACTAGTTATAAATCATGAGACTCTAAAAAGAATACATTTTACCTGGAGGTCAGGATCAGCCAAAGGTTTCTGGGCTCCCAGAGTAAAATGGTCTCTTTCTATGATTGTGTTGGTGAGCTGCAGTTTGGAGGCTGCTTTCCTATAAACTATTTCTTCCACAGTGTCTCGGCCAATCAGCCGGATCACTTTCCCAGCCCTGTACTGGAGTCAAATGAGAGCAGTGTTAGGAGTCTGCAAAGCTGGGGAAAAAAGCATGCCAGGAAAATACACCCAAAAGGAAGCAGAACCAAATGCCACATTGAGGGAAAAAGGAAAAAGACACTGCTCATTGGGACCTGAGCATTTGTTAGAGAAATCTGGCCTCAACTTCTTCCTGAACTTTTCCCCAAAAGAGGAAGAGGAAGGAAGACGAAGTGACCACTATTGGGCCTTCATCTGTAGCCAGGATAACCCCTGGCAGGCATGTTACCTCAAGTCAAAGGGTAGCTGAACACAACTTTGTTTCCTCTTTGTGGTACTGGGAACCCAACCCAGGGGAGCTTTACCATGAAGTTATAATCCTAGCCTTAAAAAAAAAAAAGTTTTGAGACAGGGTTTAGGTAAGTTGCAAGGTTGGCTTTAAACTTGATCTTCCTGCTTGTCTCCCATGCTGATAATGATTACAGGCATGTGCACCCACTGGCTTTAACTTCATTTTTAAACTGAATTAGGATCTAATGTGAGAAACATGAACTAAATAAATTCTAAGTTTCTTCTAATCATTTTGGAATTTAACTGTTCTTTTCAACAAAGTGAGTCTGAACTGATCATGTGACCACTGATCCCCCAACATGACTCTACAAGCCAGTAGCACAACGGGGTTCAAACCCAGTGGTCTCTAACTCCAACGTGGCACTGTTGTCAGGACTACACGGTCCACCTTCCTCCCCAATCCACAGCTGCAAGCCAACAGAGCAGAAAGGTGCCAATGTCTAACTCACTCACTTGTTCTGGCCAATTTGGTGAGCTCTGGCAGCTGCCCGCAAGTCATTTTGAGGATTAAAATCACTGTCAAAAAAATAACAGTATCTGCTGCTTTTAAGTTCATGCCAACTCCACCTGAAAACCATAAAAAAAAGGAACATGATGAGCAACACACAAATAGGGAACTAGAAAATACACAAGGCAGGACTAGGTCCTAGTGAAAATCAGAAATCAGTCCAACTGACTGGTTTCATCCTTCAAACTGACATTTCTGCCCCAGACTTCAGGTTTGACCACCCTACAGTGGTCAAAAGTGCTACCTCACCTTCCATTGCATGAACTGGGAAAATTTAATTATCAAATATAACAGAATGAGAGGTAAGCAGAAGAAAAGGATGCTTAAGTTAATTGCGTGAAGACATTTAATATTTGTTTGAAAACCTTGATTGGATTTTGCTTCAAACAGTCTGTGAATAAGGACACAAGTTCTTTCAGAAAACAGCTCCAAAAATAAGAGGTCTGGGGGCTGCAGTTGTAGCTCAGTGATAGAACACAAGTGATAGAACACGTGAGGCACTGGGTTCCTTCCTCATCACCACATAAAAATAAATAAAATAAAGGTATCATCTGTTATGGTTTAGATGTGGTGTCCTCCAAAAGCTCACATGTGAGACAATGCAAGAAGGTTTGGAGGAGAAATGACTGGGATATGGCTTTAACCTAATCAGTGAATGAATCCCTAATGGGATTAACTGAGTGGTAACTGGGGCAGGTGGGTGTGGCTGGAGGAAGGGGTTCATCAGGCACATGGCTATGGGGTATATATTTTGTATCTGGACAGTGGAGTCTCTCTCTCTCTGCTTTCTGATCATGATGTGAGCTGCTACCCTCAGTCACACACTCCTGCCATGATGCTGCCTCCCCTGGAGCTCCAAGGAATGGAGTCGGCCTTCTATGGACTAAGACCTCTGAAACCATGAGCCCTCCAATAAACATTCCTCCTCCACAGTTGGTTCTGGTCACAGAGGTGAAAAAGCTGACTAAAACAGTGCCCATCTACAACTAAAAATGTATCTTAAAACAATGAGAGGTCTGCAGTGGGCAGTAAGAAACACACATGACCACACTTGCAGCTTCAACAAGGTAGGAAGACCTGACGCTAGCTATGATTAGAGCAGATGATACCTGCCTCTGAGTGGAGAAAACCTGAGAGTGTCTTCCTGTACTGGTTTCCACACTGATCAAAGAAGATGTCATAAAATCAGTTCAAGACAAGAACACTCAATGCAACAACTCTCTGCTCTTTCTCCAATGGTGCAGGAAAAGGCCAAAAGAGCACTTTGGGTTCAGGAATTTAGAGTACTAAGAAGCAAACTACAGGCTTCTCTTTGATAAATGTGGAAACTGTACAGAACACACTCTAGCCACGGTCGTTGGAGCTCATTGCTAAAACAGGCCTAAAAGGGCTTGTTCCAAGAACTGAATGAAGGGTTCCTTTCCACAAGGACTACTAACTCCCGGCTGGATGTAAGACAAGCCAGGCAGGAACATTCTCATTGAAGTCTTCCTATAAAATCAAAGTTGGAATAAAGAAATACTAATGACTGAATACGGAGAAAGGCTAAGTTATACCCAATAATAAGAGCTACACTTCTACTTTACTACTGCCAAGCACTGCTCATGGCACTTTACATGCATTGACTCTTTTAACTATCACAACAACCCTATGTCCTTGCTAGCACTATTCTCATTTTGCAGATGCTGAAATGGAAACAGCTAGATTAAGGGATTTATTTGAAGTTGCACCACTAGAAGATAAAACAGTCAGGATTCCATCCCATATTCCAGAATCTGAGGTCATTACTCCTGGGACAGAGACAGGGTCTCACAGTGTTGCCCAGGCCGGCCTTGAACTCCTGGGCTCAAGCCATCCTCCTGCTTCAGCCTCCTGAGTAGCTGGGACTGTAGGCATGCACTACTGTGCCAGGCTCCACAACCTTTTTATCCACTGTGTGCTAACTATCGAGGCAGTCATCTCATTTGAAAATGTGTTTGTGTTCCATAAGAATTATCTTTCTTGGGCTGGGGATGTGGCTCAAGCACAATTCACAATAACTGAACTATGAAGCCAATCTAGATGCTCTTCAGTGGATGAATGGGTAAAAGAAATGTGTCACGTATACACAATGGAATTTTACTCATCAATAAAAGAGAATAAAATCATGGCATTTGCAGGTAAATGTATGGCGTTGGAGAACATAATGCTAAGTGAAGTTAGCAAATCCCAAAACAACAAATGCTGAATATTCTCTCTGATATAAGGAGGCTAACTGATAGAGGGGTAGGGATGGGAAACATGGGAGGAATAGATGAAATCTAGATAGGGAAGAGGGGTGGGAGGAAAAAGAAGGGTAAGGGGACTAGCAAGGATGTTGGAATGTGATAGACATTATCCAAAGTAAATATATGAAGACACGAACTGGTGTCAACATAATTTATATACAACCAGAGATATGAAAATATGTGCTGTATATGTGTCATAAAAATTGTAATGCATTCTGCTGTCATTAATTTTTTTAAAAATCAATTTAAAAAACACTGGCAAAAAAGAAACAGAAAATGCAAAAAATAAAAATGAAAGAAAGAAAAAAAGAAATGAGAGAGTATATGCTAAAAACCAAAACCAAAACTAACAATAAAACCCCAGAATGCTTCCAGTAATCATACTGTAGAAGTATTGCAATTTTATTCTTTGACTGATATGTATTATGGGACAAAAGAAATGAGCATTTATGAGACATGAAAATTAAATTATTCCCTCTATGCTTCCAAACCAGAGTTATCAATATGGAAGAAACAGTATGCAAAAAAATAAAGATGATAAATAGAAGCTCTACTCTCAATTAAGTATCAATATACACATGGAAGTATAAAGTTCATAAGCATGTATGTATATACACACATAAAATATATACACACATATAAAGACACGATAAATATGTAAAATATATACATATATACATATAAAGATATAATAAGTAAATACTTATATATACACATATTAAAGTATATCCTCAAATCCTCCCATCCCCCTCCAGTCTCTCCCAGGTCCAGTGGAACTGAGGGGTCCCTGAGTGCTGAAAGAAGGATGTAGTAATCACTGTGACCCAGCATGCCTGGTGCAGTCAGCCAATGACAGCACCTCCTAGCACCCTGGTGAGTGGTGCTGGTAGGTGGGTGAGAGGCCATAGGTCAGAATGGCCACTCCCCCCTGTAGACCTATGCTCCACTTCCAGTGGCTGAGAAAGTGAGTGTTGCATTTGTTAAAAATAATGTGTCTCTGGGCATTGGTCCCTAGATCCTCCCTCATACCATGGCAGGTGAACTGGTGCTTGTCTTGTATCTTCCTCTGATGTGGCTGGGACAGGAAGCTCCTTGCTTGCCTGCACAGGGTGAGTCAGAGTGCTGTCCGTCCACCCGTCTGTGACATGGGCAGATTACTGGAGAGTGACCAGGATGCAATATTTCTCTTTGTGTATTTATATAATCTAATATAGAAGAGTATTTTAAAGCCACAATTAAATATCAAACTTTTTTCACTAAAATATATTTCTTCTTATACACATCAAATTTTGTCTCTTGTTATTATTATCCCATAGATTTCTTGTGTGCTATATAAGCATTATGAACCTTCGTAGATTATTTTCACTTATATATCTTTTGCTAGTATATGCAAACAATTCATGCTAAGGTTTTATTAACATTGAAGTGAATTATATCTGATCAATATATTAGTTTTCTTTGGGGATGCACTTAAGTAATTTTAAATGATACAGAAAATTAAACTCACACTGCCCTTAACATAACACTTTCTCTTCTGTTATTTAGTAAAAATGGATCACAAAACTGTTAAATTTGTGCTGTTCTGCTGACAGTAAAACTTAATGAATGCCTGTATGCTATCAAGTGCAAGTTAAAAGAGTAGAGCTAAAGAATTTTTTTTATTGTATGTGAAATGTGAGTATTTTAGAAAGCGAATTGGCTAAAAGCAATTTAATGAGGTACCTTCTAAATTGAGGTGATAAGAAGGCTTTGTAGTGCTGCAGTCCGGCTGGGTAAAATAACCGGGAGGTGATAAACAACTTGAAGGTTGAAGCAGGAACTGCTTTATTGAGGAGAAACTCAGAGGGAACTGAGCACGAACTCAAGGTAGTGGGTACCCAAGGTAGCAGGCACCACTTTATTGCGGAACAGCAGAGGAATATATACCTAACTGATTACACACAGCTTGACTCAATTAGCATTATCTAGATACAGCAGTCAGCCAATAAGGAATCCTTATCATCTTAATGGCTCAGTGGCCTTGCCTCACAAACCACTCCTCCTGGCAAACTGCCAGATGCCATCTTGACTTGATTTGTGGTCCCCAACATTGTAGAAGTTGTGAGAAAGCAATTTAGATGTTCCTGATGATGTCTAAGAGGCCTGGGTGCCTAGAATCAATCTAAATCTGAAACTACTTCAAGGATATTGAATAGGAACACTGTGTCCTGTAACATTTTTGTATTTATCTTTGCTTGTTGATCTGCAATCACTCTTAAGACATTAACTATTTATTGTACTGTTCCATTTAAAGAGTCAGAGAATGAAGACATAAATCTCCAAAGACCAAAGTGATGTTCCTGAACAGGAAGTTTCTCTATGTGTC
The DNA here is from genome assembly GCF_045843805.1 of Urocitellus parryii. NCBI lineage: Eukaryota > Metazoa > Chordata > Mammalia > Rodentia > Sciuridae > Urocitellus > Urocitellus parryii. The sequence continues at coordinate 1,886,103 of NW_027554094.1, read as the reverse complement.
CTATATCCATGACTACTTTTTAATTTTTCATTATATTTCAACTATAATTGGAAAAACTCTCATATTACTTTCAGGTCTATATTCATTAAGTTTTGACTTATCTTTTGAATGTCCCAACTTCAAGAGATAAGTCAAAACTAATAAAAATAATTTATTATTTACCAAAGACATATTTAGCCTAAACTTCTACGATAAATATGTATTTGGTAAATAATAAATTAAAACACCTCATTATGTATAAAGCCATAAATAACTTTCTGCATCATTTATTATTTACTACCAGCAAGACATCTGTTAAGAGTTTACACACATTATCTAATTTAACCCCTATGGTTCCTAATAGGCTCCATTTAAAGATGCTCAAAGATCCCTGACTTTTCCAAGTTTTGAAATATTAATGGAGAAAATGGGCATTTTAACCCAGTTCTTCTCAGGCTGAAAACCAAATATATTATTGTTTAAAATATTAAATACAAAATCATAACTGTGTGAAAAATTTAATGAGACAATTTTTAATTTTACATTGAATTGGCTTTATGTAGAAAAGGCTAACGTAAGAAAAGGTAATGAGAGATTTGACTGCAAAATTATTTTAAATGACTTCACAAAAAAAGAATCCATAAATTGCAGATAAAATTAGTATTATATCTATCAAATAGTAAAAATTTACATGAAAAAGTGATATTATCAATTGAAAAAAAAATAATGCTTCTACAATTAGGAAGAGACAGGGCACATACCTTACTAAATAAGAAATACAGAGGCAGCATTAACATATAAGAAATGCTGAAATACATACTAAATAATATGTAAAATTTTTAAGGTGAAAAATCATTTTAGAATTTGGAGATGGGCAAGATTTTTCTAAAAAATCTAAAAATATTTGTAAAAGAAAAAAATTGCTTTGAAAGAAAGAAAAGGGAATTCCAGGTTTTAAATATGTTGAAAGGAAGAGAGAAAAAAAGGAAAAGGAAGAGTAATCAATATGAAAATCACTCAAATCAGTCAATGCAATGAAAAACCAAAAAAAAAAAAAAAAAAAAAAAAACCCAAATAAAAAACACCAATGTGCAACAGAATGATCAAATTTACTGGATTTAAAGTCCACTACTTATGGTGAAAAAAGATAAATTTATTACCACCATATATTACAAAGGTAATATATTACCTTAGATTAGAAAAATGAAGAACAGTGTTACTTTATTAGATAATATACAACTTATGCAAATGCCTGGAATTTTATTGAGTTTGAAGCTGAGAATTAAACCAAGTGTCACAAAGAGATTAATAGATTATCTCTTAGTGATAACATTTTTTTAAAATTTTTTGCCTACTAAGAGTTGTTTCAGAGTAATGTCTTTATTGTTTCCACAATTAAATAGCTGAAAACAACTGTGTTGTAAAAGATGGAGGACAATGGGAAAAGTTTAAGCTGCATTTGGACTAATCAAAGAGCAAATTAATGTATTTTCTGATTTTAAAAAATACTAAAAAATATGAACACCTTTTAGCTCATGAATATTCTTCCAAAATATAACAAGTATCATATATATATATATATATATATCTACTTATATATGAAGATTACTGTGACATTTTTTATAGCATCTGAAAATTGGGTGTAGATTCTACAAGTCTATATAAAGGAATGGATTTAATTTTAGCATATCCATTATGTGAAAAAAAATTATTAACTTAAAATTATGATGCCAATTTATTTACTCTAATAATAGGTATAAAAAGGTAATAAAGTTGAAAAACACATGTTTGATCCTGGTTTTGAAAAATGCTAATCCAGTAGTAATGATTCATAAGATTATACAGAAAATATTAGCCATAATCAAGATAATTCTTTTTTATTTTACACTGAACTTTATGAACATAAAAAATTGACATCCTATTCCTAAAGTATTGTTAGATGTTTGACAATAGGTAGAAATAACACAAAATCAGAGAATGAGTACTAATGCTAAAATTTAACCTACAACTTTATTTCCACCTATGTGAATAATGAAACACATTATTTTTAAGTGTTCCTCATTCTTTGGTCATTTGAAAATGTAAGGCTGTATATGAATATACTTTGAACATGAAATAATATTTATAAAATTACTTTTTTTCAGAATAAAGTTTTAGAACCCCTAAATTTTCTTATGCTTCATAAAAGCACTATTGTGGTTCTTACCAGGCCAATAATAATAACACTAATAATAAAAAATTTTTCAAGGCTGAGATTTCCCTTTCATGCTCAGAAGATAAACAGACAATTGGCACCAAATTATAGATTTGGGACAAACAAAACCTTGATCCGTCAGTACAAGTAGAGAAAGTGAAGCTCAAGTGCTACAAAAGGATTTGATAGTACAACAGTTTGTTTCTTTGTTTGTTTTGGTACCAGTGATTGAACTCAGAGGCCCTGGACTACTGAGCCACATCCCAGCTCTATTTTGCATTTTTTAGATATTTTTTAGTTGTTGATGGACCTTTATTTATTATTTATTTATATGTGGTGCTGAGAATAAAACACAGGGCCTCACACATGCTAGGCAAACACTATATTATGAGCCACAACCCCAGCCCTCATATTTTGTATTCTTATTTAGAGATGGTCTCACTGAGTTGCCTAGCGCCTTGCTGTTGCTAAGGCTGCCTTTGAACTCATGCGCCTCTAAGCCACTGGGATTACAGTTGTGCACCACCGTGCCTGGCTGATAGCACAACAATTTATTAAAGCAGAAGCATCTTCTGTGAATTTATTGGACAGCTTCTGCTAACACCCTTTCAAGTGCAATCATGGGTTTCTTTCATTCTAACTGATGACTGATTCCTTTCTCTTCTTCTGTCCAGATAACTTTAAGCTCCTCATCTTTATTGAATCTAACTTAGAAAACAAATGTGTTGTATTCTAACATCAAATATGAAACACATTTTTGTAATAGAATATTGTTGTCTTTGATTTTCCATATTATATCCCTAAAATCACAGACACTTCGAAAAGACATTACATTGTGTTTTATGAACATTCCAAATAATAAGTAGCTAAGATAAATATTTTCTGAACTCTGAATGTTAAAATCTGGTACTTCTTTATATTCTCATATTCTAAAATAGCTACTATTACTTCTTTGTATTTTCATATTCTAAAATAGCTAATATGATGGGCATAGGTGTTCAAACTGGAGAGATTGAGTAGGGGTTGAAAATTGTTCGCCTTGGTTTCTTCTACTTTAATTATCATTTTTAGTTGAGTTCCCCTTAATTTTATGTTGGAATACTATAATAATATTCTGACTCTCCTGTGTGTGTGTGTGTGTGTGTGTGTGTGTATTTTTCAATTTACTCTTTAAGCTCATATGTCTGATATCAGCACCTCCCTATATAAGCACCGTAACTGTTCCCAGTAAAAAGCAAAAGCAGACACACTTTAAATTTTGCATCTACAAATGTTACTTTCAATACATCATCATTTTGTTGTTAACAAGTTAAATATTCTCCAATTCTCCTTCTTCTATCCTCTTTGTTATTACCACAAATCAGTGTTCTGGGGTGGGAGACTCCCCTGAGAACATCTGAAAATGCCTAAAGATATTGAGATATTGTTATACTGGAGGTGAGGGAAATATTACTGACATCTAGTGAGTAGAAGCCTTGGTTACTGATAAACTACTACATTTTTACAGCAAAACCCCCAACAGCACAGAATTCTGCAATGCAGAACCATCATAATGCTGAGGTCCAGAAACTGCCTGAGATCAAGACATCATTAACTGGTAAGTAGATACCTGAAACAACAGGATGAATGAATGATCTCTCACTGTTGCTCTGGCTCCCATCCAAGACAAATTTCCACACTATAGCAGAGCCAGTCTGTCCAAAATGTAAAAAGAGCCTGTATTTTATACTTAAAACTTCAATTACTTAGTACAAGGGATGGAAAGCATTATAAAATTCTTCATAAATTATTTCCTCATTAACTCTTTAGTTTCTTCCCACCTCCCTTTTTCTTTCTTTACCAAACTTCAGCGCTACTGAAGAGTTTTCTATTATTTAAACGTTCATCTTCTCTCTCTGTTGTCTGATTTCTGACATTTTGATATGCTGAAGCTTCTGCATGATTGCTATGACACTCAATTGATAGGACTTGTTCCCTTTGGACATAGGTCCCCCTCTGAGGAAAAAATAGAATATAATCAGGAAAATGCAAATAACCACTGCATCACTGTAATTTCTGAGAGAGATTATTAGACTATTTTGGAAAATTAATTTAGTACATTTTATAATTGAGTTGGATTCTAAAAAACAAACACCCACCTCAGTTTGTTATTTTTGCCATTTTAACACACAATAAAATACTTCTGAGACAAAGTTTTTCTCCTGATTTGTTTTGGCACTGGAACCTGGAGTCATCCCCCAGGACAGAGTGGCTAAGGAAGATGGACTTCCCTTCATTTTCAGATGCCCCAGTTGTGTGAGCATTAAATATTATTCCATCTACTTAATAGCCAGGAAGTCACAAAATAATTGAGAATAGCAGGTTTTGAGACAGTGAGGAATTTTTCCTGCTTATACTTTAAGAAAGGCAAATCAATATGAACAAAATTTATAGTGATGTTAATTGCCTTAGGTAAGGTAGGGGATAGCCATTTGAACAAGTCACTGATATATGAAATGTTACCTTTTGGAATTTTAAGCAATTTTATGACAAAGGAAACTGATTTTGCCAATCTGAGAGACAGTGGAGACTTTTTCTCTTTGAATAAAATCATCCTATTGACTTAGATAGATCTCAAATTTTTGTATCATGCTGCTTGATTTTGCAAATGCCACTGTCCAATTTCCCTTAGATTTTTTAAAGTTCTCCTGTGTAATATGTTGGAGTAGTTTCTTGGCCTGATGCGCCCAATTTCCCCTTTGTGACACAGTGAAAAAAAGGATACTGGTAATAGACATCAATAAGTTCCATTCCAATTTTAAAGAATTAGCATTTACATATTTAGCTTTCAAAAAATAAAAATCAAACAAATGTTATTCCTCATAAAAGACTTGTGACACAAAATATTTAATTTTTATATTTTTGCTGTTTCCTTCACTTATCCACAATAACATACTCTTTTTTAGATTGGAAGAGATAAAAGCTTTTGTGTTGATGACATATTAAAGAGAGAAAGTGAAATGAGCTTAAGTTTGATTTAAAAAATGTATTTTTCAGAATATGTGTAAGTTCAATTTTTATAAGCATTAAAACCAAGCATTTCTAAGTGATCAAACTTAACTCTTAAATTTATTCCATAGGTAATAGCAGGCAATTAAAAACTACTCCCCACATCCACAGAAGCATTATTTTACACTTGATAAACACAAGTACCTTTGTTTCATTATCTATTAGAGGATAGAGAAATAGTAGGCCTGACAAAAATATATGTATATATAATATATATGTATAATAGATGGGCATATTTAAGTATGTAAATTGTATCTCTGCCTGTCTTAAAAATTGCTAATTAATAAAGTGAATGCCATTCTAATTTTATTCTGTTTAAGAGGTAATTTATTCAAGAATATTCAGAAATCATCTATCTAATGGAAGGTTAGATTTTATTAGCATAATCCAAAAGTAGCATTTATTACTGGGGAAAGTAAGTGGTGTGGGGCTTTCATTTGGGCTTTAAAGTTTATGTCCACCTGCACTGTAGAATTATTACAAGAAGTTCCTTGTCACAAAATATAGAATTAATATTATAGCTCTGAATATTGGATATAATACACAGTAACTAGAAACTTTAGATATATTTTATATTTAGATTATTCTTTCATTCTTCCTTTTATATACTAGATGTTGATGATATAAAAAATGATACAATATAATATCAATCCTGAAAGAATTTGCATCATAATGGAGAAGATATTTATTTGTAAAAACAGACAAAGCACACTTAATGTTATGATTAAAGCTTTTGAAAAAGTATATGGAAATTAGATTAATAAGCTCTCACTTCTATTAGGATGGGAAAGTAATGATGGTGCAGCAGAAATTCTTTGGGGCATGAAAAAAAGAGAATTCAATGTGGAACTTAAGGAGCTAGAGGCAATGGAGGCTATGTTGGCAAATGTTAAGCATAAATAGAGACAGAGAAGCAATAAAAATCAGAAGAGGTAGGAATTGTGTGAAGCGAAGGAATGATGTGAACAAGTATTAGTGGGGCTGAGTTTGTTCCTACAGGGAATTTGGAAGACTATTTGTGATCATGCTTGGAAGAGCTGGGGGACATATGAATAAATATTGAGTTTATTGCATAAATAATAGAATACTTTCTTACTTTTGTGGGTATGGCATGGTTAAATGTTTATTTTAGAAACTAATGCTTGTGAGAGGGGAGAATGGCACACTTGAGAGAGGCTCATGACAGGAAGAGTAACCAGGGGCAGGTCACTGTTCTCTAGGCCAGAGATAAGAGAAAGGAGGGTTGTAAGCACTGGCAATAATGACAAAATGAGAACTTATTTAGAAAGCAGAATAAACAAAACATAATAGTAAGGATTTGATTTTTATTTGGTTTGTTGTAGCTAAAATCACAAAATTTAGAGATTTAAAATTGCCTATAGTTATGTCTCAATTATGGTAAAAACTGAATTAAAATAATTGAATACTTGGTGTGTCACAGCAACTCATGTGGTGGGAACAGCAGCAGTGGCCAGGCAGCACAGTTTCAGAAGGTTCCTGAGAGCCACTGCCTGCAGCACCTGCATGAGCCTTGTGCTCTCAGCCAGGAAGCTCCAGAGGAAGGTCAGCTCTGAAGAAAGTGAGGCTAAGAAGAAGCCTAAGAGGAGGTCTTCCAGGCTGTCTTCTCCGACTGCTGCTGCCAAGGCAGATGCCAAAACCAGAAAGGTTTTCTTTCATAGTCAGCAAATGGAAATAGTGATGTGAATGAATAACTGTGATATGAGGTAATAAATGCAGTTTTGCAAATATTTCCAAAATAGAACTGACGGGAAGCAGCAAGTCATCAAGGAGACTGTATAAAGTGTATGTTCACAAAAGGGAGATTTTATAAGGATCCCAAAGAGGAGTTGGATATTTCCAGATGGAGCAGAGTGAGACTGAGAGGTCTGTGAAAAGAAAATAGGATTTCAGGAGGTGCATCATCATCTGCCTAACTAGAAATATATTAGACAGTTAAGGGAACTGAAAGACTTTAATTTGATTGAAATGCACAATATAATTCTACAACAAAGGGAAAATAGGCAAAAGAGAAATTAGAGAGTACATTGCTTGGTCCTTTAAAAAGCAAAGACAAGAATAACATGGGGACATTTATATTTTAGAATAATCTCATTGGCTTTATTGCTGACGATGGGATAACAGATGTAAGACCTATGAATGAGGGGCTCAGAGTAGAGTTTACTATATTTTAGCAGAGAGATGATACAAATTTTAATGTCATTATCAGTTACCAGACAATGTTATTTAGAGTCAACAAAATATGATTACATAGAGAAGTAAATTGAGAAGTAAAGTTGATATATGTTTGATTTGATATATTTTGACCTGGAATTTATATATTTTAAAAAACCTTTTATAATTTACACTAAGTGTTTACTGTGCCTCTATAGATGAAATATTTGAAGGATTTACTGAGTCTGACAATTTTAGTGTTTTAGCCTCCTGATTCATTAATATAAAATGTTACATTTTAAGTAAGGGAAGTATTTTTTGTTTGAATTACTGCTGTCTAAAAAAGATATTTAAATGATTATATCAAACAAGAATTTATTATGTCTGTTTTTATTATTTAATTTTCCTTTTAATGTGTTATGGAAAACAAAAGTTTAATAATGGAAAATTACATTTATTTTACATAATTTTGGAATAATTTTTAGCTAAGTTATCTAAGGCAAAAAATAAAAAGTAAAGTTTTACAAAGCCAGATATGTGGTAGGAGGTGGGAGAACTAGAGGTGTGCAAAATTTGTGGTTAGAGACTGATCCTTCCCATCTCTTCCAGATGCTTCCCTTATTCTTAACATTTCTCAAAATTTGATATTGATACTCTCTTCTCACATTTTTCCGAAGAGGCAATTACATTACTTTCTATGATTGCAGAAAGTTATGATTACATTATATTAGATTTTGACACTAAATTACACACTGGTGAGAAAGCCATGCTCTTCATTTGGTTTTTATTTTCATCACTAAGACAATACAAAGGTGACTCCCATTCTGTAGTCACAAGTTACTTCAATATTCCTAGTAAAACATAACAGAAACATATATATGTTTTATTTCATTAAGATCTCCTGAAGGGAGACAATTCTTTGTTGTATGCTAGAGCCTTTTTCCCCAAGTTTTGAAAAGCAAAATGTCTCCAGGTATTGTCAACTATCTCCTAGACTATGAATATGGGGAAGAGGCAAAAACTTCCGTGATCCAGATGCAAAAGAAACATTAAATGTTTAAAGATATTTCATCTTTTAAATTCTAATGAAATGCCCAAACAGAATTCTTTTTTTAAAATTTAATTTTTAGTTGTAGTTGGACACAATTAGAATTACTGTAATTATCAACTACTTTCTATAAGCAAATAGAAATGATAGCTAAATAATCTTTAAGTGAATAATATTAAATATCACAATTATGAAAAAAGTAAAGAATATGAGTTATTTAATATTTTCTTTCAAATTCCAACTCACTGTTTTGCCTGGAATTACACTACATTATGTTGAAGTAATTGGTAAACTATACTATTATGAGTGTAAATTTTACAAATATTGAAATTACTGCATTCTGAATAAAATCACAAACTCTTAAAATGGGATATTTAAAGAGGGGAAAATAGTAACTAATACAACTATCTAAAAAATTTATTATACTTTACTGGGCAGTCATAGTCATGGCATTCTTATATTTTTTAAAACATTTTTTTGTAGTTGTAGATGGACAGAATGCATATATTTTATGTTTTTTTTATATGGTGCTCAGGATCAAACCCAGTGCCTCACACATGTTAGGCAAGCATTCTGCCAGTAGCTTCAGCCCCAATCCCAGGCATTCTTTTAAAGTATCATTAAGTTTACACATATTTTTTGGAAGGGATTGAGTATTTGTTCATCTATGATCAACACTTTTAGGCTAATTTTCTGTTTTAACTCAAGTTTAAAAAAAAAAACCTGCTTTTATTCACATTAAAAACAAACTGCTTGATATGTACTCAATAATTAGATGATGAATTAAGATGTAATTTTTCCAATAAGTAGGATGTGGATGCACTGGAGCAAACACCAGCAAGAGTGAGGGCATGCTGCTAAACTGTCTCACCTACTTTTATCATGCTGTATCCACTTTAGGGATCCAATTTATGTGGTAAACAAAACTTTCAACAAATTCATTTCATCCTCACAATAATTATACAATGGGGAGATCAACTTAATCTTCATTTTACAACTTGGAAAACTGAAGAACAAAAATATCCCGTAACTTATATAAAGTGGCATGCCAATAGTGGCACAGCATGGATCTGAACAGTCTGGCTTCAGTAGCAGGATTTTTCCAACCTCAATAGACACACAATTCAGTTAGCAATCTTATTAAATTCAGATTCGGACTCAGTACTTCTGGTTAGGGGAAAACAATATTCTGATTTTTAACAATCACACCTGTGATACAGATGTTGCTAGTCTGAAGATCACCCTTTAATTAGCAAAGTTCTAATCTACACTGGACAATAGTGAGAGATATGGCAACCATCAGAAACACAGTTTATACTCAGAAAATTACTCTTACGTGCAAATTGCCAACTTCTGATTTAGAACTTATGCTACTTCTTTTTCTTTCTTTTAAAAAGGGAAGTTAAGGGCTGGGGATGTGGCTCAAGTGGTAGTGCGCTCGCCTGGCATGCGTGCGCCCCGGTTCGATCCTCAGCACCACATACAAAGATGTTGTGTCCGCCGATAACTAAAAAATAAATATTAAAAAATTCTCTCTCTTTCTCTCTCTCTCTCTTTAAAAAAGGGAAGTTAACAAAATTTGCAAGTATTATAGTATTTACAAGTATTATAGTAGCTAATTTCAGGTTTTGATAGTCAACATATGATTAATATAAACTTGAAACTGTAATATCTACCCCCCATAAGGCCTTCCATTCATCCAAAAAGGATTTACAATTACTCTTAAATATCTTCTTTAACATAGATTCAGTCCAAACCCATTAATATTTAGGAGTACATGTTTGTACCCTCTATACAGGAAAAGAAATTCAAGGTTAACTTAGAAATCCAGCACCTTTCCAAACTTTTGCTGTTTACACAAGTGCTAACTCTAAGTGGAAAAGGAAGCACATCCTTTGATAAACAGAACGTAAATGTCAACACATTACTAAACAACTCTCGTCCATAACTTTCTGTAAAACAAAGGGATGTTCATAATAATTTCCCTTCATGCTCACTGGTGAATTGATTTTTATACCGTAATCTAAAATATAGAATGTAAAAAGTATAAAAGTAAACCAAAAAACATATATTATTTCCCTGTGTTTAAAATGCATTGGCCCACAGGCCTTCAATACTTAAAACCTAAAATACCATCAAATCATTAGAAATTAAATCTTTATCAACCTTGTTTACTAAAAGAAAAAGAAGTATTCCTATTGACATATAATCAAACACTTTTAAAGTCATGCATTTAATTTGACAATGATATCTTTCAAAGGCCATCCTGGATGTGTATATTAGACCTAATTATGTAACTAAATAATAACTTATTAATTAAAACAAAAGATGGGATTTAAGACAAATCTCCCTAGTACAAGTAATTCTGGTTTTCCTATATCTCATTCAACATTTTCCTGAATGTACCCAGATACACTTAACATTTCTTCCCTGAGGGATAATTAACTGCCACATACTTTGACAAGTTTACACACACACACACACACACACACACACACACACACACACACCTTACCAAAAGCCATAATTAAATAATTGCACCTGGAAGTAGCAAGCATAAGGTTTCAAAGGTCTCATGCAATATTAACACACAAATTCTAAATATACTTATGACTGTGGAATCCCATTTTTAATTACAACATAAATTAACAAATCTAAATAATACAATTACCATAAAGCTAAAATTCTCATTTATGCAGCTATGAGTTAAAAGAAATATAATACCACAATCTATTGCATTTTCTGGCATGAAAGCAAAAACACAATACAAATGTAGGCTTTTCTATCAAAATTACAAGAACTAACCTTCTACCCAGAAGAATCCAAAGACACACAAAAGTATCTGCATTATTTTACATATGAGGTGTATGGAAAAAAGTCTCTCCCCAAAGTAGTAAGAAACAACTTCTAATTTCCTAAGAAACTTGTATTTTACATTTGTTTTTTTTTTCCTGAATCACTTACACAGCCACAAAGAAACTCAGATATTAAAGAACTAGAGAAGTTAAAAGATGTCCTTTTCAATAGCCAACAGTCACCAAAGACTGTGACAAAAGAAAATAGATATAAGTATTCCATGTTACTGTGCACAAGCAAGCCCAAAGTTTTACTGCTTCAATAGTTAAATCACTAAATGTTAAGCATTATTTCATGAACCTAAATGAAATCTGGTATATAAAGAGAAAAAAATATGCGATAAGTGAAACTTACTTTCTATTTCACAGAAATATTATTATTATTTTAGATTATTTTACTTCATCTAAAATAATCCTGTGACCTTGTGGAAACAGTCCTGGGTTAAACACTTAAAGTACATTCCTTTACCAAATGTACTAGTAAATTACTGCTCTGAAAGTATTCAATATGTCTACTATGTTCTCTAGATGTAAATTCATACACTGGTTTAAGCCATTTGCAGAAAATCAACAGAAATTATCAGAATATATTCTGAAAGTTAAGTGATTCTTCCACAGAGCAAATTTAACTTGACCTCCTAAATGGTACAGATTTGACACACCATTTAGAAGGGTAAAAGAAATACTGATTTACTTCTTCTCTAAAGCAATACTGTTCAACAAAATTATAATACAAGTTACACATGTAATTTTGAATTTTCTAATAACTATGCGAAGATGATAAAAATACAATTTTTAAAACACTTACTAAACATGCCAAATATTATTTCAAGATGTAAAAATCCAGTATGCATTTCACACTTACAGCATATCACATTTTCAACTAACCACAACAACCTGGTCCATAATCAGAATGTGGCTAGTGGCTACACTATTGAGGAGTATACTTTTTAAGTAATATTTTGAGATCTGACATACCACTCTGTTTATAATTAGTTCACATTCATGTCTGCTTTTTAAACTGAAATGGCTGTGACTACAAATATAAGCAAAACTGTTAATTCACTGGATAAATCAGGATCAGATCCCCCTTATCTGGGAATCTGGTTAACACACACAATAAGTAGCAAATGGATTTTTCTTTATTATGTCTCAAGTAGACTTCAGAGATGGTGCTGATCAACATGAGCAAACACAATTTGTAGCAAAAACACAGGTTAAACACCAAAACATTTTTATATCAAATCATAACACTGCCTTAATTCTAGCATCCCTTCCCCTCTCATTCTTGAGCACATATTTCTATGCAATTTATTTATAATATTGCTCTCTAAATTTGATAAATTTTGTAAACCATACAGTCACCATTCAAAAATAAACAGAACACTATATAAGACACAAATGAAAAAAATCAACCAGCTACTTTTAATACAATTTGTCAACCAATCTTAAAGTCTGAGTTCCACTGAATTTGATTCTTCTCACAATTCCAATTAATTTACTTCTAAGAATTTTCCCAAGTCATTAGGATATTTGTTTAAAATGTAAATAATTCCAACAATGTGTTTTCTAGAAAATAACAACTACAACCATAGCTTAGCACATAAAATTTGTCCTTTAGGCAAGTTACTGAATAAATCAAACAAAAACAACTATACTCCTGTTTAATGCTTTCACATTTTGTAACACCATATTCAACAATTTCTAAATTTGGAAAATCAGTTCAGATTGCACTCAAACATTAACTTTAAAACTTAAAACCTTACAGGTTTCTACAAAATACTTGTGAATAAATGTATTCCACAGAAAAACAACAGAAAAATCAACACCACTCAAACAAATCTCAGCAAGAAGCACAAGATCAGTATATTCATAAGTACAGAATATATGATACATGCTAAACAGTGTTTTTCCCCTAATTTAATTTAATTCACCTAGGAAATTTTTGTTTAAAGCACTTGCAAAGTTTTAAGGAAGCAAACATAGCTAGCTAGCCTCTTCTGCTGCACATACATACAAGGATAATACATTCATCTCCTGATATCATTCCACAATTTAGAAATCAAAATAACAAAATTTGTTTCTTACCTGTAGTTAGGAGAGGGTTAAGGGTTATTTCAGCTAGCTCCTTCTGAATTCTATTAGTGAAATGGGAACAGACAAAAAGGATTTGAGACAGTCTACAGAATAACCAGAAAATCAGAATGCCCTCTACCATCATGCAGGTAACTGCAAGGCTGGTTTTGCCTTCAGTAATGCTAACATGGCTGCTTCCTCTTTGTTCTCAGAGGCATAACCCAAACTCCTTAACAGAAAATTGCAGCTTTTTTCTCACTTGGTACTGTAAATAGGTAAGTCATTTACACCTGATTTGAGAAAGTCCTCCACTACTACTCAACAAAACGATGTAAAATCTATTTTAAAACTCTTTTTACCAAAGAAATTCTCTTTTCAAGCTTATATGCAAATGAGACAAAACAGAAGGAGGAAAAGCACTAGAATATTTTTGACAATGACTTCAATCCACTTTTACTGTGGTAAAAATTAGAAAGCTATTGCAAGAGCACATTAATAGTTTTGTCAATATTTTATCTGTTTAAAAAAAGTTTAAAATTTACAAATACCTTTACCAATGAAAAACTTCCAAGGACTATTTTAGCAATCTTACTTAACCATTTCTTTTCTCTGATCTTAGGTACAGCACGCAAATTTAAATTTCATACTCTTGGAGGAAAGAGGGCCTTAAGGTAAGGGGAAAAAGAGCATTTCTCTGATTTTCTTGAAATTTAAAATGTTTTCAAAAGTTGTTTAATGTTCTCTCCACAAGATTACAACATACTGAGAAGAATTTTAAATTATTTCAAAGACTGCTGCTATTCAATACAATATTCTCAAGTTCATTAGTGTTTGATTAATGGTGCAATGACTGTGAAAATGTATAGAAAAATAAGAACATGAATCACTATAAAATGCAATAATTGATCAGTTTTTATATTTCCTTTTTCTTTTAGTTGTGATCAATGAAAAACCACAAAACATCAACATTAGGTAATGCTATAGGTACACTTTATGTTTGATACAAGAGTTCTACTCAACACAACCACTATCACTGATGGAGTCCCATTGATGGATTTTTTTTGCCATAATAGAAAATAAAAGTCAGCAGGAAACAAATAATCTTTCACTTATAACCAACAAAATGTTTTTTTTTCCTGCTGTTGATTTTCACTACTATGTCAAGAACATCCAGGAGTTTTAAAGATGTGCAAAGTTTTAACAGCAAAGTGACACCTGAGATTGTTAATGGCTACTTTTCCATTTTATTTGTTCTCACAAGAACAAACAGGGATAACTATAACTACAAAAAAAATTATACCTATTATGCAGGATTTAAAGACTTGTTTGTAAAACTAAGCAAATTTAAAATCTGCTTTCAAAAAAAGCCAAGGCCTGACATTCAACATTTTTTAGCAAATATAAACTTTTTTGATCATTTCCTTTCATGAAAAGTGACATATTTCTTTTTATGAAGTTGCCACCACAGATGCCTGGACTGACACCCACATGGACACACGCTAATTTCACTCAAGAGTATAACTCACAAAAGGAAACATCCCCAATGTACCATCTAATTCAGTTTCACAAATTTTCCTTGCCAACTCCTTAAACTGTCAGGATGAGAATTCAGTCTCTAGGACTCTTGCTGAAATTACCAAAGTACAGAATAAGTTTGCTTAGAAGCATAATTTTAGTGAGGATATTTTCATGCTCCCTAAAGGATGACAATTCATTCAAGTACAAATAAAATTGGTCATGAAGTATTTCTGGAGTATTGTTCTTGATGTAAAAATAAAAGCATCCAATTGCTTGAAAGACAACCTGACAATGTTACCTTTTAGCACTAGTGGATAACTTAGCAGTGGTTTTGCGAGAGAGTTTGGTGCTCTTCTTCCCCTGGGTGGCAGAAGGTTCTTTCTTCATGATCTTCAGGCTCTGGAGCAGCAGGGTGTTGCTGGTCGAATCTGAACTGCCACTGCTGGTGCTGGGGCTGTCATCATCGGACATTTGCTTATCACTGGCCATTTGATGAAGTTATCACTTGAAAAACTTTTTTAAAGAGGAAAGAGAAGAGGGAAGAAATGTTAATCTAAGAAATCAATCAACAGCTTTTCCTTATCTTAATATCATTCCCAAATTGTATCTTTATAAAAAGGCTTCAAAAGTGTTCACATTTATTGTATGAAAATGTTACTGGGGATAGGATGAATCTTACAATGCCAGCTCTCAGGGATTGTCCGAAATCACCCACTCACATTTTTTTCCATTCCTTGGATAATCTATGAATTGTCTACTTTCTCAGAAGGCATGAAAAAGATTTGCCGGGGAACTTAAGGCAAGGAGTATTAACAACATAACTGTAAATAACAGGTTTTTATGAAAAATGTTAAAAAGTCACTACACGTCTAAATATTCACAGACTGACATGGGTCAGAGCTACCAAATTCCCTTTCCCAGAGGAAAACATTCCCTGTCAACCGCTCATATGCTTATTTAAGGTGAACATTCCTCTTCTATGCACGTAAAACCTTTAAACACAACACTGGGAAATTTAAAACTCAACTAACAAGCTTCCCTAGCCTTTTCCACAGCCAGCAGTGAAGATTCATCCAGCCGCCACCATGGGAAAAGCAGAATCCAAACTGCACTTTCGGCAAAGCTCCCCACGTCACCAAGGTTCCTTGCTCAATATTTACATCACGGGGGACATTTTATCCAAAATTAACCAAAAGAAGGGTAAAAGCCCAAGGAAAACAACAAAGCCCCAAGAACTGCAACAAATGTCTGCGCCCTCATAGGCGAGCCACTGCCGCTGTCGCTGCTGCTGCCGGCGTCCACGCAGCTCCGCGGCCCTTTGTGGGGAAGGTCACCCACCGACAGCTCGCAGCCCCAGCGGGCAAGTAATAGGAGCAGCCAAAAGGCCCCGCAGCTCGGGGACACCGGTGGCGTGGACGCCTGGCGTGAACCTAGCTGCTGCCGCCGCCCTAACTGCCCACCCCCCAGGACCCCCGCCCCGCCGCCCTACCTTGCCGCCTGAAGGAAGTTGCCGCCGCCCCTACTGCCCCGATGCGGACCCCAGGACCCTGCCTTACCTCGCGGCGGGAATGAAGCTGCCGCCGCCACCTCCCCAGCCTAAGCCCATGGGGACACCATCCCCGCTGCCCTACTTCCTGGCGTGAATGTAACTATGGCCGCCGCTGCCCTAACTGCCCACCCCCCAGGACCCCAGCCCCGCCGCCCTACCTTGCTGCCTGAAGGAAGCTGCCGCCACCCCTACTGCCCCCCACGTGGACCCCAGCCCCGCCGCCTTACCTGCAGCGGGAATAGCTGCCGCCGCCACCGCCCCAGCCAAAGCCCACGGGGACACCATCCCCGCTGCTCTACTTCCTGGCGTCAAGGTAACTGCCGCCACCGCCGCCCTAACTGCCCACCCCCCAGGACCCCAGCCCCATCGCCCTACCTTGCCGCTGGAAGGAAGCTGCCGCCGCCCCTACTGCCCCGCACGTGGACCCCAGCCCCGCCGCCTTACCTGCAGCGGGAAAGAAGCTGCCGCCGCCACCGCCCTGGCTAAAGTTAACAAGGTTCCCATCCCCGCTGCCCTACTTCCTGGCGGGAAGGAAGCTGCCGCCGCCGCTACCACAGCCCTAGCTGCCCCCAAAGCCGACCTCAATCGTGGCGGCAGGAAGGAGAACGAGGCGGCGGCGCCGGCAGGAACGGGAACGAGGTGGAGGAGGCGGCAGGAAGGAGGCTGAGGTGGCTGGAAGGCGAGGCCACTGAAGTTGTCCCCTCCCCGCCCCCCTGGCTGCCACCCCCAAGCTGACCCCCCAGGCTGACCCCCACCCTCCCTCTTCCTTACCTCCGAGGAAAGAAGGAAGCAGCCGCCGCCGCAGCGAGGCAGCGGCAGGAGGAGGCGGCAGGACCGAGACCCCGAGGCGGTGGTGGTCCTGGCAGGACTGAGACCCAGGCGGCAGAGGCGGCGGCGGCAGGCCACTGAAGTCGCCCCCGCCCCCCTGGCTGCCACCCCCACGAAGACCCACACCCTCCCTCTTCCTTACCTCGCAGCAAGAAGGAAGCAGCAGCCACAGCGAGAAGATGCAGAGACAAATCCACATACTTACAGCCATCTGACATTTGAAAAATCTGTCAAAACTATATTTTAGACAGACAAAAGACAGCCTTTTTAACAAATGGTGCTAGGAAACTGGATAGCTATGTATACAAAAATAAAACAGACCCCTCTATTTCACCCTATACAAATCCCAATCAACATGGATCAAAGACTCGGGAATTAGACCAAAAACTTTACAACTACTAGAAGAAAACATAGGCTCCATAGTCCATCATATAGATACTGACAAGACCCCCAAAGTGCAAGAAATAAAATGAAGAATAAATGAATGCCATAAAACTAAAAAGCTTGTCTACAGCAAAGGAAACAATTAAGAACATGAAGAGAGAGATGACAGAAAGGGAAAGAATCTTGGCCACCTATTCTTCTGATAGGGGATTAATATCCAGAAGATTAAAAAAAGCTTAGCACCAAATATAATATAATAATAATAATAATGATGCAATCAATAAATGGGCAAAAGATCTAAACAGAAACTTCTCAAAAGATGTAACACAAATGGCCAACAAATATACGAAAGAAATGTTCAACAGCAATCAGGAAAATATAAATCAAAATTACAATACAATGTAATCTCAACCCAGTCAGAATGGCACTGCTCAAGAATATGAATAATAATTGCTGGCGATGTTGGGGGGGGAAAGGTACACTTGAACATGGTTGGTGTGACTACTAAACCACTCTGAAGAGCAGTATGGAGATTCCTCAAAAACCTAGAGATGGAACCACCCTATGACCTAGCTATCCCACTCCTTGGTATTTTTCCAGAGAGACATAAGATTGACACACTACAGGGATATAGCCACCTCAAAGTGTATAGCAGCAAAATTTCAATAGGTAACTTATGGAATCAACCCAGATGCCAATAAATAGATGACTGGAATAGAATGAAATATATATATATATATATATATATATATATATATATATATATACACACACACACACACACACACATATACATATACATATATATATTCTTAATATGTATCACAATTATGATACATACACACACACAATGGAGTTTTACTCAGCCATAAAAAAGAATGAAATGATGGTACTTGCTGGTAAATGGATGAAAATGGAAAATATCATGTTAAGTGAAATTAGCCAAACTCAGAAACTCAAAGTTTATATGCAGAAGCTAGAGTAAAATAAGGAAAGGAGGAGGTAAGGAAAGGATAATACAAATGAATCAAATATTAAATAATAGACAAGTGAAAGGAAGTCTAGCAGAGTGGAGGAAAGGGATGGAGAGGGGAAGGAGGATGGAAGGGAAAAAGAGGAGGGAAAAATGGATATCATGAACTAAAATAGATTTCCATGCATGTATGAGTTTTTCAGGATGAATGCAACTACTATGTATAACTATAAAGCTCTAATTTAAAAAAGAAAAATTAATAATTATGCAGTCAACAGTTAGGACTTTTGAGACAAGCATTAAGCTAGGAGCCTGGGTACACTGACCTCCTCCTTTATCACTCTTATTAACGATGAGGAAAAGGCAAAAACTCACATAGCAATAACTGAACAAATGATGACCATAAATTAAAACTGGTACTGAAGCCAAAAGTCAGGATGATATGATGAAAGAAATGTATGTATTAGGGGAATGAAGTTAGAAGGAATGACATGACAGTTTCTAAGATACAGATGGTTATGGTGCTCTGAATAAAAACTAGCCCAGAAAGCTGACAGTGCTAAGGGGTTGAACAGTCAAGACAGGAAAGGGGAGGTCATGAAGTATCCTTTCTTGGGTGACCATACAATTACCATTCATGTAGGGGTTCTTTAGAGATTGAAATATTAATAATAATTATACAAGGACATGGCATGATCCAGTGCTATCCTGGGCTAGAAGAAATATGGTTATCCTACATATATAGTATACTAACTAATGCTAAATTTATTATCATTGGGAATCACTAAATTTTTTAAATGAGTAACATGAATCAATATTTTTAAAAGATTACTCTCGCTACCAATAGAGAATGAATCTGAGGAGATCAGAGAACTTCAGAGACTTGCTTGGAGACTAGCAGTTCAGGTAAGAAAAGATAAGAACTACGCTTAGATGGAGATGAGCTGAGGTGGAAAGAAATGTCTACACTCAAAAATATTATGGAGACACAGATTCAAAAACACTTAATGATCAATTAGATGTGAAAGAAAAAAAAGGGGGTAATTCAACAAAATATATCACAGAATTCTCCCTTGAGCACTTGCATTTCTGAGGTTACTACTTCCCGAGATAAAAGCAAATACTCAAGCACAGTTTCATAGAGAAAATTAATTACAGTTCAGCTTGATATACATTATAACACACTCCTAAAATATATTTAAGTGGATGCATCAATAGGCAGTTAGACATTCAAGTCTGGACTACAGAGGAAAGGTTGCAGATATGATTTGAAAGACATTAGCCTACAGCTGATATGTAAAGCTAGCCTAATGTTCCTATGAAGAGCTACAGAACTGATGAAATTTCCCATAGTAGGTGAAAAGAAAGAAGAAATATGAACTAAAACTGAATTATGGAATACTCTAAGACATATTGATTCAGAAAAGGGAGGAGGATCCAGCAATGGAGACTGAGCAGACAGAGTTCTTAAGAAGGAAAGCCTTGTGGTATCACAAAGCAAGAGTAGAGGAGGATGAGATTTGGGTATGACTAAGTCTCATGCTGGTGGGAAGTTGTATATGACAGTGATAAACATATCTACTAGATTTGGCAACCCAGTCGCCATGGGTGAGCATGAGAAGTAGACAAAGCTAGCTGACACTTCTCTCACAACGTCCTACCGAAAAGGAGAGAAAATAAATGAAAAAAAAGAAATCAGAAAGGGAAGAGATCAAGGGATTTCGTTGTAAACTGAACAATTCTCAACTATTTATGCCAACTGTAATAATTTCTTGGAGAAAGAAATGCCAGCTATGGAGGGAATAACTAAACCTTATGAAGGCTGAGGGGCAGCCATGTGAAAGGAAGGGCTTCTCCAGAAGGACACTCCTCCGCTGCAGCAGGAGGGAGGGGCAACACTGGCTTTTAAGTGGAATTTTGAATTTGGTGTTGGGAAAATAAGTAATCGCCCTCTAGTGACTTTCATTTCACTGAGGTCATTAGTTGAAAATGAGGCGATAAGAAGCATGTACAGAAGCACCAGAGACAAAAATTATCAATTAAGCATTAAGGAGATTATAAGATGTAGTGTGCTAGAAAAATGTGAAATTTCTGGGGTGATGCTGAGTGCCCAATTGGTAATGTTAATCATGAATTTTTAGTGATACCATCTATCTAGCTGTGTGATTTTCCTCCATAATGTTTTCCAACTCAATTAAATTCTTATTAAATGTTCATGTTTATGATTACATTTGCTTTGGCTCTTGAAGAACATATAATATTCATAACTGTTGTTTAAAAGTTAATTGGGACCAATCAATATTCATATTCTCCTTTACTACTTTACCACAAACTATGGTTTTCTTTTATACCAAATCTCTAGACCCTACCTCATAACTTTCAATTACAGTATTTTTTTAAAAGTTGGAGAGATCTTCATTTTCAAAGATTCAAACCTGAGTTAATTCGGAATCCTCTCTTTGACTTGCAACAATTAAATAATCTTGACTGTCTGAAGTAAAATATCTTACTTGGGAACTCTCAGAAATAATGATTGTTTGCACCTGCAAGGAAGACAGAAAAGTGGGAATAAAAATTTAAAGAGTTTAACTCAGAAAGGCACTAAATATTATACTAATGAGTTAGTATTTGATGTTTAAGACTCGATGTTTAAAACTATTCTGATCACTAGGTATGCATATATCATAAGCATACATCATTTCAAGCCAACAAAAATAGCCCCCGTTTAAGATACATGCTACAATTTGTATCAACTTGCAAAAAGTTCTGTTACTCATTAACATAGAATATACATTGTCATCCATTTAGATCAGTCTTACAAATCTGAATTTCTTTTAGGTAAAGCAATATAAAATGAAGATTTTGTTTTTACCAGGAATAACTGGAATCCAGATGTGAAGGTATACACACTGTTAACAGAAGACTTCTCTTCATTTCTTTCTTTATGAGTAATTACAAAGTAGGGGGAAAGACCAATATTAAAGGCCTCACAAGTTTTAGGATTTTGTATCATTAAATCCTAGAAAATGAGAATTACAAAAAACAGTTAACTCATAATGTATCTCACATTTACTTGTATATATTATTTTGTGCACTGTGGAAAAAAATAAGCAATGTTTACCTTTACTGGAATAAAAATCCCTTGCCATCGGTAAATAGTAAATGATGATTTTCTTAACATTATACCATATACTGAATCTTCCAAAGTAAAGAAACACCAGCCAGAAACTGGCTTGTCCAAAAAAACTTTGAAATATGGAAAAGACAACATCCATTCCCCCTAAAAAACATAAATCATTATTTACCAGTGCATAATTCCTTCTCAAACTTATCTGCTCTAATTTGTTATTTAAACATTGAGACTAATGACTTCAATACAAATGAATTCCCCATGGTGTGTGTGTGTGTGTGTGTGTGTGTGTGTGAGAGAGAGAGAGAGAGAGAGAGAGAGAGAGAGAGAGAGAGAGAGAGACAGGAACAGAGAGAGAGAGAGAGACAGGGACAGAGAGAGAGAGAGACAGGGACAGAGAGAGAGAGAGAGAAAGAGGCTAGAAAACTTAAAAATAGTAACTTAAAATAACAATTATGGATAACAAAAGGAGTACTAATACTTCACTCTATAGCCATATGAACTTTCCCAAGGTCTATTTAAATATAAATACTTGCTAACTGTAATTTTAAAGGGAAATATGCTAAAACATGTTTTATTTCTTTCTTTTCTTTTTTCCAGCACTGGGGTTTGGACTCAGGACCCTGGGCATGCTAGGCAAGCACTCTGACATTGAGCAATAGCCCCAGCCCGTCTCCCACCCTTTAACACACTCTTCTAGTATCTGCAATCTACTGTTTTCTCCTGTATTTCTCACCAGGTCTCCAAATCCCCTTCGTGAGATCACTCTGCTATCCCTAGCCATTCAATCTTATGCTTTTCAATTTTCAGGCTGGGTCTTCTTCCCTTCTCTGTCTAGAGCTCCTCTTCTCAGATTGTTAAATCAATGTCCATGACTTTAAAAACAGTAACACATGTCAGATCCCTAAGTCTATCTTGCAGCAGAGACCTTCCTTTGAGTATAAACGCCTTCTCAAAAGGAACTCAAACTTAAAATGTGCTAAAACAGATTTATTTTAATTCCCTCACCAAAACAACACCTAGCCTTCTTTCACACATCTCTTAGTCAGTGGCAAGACACTCTATCCTACCACACAAGCTAGGAGTCATCTGGGTCTCACCCTCACCCTTGCACCCAGTTCATCACCTGCTCTAAACTTCCATCATCTGTTGCCCTTTTGCTCATCTCCATGCATCCTCTCTTCTCTGCTATACCAACCAATTCTTTACACGGTCCTATGAATAACACTTAAAAATGCAAACATGATCATACCATACCATCTTCCCCATGCCTAAACCACTCAAAGGTTTTCCATTAACTCTGGGATAAAAGATTGACATCCATAAAATATTTCTCAAGTTCTTCAATGATCTCTGCATCTCCCCTATTTCTGTACTCCCTATTCACTGAGGTTCTTCAATTATGACATGTCCTTTTATGCCTGAGTTTCCTGCCTCTAAAGCTTCCCCCTCGTGTCTCCCAGGTTCCTCCAACCCAGTTCTTTGCATAATTGATTCCTCCACATTGATTTTTACTTATTATTTTGGTACACTTTAAATTCTAAGCTCCATGAGCTCAGTAACATTCCTAGGCACTCAAATATTCTTGGATATAGTAATAAAATTAAATATCTGTTTCCCATTTTTAATAAACCCATAAATTATAATTCATGGAAATAATGTAAATCTTATACATGCAACATTTCTGAGTTACAGCATTTTTTTCTCATAAAAAACTAAACATACTCATGCCAAGGGCTGTTTCAGATATCGTCTCCCACTGCACACTCACAGCTAAATCAATGCCATTAGTACACGACACATTTAAGTATACCATTCTGTTGGTTTCTTCAATATCTATAGAAGTGGCTCTGAAATTGTGGAAAACAGAAAAAGAATATAATTTCTACATATTTAAAATATATGTCACATTACCAGTATATGCTTAATATGCTTCTACATTTATACAACCCAAATGACATGCACAAATTTGATACATGAATATTTTCAAGACAAATGTGTGCTTGAAAATATTCATTTATGGAGTTTTTTTAAGTACAAATGCAACACTTATAATCAGAAAATACTGAAGATCAGTAATTTAACATTACACATTTTAAAACTGTCTTTTTTGAATTTTTTCACACATAAATCAAAAACATCTGACAGGAAAAAACAGGAAATTCTTAGTATAAGAATAAAACTAAATCTCTTAATATACTGTATATAAATATCTGTCAGTTTCCAAAGGAAATTTTATAATTATAATCATTTTAATATGTTTAAAGAGTCATGTATTTGGATTAGGTGACCAAGTATATTTTATATTTTTTCTTGCTTTTTATTTCTAAAATCACAAAATAATGCAGGCCTTTTCCTAGAAGTGTGAAGTATGAGAAAATAAGAATTCTGATGACACCATTAAGCAGGCCATGGTTAAGTCTGGAATTCATTTTAAAAGTCCACTTTACATAATCACACCTCAATTTTCTTTTGCATTTTCTTATGTCAAAAATTATTTCTTCCTTATTTTCAGAAGTGACATTTTCTTATAAATAAATTATACCTATTTTCAATAGCAGAAATACTGAACAGCCCCAAAGGGGCCTGATTTTGTAATACTGTTATCAAGGTTTGAACCTGAGCCCCTAGTCTAGCACCTCCAGTCGGATTAAACAAGGTGCAAACAAAATGCTCATCCATTTCTGGTTCTGTGTCTAATACAGCAGAAATGTGCAGGGCCTGAAAACAAAATAAAATAGTAAAGTTACTATTTATGGAGTTTTTTTAAGTACAAATGCAACACTTATAATCAGAAAATACTGAAGATCAGTAATTTAACATTACACATTTTAAAACTGTCTTTTTTGAATTTTTTCACACATAAATCAAAAACATCTGACAGGAAAAAACAGGAAATTCTTAGTATAAGAATAAAACTAAATCTCTTAATATACTGTATATAAATATCCGCCCCCCCCACCGCCGCCCGGCCCAGCCTCCCGGAGCCCCGCTCCGAAGGCAGCGCCCCCCGCCGCCCCGCCCCCTGCCGCGCCGCCCCGCCCCCCGCCGCCACCGGTCCCTCCGCCGCCCGGCCCCCGCCCCGCCCCCGCAGCTCGGCCCCCTGCCTCCGCCGCTGGCCCGTCGCCGCCAGGCCCCAAGCCGCCGCCAGGCCCCGCCTCCCGGACTGACGCCCCGACGGCACCGCCCCCCCCCCCCCCCCCCCCGGCCGCCCGGGCCACGCCGCTGCTGGGCCCCCCGCCGCCTGGCCCCAAGCCACCGAGAGGCCCCAAGCTGCCGCCAGGCCCCACCGCCGCCCGGCCCCGCCTCATGGACCGCCGCCCTGATGGCAGCGCACCCCGCCGCCCGCGCCCCCCCCCCCGCCGCGCCGCCTCCGGGACCTCTGCCCCGAAGGCAGCCCCGGCCTGCTCACCTGCTACACTGTGTGGAGGACCCCAGCTGGGGAGCAGCATCCAAAGCAGCCCGCCCAACTGCTAGCCGCCGCCAACCGCCCACCTGTGACCTCGCGCCGCCTGGCCGGGCTCCCGCATGCGCAGACCGGTCAGGGCGCGCCGGCCCCCACACCCGCCCGGCCCCGCCCCCCCCGCCGCCCGGCCCCGGCCCCCCGCCGCCGCCTGGCCCACGGCCGTCTGGCCCCTAGCCACCGCCAGGCCCCACTGGCACCGGGCCCCGCCTCCCGGACCGCCGCCCGACGGCAGCGCCCCCCGCCGCCCCCAGGCCCGCCGCCAACCGCCCCCCACACCCGCCCGCCGCCCGGCCGGCCCCCCGCCGCCGGGCACCGCCCCCCTGCAGCCCGGTCCCCCTCCACCCGGCGTTCCGCCTCCGCCCAGCCCCCCGCCAACCGGCCCCCCGCTGCCGCTGATGGGTCCGCCGCCGCCGCCAGGCCCCAAGCCGCCGCCAGGCCCCACCGCTGCCCGGCCCCGCTTCCCGGACAGCCGCCCCGACGGCAGCGCCCCCCGCCGCCCCGCCCCCGGCCACCCTGCCACCAGGCCCCCCGCCACCCGGCCCCCTGCCGCCTGGCCCCAAGCCACCGCCAGGCCCCAAGCCGCCACAGGGCCACGCCGCCGCCCGGCCCCCCCCCCAGCTGCCCGGCACCGCCCCCCGCCGCCGCCTGGCCCCCTGCCGCCGCCGCCCAGCCCCACCGCCGCCCGGCCCAGCCTCCCGGACCGCCCTTCCCGGACCGCCGCTCCGAAGGCAGCGCCCCCTGCCGCCCCGCCCCCCGCCGCCACCGGTCCCGCCGCCGCCAGGCCCCCGCCCCCCCGCAGCTCGGCCCCCTGCCGCCGCCGCCACCGGGCCCGCCGCCGCCAGGCCCCAAGGCAGCCCCGGCCTGCTCACCTGCTACACTGTGTGGAGGACCCCAGCTGGGGAGCAGCATCCAAAGCAGCCCGCCCAACTGCTAGCCGCCGCCAACCGCCCACCTGTGACCTCGCGCCGCCTGGCCGGGCTCGCGCATGCGCAGACCGGTCAGGGCGCGCTGGCCCCCACACCCGCCCGGCCCCGCCCCCCCGCCGCCCGGCCCCGGCCCCCCGCCGCCGCCTGGCCCACGGCTGTCTGGCCCCTAGCCGCCGCCAGGCCCCACCGGCGCCGGCCCCGCCTCATGGACCGCCGCCCTGATGGCAGCGCACCCCGCCGCCCGCCCCCCCCCCCCCCCGCGCCGCCTCCGGGACCTCTGCCCCGAAGGCAGCCCCGGCCTGCTCACCTGCTACACTGTGTGGAGGACCCCAGCTGGGGAGCAGCATCCAAAGCAGCCCGCCCAACTGCTAGCCGCTGCCAACCGCCGCCAACCGCCCACCTGTGACCTCGCGCCGCCTGGCCGGGCTCGCGCATGCGCAGACCGGTCAGGGCGCGCCGGCCCCCACACCCGACCGGCCCCGCCCCCCCCGCGCCGCCGGGCCCCGCCCCCCCCCCCCCCCCCCCGCCGCCGCCGCAGGGCCCGCCGCTGCCGCAGGGCCCGCCGCCGTCTGGCCCGCTGCCGTCTGGCCCCTAGACGCCGCCAGGCCCCACCGGCGCCTGGCCCCGCCTCCTGGACCGCCGCCCCGCCCCCCGCCGCCCCCAGGCCCGCCGCCGCCCGCCCCCCACACCCGCCCGCTATAAGTGTCAAGGGGCACCACCCGCACAGCTGGAGTGCCCGCCCACCTCGCCCACCGCCAGGCTACCACGAAGTGCCCTGCACGGAGCTCCACCCACCCCCTACCAGTGGAGGGGAAGCCCCGCCCGGGAAAACCTCCTTTGAGACCTGGCTTGCGAAAAGCTGGTGTGCACCAGGTGGTGCGTCTGGGCGGCCCTTCTCCTGCAGCCCACTTACCTGTCAGGCTGCACTGCCATAAGTCCTGCTCCAGCACCCGTGTCCTCATCGCCTCTGGTGGGCCCTTTGCCTGGAAGGCTACTAAGAAGCCTGGCACTCGGCCCTCCATCTGGCTGCAAGAGGCTCCGCCCCACGCTGTGCGTGCTCAGCCTTTCCTGTGAGCCCCAGAGGACCCTGGACTCAGGGCTGTAGGAGTGCCGCGCTAACTGAATTCTATATTTTAGTGATAGTATGAAAATACTAATTGAAATCTATACTTCAATTAAATAATAATATGAGCCTTATAATTCTGTATTTGTACATTTAAGCAAATGCATACTATTCTTATCATGTTTGGACTTCTGCATACCTTTCTGTTCTTCGTTTTTGGGTGGATGACTTTCTCTTAAGTCCTCTTCCATTCTTTCTTGTGCTAATTTTTTTGCTTCTTGTTTTTGGATCTTTCTTTTCAATTTTCTGTCTTCTTTCAGTCTTAGCTTCTCTAGGCTGATAAACATTTACAATTAGTGATAATTTACCTTTGTTAATTGCTCAATGAACTACTTTCTGTTGCCTACTATAGAAAACATTCTCCAAGCAATAGGCTGTGACTTTTAATTAAGAAAACTATGTATAATTTGTATAGATGTTATTTCCATGTACATAATGTATATAAATTACTGTGTAGGGTAAATAAGAATAGTACATGTACTCTGCAAGCAAGATCCCATAATAAAATATTATTTTAACCCCAATAACAACATGGGAATTTGGTTGATTTGGTTACACTGATTCCTTTTCAACAAATAATTCTATACATCTTTTCTTTTGGTTTTTCTTGGTCACAAATTATAAGAAAAAAATCACTTTTTAGGATGAAAAACAAGAAGCAGGACCGAAAAGAAAAGAAAAAAGGATTGGAATTATTTGATCTGAACAGAAAGATACAGAGGTGAATAATTTTGACAATACACTAAGTATTTCAAGGTAAGAAATAGTCATTGGTTCAAAATGTTTAAAGTGGAGAAAAATAAAAAAGCAAAAATGCTTTTGAAATTGAAAGCCAAAAGCTAACTATATAATTTTTGTTAAATGCCAAATCTGTTGATAAGTAATTTCATAACATGAAATGTTATAATTTTACTTACAAGTTCAACCACTAAATAGTGACTTTTTCAAATTTTCAGTATTTAATCATTCTAAAGCTAGTTCTGTTTTAAATATCCATAAAAATAATTTTTAAAATACTTATTTATATATGTTTACACAGCCAATTTTAAAAAATAGCACAATTTAGAAATCTGCATTTAACAGAGTTATATACTAAGAGACAATATAAAAACTACTGATTGATTGTTAAAAATCTTACCTAGAACATTTCTGTTTCAGAATAGGTCTTGGAGGAACTGCCCAGAAAGCAGGAAAAAAAAAAAAAAGGAAAGAATTAAGAGAAATCGAACAATTAAGATAAAATAAGCCTTACGGCAAGCCTGAAAATCCTATGATTCATCTCTTTCTCAATGTAACTTGATCTAAAATCCTAACACTCCCATTCATCTATCTCTGTCACATGTATTTGTTAATGCTCTAGAGAATTAGAAGCCCCCAAGAGACTAACACCATGCTTTCAGTACTGGATTTTGTTGTCAATAACTTGTATATCTCCATCCCAATATGGTATAATGAGAGGAAAATCTAATAATCTCTGTGCTTTATTTTTCTGTAACAGCTTTGTTGATATAAATATAATAAAACTTACATAAGAGTACAGTTCAGTGGCTTTTAATATATCCAAAATGTTGTACAACCATCACCAATCTAAATTTAGATATTTTCATCGTCCAACAAGGAACTCAATACCATTAGCAGTTCCTCATCTTTTTCCCCTAATGCCCAGACCTAGACAATCTATTTTCTGTCTCTGTATACAGATTTGCCTATTCTGGATATTTCATATATACAGAATCATACAGCATGTGACCTTTGTGTCTGGCTTCTTTTATTTCGTACAGTGTTTGCAAGATTCATGCATGTTGTATCATATATCAGTACTTATTGTTTATCTATTCATCAGTGGATACTTGGGTTGTTCCCCCTTTGGGGCTATTATGAATTGTGCTGCTATAAACATTCATGTACAAGTTTTGGGGAGAACATGTTTTCCTTTTTTAGTACAAATCTAGTAGTGGAAATGCTGTGTCACATGGTAACCCTATGTTTAACTATTTGAGGAATTGCCAGTCTTGTTGTCCCAAAGCAGCTGCACCATTTTACATTACAACCAGCAAAGTATGAATGTTATAATATTTCCATCCCCTTGCCAACACTTAATATCTATGCATATCCTCAGAGTGTGAACCAGTATCTCACTGTGTTTTTATTTGCATTTCCTTAATGGTTAACAATATTGTACTAATGGGTTATCACTATTTTCTTTGCAGATATGTCTATTATATACTTGTAAATTCGATTATTTCTCTTTTTACTATTAAGTTGTAAAAGTTGGCCCCTGTACTTTTAAAAGCTTCATACAAAAGCAAGTTCTGGTATATGAGACAAAATTTATTAGTTTTTCTAGAATTGGTAAAGCATCCATATGGCTCCAGAAATGACACTAACTAAATTCATAATTCAATTCATAAACTCAGGTACCATCTCAATAATGATATTAATATAATAAAACAGTAATACTGTACCTTCCTCTAAGTACAACCAGTACAGCATCCTGCTTAATAACACATGCACTAATGTCAGAATGCCTGAACTCAAGTTCCAGCTCTACCACTTCCTTGATGCTTAACCATGAGCTCATCACTTCACCTATCTAAACTGTAAAATGGAAATGATCATACTACACAATTCTCAAGGCTGCTGTAAGGAAAATGTAATGATGAATGGAAGGTGTGTCACTAGTACCTAGGAAACGTGCATTAAAAGTCATTGTTTCTCTTTCAAGGGAGAATGCATGTCAGGGACTGTGAGGAGAGTACTACTGTCTGTCTTTCAACACCTGCATCACTTAATATAGCTAGCAGGGAACATTCTCAAAAACAAACTGTTACCTTTATTTTCTCTGGCTAAGACTCTTCAATAATCATATTACTGGTGGGCCAAGTTAACACTCCTGGAAGACGATAAGTCAAGGTTTTTGCTTTCTCAAAGTGATTGAGAGCTTCTAGGAATCTAAAATCAGAATTAGGAAAAAAAAAAGAAAAAGATGTGATGTGATATTTTCATTTACTACAAGAGTTCACAAGACCTAGAGCTTCTTGGTAGGAGTACCTTCAATAAAACATCAGATGGAAGTATTCAATGAACACTAAATTTCCTTTAAATAAAACTAAGGTTTATTGCTGCTTGCTATTACAGTAATATAAACTAAATATAACTGTGTCCTGGCCTTTGGCTTTATCATGGTAAGGTGCGTTCTATTCCTTTTAAAATGCAACTTTGTTCCATTCAAAAAATAAGAGGTTGTGAGGGGAATGGAATAATAAACATGGAGGTAAATGAATTACAGTAGATGGGGTAGAGAGAGAAGATGGGAGGGGAGGGGGGATAGTAGAGGATAGGAAAGGTAGCAGAATACAACAGTCACTAATATGGCAGTATGTAAAAAAATGTGGATGTGTAACCAATGTGATTCTGCAATCTGTATTTGGGGTAAAAATAGGAGTTCATAACCCACTTGATTCTAATGTATGAAATATGATATGTGAAGAGCTTTGTAATGTTGTGAATAACCAATAAAAAAAAGAAAACATTTGCACACATATGAAGTATGTGTAGAGGCTGAAAAGGAAAGACAGAGAGAGATACCAGAGTCATCAATTCCTAGGAATCAACAATAAAAAAAAAGATACTGAAGTATTAGATTATGAAGTTAATGAGGGCTTTATTCTCTTTAGACTAAAAAAAAGAGATTCCCTGCTTTCTCCAATCTTGAAACTATTTTCTAATTTAAAAACTTATTTTTGCCTATACATATGTAAAGATTCATATGTAGGGCTGGGGTTGTAGCTCAGTGGTAGTAGAGTGCTTGCCTTGCACACGTGAGGCACTAGGTTCGATCCTCAGCACCATATAAAAGTAAACAAATAAAAATAAAGTTTAAAAAATAGCCAATAACTCACTGACAAAAAATTGAAAAAAAAAAAGATTTATATGTAGAAAAGCTAGACTACCATCCACCATAAGACAATTATCAATAGCAGGATACAAATGGTACATTACAATGCCAAAAAGCAGCTATTAGACTTTTACCCACATCATATTACTTAGGAATTAAAATGTAAATGCCTTTCAACATGGCAAAGACTTTTCAGTTTACCACATTTCCATGATTTTACACATTTATGTTTCTTTCCTGGACCTTGTGAATACCAGCATATCACCGTTGCATTAAACAAGTATGTCCTAACAATTTACACTACACTTTGAAATTAATTTCATTTGCTATTACTATAAAGGTGATTGCTAAATCCTATTTCCCTTGTAACTACTTGATCCTTACAGACCAATTCAAAATTAACTTCATGAAGTAAAAGAATTTTCTTTAATCTTTAAAAATCTACAAAGAGGTTCCAGGCACACTCTAAGATTGGGTTCCCAAGAATCTCATAAAAAACTTTCCCTAAAAAGTTAGATGAAAATATGAGGAAAATTAAAAATTATAAGAGATATTTCAATCAGTGAACAATTATTTCTTTATACTGTAACCTATGTATATTGAATGCAAGTGGTTGGAAACACAGATTTCTTTTTTTAAAGCCCAAGACACAATCCTGTTCTGTAAGGGTCATACAGGCAATCTGGGGAGACAAGACTAAGAGCAATAAAACATTTAGAGAAAAGTTGTATTTTGAACTTGGAATAAGGATTTCTACTATAATAGAAATTCAGAAAGGTTTTTATGCTTAACTTATGATGTATTTAACATCATGTTAACATGTACCTTTTATTTAAAACACTTTCATACAATTGTTTTGGAAATAGGTGCTTAACATCAAAATGTATAAACCATATTTTAAAGTACTAATTTATATCAATTCAGTCACCATTTATACATGAAATGTACAAATGGATATTAAATTCTTCATGTTAAATACTCTATTACTGACTTTCTTATGAATTACAAAATTAAGAAGCATCAAGAATTGCACTGATTGATCTTGCTTTAATACTTAATATCGATACTAAGATGTCAGCTCCTCAAAGTAAATCACAATCATAATAGTGTGCCACACATAAGGTAACAAAATAATTCCAGAAAAAGGATCATCATCACATTAAGACTTCAAATTTATCAGCCTGGAAATTAATGTCATTTCTACTAACCTGGTTTTTTTTAAATATACTTTTTTCCAATTTCACAATAGGCCAAGCAATCAAGTCCCTCATTGGGGTAGTGTTCAATAATCCTTTTAAACTGGTTTTTCAGCTTCAGATAATTCCTTTAATAAAGGTGAGAACAATAATCACTTATGCAAGAAGAAAAATGTTAAAACAGACTTCACCCCAAAGTTGATTTATTTCGTGTAATATTAAAAAAACTGTATATTAAAAAATTCTTATGGAAAAATTATATTCTCTGCATTTCATTTTCTTAGAAGTTATACAAATTTCCTGTAGCTAATCAGATGAACATATGGAAACCCAGGAATTCAACAAATCCAACCTTGCCAAAAATATAAGACAGCCAACTATATAAACGTTTCTTTGTACACACAAAGTGATGGCCCATGCTGGCTAATACTATAAGATGTAAATTCATGATAAAAAACACACAAATACAAATACACACATGCACACACATTGTAATCTACATCCTATTAAGTACTGCTCTCTTAGACAAAAGCTATCTTAAAAATAGCCCCCCCCCCAAAAAAAAAATAGCCCTTTAGAGGCATCCCAAGAATGTCTGAAACAAGGGCTGGACTGTGGTCAACACATGACTTCCTTAAGGGTCTATGCTGATGAAAATCTTTTAAATGCATAAATTCTACCATATTCATAGTTTTTTAAAAAAATTTGTCTATTTTATAGTAAATCATGAGTATAAGAAACTATTTCTTCAATTCCAATAAGGGAAAGCATGAAATTTATTATTCTGTCAAGATAGAATTAAAATCATGAAGTCCTGTTTCCATTGATATATTATAAAACAGAATTAGACAGGAATTAATAGAAGGCATTCCATCTGTCACATCAAGAACAAGGAAAATGAACCTCAGGCACTGTAGATTCTCAGAAGTGAGTAAAACATAAACGTCAAGTTTGATCTTAACTAGGTAGCAATTTAGAGTTGAACTTTCATTTTAACAGGGAAGTTTAGCATCCAAGTTGGCAGAAAGGATATGTTATAATACTTGAAATCATTCTAGAGAACCTCAAACAATGTTATAACACTGAAAAGCACAGGTAAGTAAGCATCCCAGGAAAGTTAAAGAAGAGCATGAGTAATGGGGACCACTAGAGCTCACACCTACATGCAGACCATATGCTATTACCTGAATCCTCCACTTAAGAATTAACCAAACACCAAACTACTCATCACCCAGAACTAAGAGCTATTAAGCATGATCATGTTTACTTCAGTTTTCTAATAAAACAGCATAACACAAAGTTGACATCTCCTTTCTAACTTCCTCAGGCCCATTCCCTCTTTTATCAATAAATGTTGTCATTATCTTAAATATGATAAACGGGTAGTCCATGATTTTTTTTCAGTTTTACAAAATGCAGAGGTATCCATAAACAATATTTAGTATTGTTCTATACGAAATTATACACTAGTGTTATCACAATGTTTGTGTTCTCCAACCTGCTCTTTTCCTTCAACTTTATGTTTTTGCAATTTGCCTACCATGATACATTAGATTCTTTATTTTTTATGTAAGTAAGATGTAGAAGCCCAGTACTGCAAGCATTACTTTTTTCTAATAGGAATACAAAGTTTTCTTTAAAAAAAAAGAAAAAAAAAGCACAAACTATTTAAATTTAGCTATTTCAGCCTTTCAAGAAATTACACAGAAGGAAATGAGCCAAAATGGAAAAACAGTTTTTATATATCTTACAAAACCAATATCCTATTTTAATTGTTTGTTCTCTGCGTTACAATCTTACCTCAGGCTGTCCTATTCCAAGCAGAGAAATGGCAAGTCCATATACTACTAATACATATTTAATCATGGCCAGGTTCAATTGCTGTCAATAAAAAGGCTTTAGTTAAAAATCTAAACATAAATCTGCCAGTTTACATCACATTAACCTTCTAGCCACAACAGTGTAATAACATCACTAAACAAGTGTAATAACATCATTCATCAGTATGATTGAATTAATGATCAAATAGAATTAGAAAATATATTTTGCAAATACAAAACTGTTATATTCATATCAAGTATTTAAAACACAAAATCAGTGCTGGGGTTGTGGCTCAGCGGTAGAGTGCTCGCCTAGCATGAGCGAGGCCCTGGCTTCCATCCTCAGCACCACATAAAATAAATAAATAAAATAAAGGTATTGTGTCCAACTACAACTAAAAAAAAATTAAAAAAAATAAAACACAGAATCGATGTGTCAGTTGTTTAAGGCATAGTTCATAATAAATTAGAATAATTTTTAATTAAAATCATGTGTTTTTGCATGTGTTAGTAACAGATTAAGTAAGATATCTGCTTTCACAATCTTGCTTAAGCTACTCATTTATCTAATTAATTCCTTCTTGCTGGATAAAAAAATGCAACCTAAAAGCGAGTCCAAATTCTTGCTTTATTAAAAGACTCCTTTTCATAAAAGGAAAGGCCAGAAGGTTCTGATAACCCCAACAATGGTCAAAAAGAGAACATAAGCATGGATCATACATTGAATGTAATCACAAACTCTGAATTGGGATCATCACCTGTGCCCCACAACCTGGAGGAGATTCACCTGCTCCCAGCCCAGGTATAAGGTATATAAATTCGAGTTAAAGCCTTGATTTTTTCTAAATTCATCTGAGGTGCACTGGTATTGATAAACAAGCTATGATTTGGCAATTTTACCTTTATTTTTTGAGGTTCTAAACCATTTAGCAACTCTGTAAAGGCCTGCGCAGCACTTCGGCAACGCTGCTCCAATAAGGCTATGTAACCATCTTGAATTAAGCTTCTTAGCATTTTCATTATATTAGCAAAATCCTGCAAAAAGAAAAAAAAGAAAAAGAAATTTTATTTCACTAGTGCAAATCTACAGCTTTTTAGTTTAAAACTTATGATGTTAAATTCGCATTAACACTTTATAAATGATAATAAGTATTTAAATAAATACTCAAACTATGCTTTATTCATCATATTCCTTTCTCAGCACAGCACTGCCTCATTATCTTCATTCCTCTGCCACTGCCCATGAGAGAAAAGTTTGATTCATTTTATTCTATACAGTGCAAAGCTTTGCTTACTTTTTCAGTCTATACCAATAATATTTTGGAGTTTTAACAATGTAAGAAGAATACTAAACATCACTAAATAAGTAAATTGTCTGGGACTACAACAATTAGACACATAATAATACAGGACCTATGTACTCAAACAATCAGATTTTAACAACTGTCATCCTGTGCTGAAACAAACATTAATTTTAAGCAAGAAATACATATTTCAATCGTTAACTACTCCTACTTCACATGTACTTAAATATAACCAGAAAAAAATTATTGACAGAGTACAATATTAAATAAAAGGAAAAACATAAAAAATAAAAACAAAATTGACATAATATACTCAAATAAAGTGATAAACTTTTTGCAAGTTGAAAACATATGTACACAAACATTATAATGTGAATTCAGATTTTAGTTACATGGCAATAGCCTTAAGTTACAAAAGTTCCACAAAGATGACAGAGGTAAGACATTAAGATAAAGTCTCGTCATCCTTGCCATACATGTGTACACCATTCAGAGAACAGAAAATACTAATCTAAACAATATACTCCTCACTGTTCCTAACAATAAAGACTCAAAAGGTAAACTGTAGAGTTTAGTCACA
The DNA here is from genome assembly GCF_045843805.1 of Urocitellus parryii. Taxonomy (NCBI): domain Eukaryota; kingdom Metazoa; phylum Chordata; class Mammalia; order Rodentia; family Sciuridae; genus Urocitellus; species Urocitellus parryii. The sequence continues at coordinate 1,850,036 of NW_027554094.1, read as the reverse complement.
GATTAACAAAAGATTCCTGATGGTTTCTAGCCAATGAACCAAAATATAGGACAACTTTCCCCCAAAATATGATGGAAAAGAACAATTCTCATATTAACCTGGTTATCCACTATAGTATTTAAAACACACATGAGAGCCACATTTGTTTTAAGATGTGAATTTGAGATTACAGACCATGAAGTGCTGTCCTGTCAATCACTAGTTATTCACCTTTTTAAAAAATATTTTTAGTTGTCAATGGATCTTTATTTCATTTATTTATATGTGGTGCTGAGAATTGAACCTAGTGCCTCACACATGCTAGGCAAGCACTCTTCCATTGAGCTTCCACCCCAGCCCAAATATGCTGTTTTATTCTCCTTTCTTATTCTAGGAACGGATCCACATAGCCTTGGAAATTATTTCCCTTAACATAACTTAACATAGGATATCTGTACTGTAAGTTTCATCAGACCAGGTTGGACACTGTCAATGCAGACTCCCTCTGTCTGCAACATCTGGGAGGGGCCCAATAAAAACGCATTGAATAAACAATGGGTTCACAAACAACTATCATAAATAATCTTTTTACCTTCACAGGCTTTTTAAAAAGTCCTTCAGGGTTTTTAGAGTCAGTAAAAATATAAAAACATATAAATAAAAAATCTCCCAACTGTTAACAAATTCTAAAACTGCTTTTATTCAAATAATTAGAAATCTGTTTCAGTCCTTTGTAAGATGTTATAGACCTAATAATTAATTGAATTTTAAATGACCCATAAATTTTGAAGCAATTATCCTATTTGAAGCAATTATCCTATTTTTGAAGCAATTATCCTATAGGATAATTGCTTCAAAATTTATGGGTCATTTAAAATTCAATTAATTATTGAGCGCGGCGCGGCGGGGTCGGGCGGGGCGCGGCGCGGCTCGGCGGGGCGGGGCGGGGCGGGGCGGGGCGCGGCGCGGCGGGGCGCGGCGGGGCGCGGCGCGGCGGGGCGCGGCGGGGCGGCCGGGCCTCCCCGGCAGCGGGCGCCGGCCATGCTCATCACGTGTGCTACCTGTACCTGTGGGCGGGCTGCGCCCGGTCGCGCTGCTCCTTCACCTTCTGCGGCGCGGCTGCCACGTCTTCTGTGATGGCGAGTCAGGTGGGCGAGCGGCTGAGCGGCGAGAGTCAGGGCCGGAAGCGCGCGGGGCGGGGCCGGAAGCGCCTTCGGCTGCGCGGGAGAGGCGGGGCGCGCGGGCCGAGAACCCTGGCCTCCCCGCAGCGCCATGCGCGGTGGGCGGCCTCTGGGGACCTGAGCGCGGCAGGAGGCTGTTCCTCCTGGGCACCACGGTGCAGCGGCGCGCACGTGTTCCTGAGCCCCGGCGGCCGCGTCTTCTGCGTCGGGGAGTCAGGTGGGCAGGCGGCGGCGGCGCGGGGAGAGTCAGGTGGGCGGGGGGCGGGGCCGGAAGCGCGCGGGGCGGGGCCGGAAGCGCCTTCGGCTGTGCGGGAGCGGCGGGGCGCGCGGGCTGAGAACCCCGGCCTCCCCGCAGCGCCATGCGCAGTGGGCGGCCTCTGGGGGACCTGAGCGCGGCAGGAGGCTGTTCCTCCTGCGCACCAAGGTGCAGCGGCGCGCACGTTTTCCTGAGCCCCGGCGGCCGCGTCTTCTGCGTCGGGGAGTCAGGTGGGCAGGCGGCGGCGGCGCGGCGAGAGTCAGGTGGCGGGTGGCGGCGGCGCGGCGAGTCAGGTGGCGGGCGGCGGCGGCGCGGCGAGAGTCAGGTCGCGGGTGGCGGCAGCACGGCGAGAGTCAGGTGGCGGGCGGCGGCGCGGCGAGAGTCAGGTGGGCGGGGGGCGGGGCCGGAAGCGCGCGGGGCGGGGCCGGAAGCGCCTTCGGCTGCGCGGGAGCGGCGGGGCGCGCGGGCTGAGAACCCCGGCCTCCCCGCAGAGCCATGCGCGGTGGGCGGCCTCTGGGGGACCTGAGCGCGGCAGGAGGCTGTTCCTCCTGCGCACCTCGGTGCAGCGGCTGCGCGCGTCCCGCTGCTCCTTCACCTTCTGCGGTGCGGCGGCGCGCACGTGTTCCTGAGCCCTGGCGGCCGCGTCTTCTGCGTCGGGGAGTCAGGTGGGCAGGCGGCGGGGCCGGAAGCGCGCGCGGGGCCGGGCTGGAAGCGCCTTCGGCTGCGGGGGAGCGGCGGGGCTTGCGGGCGGGGCCGGAAGCGCCTTGGGCTGCGGCGGGGTGCGAGGGCTGAGAACCCCGGCCTCCCCGCAGAGCCATGCGCGGTGGGCGGCCTCTGGGGGACGTGAGCGCGGCAGGAGGCTGTCCGTCGTGCGCACCGTTGAGCTCCTCGCGCTGCTCCTTCACCTTCTGCGGTGGCTCACACGTGTGCCTGAGCCCTGGCGACCGCGTCTTCTGCGTCGGCGAGAGTCAGGTGGGCGGGTTAGAAGCCAACGTTTTTATTTGAAATCTGAGACATGTTCTACTTTTGAAAGTCTCACCTTTGCTATTGCCATTTATATGTCCTTTAAAACCAGAGCTGCCACACCCTCCAGCCCAGCCAGCTGTTGAGCACACAGGCCTCCCACCAAGCCGCCCTCTGCTCTCCCCCACATCCTCTCTGTGAGCAGGCTGAGTGGTCTTCAGCCACATTATACCCAGGCACTTTAGAAACAGTTTTTTTGAGATGTGATTCACCTCACGTACAACTCGGGAATTGAAAGTGTGCACACGTCATTTCAGAGGTTTTAGGATGTTCTCACTTGTGCAGGAATCACAATCAACTTGATTCTCATCACCCCTGTGCCCATCAGCAGTCACTCCTGTCCTCTGCCTCCCTCCCCAGCCAGGCACCCCCACTTGAGTTCCATTCCTGCTGCTTGCCTGCTGTGCATAGCTCTCACAGCGGAACCGTACCGCACGTAAACTTTCACATTGGGCTTCTTCCACTTCATATAATTTTTTGCCAGCTCATCCATGCTGCATGACATATTCATTCCTCCTTTGTAATAAATACTTTGTGCTGCTGTCTTTAACCTTTTGAAATGATGCCTGGGCCACTGGTTGCATCCAGGGGGCCAGTGCCCAGAGCTGAGGGTGCAACATCTGTCTCCTCAGGCCAGCAAGATAATCCTGGAGATCAAGAAGGCCTTTGAGGAGAGCCTGAGCATGCTGAAGTGGATGGATGAGGACACCCGGAAGTCAGCCAAGGAGAAGGTGAGGCTGCCCGGGAGCTCGGGCACCCAGGCTTCCTGCACCGGGCGAGAGCAGCAGAGAGAGTGCAGGGCTAGGAGAGGCCAGCCTGTCCCCTGGGCACGCATGGATGCTGTCCTGCCTTGTGACCAGTCTAGCAGGCTGGGGGGACAGCCTGAAGCCCAGTGTCACACATCTCTTGGCCGAAGGTGGACAGGCAGGAGAGCACGCGCAAGAGAGGTGGACCAAGCCACTGTGGTGCCCACTCCCTCCACAGCTCCCAGTTCCCCAGTGGTGGGGGACGGAGCCTCAGAACCTCATCACCTGCCAAAGGTTCCAACACTTGAACTTTGGGGACACATTTGGACTATAGCAGCTTCCCTTGGGGAAGCAACATTTAATCAGAAACCCAAAAGATTAACTGGGGACTGGGGTGGTGGCTCAGCGGTAGAGCACTTGCCTCACCTGTGTCAGGCACTGGGTTCGATCCTCAGCACCACATAAAAGTAAAGAAAAAAAAGATACTGTATCCACCTATAACTAAAAAATAAATATTTTTTTAAAAAAGATAAGTTAGGCAAGGAGGGAATGTTTCCAAAAAGAGATGTGAAAGTCCTAAGTGGGGAGGTGCCTGATCCCCCGCCCCTTGACCTGACCCTGAGCCCAGAGCCCGCAGAGCTGGGGCCAGCTGGCCAGCATCGCGGGTGCTCAGTTCTGTGTCCCTCCCATCTAGGCGGACGCCATCTACAATGTGATAGGCTACCCCAACTTCATTATGGACCCCAAGGAACTGGACAAAGTGTTCAACGACGTGAGTGGTTTACGCCCTGCCATCCCAAGTGCCCACTTGGGGAGGGGCCAAGGTGGGCGGGACACCCAGGGCTTCTGGAGGCAGGGAGGCTGACCTGGCATCATGACAGCCATCAGGGGATTAGCTCAGTGGGAGAACGCTGGCCTCGCATCATGACTCCAACTGGTTCAACCCAAGCACTACATAAAATGGGGGTCAGGGGGGCTGGGGCTGGCTCAGTGGCAGAGTGCTTGCCTCACACACGTGAGGCCTGGGTTCGATCCTCAGAACCACATTAAATAAATAAAAAAATAAAGATATTATGTCCATCTACAACTAAAAAATTTAAAAAAAAAAAAGGTTTTGGGGAAGCAGATCCTAAAAGGTGCAGCACCACCTGACCCTGAGCCCAGAGCCCACAGGGCTGGGGTCAGCTGGCCAGCATCACGGCCCTAAAACACCACGGGGTGGGTAGAAAGTGAAGCCCCTCACACCCCCGCTCCTGCCCCAGAGCGGCCACCTGTCTTCAGGGTTGTACCCCGACCTCCTCAGAGAAAACTCGGACCTCAAATTTTGACCTTGAGATGGGAATGGGAACGAGGAGGCAGCCATCCCAAATGCACGGTGACGCTCCGCTGAGGTGGAGGGGGATTGCTGCCTCCCTGCTTGCTGCCAGAACCTTCGGCACATCACCCCTTTAAGTGGGTTGTGATTTTGCCCCAAATAATAGTTTCCTATCTTCTCATGAGTGAAATTTCTGAAATTCAGGCATTTTTGAAATTATAATAACCTCTCATCATGGTTCTATTTAAAACCTAAGACTATTAAAATTACTTCTGAGAATAGGAGACTCATTCCGCAGCCATGTTTCTTAAGAATAATTTCAGACACCCCAGGGTCATCATGATGCGAGACCCAGAGTCTCCTGGAGATAGCTCAGGAAGGGCCCACAGGACAGGGACCTGCCCCTAAGGGCCCAGTGTTTTATAGCAGCCCTTGGGTACACCGTAAAGATCTGGAGTGGACCTGGGGGAGGGCTTTGCACCTGTCAGGAGCTGAGAGGCCTTGCCCAGGGGTGGGGGTGTGATAACACCTGTCCCCTGACATTTCAGAGCTAGACTCCAGCATGGTTCATTAAATCTGTGCTGTCCAATTTGTTAGCTACCAGCCATGGGGGGCTATTTAATTCATCAAAACTTAAGTTAATTAAAATTTAATTACACTAGCACATTTGAGATGCTCGGTAGCCACCTGTCACCAGAGTCTACCATATTGGCCAGTGTGGGTATAGAACACAGGGAGAACACACCCATCGTCACAGTCCTGCAGGACAGTGATGGAGATACTTCTTGCCCAAGGGAACCACTGCCGGGGCATCCTGCAGCACTGTGACACTGTCAGGCGCCTGAAGGAGACAGTTGTTGCTGGGCCCAGCAGGTTAGAGGCCTCCGGAGGGGTGGAGCCTGCAGCTCCAGCCCACACTCTGGCCCTGGTCCTGCCGACCCATCCCTTCACCTCAAGGGGTCTGAGTTTCTGAGTTTCCTCTGGGCGTGCTCTCATCCTGTGTCTCTGCTTCTTTCTTCAATACACGGCAGTTCCAGACCTCTACTTCGAGAATGCCATGCGATTTTTCAACTTCTCATGGAGGGTCACCGCTGACCAGCTCAGGAAAGCCCCCAACAGAGACGAGTGAGTCCCCCAGGCCCGGCCAGGAAGGCCTTGGTTCCCCACCATGGGGATGCACCCCACTGAGCTTGCCTTCCCCACCCACTGTCAGGTGCCAGGTGTGACTGTCACATTGGCCCTCTTTTCAAATTAAGAAATCAAAAGCCACTGGGTGCGGTGGCACATGTCTGTAATCCCAGCAGCTCAAGAGGCTGAGGCAAGGGGATCGCAAGTTCAAAGCCAGCCTCAGCAACGGCGAGGCGCTAAGCAACTCAGTGAGACCCTGTTTCTAAATAAAATACAAAAGAGGACTGGGGATGTGGCCCAGTGGTCGAGTGCCCCTGAGTTCAATCCCCAGAACCCTCTGCAAAAAAAGCCAGAGTAGAGCCCATCCTGGCCCCAGTCTGTGTGCCGCAGTGCCCAGCCTGTTGGCAGAGTGAACCTGGCCTCTGAGGCCGAGGAGGCCTGGCGCCACATCCCAGCTTCATGGCCTTCGCATTCAGAGCCTTCATTTCATTATCTTCGAAGTAGAAGGGAAGGGAACTGGTTCTGGGGTCATTGAAGCAATCCAGTGTGGGAACTGGGGAGAGCCAGGCCCTGAGAGGAGGCCCTCCGCATGGGTGAATGTCCCATAACTCCTCACAAACAGGAGCGGTGGTTTCTCCCACTGTCTCCCTGAGAGCTGGGGAAGGTTCTAGATGGGCGCTGATAACCAAGCACATGAAAACACTGCAAATCCCACTGTGCATCAGTGTCCCTTAGGGAGCAGTTTCAAAGATATTTCCCTAGGATGAGGGTGTAGCTCAGTGGTAGAGTACAGCCTAGTACTTGAGACCCTGGGTTCCCTCCCCAGCACTGCCAAAAATGTGGGTGAGGGTGTGGGGGTTGCCTCCTGAAGTTTTTTGTTGTTGTTGTTGTTATGGTGGTGTTTGGTTGTGGGGACTTTTGCAGCGGGGGTAGGGAGTTCCTGGGGATTGAACCCAGGAGTGCTTTATCACTGGGCTAAATTCCCAGCCCTTTTTTATTTTTTATCTTAAGACAGGGTTTGACTAAGTTGCTGAGAGCCTCACTAGGTTGCTGAAGCTGGCCTTGAACATGTGATCCTCCTGCCTCTACCTCCCAAATTGCTGGGATTACAGTTGGGCACCACTGCACCTGGCCATAGCCTAACTTCTACCCCAGATCTTAAGTCAGAATAATCTGGAGAAAGACCCTTCTTTTTAAAATGGTCTCCCCAGGAAATTTAGATGTAGTCAGCCCAGTACTAGTCCCTCCACTCCTGAAACAGGATAAATCTTACCAAAAGTCAGAACGAGTCCTCTTTGCCTCTGGCGCCCTCTTGTGGGCAATGGAGGTTCAAACATCCTTTTCCTCCAAGTTTTCCATTGTCAACCAGGGTCCCCCTAATAAACAAGAAGGTAGGTGGGCCTTCACCTTCAGAATATGGCACAGACACTACTGCCAATTTACCTGGCTTTTTAAATTTTAGATTAAAATTTTTCACTTAAACTTGTCTTCTAGCCAGACACAGCAGTATTCATCTACAACCCAAGCTACGCAGGTGGCTGAGGCAGAAGGAGCCAAAGTTCAAGGCCAACCTAGGCAATTTAGCAAAGTAAAAAATAAGGGCAAGGGATGAAGCCCAGTGATAGAGCACCCCTGGGTTCAGTCCCCAAGGAAGGAAAGATTAATGCAGTGTGGAAAATCTGAACCAGTCGTGGTGGTGCACACCTGTAATCCCAGTGGCTCAGGAGGCATGGGCAGAAGTTCAAAGCCAGCCTCAGCAAAAGTGAGGTACTAAGCAACTCAGTGAGACCCTGTCTCTAAATACAATACAATATAGAGCTGGGCTGGGGCTCAGTGGTCATGTGCCCTGAGTTCAATCCCCATTAGCCTCCTTGCGCCCCCCAAAAAATACAATATGAAAAATCTGAAAACTTATCCATGAACTTTTCATACCCTGTACACTAAAATCATTGATCTGTCTTGCACTTTTTGGATTTTTTACATAATCATGGCCTCATGCATTGGTCCTTTGGAAAATAGCGTTTTGCCAGGCATGGTAGCACATGCCTGCAATCACAGCAGCTAAGGAGGCTGAGTCAGAGGGATCATGAGTCCAAAGCCAGCCTCAGCAACTTAGCAAGGCCCTAAGCAACTCAGCAAGACCCTGTCTCTAAATACTATATTAAAAAGGGCTGAGGATGTGGCTCAGTGGTTACACACCCTGGGTTCAGTCCCCAGTATGAAAAAAAAAAAAACAGAAAAGAAAAAAAATTGTGGTTCCACTAAGATTTACAGATTTTCCACTTTCATATACTGCAGCCAAAAAAAATTTTTTTTTCACATTAGTTAACATCATAGTTGACCTCCTGAGAAAAGTCTTAAAGTACTATCAAATTCATGATGGTCAATACAAGTTTTCCAAAATTTTAATTTTTCTTTAAAACTTTAGTTTTTTTTGAAACCTCACATTTTTATCATTGGTAATAAATGACAAAATGTGAATTATTTACCCTGAGGTGCTAAGCTTCCCTTTTCATTTTCAAGAACATGTCTGCCTAGTTGCCCAAGTCCAAAATTCCATGGCTGGTCAGTCATCCGAAGAGGATGAGAGAGGCCTGAAGCACCACGTGGGTATTTCCCCATTGGTCACACGGGATATTAAAGACTGGTACTTGGGGGCCGAGATTTAATGGAATTAATAGTTAGGCTACTTTTTCCTGGGTGTTGTCAATGAAAATGACTGGCTGGTTTGTTTTGGTTGGAGCACCTTCTGGGGAAGGAGAGGTGGCTGCTAGGACTTGCCTGGCTCCCTGCCCAGGCGGCAGCAGTGTCATCCACGGTTGCTTTTGTACCTTGATGCACATCTCAACAAGTGGCAGAGGCAAAGTGTCTCAATGTTATAATGAAGATAGTTTTGACATCATAAACCAGAGGATCTTGGGGACTGTCCACAGACCACACCTTAGAACAGTTTCTAGACACATTTCAAGCCTCAAAAATAACCTCAATTCAATATCTGATGGTCCCTCTTGCTGTCTGTGAGTGCCTTGGTGTGGCACCCTCTGAGGTGACATCTCTGATTTATAGACATTCAGGTGTTTTCTAGTTTCCCCCTCAGAAACAGTGCTGCCCGATGTCCTTGTGCTGACTTGGGCCCGGGTCAAGGAGAACCCACTGGAGTTCCACTCCGCCCACCGCCTGGGCTCTCTTGCACCTGTTGCTTGCAGGTGGAGCATGACCCCGCCCATGGTGAATGCTTACTACTCGCCCACCAAGAATGAGATCGTGTTTCTGGCTGGGATCCTGCAGGCACCCTTCTACACCCGCTCCTCGCCCAAGTAGGCCATCTCTGGTGCTGGTGCCCCGATGGGTCCCCTGCCCCTCAGCCAGCCCTGTGTCTGCAGCTGACCCTGACAGCCATCTTACTGAGCCATCTGCGCCCCGGTGGCCAGGTGGCCTAGGATTGCAGCGTCGTGGGTGCAGAGGGCAGCAGCCCCTGTCTCCTGCCTTCCCTCCAGGGGTCTCTGGGGCCGAAAGCTCCTGCAACCGGGGAACGTGGCACAGTTGTGCAGTCAAGAGCCCCATGTGGGAAATACTGCTGTGCCGGTGGCTTAGAGCAGTCACAGCCAGGGAGTTGGTGGGTGAGGGCAGTGTACTAGAAGCTGGACTCCTGGGATGACCGTGTGGAGCTTGGGAAGAGGTGCTGGCCCATTCCCAGGCTCCGTTTGCTTTAAAGCTTAACTGCTAGTCTGTGGGAGGGGACAGTGATCCTCTAGAGTGTCCAGCACGAGCATGTCACCCACAGGGCACAGCTGGCTCCCTTAAACTGCCCAGCCTCCCACTGTCTCTAGGGCTGTGTCCCACAAAGCCCCGAGAGACTCTGCTAAATCTCAGGCCCAAGAAGTGAGGGCCACATGACAGGGTAGGAGCCAGAGGCCTTGCTCTCACTTTGCGTTTCTCCCTCCAGGGCCTTAAACTTTGGTGGCATTGGTGTCGTCGTGGGCCATGAGCTGACTCACGCTTTTGATGATCAAGGTACAGGTTCCTTGGGGTCCCTCCAGACAGAGCCCATCAGCTTCTTAGCCCCGCTGCCTCTGCTCCCTGGGACTTACCTTTGGAGAGAAGGACCAGAGTCTAAACCCTGGCTCAGCTGCTTGCCAAATGCTCACAACTCGGCAAGTTACGTCATTCCCCAAGCCTCCTTATCTGCAAAATGGGTGCAACAGATCCAGGTGGGGGTGGAGAGGATCATGTGAAGACTATAGCTAGCACCTTCTAGAGGGTGCTGGGTGCTCGGTGCTCAGTGGGAATCAGAGACGTGGAAGTCACACCCTCCTCAGCAGCTAATGTCCAGGGTCTTCCTCAACTGCCCCCTGCTTGGGGACAAGAAGGAAGTGGCAGAGACCCTGGAGACCAGGCCTGGCATGTGCTCCTGATTCTGTCAACTCCACTGGCCCCTTGCTGGCCTCCATTCCTTGGGATCCGAGGCCCTTGGCCAGTGGAGATCCACCCCACGCCTCGAGCCTTTGTACAGCCGCTCAGCCGCCTGCCTGGCCACTTTCCCCCACCCTCTCCCACTCGGTCTGGCCCTCTGATGGGCATCCTGTCCCTGTGCAGGCTGGAGGGTGGGGGTCAGACAGAGGAACCCACTTGTCACTGGGAGAGAAGAGCGATAGCAGGGACAGGTCCCACGGTGCCACTCCTGCGCTCCGACCACAGGGCGGGAGTATGACAAGGACAGGAACCTCCAGCCCTGGTGGAAGAACTCCTCAAGCAGCAGAGGGAGTCCATGGTGGAGCAGTATAGCAGCTACAGCGTGAATGGGGAGCCCGTGAACGGCCGCCACACCCTTGGGGAGAACATCGCAGACAATGGGGGCCTCAAGGCGACCTATCGGGTGGGTCTGCTCCCCCTGTGCACCTGTCCAGGTCCACATCTGTCCAGATGCCTCATCAGTAGGTCAGCGTAGAGACGCCTGGCAAACTGCAGGAGTGCTGTGCCTCAGTTTCCTCATCTGTCGGTGGGGGTGGGGAGGATATGAGCACTGACTGTGGATGCAGAGCCTGAGCCGGGTGCCCAAGGCCCTGTGCTCAGAGACCACCTGCCTGAGAGACCCGGGAGAGAGCCAGGGTGGGGTCCACCTGCAGAGCCGGCCCCTTCTTACCTTTGAGGGGGAACCCACTGCCAGGTAGGGCAGCAGGGCCCAGGAGGACACTGAGCACAGAGCCAGTTCTGGGTTCTGATCCTAGTCTAGAGTAAGTGGCTACCATCTGAGCTCATTGGCTTGGCTCTGAGCCCCTGACCTACACCCTCAGGTGGCCAGAGGTGAAAGCAAGTGACTCAGACACAGGTCCCGGCCCGAGAGGCAGCCTGGCAACTCACCAAGGAAAAAGGGCCAGGGGCAGGGGGTGGTGGAAGGAGTGGGAAGCAAGGGCCTCTGTCACTGAGAAAGGAGCTTGGTTCTATTCTGGTGACAGTGGGAGCCACTACAGGGTCAAACAGGAGACATTATCTAAATCCTTCTTTAAGGCAGGTCTGCAAGCCCACAGCCCGTGGGCAAATCCAGCCCCAGCCTGTCCCTGTAGGTTTGGGGGACCTGGCCACACTGTGTCCACAGGTTGCCTGTGGCTACTTTTGCACTCTGAATACAGAGGAGGATAGTTCAACAGGGACCGGTAGCCCCAAAGCTGGAACATCTACTCCGGCCCTCACAGAGGAGGTCTGCCAACACCCGCCCTAGACAGTTTGCCACATGAGGAGGGGACCAGGCTTGTGTCCTCCGTTCCTCTGAGTCAGGGCGACCCGTTGGAAGCTGTTGTGTGGTTACCCAGGCAAGAGGCCGTGTGGAACAGAGGGAAGGGTGAGGAGGGTCAGATTTGGGGTGTTTGGCTTGGCTGGAAGAGTTGGGGGGCACTCTGGGATTTGAGCCTGAGTAACTAGGAAGGTGGTGGTGCCATCGTATGGTGGCAGGTTTGGTGAGGGTACGTGTGTGTGTGACTTATTCCTCTGTGCCATGCTGAGTTGGATGTGACCTTGGGTGTCCAGCTAAGGCAGTTGAATATCCAGATCAGGGAAGAGGCTGGCGCCAAAGTGCACATTGGAGAGCCATTGGCATTGTATGGCGTTTTAGGCCTTGGGGTTGATTGCACTCCCCTTTAGGGAGGGAGCAGAGAAAGAAGAGGGATCCTCCAGGCTGAGCCGAGGCCCAGACCCCAGAAACCAGCCCCGGCCTGCACACTAGCACCTCGCCCCTATGTCTTGGCTGCCCTCAACCTCTGGCCTTCTCTCCTCCCAGGCTTACCAGAACTGGGTAAAGAAGAATGGGGAGGAGCAGACCTTGCCCACGCTGGGTCTCACCAATGACCAGCTCTTCTTCCTGGGGTTTGCACAGGTGAGTTCTTTAGGGGAACAGGTACAGGTCCCCTCCGATCACCAGCTCCCTAACTCATCAGACCATCTTCAGGTCATTACCCTGTGAGGAGGTGAGCTTCCTGTCATTAGAGAGATTCAAGAAAGGGCCAAGAAAGAATACTAGTATCCTGTATGTGGTGGAGTAGGCCCCTCCTGGTTCTGGGGTTCTAGAAACTTCTTAACATAGCCAGACATGGTAATGCACGCCTGTAATCCCAGCTCCTTGGGAAGCTGAGACAGGAGGATCACAAGTTCGAGGTCAGCCTCAGCAACTTAGCAAGACCCTGTCTCAAAATAGAAAATGAAAAGGGTTGGGATGTAGCTCAGTGAGAGAGCAGCCCTGGGTTCAGTCCCCAGAACCGGGGGAGAAAGAAATCAAGACCCACCAGGTCGGCACTTGAGTTGGCCTTCAGTTGATTCCCAGAGCTGCTTCACGAGAGAGTGTCCTGCCCAGTAAAGATGAGATCTGGACTAAATCCAAGATTTGTAGAGTTTGGGCAGAATCCCAGCCTGGTACGTTGGCATCAGACAGAGACCCGGCTCTGGCTGAAGAGACACAGCTCGGTGACACCTGCGTCAGAGAGGTGCACAGGCGCACACCAGCCTCCCCTCCGACCCACCCACGGGCCTTCCTGACTCCTTGGGGTGTGAGCACCAGGCGAGGGCTCATTCCACCCCTGCACAGTGACCCCAGCTTCTCCCCCTTGTTCCCTCAAAGGTCTGGTACTCTGTCCGTATGCCGGAGAGCTCCCACGAAGGCCTCATCACCGACCCCCACAGCCCCTCCCGCTTCAGGGTCACGGGCTCCCTCTCCAATTCCAAAGAGTTCTCAGAACACTTCCACTGCCCCCTTGGGTCACCCATGAACCCTCGTCACAAATGTGAAATCTGGTAAAGGGCAGAGCACAGAGAGCCAAGACGGAGGAGAGGAAGGGGCTGAGGACGAGCCCCGAGGGGAGGCTGCCGAGTCCGCCCCTCCTTCCAGCCCCTTGGCCGCCCAGGGCCCCTTCCCCGAACTGGAGGGTTTGCAGCCGGCACTGGGCCAGGTGGGGGTCCTCCACATACCCGAGTTGCTCCCCTGTGCAGACCGGCATCCCAGCGTGCACCAGCTCCAGCGGGCATTCGGGTATCAGGCTGGTGGCTCACCAGGCCTGGGCCCCACAGCGACAAGGGCCGGGGGACACAGCCCCCTCGCCCACATCCAGCACCACATAGACCACAATTACCACCGTGTCAAATGCTTTAAGATATATTTTGGGGGGAAACTATTTTTTAAACATTGTGGAATACACTGGAAATCTTCAGGGAAAAATGCATTTAAAACACTTTTTTTTTTTGTGGGAAGGATTGTTATATTTATTATGTTTTCTTCTTTTTTCCTAAATAACATGTGGACAAGGAAACCCCACTGATTTACCCCCTCACTGCAAGGCTGGGCTGAGGCAGGGACACACACACACCTGCGCCAGGCCACTAAGCAAATCCTCTGACTGTGGTGACTACTGCATGGCCACCCACAGACAGGAAATGTGGGAGCCAGGCAGAGGCCCAGTTCATGGCCTGCTGCTCTCAGCTTGCTGCCCCTGCCCCCAGAGTTCAACCATGGAAACCCCAGCAAGGAAGATCTCATCCCCACAGTCACAGCAGAGGACTGATGGCTATGGCAGATGAAGCCAGGTCAGGGTCCCCAGCATATTCTGAGGGCACCCAAGCGCCCTGGATCTGGAGCACAGGGCCCTCCAGCACCAGATACATGCAGCTGCCCGTAGACCTTCTCTTTTGGCCCTTCCTCTTCGGGTCACCCCGCGGGACCTGTTGCTTCTCTGTAGCAACTCCCCACCCCAGCCATTCTGGGCTCTGCCTTGCAGGATCTCTCTCCCCCAAGGGAAGGAAGAAAGAGACTGTCGTTCTTGTCTGCAGAAGGGTCCAGATCCTCCCCTGAGCTCCGTCCTCAGCCCCCAGCCTGGTCAGCTTCCAGACCAGTTCTCTAGTGCCTTATCTGAGGCTGCGGCCTGGGCCGTGCTGAGGAGATGACCCCTGCCCCAGTGGCCCCTGGCCTCCTCAGTGGAGCCCCCAAGTGCCCTGATTGGAACCCAAGGCCATACTCCCACTCCTGATGCTCACAGGGCCATGTCTCAGCCCCCAGGAGCTCTGGCCTGCAGGGCTGTGCTCTGGGTAGTAGAAGGTAGATGCTGCTGCCCTCGCCCTGGGCTCCAGCCATCAAGGCCCACTGGTTTAGATCAGGACGGCCCCTGCAGCTGGACAGGCTCCCCTCCTTAGACAGGAGGCTAAGGGAAGGGTTCCTCAGCGCAGTCTGGCCCGTGGAGTCAAGAGACCAAGAAGGTCACCCCTTCCTAGAGGCCACAGCTCCTCCCAACAGTGGATGCTCAGGCTCCACCAGGTAGGTGGAACCAACTGCAGCTGCACAGCAGCTCCTGTGAGAGACCAGGCCCTGCCCATGGCGCGCCCCTTACCTAGGAAGCCTTGTCCAAGAGGCACAGACAGCTTGGGTCAGCAGGAGGCTTGTGAGTGGGCTCCAGGTGAGGCCCCTGTTCCTCACAAACAAGTTCAAGGCCTGGGAGCTCTTTGGGAGAAAGAGAAGAAGGAACCAGGGAAGGAGCTAGAGCCAGCCACCTGGGAGTTGGGCCTTTTCCATCCCTGTGCCTCCGCTGCCCCACCCTCCTGCCTTCCCCAGGGAAGGGTGGTCCAGGAAACTGTCAGCACTACCAGCCAGACACAAGTGTCTTGGCCTGGAGTCTAGCCAGAGGGAATGGAGATGGCACTCCCAGTCAGGATGTGCGGGATAGGGGGAGAAGTCCAGGCCCACGCAGAGGCAGCGTCCCCACTCCCATTGCCCCTCCACAGTGTCAAGGCCAAGGGGAGATGGGCAGCTGCACTCCCAAGACCAGGGGAGCCTCGGGCTTGCTTCTATGTGGGCACATGGATGTGGGGTTTGGAGGTGGGAATCTATTTTTTGTATTATGTTTCGTGCTACTGTAGTTTTGTGTGGCACTATTGTAATTAAAATAAAGTACTTGTATCGAGAGCCACTTGTGTCTGAGTGTCCTTCCAGGGTGCTGTGCATCCTTTGGAACCACAAGAAAGCCCCAGCCAGCCCAGAGCGGCCCACCCTAGCCTCACTAGGAAGAGGCTTTGGACCCTGAGGAACAGCTGGAGCTTCCTCCTGCCTGCACCCACCCAGCCGGCACCCCCCCCCAGCCAGCCGGGCTTCATGGACAGGCTTGTGTGCACCCCCTACCCGTGAGAATGATGCATCTCATGGCCTGGGCCCAAGGGGCTCCCTGGTCAACGTCATCTTTCCATTATCTCAGAGCAAAAGAGTTTCTGGATCTCCGATGCTTGGGCAGGGCAGGCAGGAAATTCAAAGAGGTCCGAAAAACAGCCTCCCCTGGCTTTTACATGCGTTCTTCCTGCTGCCTAGAATGTTCTGACTTCCCCACCTGGTGAACTCCTACCATCTTTCAGTGCTCCACTCACCATCACCTCCTCTAGGAAGCTTCAGGTCTGCATGGGGGTGCTCACACAGGCTTTCCTCTCCTTCCAGAGGGTATTAGTTTACTAGGACTGTTGTAACTAGGTACCACAAACACGGTGGCCTACACGACAATTGAGGTGTTGGCCTCCCAAGTCTCTGGGGTGTGGGTCACCAAGCCCAGCCTGACTCTACCTGTCTTTAAAAGGAGTAGGTCATTTCTCTGTTTCTCTGTCTATAAGACCTACAATGTACTCTCTCTTCTTCTGTCTTGGTAACCATCAGGTATGGGCGACAGTGAGGATGCCAGAGACAGTGATATGCTTTGAGCTCAGATTGTCCCCATGAGGTGCGAAGGGGCCTGCGAGGCCCATAGGCCCCAGTGTCTCTCTTCAGGGCAGCTGGGAGAGCCCCCTCCCCTCCACCTCTTGTCCTCAGGAGAGCAGCCTGTTAAAAGAGCAGGTCCCTCTCTGTCACTGGCTCCCACCTCTTGTGTTTGACCCTGTTGTGTCCTGTTTTGTCTGGGGCAGTGCCGGGATTAACCAGGCCTCAGGCTGCAAGTGCCCCACTGAGCCACACCCCAGGCCTCCAGCTTCTTTCTGGAGCCCAAACAGGCCAAGCCCTTTCCTACTGAGGCTCTGGGTCCCTTTTGTCCTTCAGGCTGGAATGTTCTCTGCACAGAGGGCACACCCCTCCCCAGCAGGATGGATGCGTGAATTCTGTTTAGACCTGCCATGAGTCACATGCCTATTGGAGTGCAGCCATGTGCAAGAGTTCTCACCCGCCTCCCCTGGAGCTCACAGTCTGTGGGACAGAGAATTTCTCAGCCCTGATGCTCAGAGGAGGTGTCATTCGGGGACACTGGGTTGCAGGGCAGGAAGTGGCTGAGCTGGGTTCTGAACCCAGGCCGCCCACTTGGAAAATGTGAGAAGCCGCTAGAAACAGAATGCCCCAGGGATGCCACGTGTGCAGAACACGCATGTGCGTACACACACACACACACACACACACACACACTCATGAAGGCACAGGATGGAGGAGCTGGCTGCTGCCCACCCTTTTCCCAAGAAGGGAGCTTTTAGCCACCCTTCCCCCAGCCCTGGGCCTGCAGATGCCCTCCCTCCAGACAGGCCACCTCCCAGGGACTAAGGACAGGCTCCTTCCTCCCCCTGCTGGGGTCCCAGTGCCCCTTGCCGTCCCCATCTTCCTAGACCCTCACCCAACCTTGTTCTCCCCCCAAACAGGACTTGAAACCCCAGCCTGGCCCTTCAGACTTCACCCGACACATGTGGAAACACACAGGATGTAACTTGGGAACAGCTGGAAAAAGTAAGCAATCTGTAACAACCGTGTAAGCAGAAGGGCCTGCAGAGGCCTCTGAAAGGGTGAAGGAGCAGGGGGTTAGGACAGACTTTAAACTTGTAAAGAGTTTGGCCCACTGAAGAGCCCAACCAGAACTTGAAAAATCTCAGAAGAGAAAACTGAGAAACTTTACCAAATACCGTCAGAGAATGCCCTTGAGCACCCTGCCGGTGGGCGGAAAAGTCCAGTGTAACATTCAATGCCAGCTCTCCCCAAATTAATGTGTGATTTCAACATACTCTCAGCCAAAACCCCAAGATCATTTTGCATAGAATTTGACGAGCTGCTTCACATGAAAGGGAAAAAGCACAATCAGGACAATTCTGAAAAAAAAAATTGAAACAACGAAGGAGCTATATTCCATATGTAAATATTTATAAAGCAATGGTAAATGAGAGCTGCTGTAGGTTAGGAACAGGTACCAAACTGGAATAGAACAGAAGCCAGAGACAACCCTGCACATATATAGGAATTAGTGGAAGATAGAGGAAGCACTTCGTGAGTGGAGAAATGAACCATTTAATAAATGGTGTTGGGGGATCCATTTGAGAAAAACTGAATTTAGATGGAATTCCTTCCTACTGTGTACATCAGTAAGTTCTCTATGCATTAGAAACCTAAACAGACTAAAATTATAAATGTATTAGATAAAATATAACAATCTGTTTATAACTTTGGATTAGCAAAGCCACCTTTTTTTAGCATTTATTTTTACTGTAATTGGACACACAATACCTGTATTTCTTTTTCTTTTTTTAATTAAAATACCTTTATTTTTAATTTTTTTTAATTTTTATATGGTGCTGAGAATTGAACCCGGGCCTTGCACATGCTAGGCGAGTGCTCCACCCCTGAGCCACAACACCAGTTCCCCTTTATTTCTTTCATGTGGTGCTGAGGATGGAACCCAGAGCCTCACATGAGCTAGGCAAGCGCTGTACCACTGAGCCACAACCTCATACCAGCAAAGCCACCTTTTAAAAACCACAAAAAGATTAGAAGATAAACACATTTGGCAATACCGAAATTTCATTCTTTTATAAACCAAGGTACCACAGGGAACGGGGTGCAGCTCAGTGGTAGAGCACCTGCCTAGCATGCTGAAGGTGCTGGATTCAACCCCCAGAATCACCAAAAAAAGAAAGAAAAAGAGAAATCGAGAAATAAGTGAGAAATAAAAAATTTTCCCCTATCCTCTGACCACCATTCACAAAGGAGGGCAGCTTAAAATGGGAATTCTCCTCAAGAAATGGGCTGGGAGAGGGCCAATCACAGTCCCCAAAACACAGGTACAGACAGGGAGGTGGACCCGGGGTGTGGCTCAGTTCTAGAATGCTTGCCTAGCATTCTGGAAGAATGCAAGTTCAAAGCCAGCCTCAGCAATTTAGCACTAAACAACTCAGTAAGACCCTGTCTCTAATAAAATACAAAACAGGACTGGGGATGTGGCTCAGTGGTCGAGTGCCCCTGAGTTCAATCCCTAGTACCCAAAAGAAAAAAAAAATTAAACTTAATAATAATTTAATTATTTACATGCTCATTTAAATGTGTTCCATATACATGTGTTCAATTTTTTATGATTCGAAACAGACTGATTTTTCAGAAATTCTTTTTAATTTTAAATTATCTTTACATCTAGAATCAAGTGAAACTATTTTAAATACTGGACTTAGTTTTCTTCCATACTATGGGGCTTCATGAAGCAAGAAGTTAATCTAGTTAAAATAAGTAAATAGTAAAAAATAGTAAAAAGAGTAGTTTGCTGGTCTGGCACAGTGGCACAAGCCTATCATCCCAGCAATTTGGGAGGCTGAGCCAGGAGGATAGCAGGTTCAAGGCCAGCCTGGGCAAGTTAGTGAGACCCTGTCTCAAAATAAAAAATAAAAAGAGGGCTGGGGATGTGGCTCAAGCGGTAGCGCACTCCCCTGGCATGGGTGCGGCCCAGGTTCTATCCTCAGCACCACATACAAACAGAGATGTTGTGTCCGCCGAAAAACTAAAAAATAAATATTAAAAAAAAAACTCAGGTGGCACAAAGCCTGTATCATTTATTTTAATAAATAAATAAATAAATTATAAATAAAAAGAGCTGGGGATGTGGCTCAGTGGTAAAGCACCGCTAGGATCCATCTACAGTACACATTTTAAAAAAATAGTATTTTTGCTAGTAATTTTTCTTTTTTAAGCAGGGATTGAACCCACGGTTTCATGCATGCCAGGCAAGCACTGTTCCACAAAGCAACATCCACATCCCTCTTATTAAATTTTTGATTGCACAAAAAAGATAAGGATTAAAACTTGTCATGTGGGGCTAGGATTGTGTCTCAGAGGTAGAGCGCCCGCTTTGCACCGGCAGGACCAGGGTTCGATTCTCAGCACCACATTAAATAAATAAATAAATAAATAAAGGCATTGTGTTGTGTCCATCTTAAAAAAAAAAAAAAAAAAAACTTGTCATGCCATTGATGAGAATGCAACACTGACAGGAACAAAATATTCAGGGTGTGGAGATAAGGCAGCCATGTTTGTGAGAAAGCCCTGGGAAAACAGCAAAATCACATCTGCATAGGGGGGTGACCCTCACAGCACTAATGCAAACTGAAGAGATTTAATTGCTGAGTTCTAGCTTTTTGCTTTACGTATTAAAGAGAAAATTTGGGAGTCAAAATTTGCAAGTGGATCTATTGATCTCAGTGCATAAGGAAATTTTGGTATGACCCTTGTGGTAGGATGATTTTGTGAAAGCATCCCTTTCTTGTCAGGTTGATTTCATACACGATTATATTGACTAACCATTTTTCTTATGTTTTTCTTATAAGCCAGATTTATAAATATATTGTTTGCTTAAAATAAGTGGTAGAGTGCTTGCCTAGTATGTGTGAGGCATCGATGGAAAAGCTAAAATAAATATGACAGCCATTAAGCATTTATTCAGTGTTAATGGTATGCCACACTTTTCTATAAAAATCATCACAGCGGTCTTGGGATAGATGTGTTGTAACTATCTCATCGATAGGGAACCTTTTAATCAAGGCTATAAGCTTCACCTTAATCATGTGGATCCCAAGACCATGTAGGTAGTTTCACTGTGACAGGTAAAAGCACCTAACTCTGATAGTGCTGAAGGTTCCTCTCTATGAGGATATATGTGTGAAGTAAAGAATCACACTTTGTAGACAGGCGTCTTTTTACATGAGAGCTTAGATAAAGACTATGAAACAATATACTTATTTACCGTAAAAACTTATTTACCAGAAACTTCTTCCAGGGTTGTGTAAAGTTGAAAATGTCCTGATACCTCTGCCAGGTAACTGAATATCAGCCTTAATCCATTCTGAATATGTACATTTAGCCAGGAAAGAACAAAGAAGTACTGAACAATCTCCTGTAGTTCTACTAGCAATCTTTATTTTCTCCTATTCAATAATCAATAGAACATCTCTTAACAGGATTTATAATTGGTCAGATGTGCATTGAAACGTCAGTTTGCCTGTTAATAGCTATATGATCTTCGGCAAATTTTTCATCTTCCTGATGTCCCTCACCCATAAAATGAGGATGATATTGGCTTCCTCAAGGGGTTGTTGTGTTAACATTGTAAAATGGTTAGTCAGAAGACAGACAAGAGAACATGAGAGATGCACAGATGTAGTGGGAGAAGAGGGTGGGCTCTCGTACAGAGGAGGGCATGTGAAAGCCTCCTGTGTACTGACTCTATGTGACTTTTCTCTCCAGCCTTTTATTTTTGAAAATGTTCACATCTACAGAAAAGTCATATCTTTTACCTAGATTCACCTGTCATTGAGTTTGCTATATTTGCTTTTTATCTCTTCCCTCATGGAAGATAGATCCAAACAATATGTAGTATATACACATACTTAAGGACATATCTTTTTTTCTGAAAGTAAGTAAAAATCATTAAAACATACCCAAGAAAAGGGTATTCCCCTACATGCCATAATACAATGATCACATTTGGGAAATTTAACATTGATAAAATAATTTTCTAAAATGTTGGCATATTCAAATTTCTACATATATCCCAATAATATTTTCTTTTTTAATTTTTAATTGAACCCAGGGTCACTTTATCACTGAGTTTTTCCCAGCCCTTTTTATTATTATTATTATTATTATTATTATTTTGATACAGGGTCTCACTAAGTTGCCTAGGGCCTTGCTAAATTGCTGAGGCTGGCCTAGATCTTGAAATCCTCCTGTCTCAGCCTCCCAAGGGATTACAGGTGTACATCACTGCAACCAACCTAATAGTCTTCTTTATAATAAGTTTTTTTCTATTCTAAAAAATGTTAATCACATCATTTCATTAGTTGTCATGTCTTTTTTAATCTGAAATACTAATTCTCTATTCCCTTTTTTTTTTTGCATACTAGGAATTGAACCCAGGAGTGCTTTACTATTCAGCTACATCCCTAATTCTTTTAATTTTTTTGAGACAGGTCTCAGTAAGTTGCTGAGGCGTCCTCTAACTTGTGGCCCTTCTGCCTCAGCCTCTAGAGTCACTGGGATTATAGACATGCACCACCATGCCTGGCCATTCATTTTTTTTAAACATGGACTTTTATTCTCCTTCTCCTCTTTCTCCTCCTTTCTTCCTCCTCCTCTCCTCTCCCTATTTCCTCTTCCTCCTCCTCTTTCTTCTTTCTAAGGCATGGTTTTTGTAGACTATCTCTAAATTTTGAGTTGCATTGTATCTTGGCATATATACTACATTAAGGGATGTTATCTTCTTGGAGAATCCCATCAGGACCCACATGATGTCAGTTTATTTCATATTAATGATGCTAAATTTGATTGTGGGTAAAAAGTGGCATGTACCAGGTTTCTCCAGTACAAAGATAGTTTTCCCCTTGAAATTAATTAGTGGGATGGTACCTGGACACCGTGTTCCCCAACAACTTTTCATTGAATTATTTAAGCATGAATATGTTTTGTAGTTGCAAAACAAATTGAGGTTTTATTGAATAATAAAAGGTAGGCAAATCGGGTCAGCATGTAGCATTCTAATTGTAATATGTTAGAATAGCAAAAGGCACATTATGCCCCAAGACCTGCATATAGCCTGGTATAGCTAGACTATATGGCAAAGCTAGAAGAGTAGTTGAATACATCTCTAGGTCTATCAGGCATGAAACCTTTTGTATGCTCTGCTAAATAAAAAGTATAGGGGGCTGAGGATTTAGCTCGGTGGCAGAGTGCTTGCCTAGAATGCACGAGGCCCTGAGTTCGGCCCTCAGCCCTGGCAGGGGGAAAACCAAAAAGTTTGGAATGAAGACAGCAAATCCATTCAAGTGAATGACTTGTTAAATTTAAGCAAGCGAGTGGTGTAATAATAAGTCTATAATAATTCTATTTTAGAATGACCAGGCATGTGTCACTGCAACTGACCCAACAATATTCTTTATACCTTTTTTTTTTCTTTTCTAAATCAAGGATCCTAAAATCATGTTTATTTGCCCTTCTTATTGTAAGGCAAATGGTATAGAGGGGAGATGGGGGAGCCCTAAAGACAACTGTGTTGTTCAGGTGAGACAGTTAGTAGACAAAACTATTCTAGGCAGACTTCTTTTTTAAGAGAGGAAGAACACAGGCTTGGTGAGCAGACAGGAGACAATTCTGTGGCTTAGGCAACTGTGTGGATGGAGGCGCGCTAGTGAAAAGCAGTAGGTTAGAGAGAAAGATGAAGCCATGCGGCTGGAATGCAGAATACCGTCTTCCTGAAGGTTCAAATCCAAGCAAATTGACTTCCACAGCTCGGGTGTACTTGGGTGTAGTCGTAAGACACATGACACTCCTGAGGATAGGCCAGGAAGATGTGGGGAGAGGGGTCTCGGAGCCTGCTGACCCAAGGTTCAGGAATCAAGACTTGTTTTTACAGACCCAAGATACTGGAAACCTGACTTATTTATTTTGATACCCTTATTCCATGCCGTCTCTAGGTCCAAAGTATCCCAAGAGAGTATAGAAAACTATTTTTACAGAAATTCTAAAATCCTAGGCTGTAGAACATTGGTCAAGTCACTTATCTTCTCTAGACCTCAGTTTCTTCATCTATACAACCTGGATAATGACACCTACCCTTCATAGAGATTATGTGACTGCCAAATAACTTAATGCATGGAAATGTAATTTGAACTCTAACTTGCTGTACATGTGTAATTTATTCCACAGTTTGGAAAATGAAAGTCTAAGTCTACCTCTTTGGAATTAGAAATGGATCAGGACATTAATAGTCAAGTTTTGTCAGACTGATTGATATGTGGACAGGAACGACTGTCCTGTGGCCTTGTGACACCACGGAGCATTACTATCACATGAACAACCACATATGCACTCCTCCAAAAAACTCTTATCCTTCACTTCTCCAATATCTTCCCCTTCAGTGACTTGCAGGGTCCAGCCCATTCAGCCTTGAGCCCTGAAAAGCTGATATAAAGTAAAACTGGTGTAAAGTGGGACTTTCCAAATTTCATGGGTAAACCGAGGGGACACCGTTGACATATTATTGTCTAACCACCTCCACCAAAGTAAAAATTTACTTACAGGGTTTATTTCTCTCTCCCCTTCTTTGCCTCTCTCGGTCCCTCTCATTTCTCCTTCTCTTAATCTTCATGGCCACTCACAGAGCTCTGAGCCAGCATCCAACAGTAAATGACGATCTGCCCAATCGCATAATCTCTGGTTTGGTGAAGGTGAAGGGAAACGTGAAGGTGAAGGGAAACGTGAAGGAATTCTCAGAGACAGCTGCCATATTTGAGGATGGCTCTAGGGAGGATGACATTGATGCTGTTATCTTTGCCACAGGCTACAGCTTTGCCTTTCCTTTTCTGGAAGATTCTATCAAAGTGGTCAAAAATATGATATCCCTATATAAAAAGGTCTTCCCTCCCAACCTAGAAAAGCCAACTCTTGCAATCAGAGGCTTGATTCAGCCCTTAGGAGCCATTATGCCGATTGCAGAGCTCCAAGGACGCTGGGCCTCTCAAGTATTTAAAGGTAAGTGACAATAAAAATTCACTCCTTAATTACTTGGTGATGTTTGACTATGTTTCTGTGCTTGCTTTTAAATAGCAGTATGTTTGACCAAAATCTTGAGGGTTGCATAATATCTGGCACAAACTTAGTACCAGAAAACTTATTTTTAAGTGAATCTAAGTAGTAATATAACCATGGACATACCTTAGAATCACCTGGGTATTTCCCAGTTTAGGCATGCTTTGATCTCATTCATGGTGATACTTATTCAGTAAATCTGGGAGGGGCAGGCACAAAATTGTTCCCCAGAAGATTCCAGTGTGTACTTCAGATTACAATCCACTCATCTGAATTTTAGGCAACTGGTATGTATTTGTGAAGTAAAAGAATTTCATCTTTCATTACAGAGAATGTCAAATATAGAAATGGTGCGACTTAATTCATACAATAAGTTAACACCTGGTAGGAGATAATCCAGAATATAAAATATTCAACTTTCAAATCCTCACATCCCTACTATTCTGCGTCCCTGCATGTCCCCCCTTAGAGTTTTGACCAGGAGCACCTGAGGGAAAACAACTTTGAGCTTTGGGATAGTAGGTTCAGTAGGAGCCAGCGGGTGAGGAGGGTTCCAAAAGGCTTCATTCAATCCAGCACCATCTCAGAACCTCGTGACAGTTCTCTAAATGGTCAGACTACCACCTAAAGACATTATAGAGTTAACCTGGAATTCACTGAATAAGGAGAGAGAAAATGGTTTAAGGAACGTGAAAACATATCATTTGAAATACAAATGAAGTTACTGGAGAAGTTTAGGCTAAAGAAGTTAAGATCTGGGGGAGATCTAAGAGTTCCCTTCAAATATTTGAAGGGATACATATGGGATAAGAATTAGACTTACTTACTAGAGCAAAGAGTCAAACTAGAACCAAGGAATGAAATCTTGAAGGTTGCATAATATCAGCTTAACATTAAAAAAAAAAAGACAAGACTTTTTTTTTTGGTCCATATAAAGGGAGCATGATTTGAAGGAGGGAGATAAGAAATCTGATACAATATGTGTCTAAACAAGGTAACACTGAAATCTAATAAATTCAAAGAGAACTTCATCACAGAATGTTGTAAATATCTGTATCTGCCCATCAAATTTAATAGTTCATGAACTGACTGCCTCTAACCACCAAGAAATAGACCTCCGCCTCCTCCTCCTCCATACAGTTTCAGCTAATAACTGCAGACTGGTGGCTGTACCCTGTAAGAAGTCATTGGAAATCAGCTTTCAAATGTACTTCTTGAGCATCCTAAAGACCTGTGATTAATTTCAAAGGAAACATTCCCATGCTTCCTTGTTGATTTGTAAGTCATAATTCCCATAAATTAAGAAAACACATTAAAAAAACATAGTAGGCTCTGAGTGTTGAATTTCTGACTTCTGTGTTTCAGAGGCGTATCAGGTGTGCACAGAAAAGGGCCACCAGAATGGCAGAGAACATGACACCTGTTATAGTAGGACCCCGTGCTGGTCAGCCTGATAATGAGAAGACTTAAAGTAGTCATGACAGGTGCTTTTCACATTTTAACTTAGTTGTGTGGCTCCAGAAGGAAGAACTAGTTCCAATGATAAAAGTTGCATAGAAGTATATTTGGGGGTCAGTTCAAAAAATAATGTTCCAACAACCACATCAGTCAGTTATATCATCTCCTTAGCAGGTAGTGAGATCTCTAAGGCCAGAGATCTTTTTTTCTTTTAAAATACATGACAGCGGAATGCATCACAATTCTTATTACACATATAGAACAATATTTCATATCTCTGTATATAAAGTATGTTCACAGCAATTCATGTCTTCAT
Organism: Urocitellus parryii; assembly: GCF_045843805.1. Classification (NCBI taxonomy): domain Eukaryota; kingdom Metazoa; phylum Chordata; class Mammalia; order Rodentia; family Sciuridae; genus Urocitellus; species Urocitellus parryii. The sequence goes on along the minus strand of NW_027554094.1, from coordinate 1,824,315 downwards.
ACATGTACTTTGGATAATGATGTCTATCACATTCCACTGTCCTTGCTAATCCCCTGTCCCCTCCCTTCCCCTCCCATCCCTCTGCCCTGTCTAAAGTTTGTCTGTTCCTCCCATGCTCCCTCTCCCTACCCCACTATGAATCAGCCTCATTATATCAGAGAAAACATTTGGCATTTGTGTTTTTGGGATTGGCTAACTTCACTTAGCATTATCTTCTCCAATTGCATCCATTTACCTGCAAATGCCATAATTTTATTCTCTTTTATTTCTGAGTAATATTCCATTGTGTGTATGTGCCACATTTTTTAATCCATTCATTCACTGAAGGTCTTCTAGGTTGGCTCCACAGTTTAGCTATTGTGAATTGTGCTGCTATAAACATCGATGTGGTTATGTCCCTGTAGTATGCTGTTTTTAAGTCCTTTGAGTATAAAATGAGGAGTGGGATAGCTGGTTCAAATGGTGGTTCCATTCCAAGTTTTCCAAGGAATTTCATACTGCTTTATATACTGGCTGCACCAATTTGCAGTCCACCAGCAGTGTGTGAGTGTGCCTTTTCTCCCACATCCTTGCCAACACTTATTGTGCTTGTCTTCATAATAGCTGCAAGGCCAGATACATTTAAGGAAGAATTAGATGACCACTTGATATTGTATTGTAAAGAGAAGGATTGTACTAAGACACATTCCCATTCTGAAATTCTATATTCCAGAATTTTATAGAGTAACATTTTAGAATTGTGGCTCAATTTTGTACATGGCACAGTGCCTACATATCTGGTTGGGCATAAGGCTATATATCTGGGCAAAAGGCTAATTGTTTGAGCTAGAGTTGTTTATATGGACTTAAATGTGATTCTGCCTTTGTCTAGTCATGTCCTTGGTTTTAAATCATAGTACAGAAACTGTTTTATATTAATACTTAAATTTTATTTGTCAAGATTGGGTATATGAGTTCCTTTGGCCTTACCTCCCCCGCACACACAGACACACAAAACTCTTATCAAATAAAAGAGGTTATAAGGTGAAGGTTATTTTCCATAGGATTTTAGCATAAAATGTGATTAGAGTTTATGTTTACTTCCTTTATTCTCTCTTGTATAAAATACCTTTGTTATTAAGATACCTGTGCAGGTGTTCCTCTAGACCCCTCCCTTTTTTGAGTTGGGGTTTTACTATATCACTCAAGCTGATTGAACTTTTAGATCCACGTTATCCTCCAATTTCAGCCTCCCAAGTGCTGGAATTACAGGCATGCATCACTACACCTGACTTGCCTTTTGACCTTGTACCTCACTTTTCATTTGCTTTTAAGGCCATTTGTCATTTCCTTGTGTCCAAATTTAATTTACCAATTCAAAGACTATGTTAGGGAGGAGGCAGGTATTTGTTGGAAGGCAGAGTACAGTAAATATGTTCCAAAGACAAAACAGAATAAACTACATGTACTGATACCGGTGAATATTCCTTAGGACTAGAGGTATTTTGAACTTAATATATTTTTAGATTTTTGGAATATCTGCATATACATAATGACCTATCTTGGAGATGAAACCCAAGTATAAAAAGGAAATTCACTTAGTTTTTATATACACCTTACACAATACAGCCAGAGGGTAATTTTATACAATAAAATTGTGCCTGTGTTTTGATATGACCTATCATGAGGTCATGTGTAGAATTTTCTACTTGGGGCATTTTGTCCATGTTCAAAGAGTGTTGAACATGGACAAAATGTTGGAGCATTTAAGATATCTGTTTTTGTGATGAGGTATGCTCAACTTATATTTTGGTCATGGCAAGATCAAATGATCAAGCAAACTGTTATCTCTTTGAGTATAGAAAATCATCCTATATTTCTTTGAATTCTCCATAGCACAGTAATTGTTAATAGGATCATTGTTTCTATTGAGGTAATTTACACTTAAATTTAAAATTTTTCTCTTTAGGGCTAAAGAAATTGCCCTCACAAAGTGAAATGATGGCAGATATATCTAGGACTCAAGAGGAAATGGCAAAAAGGTAAGAAATTCTCCCAAGAAGATGTATGTAACTTTTTCTACTTATTCTTGATAAGAACAATATTATCCTACATTTAGTTTCATCTTGTTAATTTGAGAATCCTGGTTATATTGTGATAGGAGGGGAATGATAGTGGTGACAACAGAATGGGGAAATAGCACTAGCAGTTTAATGTGGATGGGAAAGGAGAGAAAACTCAAGGAAGTGTATAAAGGCGCTATAAAGGCTATGTTTAGGACTTAAAAGTCAGGAAAAAGCTCCTTGAGAAAACAATCAGGTATGTTATTTGGGGGAGGGTTACTTGAAGTATTAACAGGTCTGCAAAGGAAGGAGGGGTGTGGTGAATCAATGGTGATTTCAAGTTCTAAGTAGACTTACAGACCTGACGTGGCTGCTTTGCTGGCTGTCATCAGGTGCACCGCACACGCAGGTCACAGTATGATCTGGTAAAGCAGTAACATCCCCTGGCTGCTTTGCTTCTGTGGATACAATGATGTGGCAGTCTGGATCTCAGAACTTGAGCTCAAATCCCAGGTTGTTTTTATGTGGAAATCGATTGTTGCAGGCCCCAAATGGTGGTTTCAGCCACTGACTATAAAGCATGGCTCTGGCCTGTCTTGGAGGAGAGAAGGTGACTTTTCATTCCATCTTCTTGTCCTTACCGGTGCTCTCCTATTTTCCTCCCCTTTCATTGTTGCACGTCTATGGCAAAGTTCCTACATCCTCTGCTCTAGGCCTCTCCTCTGCTTCCCCGAGTCCCTGTGTTCCCAACTTCCTCCTTACTCTCCACATCATTCCCCTGAAGGTCATCCATGACCAGGTGCCTTGCTCTCACTCCTGAGCTGGCACTTCTAAGCATCTTCCCTTCCTGAAGGCTTTCTTTCCCTTCTTTTCTGGCACCAAACTCTCTTATTTGGACTTTCCTGCTCTCTTTCTTTTCACTTAAGCTTGTCCAACCACCTTCTGATTGTGAGTAGTCCCCCAGGACATAGTCTGAACTTTCCTGAGGGTTGACAGTTTGCTCACATTCAGCATTTCATGGGCATGGGGTCTATTTAATCCTCTTAACCATCCCACAGGCTATGAAACCTCATGAAAACTCCAATACTTGACCTACTATTATAAGATATGTAAATGCACATGTGCTGACGCCCGAGTTAATATAATCTCCAGGAAGGAGAGCTCTCAGGTTCTTTCCTATTTCATCTCCTCAAAATTCCAGCTCCATTTTGATAAGGTACTACTTGACCACCTATCAGTTCCTCCAGAATTCCACCTCAAGAATTCTACCAAAAATTCATTTTCTAATCCTTGTTTCCTGTCTTGGTTTTTTGATTCCTCAATTAGCTTAAAGACTTTCCTCTTATTTGCTTTGTGTTCCATTTTTCTTTCTTTTCATTATAGAAAATAAAAAGTGAAAGTCTCCTAGTCACACTTCTTCCACATATTTTACTGTCAACTATTTTTTCACTAAGAAGTCTTTTTATCTCTCCAAATCTGCACTTGGTACCATCACTCCATCTGGCTCCACTGGGAGGGCCACTTCTTCTTGTGAGATAAGTCACCCTCCCTGGTCCTTTCAGGATCCAAATTAACATTTTCGCTGGGAAGCCCTGATCTGTGGACAACCCCTACCCATCTCACCACCCTGGCCTCACAAAATAGAGAACCCCATGCTTGAGGATTTGGGGTGAACTCCCTCCTTCTCGTCAGAGTCCTCTGTGTCTGGAGTGCTGTGGTCCATTCTTGTTTTCTGCTGACTTAGGCAACAACCACAGATGTTTATGCCCATTCCTGCTTTATTCCTTCACCTGGCTGTTTTCTCATCTATATCTTTCAAATCTTCAATGACCTATTATAGCCCTCTTTTTTTTAAGAATTTTTTGAAAATATTTATTTATTTTTTTTAGTTTTCGGCAGACACAACATCTTTGTTTGTATGTGGTGCTGAGGATCAAACCCGGGCCACACGCATGCCAGGCGAGTGTGCTACTGCTTGAACCACATCCCCAGCCCTGTAGCCCTTTTTTAACTACCCTTTTTAAAATTTCTATTTAACAGTCAAACCCACAATATTTAGCAAAACCCTTGTATGTTCTGTTATGTATACAACAATCTTATCTCTTCTGGTGTATTATCAGATCTCTAAGAATGGTGACAAATATCTTTTTTCACTATTTACTACAGTTTGTAGCCTAATTTAAAATCAATACAAGCTGAGGCTGTGGCTCAGTGGTACAGCACTTGCCAAGCATGTATGAGGCACTGGGTTCAAATCTCAGCACCACATATAAATAAATGAATAAAGGTTCATCAACAAGTAAAACAAATTTTTTTAAATCAGTACAATGTGCCCAGTATAAAATCAATACAATATGTATGTTGATTGATTGACTAGTTAATCGCCTTTTTGATAGGCCATGGCTTCTGTCTTCTCTGATTTAGGTACATGGAAAGCCAACGCCATACCATTCAGGGAGACTACATTGATAGCATGGAAGAGATTGCTGATTTGGTGGGAGTGAGGCCTAGTCTACTGTCTCTGGCCTTCACTGACTCCAAGCTAGCATTACAGTTACTTTTCGGACCTTGTACTCCAGCCCAGTTTCATCTACAGGGCCCTGGAAAGTGGGATGGGGCTCGAAAAACCATCCTTTCCACAGATTACCATATCAGGAAGCCCATGAAGACAAGGGTGATGGAGAAGAGTTATTCCGCAGCTTCGGCAGTGACTGTGGACAGGTTCATGCTGGCCGTCATTCTCTTTGTGGTGATCATGGCTTATTTTTAGATGTCCCATTGTCAGTGCCCTGGCTTCCGCTGGGAAGCTCCAGGTAGAGATGGCTTCCAGACCTAACAAAACTGAGCACTCTCACTCCCCTGTTGCTCAGAAACCTACCTTTATTTCTCTTTCAGAAGCATTGATCCTCTTTTCACCTTTTCCTACAATGAAATCCTGACTTCTCATTTGTGTTGGTTCATGCTCCTTCCTCTTGTAATCTGTCACTCTTTCCTTCCAATAATTCCTGGACTGTGAGCTCAGGCACTCTTTAGTCATCTTTATATGATGTCCTTAGCAGACATGTGGCCTTGTTGATCATCAAATATTATGGTGGGGATCCTAAATCAGCATCTAAAAAAATGGCTGACTTCAGGCTGAGGTTGTGGCTCAGTGGAACAGCGCTCACCTGGCACATGTGAGGCACTGGGTGCAATCCTCAGCACCAAATAAAAATAAATAAATAAAGGTCTCCGGTCCACCTACAACTAAAAAAAAAGTTTAAAAAATGACTGACTTCATGTAATTCTTCTGATAGGATTTGATTTTCTATTTAACAAGCTCAATTTTTGTTTTTAATGTTAAAACTATACATTTTCTGAGAGAGAAGAGAAATAGTCGTTTGTCTGTGATAGACATACAGATACATAAGACATCTTTTTTTACTCACTATCCTAATAACTGGTCATTTTTGCTCCTTACCCTAAGCAACATGTCTTTATTTTCTTAATAAAGAAGTTACTTTCAATTTTCTAAGCTCATAGGTTGTTTTAATAATTTAACATCTACCCATGGGTTCTACTTGGTTGAGAAAACTGGGATTTTTTTAAAGAAGCTGTCCTATCTATTTTGATCTCTTAGTTCCTAGATTGGATCTAATCAGATTTTTAGTTTAGGAAAAAAGTAGCTGCCAACTATGGTAGTGAAGTCTACAAGTGTAATGTGTTTTGTCTCCTCTTACTCTTTCTCCCATTTCTTCAAGTAGAATCTAGTAGTAAGAATTCAAAGAGGTTTTGTCTAAAATGTAGGAATATTCTAATACCACTTTTTCTTATGTAGTTCTGAAAAACAGAGCAAAGAAATAGAAAGCAGGAACTTGGGTTTACATCCCAGAGCTGCTGGCGATTCTGTCTTCTCATCTGCTGAAGTTTTGCTATTCTTGTTTCATGAGAAACTGTCACTGTCTAGCACCCTGAACTCCAGTGGGGAAAGGTACTGGAGTAACAGTCAAGGGTATAGTCACAAATAGCTGCTGTGCAATGGTTTTAAGTTTGGATTGCTGCCAATTTGTTAACTACAGGATAAATTTGAACAAGTAAAAGCACATCCAACTAATATAAATACACATAAGAGAATTAGAAATTTGAGAGTTAAAACTCCTTGATCACATAGCTATTTGGACAGCTGCCTATCATTTCACCTAATTTACTTTTCCGGAACTAGAGAACTGAAAGTTGGTATTATGTCTTTTCCTTCTCTAATCCTTAGGATTTAGGGCATTTGTTATCTATTAAAGTAGATCTAGTACTTTTAAAATCTTTTCTTAGTTATTGATATACCTTTATTTTATTTATTTATACACAGTGCTGAGAATCAAACCCAGTGCCTCACACATGCCAGGCAAGTGCATTACCACTGAGCCCCAGCCCCAGCCCCAGATCTAGAATTTTTTAATCTACAGATTATTCTTGTTCAAAAGTAAATTGAAGCTGGGCATAGTGGTACATGCCTATAATCCAGTGGCTAGGGAGGCTGAGACAGGAGGATCACGAGTTCAAAACCAGCCCAGCAACAGTAAGACACTAAGCAACTCAGTGAGAGCCTGTCTCTAAATAAAATACAAAATAGGGCTGGGGGTGGCTCAGTGGTTGAGTGACCCTGAGTTCAATCCCCTGTACCCAACCCCCCCCCAAAAAAAACAAGTAAATTGAAGGCTGTGGTTGTGGCTCAGTGGTGGAATGCTGTCTTAGGTGAATGAGGCCCTGGGTTCCATTCTCAACAGCACATTAAATTAAATAAATAAAATAAAGTTATTTTTTAAAAGGTAAATTGAAGGTCTCTTGCTTCTTAAGTTTTCTCCTTTTATAATATAAACTTGCCTCTTTTAGGATGTAAATGTATTGAATTAATAATCCCCTAATTATCACTAATAACACCCCAGTTTCCTCTTTAAAGTGTGTATTTTTAAATTGATTTGATTCTCTCATTCTACATATAATATGTAAGGTAACCAAAAAAAAATCATCGCTTGAATTCTAAACCAAGCTGAATGCAAGATGTGAATAGGATATTGCACTCAAAACAACTCAAGATGCAAATCTTTAGTATTGATGAATATTTGCTAATATTCTATTTATATATTCTACTTATATATTTTGCTCTTTGTATTAAGATCATGTATATGTGTATATATATTTATATAAAAATTCTCCAATTATATTAAATCTGGTTACCAAATAAAAATGCATTCTTGTAATTCCAGAGAGTAAGGAAGTGCTCTCTGAATAAGCATGTGTCAAGGGGACACAGGAGCCATCAAATAGTGGACAAATTTGAGCAATAAAATAAATAACCTACTATTAGAACAAAAGACATAAAAAATCACAAGTCCATAGTGATATAAACAAATGATTGAATAAATTAATAAATGAGATGGAACAGAACTCTCCTCTACAAAAGAATTCCAAATAATTCATACAGACACTCTATTCTCAAGGAGACAGAGCACGACTGTCTAAGTGGGTGGTATAGATCGACTTCCTTTCAAAATTTACAGCATGGAAAGGGGGGAGAGTGACTGCAGTGGAAAAATTCAACAGGTACCACTTCAGCCAGGTGACCAAGGTCAACATCGACAGCCATAAGTCCTACTGACCATAGGTACCCTTGTGATAGGACGGAAAGGTCCCTTACCTCTGTGGCACTCACCCCTAAACCATAGCCCAGCTTAACCATGAGAAAAGTACCAACAATCTCAAGTTGAGAAAATTCTACATACTTCCTGACCACCTCAAAACTGTCAAGCTCATCAAAAACAAGACAGTTTTGAGCACAGTATAGAGGAGCCTAAGGAGGCCTGTCATGTAAATGGAATGGAGTGTTCTGGAATGAAGAGAGGGTAGTAAGTAAAACTTGGGGAGTAAGTAAAGTAGCATTATGGTCCATAATAACAAGTCAATGTTGGTTTCTGATTGTGACAAATGGACATAATAATTTGTCAACAGTAAGGAAAACCAGGTGAGTGTATTCAAGAACTCTAATATTTTTGCAAACTTTCTTAAATCAAAACTATTTCTGGGGCGCTGGGGTTGTAGCTCAGTAGTAGAGTGCTCACCTAGCATGTGCAAGGCTCTGAGTTCAATCCTGAGCACCACATAAAAATAAATAAAAACATTGTGTCCATCTACAACTAAAAAAAAATAGTTTTAAAAAATATTTATTTTTTAGTTGTAGTTGGACACAATACCTTTATTCAATTTATTTATTTTTATGTAGTGATGAGGATCAAACCCAGGGCCTCAAGCATGCCAGGCAAGTGCTCTACCACTGAGTTACAACCCTTGCCCCAAATCAAAAACTATTTTGGCAACTGAAAAGCATGGTGCCAAAAACAAAAATAAATTGACTTGTGCCCATTTACTGGTTGTGCAAACAGGCATGGTCATGAATACAAATGGGTAACTGAGAATGAAACATGGGGTGGATTGTTGTCCTTTATGAAAGGGGCTCCATACACCTTTCTTTTTTTTTCAGCATGGCTCTCAGTTTGTAAACCCATTTAGCTAATTGGGCACACCCTAGGTGGCCTTTCCGATTTCTTTCCCACACCTCACCTGTCCATGTGTCACTGACACCTTTCCTGCTGAACAATGAGGCCCGTCCACTCACCTCCAGGTTTGGACACTGACATTTATGGGGATGGAGGATGGAAGACTCTAACTAGCAGTCATCTAAACCCTTCTAAACAAGTAATTTGTCAACTACTATGTCCTCTCATTCTGCTTCCCCAAATTAGGAGAGGGTTTTACAAATGGGTGGATGGAAAGAAGAACAAATGGGAAAAAATAAATGAGTAAATAAAGAAATGTGCATATAAACATGGAGCATGAATGAGCACTTCTCTCAAGCTATCCATCTGCTTATGGTATCGAAGACCAGCATCTGGGCCCTTGTATGGAAGTATTATCTTAGATGACTTGTTAAAGAACTCCTGCTGAAAAACCTAGCCAAAGAAATTGTACTTAGGGAAGAGAACATAAGGAACAGGGACATATGTACTCCTCTGGATGTTATGATGCCATATCCAAGTGAATGTTAAAACCAATGGCCCTTCAGGATCTTCACAGAACTGTCACCCTAAACTGTGTCTTAATGCTAGACTTCAGCTTTAATCAAGATTTGTTGTGTGACAAAGTTAGTTCTGCACGTGCTGTAAAATTATGGTTGAGAAAATTGTCCACTTTGTTATTCAAAGACAGCTATGAACATTTTTGTTATGTAACTTTTATCCTCTTTCCTGTTTTATCTTGGCTGGTAAGAAGCTCAGTGTCAAACAAGATGATCAATCATAGTGAATAGATTGGCCTACAGCAATACACAACTTTCAGTCCCAATAAACAAATATATTTACTCTTACTTAGGCCTATACCTTTAACTACATCATGTAAAACCTTAGTTTTGCCTGTCTCAGATAAGAAAAATAAATGAATAAAAATATAGTGTTTATGTAATGCCAGCATGTTTATTTCTTTTCTTTTATTTTTTAATGTTTATTTTTTAGTTTTCGGCGGACACAACATCTTTGTATGTGGTGTTGAGGATCGAACCCGGGCCGCACGCATGCCAGGTGAGCGCGCTACCACTTGAGCCACATCACCAGCCCCCAGCATGTTTATTTCTAATGCAGACTAAGATGAATGAAAAACAAAACAAGACTTATCTTCAAAGCACTTGTGTAGGCTCTGGGAATCAAATTCATTTGACTGATTGGTCTTGCACACCCAGCCATGAACACGTGCATCCACCATGGTGCCCATACTATCCAGTGAGGCACACTCACTGTGAGCCCACTCACCCGCACTGCACCCTCATCCTCACTCAACATTCTCTGGCTCAGACCTTAATCCAAGACCCAGCATGTAGGTAGATGAGCAGATGATTTACCTACATGCAGTCAAGATCTAACTGGTTCTGTTTAGTTTCAATCCTGACTCTCTCTCTCTACCTGTGATTATTGCCATCTTCAGTGAGTATGGAAAGTATCACAAGGAAGACCCTGGCTTTCCCCTGCTTCTCCTGCTGTACCGCATCCACATTTTAAAACCATCTTGAGCCTGGTGTGGTAGTGCATGCCAGTAATCCCAGCAGCTTGGGAGGCTAAGGCAGGAGGATGGCGGATTCAAAGCCAGCCTCAGCAAAAGCAAGACACTAAGTAATTCAGTGAGACCCTGTCTCTAAATAAAATTCAAAATAGGGCTGGGGATGTGGCTCAGTGGTCGAGTGCCCCTGATTTCAATTACCAGTACCCGCCAAAAACATGTAGATGTGGGAAGAAAGACCTGATGATAACTTTTTTTTTTTTTTTAAAGGGATGGTAGCACTAGGATTTATTAGGATGTGCCTTAATACAGGCGCTGGGGCTTGCCCATGGTGCACTTGATGTATAAAGCCCGGACATTCTGCCAATTCTTCTTGAGCAATGACACCAGGAAGTTGACAGCCAGGTGGATGTTATACACAAGCTCATCATCTGTCATCTTCACATGACCAACAGCAACAGCCAGATATAGCACCTTCTTCATCTGAAACTTGATTGTGGATTTCACCTCATCAACTTTGGCCACCATGTTTTCATTGTGTGTCAGCAGGGAAGGGAATTTGCCAGCCTTATATAAGCCTGGACCCAGGATTCGTGGAATCTGCTTTATCAAGGACTCTGAGGCCAAAAAGGCATCATACTTCTTGGCTAGCTTCTTGACCAACTTCTTATTCTTGTTGAGCTTCTTCAATGCCTCGATGTCCATGTGGGGGATATCCACAGCCTTGGCCTCGTCACAGTGTTGCTGGTCCCCCAGGACGCACACAGAGAACTTAGGGCGGGGAGTGGACTTAAGCCTGACGGTGCCCGAGAAGCGCTTGTCCTTCTGGGGATCATAGTTCTTCAAGCTGATCTGCAGCTCCACCGTTTCCAGAAACTTGCGGCGCTTGCGCTGGTTCCCGTGCAGGACTTCCCGCACCGCCTCGTACAGGGTGTCGCGAGAGACTTTGCTGCTCATGGTTCCTCGCGCCGCAGTACCAGAAAGAGCACCTGATGATAACTTGAAAGGCAAATAACAGAGACAGGTGGCTGAGAGAGCCTGGTGTGGAGCATCCTGGATTTAAGGGGAAGAATGAAGCCGGCGTGTCTCGCCCTAAGGCAAGGACTTCAATAAGTCTCATCCTGGCTTCCTGCCTCTCTGGCTCTCCCAGGACAGCTCCAGACCCCTGAGTATTTGCCTAGAGCAGGCTTTCTCCAGCATTTGCTGGATCTTCCTTTCTTTTAGGTGCTGTCCTGTGCAGTGTAGGATATTGGTCAGGATCTCTGGCCAAAGCCCACTAGATGCCAACCACGCCTGCCCCAGCTGTGACAGCCAAAGATGTCTGTAGACCTTGAGAAATCCACCAGGTTGAGAACCACCAGTCCAGGGCATGGGGGAACACCACAGAGCATGGGAGTCCATAAGCAGAGGCTGTCAAGGGTCCATGGAGGTTGCTAGATCACTATTGCAGGGCACATGGTTTGGCCCAGAGAAGCATACCGACTGTAAGGGGATTTCAAGGAGCCAGGTCAGTGACCGATTCCCAGCCCTTCAGCCTGAGTGCCATCTTCCCAGAATAACTTTCCAGCCCCCCACCCTGAGAAATGGGTTGGAAATCAATGGAGTGGACCTTTTCCATTTTCTGGGTGTTTTGTTGTTTGGGCCCTCATGATTTGGCACTGGTTGACAAACAGGCCCAGCTGGGGTGAAATTTACTCTTTTCCTCAGCTGAAGGGGGCTAGCTTTGTGATGAGTGTTAGAAATAAACAAGATGGCCCCAGGAGTGATCTTCACCCTGCCGCCAAGCACTTGACACATGTACTTCCTTGGCTCACTTGTCTGCTGGCTGCAGATGAATGATATCTATGAGAACAGATGTCTTGGGGGCTATCAGGAACACACCTCTTGGATGTCTCCAAAGGAGAGTTATTGACAAGCTCTGTAATCTAATTTCTCATGAGTTCCGAATACCAGCTCTTCCCAGACCCCACTGACCTTTGTAAGTGAAGCAGGAAATTCATGTCCCCAGGAAGTAAAACAAGAACTATTTGCCCCTGGCCCCACTCCATGAGGTCATGCCTTGGGTCCTCTGGAGTTGAGGCCAACCTGACTCCTTATGGACAGCCGTGACTGACCAACAGTCAGAGGGTTCCTGCTGGGGAATGGCTGGTCACCAGGGCTCATCTGTTGAACCAAGCCCTTAGGCAACCCTGGAATCCCCTCACACAGGCAGAATCTACACTTCCAGGCCTGGTCCTCACCTCTTCTACTCCCAGAGAGACACCTCAAGATATTTGTATGAAATACAAATTTGAAAAGTCACACCTGAGAAGTAAACCTTCCTGCTTCCAAGGGAACCCTGAGGAGGCCTCCCTGTCACCTCATCCCCCATGTATAGCCTTCAGCCCAGAAGCAGCCACCACCATTCCTGAGGGTTGGTTAGACACAATCCTGCAACCTTAGGCCTCACAGAGTATCTGAACCACAGTCTGCATTTGAACAAGATCCCCAGTGACTGGGTGCCCAGTGAGACCTGAGGGTATGTCCCTAGAAGCCCAGAATAGTGTCCCCAAGACACTGGACCATGAAGAATATGCCTTCTGGATTTACCACCCTCACCTCCTGTAACCTGACAAGTCTGTCTGTCCTGGTCATAAATGGTCACTGGAGAAGATATCTCTACCGCCGTGTCAGCTTGTACCAACAGCCTCATAGTCCCACCGGCCAGGTAGGCCTCCCTGTGGCCCACCCTCCATCTCTCCTACAAATAATTTCTGCTAAATTATGCTTGCTTCATCCTCAGTGCCTCACTACTTCAAAAACACTTCATCTGCTTAATGACAGTGAGTTCACTGGCTGTTTTATGGCTCATTTCTGGTCATATTCAGAGAGGAGCCCTGAGCCGCTTTGCTGTAGGATGGCAGGAGGCTGGTCCTAGGCACACAACCAGGCACAGAGCTGTCAGAGAATCAAAGTCGATTTGTAGAAAAGGTGAGGGACAGGATGCCAGGACCTTGCATCTCCACATCTGGTCCTATACCTGCTTTCAGAGAAGACACTTTGGAATCTAGAACAGTGGTTCAAGTGCATTTGAGATTACAATATGAAGATTCTGTGTCATATGGAGGAGCCAACAGCTCAAGGAGAAATGGAGGGTGGACGGAAAGTAAGCTGGCAGGAGAAAGCTCTGGAATCTTTTCCTGGACATGCCCCCTTTTCCCCTCCCTCCAGGGAGTGAGCAGACACAGGATGCTCCAGGGTTCTCCAGTTTGTTGCAGGCAAATCCCTCTGAGGACATGTGGCTAAGTTCTCCTGTGGGCTCTGGGCTCCATGCCTGGGAGTTTTCTCTAGACCTTACCAATTCTGAGCAGGGCTTAATAATTCCCATCGGCAAAATGGGAAGAAATAACTCTGCTCTTTATAATAACATGAATATCTTTGGGGAAACCCTACCTAAAAGAGCTGACAAGATCAGTGAGGGGAAACATGAATGGGTTCCTCCCACAGCCCAGGTGGGCTGCTTAAGGTTCCATCTCAAGCAGAGTCTTCACCTTCACAAAGTCACATTCTCCAGAGTTCCTCCCTCCTGCATCTACCTGTGGGGGCCTTGCTATAGTTTTAGGGACCAGCTCATCTTCAGACTCATCCAGATAACTCTCCCAGGCTCTTCCATAAGAATGACACTTTGCCTTCCTGGGAACTTCATTCGTGACTCTGGTGTAGCCCTTTCCAGGGTTCTGGCCTCTGTTTGCATTCTTTGTCCCAGTTATTATTACTCCTGAGCTCATTCCTTACAAGTGTGATGCCTCAGCAGGTGACTTAATCTCTCTGAGACTTGAGTTATTTGACCAGAAAATGGGTTTAACAGTAATAATGCCTGTCCCTTAGATGTGGTAGAGAAATAAATGAGATGATGTCTGCCAAGTACTTTGTGTACTGGCATAAACGTGAGCTCAGCCAATCACGAGGACCATCCCGCCATGTTGCTACTAATGTTAGTGACTGTAATGGTGATAAACCATGATGGCCACCAGTCTGAGCTCCAGGAGGGACAGAAACATTTTTAAATCACTTTGACCCTTGCAGTGTCTAATGAGATGCCTTTCTTATAGTAAGTGACAACATCATACTATGAAGATTAAATGAGATAATAAGGTAAATGAAAGCAGCTAGCACAATGCTCCCCCCACTGTGCTATTTAGCTCTCACCAAGGAGCTATGAAATTTACTCTTTTTTCTCAAAAAAATCATCCGTCAATCTATCTGCCTTCCTCTCTGCCTGCCTGCCTATCTCCATTGAACTGTAGTTCAACAACCTAAATCAAGGATACTAGTTTAAAAATGCTTAAAGTTTAGGGGTTGGGGAATCCCAGGAACTAATGTGATTTCTAAAGAGGCATTAACTTTATAAACAGTGGGTTGATTGATTGAGTCAATCCCAGCTGTATAGCTATAGTTTTCTGATTTGAATCAAATCCTCCATAGCTAGGAGTTCATGTCACCTACAGAAACACTAAATGTAGCTGAGCATGGTGGCACATGCCCATTAATCCCAGTGGCTTGGGAGGCTGAGGCAGGAGGATCACCAGTTTAAAGCCAGCCTCAGCAAAAGCAAAGCGCTAAGCAACTCAGAGACCGTTTCTAAATAAAATTCAAAATAGGGCTGGGGATGTGGCTCAGCGGTTCCCTCCCCCTCGCAAAAAAAAAAAAAAGAAAAAAGAAAAGAAACACTAAAGGTAGATTGATGAAGAGGCAGACATACTATAGGAATGTTTGGAGGATATGGTGGTGACATGAAAGAGCTTTGGGAGATTTGCTGTGGGGACAGAGCAACCCCAGGAGAGCCCAACCTGACACCAGGGAAGGGCTTGAAGGCATCAGGTTGTTTCAGGGGCCTTAGGAGCTTGGACCTGGGGGAGAAGCTGAATGTTTGAATCTCTTTCCCAATCGTGCCTCTCCAGCTGGAGATCCACAGTGCTTGGAGGTGGAAAGAAGCACTGGTTTGTGTTCTCCACTTTGGAGAAAGCTAAGTTTAAACCAAAGAGCAGATGCGTACCTAAGGCAGCGCACACACAGGCCCACTCACCCCCGGGCTCCAGAATCCGCCCCTGCTGCTCTCTCCTTGCAGACAAATATTCTGAGTGGTGGTGCTTGTGCCAATAAAAATAAACAATTCCATGACGGAGTCAGAGGAAAGCATGACTGGCAGGCAGGGGAGCAACAGAGAAAAGACAGCTGGGACTCTCCCCCTCTCCTGTCCCTTCTCCTCCCCAGAGGCCTGTCTGCCATCTTTTGCCACTGCGAACAACTAGTGCTGAGGTGTGCTGCTGTCAACACCTTCTGCTATCCACAGTGCTTCTTGGAGTCTAGACCTCCTAGGTTCTGGAGCTGCATGGTTGGCTAAGACCCTGGACAGGTCTCTGGGTCTCAGTTCCTACCTGTGCAATGGGCAATGGGGAAGGCCCAGGGGAAGGAAGCGATGGCTCTGGGGTAGACACCAAGTAGGCATTCAGTTGACTGCTGTTAGGCTGCTCTCATTGGGATAACAGCCACGACGTGGACTTGCCCTACGTTAACTGTGGCATGGGTTGGTTGGATGCTCACTGAGCCCATCTCAACTTCCTAGTATGAAGCTAAACTGCTTTTCTCAGCACCCTTGCTTCTAAGTGCACTCTATGGTTGTTGTCGCCACTGGGACGGGAGCAGCAATGATGTGAGTCCTTCCAGGTGAAGCACCTAAGAGTGGGTGTCTGTTCTCCATCCTTCCTATCACAAGAAAAATCCCACTGCTCCCCTGTGTAACTGCTAGACCTCTGTGCTCCCCAGCCCACATTGGGTTGTGATGAGGGTCAGACCTGAATTTTTCTTGACACCAGGATTTCAAAGTTACCTATCAATAGCAACTGGGGTTACTTAGCTGGCTGGTATAGGCACAACCCTCCCTTCTTGGAAGAATAAATACAGAGTCCTCAGTTACTACTCTTTATCCTTTTAGTGCAAAGAGTACTGAGATCTAAGTTGAGAGACTTAGCTCCTAGTTCAGGCTCTAGAACTTACCAGCTGTTAATTTTGAGGGAGTCTTATTTGGACCCTCAGTTCCTAATTTATAGGATAAGAGTGTTGAACTGGCCATGCATGAAGATGAGCCAGGGGGCTGGCTCCGTTCCACTGACTAATCCACATGGCAATGAAATGTAGGTGAGTGGTGTCTCTCAGGTTTGAAGAGTGCTGACCTTTTTGCTAGAGGGTCCTCAATAGGTCTTTGTGTGTGAAGAAGGCAAAAATGGCAGAAGTAAGGTAAACCCCCAAATTCCCAATGGTTGTTCAGTCAATATTTGCTGAGCAATTGCACATTGATGACTATAGCAACAAATGAAATGAATGAGGAATTTCTGATGATTTGTCTCTCCACTTCTATCCCACCCTTCTCTCAGGCCACCATGTTGTCTGACTCCTGGCTGCATCATTCATATCCCCGTCCTGCCTTACTGTCCTCCCCTGCAGTTGGGCAGTGCACAGCTGGTGCAGCAGTGGGAGGTGGCCTCAGCTCATCTGTGTCCTCAAAGAACATACTTTACATTCTCACACCTCTTTGTCTTTGTCTGTGTGGCTGCCATTGCCTAGAGCAACTTCCTTCTCTTCTCTACCTGCAGGACTCCAGTGTGCTTTTATGCCAGCTTGAAACATCTCTTTCCCTGGGAACCCTTCCCTAATCATCACTCTTTGCAGAAGATATAATTGTTCATTCCCCCTAGATAGCATCAGTCCCTTCCCTGTTTGGTGACTTATTTACATGCTTCTCTCCACCACTGGATTGTAAGTTCATCAAACACCATGATCTTGTCTTTGTTACTTTAAATTCCCAGCACCCTGTTATGGTTTAGATGTGGTGTCCCCCCAAGACTTACGTGTAAGACAGTACAGGAAGGTTCAAAGGAGAAATGACTGGGTTATCAGAGTCTTAACCCAATCAGTGATTTAATCCCCTAATAGGGATTCATGGAGCAGTAACTGAAGTGATAAGGTGTGGCTGGAGGAGGTGGGAATCGGGGTGTGGCTTTGGGGTATATATTTGTATCTGGTGAATGGAGTCTCCTCTCTGCTTCCTGATCACCATGTGAGCTGCTTCCCTCTGCCACACTCTTCTGCCATGATGTTCTGCCTCACCCTGAGCCACGAGGAATGGAGCCAGCCTTCTATGGACAGAGATCTCTGAAACCATGAGCCCTCAAATAAACTTTTCCTTCTCTATAATTGTTCTAGTTGGGTCCTTTTAGTCACAGCAGCAAAATAGCTGACTAAAACACACCCAACAGTGCCAGGCTCATGGAAAATTTTCAGTGAATACTACTGAATTGAACAAACCATGTTTTTTTTTTTCTTGCTGCCCTGGGTCAAATACAGAGATACCAGAATGTGTTTTTGAAAAAAAACCCCAAAACCTCAAAATGTGAAGATCTTAAACTACTCAGAACCACTCCCCACACACATCCCCACACACAACTATCATTGATTATTAAGTTATGAAAAGGTGGCTGCTGATACTTGAACTTTGAGATGACAGCAGGACTGTGCTGTTTTTCTTAAGCAAATAAAGGAATGTGACAAGTTTTGTGTTCCCAGCCCCCTAAAAGAGGCCTCATGGTGAAATTAAGCCAGGTGATAAAAATTCCTGGGGCATAAAGTCATGAGCACCCATTCAAGAGGGCCACATTGGTATGAGGTCTTTATAGACCTCATTAATATTAATACTTAACAGTCTCTCAATGATGCCACCTCTCTCCAGGTTGTCATGGTTCCTCTGAATTAGTTTCATGGAATTGCTCATCCCCAGACAATGAATGTGAGGGCCAGTCATAGAACATGGACTGTGTGAGTGGACAGGAAAGGACAGTTGATTTGAGTATCCATCAGGTCAGGTGTTGATGATGAGGCCAATGGCAGGATGAGCAGACTCCTGGGAGGAAGAAAGGTGAGAATAAGTAGGATGGTGAGAATAAGTAGGATGTTCCCAGGACATTGTAAGGAATGTTTGACACTAAGGGTATGCAAATGTTTTGAGCAACAGGATTGTGTCTAAACATTCTGTCTCAAGGTCCCCTCTGTGTGGAGCAATCTTAGGTCATGACATTCGTTACTCACAGGTGGTCATTGCCAATATTCCCTCAGCACTTGTCCACCTGACCCAGTTTTTGATGGTAACTTTTCAGGAAAGCCTTCCATTCAAGTACCACATCACCTGGTCATTTGTCCAGCCGGCCTGCTGCCCTGCTGGGTGTATGCTGAGCAGGGCGGGGAACATCCTGGATTGCAGAGACTGAATCCAGAGCTCAGCACTGCAGCCTGTGTCCACACTTGCTCTTCATGTCCTGGTTCTCTACTGAAAGGGGTTGTGGGAACATAAAGACAGCCAGGCTATTGACACTGACCTGCTGAAGGCAACAGAAGACCCACAGGCCAACATTTGCCTAACTTCTCACTTTATTCTCAAAATCCAAAGGATCAAGACTTGTGATAACTGGCTTCTGAACTAAATTGTTTTATGGCTTACAGGGAAAGAACAAGATCAGCGTACTCCACGGACTAGTTAACAGGCCACTGAAAGATAGGGAGACGATATTTTGAACAGCAAAAATCAAGGAGGGGATTGATCCAGAAAAAAAGTTAAGAACTCAAGAGGGAACTGGGGATGTAGCTCAGTGGTGAAGCACTGGCCTAGCATGTTCCATCCAGCACCACACACACACACACACACACACACACAAAGTCAAGAGGAAGAAATAGCAAGTGGAAAACAGGTTAACGGCTAGCAAATGTTTGTCAAAATCTACTAATTGTAATCAAAGAAATGCAGATTTTAAAAATGAGAGAATTCCAAAGGGGTATGGAGAAAAAAGGAACACTTCTCCACTGTGGGTGGGATTGTAAATCAGCCCAACCACTATGGAAATCAGTATGGAGGTTCCTCAAAAGACTAGGCATGGAACTGTGTATGGCCCACTTCTGGGTATTTATCCTAAAAAATTCAGCTCATTATACTACAGTGATATGTGCATAGCCATGATGTTAGCAGCACCATTCACAATAGCCAAATTATGGGGCCAGCCTGGGTGCCCATCAACATACACAATGAAGTTTTATTCAGCCATAAAGAAAAATAAAATGATGGCAATTGCAGGAAAATAGATGGGCCTTGAGACCATTACATTAAGCAAAATAAGCCAAAGTCAGAAGGTCAAGGGCCATATGTCTTGTCTCATATGTGGAAGCTTAGGGAGGAAAAAGGAAAAGAAAGGTGTGTGTGAAAGGGTGGGGATCTCATGAAAATCAAATGGAGGTCAGTTGAGGAAAGGGACCAAGGGGTAAGGGAAGGGGAGGGAGGGGGATGTGCTGGGGAGTGATAATGTTCAAACTATGTTGCCACATTGTGTGCATGTGTGAATATATAACAACAAATCCCATCAATATGAACAACTATAAAGCACTAATAAAAATGTGGAAAGTGAAAAGAAAATTTAAATGACAGGTTGCTTTAGACCTATCTTTTTAGAGAGTATTTAGTGTTTGTAAGGATGAAGGGAAGTAGGAACACGCATGCTTAATGGGTGCAGGCTGCTTGAGTAATAATTTAAGTACAGTAGACTCACCACAACCAGCGGTCTCACACCTGTGTTCCCACCCCAGAAGAGTTCTTGCATAGGTCCGTCTGGAGATGTGGATGAAGATGTCCATCGCAGTGTTGTTTGTGATAGTTTGCTGCCTAGATGTCACTGCTGTGGGAACAAACAAGTGGCACTTGGTGCATGTGAAACAGACTGAAATTAAGGGCCCCTCTGAAATCCAGGACAACTTCCTCCTGCTGAGATAGAGGCTTTAACCATGACGCCCTCTTCCCACCCTGCCCTGACAGATGCCAAGGGAGCTGAGTGGAGATCACCTCCTGCTGGCCTGTCTAGCTCAGGCTAAAGAAATCTGCATGTGTGTATTTTCTGCCTTTTGTCCCATTTTTCCTTCTCTTCTCTTTTTAAAGCTTTCCTCACCTCAAAGCCAGGAAGATGGAAATTTAGAAACAAAAAATTTCCTCTATCTTCCTTCAAAGCTGGCTTTGAACAAAACCTACTGTCCTGCCAATTTGACTCCCAGTAGTTGTGGAGCAATGAGCAGTGTCACCTAGCTTATTCCCCCAAGCAGGAATCCGGGTATCCCACTTGTCCTGCAGTAGTGCACGTGGTTCTTAACAGCACCCCCTTGCCTTAAACACAAGCTCTATATGTGCTGCTTATTAATGTAAAGTAAGTAACCCCAGCCCTCCACACCAGTCAGGACCTCTAGTTATCCAAGCAAATATATCCATCACATTAGAATGGGTTCTATCGGGGAGGTAAAAATAGAGAAATGGAAGTCAGATCAAGGATGAAGATGAGAACACACACACACACACACACATAACAGTACAATAGAATTGTCTTGCAGTGACTTTTGACAGTAGAATGCATTGAATGGAGACATGTGTTATATGTATTCTACTCTTCGGACCCCAAATCTGAAAACAGAAAAAGAAAGGCAAGCCATGAGAGCCCCAAGAGTCAAAGTCAGCGGGCTGACAGTTTCCATCTGAGCCTGGTCCCTGAATCTGACACAATGACTTATTGTCAAGTCTCAGCCTTTTCATTTGTGAAATGAAAATAATAAATAGCTTTCCAGAGAACAATAAATAGCTTTCCAGAAAGTGGCTGAGAAGATGGAAGCAGCATGCCTGGCCCTCAGTAGCTGCACAGGAGACACCAGGTTCCTTCCTCCTGCCCAGAGCTCTGTGCCCCCAGATCTCTCTTCTTTTTTTTTAGTGGGGGGACCAAGGATTGAACTCAGGGGTACTCAGGGGTACCAGTAAGCCACATCCCCAGCCCTATTCTGTATTTGTTTAGAGACAGGGTCTCACTGAGTTGCTTAGCGCCTCGCTTTGCTAAGGCTGGCTTTGAACTTTCGATCCTCCTGCCTCAGCCTCCTGAGTCACTGGGGTTACAGGCATGCACCACTGCGCCTGGCTAGGATCTCTCTTCTTGATGGGTCCACAGATCCTACCAGTTGACACTCTGTGACCATGTCCGTCAGTGGGCACAGCTGCCCATCACTGAGCCAGCCTGTTGGAAGGACATATGCTGTCCTGAGTCAGACACCAGAAGAGACACATTGCAAGGCTGGGCTTCCATGATCGGTCAGATTAGAGTGGGTAAAGCAGTGCTAGTTTCCCTAGGTCCTGGGAAATGCCCTGGGTTGTCTGTAGCCTGGTATTCTGGATTATACACCCTTGCTCCCCGCCTAGGGAAAGGATAGGCTGCTCATCTTAGAAGCCATAAGTATTTGTCACTTCTTTTTTTCAGCCAGCTCCGGATTGTTCCTGAGCCCACCTGAATGTTCCAAAGAGACTTTATTTGATCTTCTTTGATTATATCTGGTCTTTCAGAAACCCCTAACAGAAACAAGCAGCCAAGACCCTTTGGTGATTCCCCATAGCCTTATGGTGAAGTCCAAACTCCTTTTGACAGGCTTACCAATGCCCCTTACCCCAGGAGCCTCAACTTGTCTACTTACCTAGGACCCGACATCTTTGGATTCAGTCACAGAAACTCTACTTGGACGTTCTTCTGTGTTCTGCTCTTACCAGATAGTGTGTGCCCGGCTGGGCTTTCACCTGGTTGAGACATTCCGCTGAGCTCCTGCTACGTACCAGGGATCAGTCTAACTCTACTCCTCTGGCATCTTGGCCCAGTTACCTAGGATTCATCCTGAGGAGACACAGAGATCATCACCTTCTACCCAAACCTTTCTTGATCCCCTTCCCCACGAGGGTTGATGCCCCTGTTTGCATTCTTATAGCACTCTAAGGGTCTATTCTCTTTGCACTTTCAAACAGTTCTCTTTGCACTCATCACCAGACCCTAAGTGCTGAGAGCTTCGGGATCACGTCTGTTTAGATCATGTCTGTCACCCGAGCTCTTAGTTTGGCACACAGTAGACACTCATTGAATAGTTATTGACTCAGAAAGTGATTTCACAGCCTATTAGAGTGTTGTTTTACATTGCTTTTTTATGTTTTTAGATTGAGAGGGACCTGGACATAACTCCTGCCCACACTTTTTTTGGTACCACCTTACTCTTTTTCATTTAAATGTTGTCTACCAAAATTATTTTAGCCAGCTTTTTTTTTTGCTGCTGTGACTAAGGACCTGACCAGCACAACTGCAGAGGAGGAAAAGTTTACTTAAGGGCTGACGGTTTCAGAGGTCTCAATCCACAGACAGCTGGCTCTGTTGCTCGGAGCTCAAGGTGAGGCAGAACAACATGGAGAAGGAGTGTGGCAAAGGGAAGTGGCTCACATGTTGATCAGGAAGCAAAGAGGTCTCTACTCACCAGATACAAATGTATACCCCAAAGCCACGCCCCCAATTTTTACCTCCTCCTGCCACACCCTACCACTCAGCTAATTTCTATCAGGGTATTAATTCACTGATTAGGTTAAGGCTTTCACAGCCTAATCATTTCCCCTCTGAACTTTCTTGCAATATCTCACACTTGAGTTTTGGGAGGACATCTCACATCCAAATCGTAACAAAAATGAAATTCACATAATATAAAGTTCACTCTTTAAGGCATCCAGCTGGTGGTATTCAGTAAATTAACAAGGTTGTACAACTATCCCTACTGTTTAATTCCCAAACATTTTGATTACCCGCCAAACAAATCCTGTGTCTACTAGCAGGCACTTCCTATTCCCCCTTCCCTCAGGCCTAAGCAAACACTAACCTACTTTCTGTTTCTATGTCTTTGCCTATTCTGGAGTTTCCATATAAATAGCATCATCTGATATGTGGCCTTTTGTGTGTGACATCTTTGACTTAGCATGACTTCTCCAGAGTTTGTATTTGGTAACTTGGTGTGTGTATCAATACTTCTTCATTCCTTTTCAAATTTGAATAATATTCCATTGTAGGGATTATATATATATAATTTTGCTTATCCATTCCTCAATGGAAGATTGGGCTTTCAGGTTGGTCCCACATTTTGGTATTATCAATGACCATGCTATGAGCATTTGTGTATATATTTTTGTGTGAATGAACTTTTTCTGTTTCTGTATGTACATAGAAGTGGAATTGCTGAATTATATGATAACTTCATGTTTGATTTTTTGAGGAAATGCTAAACTGATTTCCAAAGTAGCTGCATTGTTGGTGACATAGTTCAATCTTCTGTGTATCCTTGCCAACACTTATTTTCCTTCAAGTTTTATTTTGCATTTGAGCTTGGATCCATTATTTAATTGTTATGAACATCTTTCCCCTCATTCCCCCAACGAGGGCTAATTCCCACTTCTTGGGGGGCCCTTGTGTGGATGGAATGAGCAAAAAGATACACAGCACTTAACACACTTTAGGTCCATTGTCAGTCCTCAGTGGGTGGGAGCCACTATTACTGTGGCTTCTGATGAAATTTTCCCCTGCATCTGGGGTTCCCATAGAGAAGGAAGCTTTGGTTTGGTAGTGGTCCCTTCGGTAGGGGCAGTTTCCTGTTGCCTGACCTGAGAGGACTGGGAAGAGAGTGACTGCACTAAGGAGGCCTGGAAGTTCAGAGGACTCTGGAACCCCTTATCTTCCCAGGGTTTAAGGTCCCTTATTTGTACCTGGGGGAGTGTTTTGTGGGTGAGGAAGTGACCTGCCATAGATGTACCAATGCAGGACACATGACCTTCCAGAGTGACCTGCCATAGATGCTCCAGTGCAGGCATGAACTGGAAAAAGAATGGGACTGGGGCCGGAAATGGGAACTGTGATCACCTGGGAATATTCTCACGCTGAAATGCACAGAGCCGGGCCCTCAGCTGCTTCTCTTCCAGGTTCTTCACTGGGAAGAGTTTTCTGCCAGCCATTGATTCTTTTGAGTTCCTCAGCTCATAGTTTTTAACATCACTTCCTAACCAGAGCGTCTCCTCATCCTTGTTCCTATCAACCAGGCCTTTGGGAAAAACTCCTCGCCATGCTTAATGCAAACACAGCAGAAAGAAAGGCAGCTCGGCCCTTCTGCAGCTCTGCTGTCACAGCTCTGGACTGCAGAGTTGTCTTTTTTTTAAAAGGATCAATAACTCAGCCTTTAAAGTGGAGGACCAGCCTGTGGAGTGCTAGTCCCTGCTTCCAGGACCTGGGTTTCCCTGATCTCTGAACTGTCAGAGTGACGGGGTACATTGATTCCATTTAATGTATATTTCCCCAAAAGTCTGCTGATTCAGATTCCTGAGAAAAAGCACCCAGCGCACCTGCTGTGGGACTCTCCAAGTGGATGAGCCCAGCTGCCTACTTACTGCAAATCCTGTGCACAGGGAAAGGTTTTGAAAATCTGCTCTGGTTGCTATTTATTTTCTCCTTTTTTCAGCTGAGACTTCTGGGTTAATGAACCAGGGGACCTCCTGTCCAGTTCTCCTTAGGACTGACAGTCCTGCAAATACAATCTAAGCATCTCAGCTCTGCAGCTGTGGGGTTTGAATTCATTTTTCCAGTTTCTTATTTATGATTGACACATAATAATGGTATATATTTCTGGGATACAAGGTGATGTTTCAATTCACATATATATTGTGTAATGACTGAATCAGGGTAATTAGCATACCTATTGCCTTAAATATTTATAATTCCTTTGTGATAAGAACATCTAAAATCCTTTCTTCTAGCTATTTTGAAATATTCTATACATTATTGTAACTCATCCTCCTATGCAAAAAACCACAGTATCTTGTTCTTCCTACCTGTGACTTTGTGCTTGTTGACTACCCTCTTCCATGCCCTCTCCCCACCCTTCCCCACCTTCTACTCTCTACTTCCACAAGATCAGCTGTGAGTGAGATTTCACATGAGGGAGATCACGTGGCACTAACCTTTCTGTATCCGGCTTGTTTCACTTTAATGTAATGTCCTTCAGGTTCATCCATGTCTCTGTGAGTGATCAGATTTCTTTCATGGTTTTTTTTTATGGCTGATTAATTAAGCAAGGTTAGGGTACATTGGGGCTGGGGAGAATGAAAGTTAGGAGGGACGTGTAGATGTGACCATGGACAGGGCACTTGCTCTGTAGAATGTTTTCTCATCTGAAAATGGAGCATGAGACTGGACCTCTTAGAGATTCTTGGTCTGTGCACACTGCCTCGTAGCCACAAGATTAAAAGATTAATAGAAATGATATAAAACTGTAGAAAAGTGTAAAACTCTCTGTGGTTCCCTCCCTCTGTCTCCCCGCACCCAACACCTGCCGCAAGTGAGAATATTGTGATTGAGTGATTAGTCAGGAACCAGAAGAGGCAATTTATGGGCACTCCAAGAATATAGGGTCTGCGATATTTTTGGAGGAAGAGTGTACAGATAGAAGGGCTTGGGGAATATACTCAGAGATGACAGAGTCAAGGGAGATATATCTGATAACATTTTTTGAAGAATTAAGGTCATGAAAACCTCAATACAATGTGATGTTTGTTCTTTTCAGAGAGCTGAATTGTGGTATTTCACTTATTGGAATATCAGATTACATACTCCTTTCTGTAATTTAAATCCCTGAGTATTTTTAGGCATATGTTGTACTTATTTACACATTGGCATTTCCACTCTATTTTAAAAAAAAATATGTTTGGAAGGGTTTTGGAAAGAGGGAGACAGGTGAGGAGAGGAAAGGAGAGGAGAGGAGAGGGAGAGAAGTAGATTAAGTCTAGACAGGCAATCAGCCTGACACAATCACCCCCAACATATCTGGGGATTCAGACTTCGTTTGTAGCAGTGGCTGGAATAATGGTAGCATGTGTAACAAGACATTCTTGGATCTAAAACACATTCTAGAAAGGTCTGACTGTTCTAATTTCTTCTGCCATATATTATTATCTTCTTGTTTTGTGGAATGAAGCATGGTGCACAGAAGATCCTGGAATGAAGAAGAAAGGAAATTCATGTCTGAGGTTGTTTTTTGCTACGATGGAGGGTGGAGACCTGGATGGACATGGGGGCATTACTCAGCCAGTTCATGTTGGCATACAGGATTGAAAAGGGACTTGGGGGACATCAGTGTTGGTTTTGTGCGGAAGGACAGGTTTGGATTGTTTTGATGGATTATCCCTAGCTCATCCTTATCTTTTGGGCTTTCATTCCAGATGATTCAGTTATTATAATAGTTGTTTATAGTGAATTCAGTGGCCAACTGGTGACTTAATTTTTGTACTGTGTAGAAGAGACTTCTGCAAGGCTTATTCTGCATCCTGCCTTGGGGGAAAGCTAAACCCTGGCAGGGCCCGGGAACTTGCACTTTCTCAATATTAGCAATGGTGGTGGCAGCAGAAGGCAGGGTAGAGGGACCCCTGGGTGTGCTCAAACACCTACTGTGGGTCTTGTGATTGTATACAGTCAAAATGGGACAGGTTGGAGGAAAAGGAAGAAAAAGTCAGGCCAAAGAAGAGAGAAGAGGGAGCTAGAGTACGTAACAGAGGTGGGGGAGACTTTCTTTACTATGCTATGGGCAGAAAAGATGGGATGCCAGTGGGGTTTTCCTAAATTTCAAAATGTTCCTTCCAAATTGGGCTATTTCATGCTTTGATTTTCTGTGGCGACTTAAGCACTTAGTCCTTTTCCTGAAATTCTGATTAGATTAACTTTCTTCAGCTTCTACTAAGCATTTCTTATTAAAAATGCCCATCCACTACTGGAAGGGGATAACCCCAAATGTTTTGTTAGGATTATGGGATTATGTGTGTTTTTCTCTTTTTTTCTAAACCTTAATAAATGGTGGTTACATTACTTCCAAACAGAAATTACCATATTAAAAAAGGAAAGCCTTAAGTTTTCCCCAAGCTCTTTAAGACTGAACAGGCTCATCATCTCCAAATGATGGTTTATAAAACACTCGCCAGTGATTAAATTGTCAATGAAGCAAAGACATATGGATTAATTTTTCCCACCAGGAAAGTGACTTGAAATCCATTTTATATTTTGGTGAAAATAATGTGTCTGTAGAAATTATTTCCTACACACTGAATAAAAGCTTCTTAAATACAGTGCTGAAAGATCTGGGACTGTAAAGGAATTCATCTAAAACTAGGGTTTGCTCTTGACCTTGCTGTGTTGTGTGTTCATGTCTGATAATGATTTCTCGCTGGAAATCACAAGGGTGTGTTCATTTACTGTGTGTGAACATGTACTACAAACAGTAGGTCCTCACTGGAGTAACCAAATGTGAGACATCCAGACCAAAGACTCACTTATAATCCTGAAGAGGTAACTACCTTCTTTCTTCTTTCTTTTCTTTTTTTTTTTTCCTAGGGGAGTGTACTGGGGATTGAACTCAGGGGCACTTGACCACTAAGCCACATCCCCAGCCCTATTTTGTATTTTCTTTTCTTTTCTTTTCTTTTTTTTTTTTTTGTTTTTGGTGGTGCTGGGGATTGAACCTAGGGCCTTATGCAGGCAAGGCAAGTACTCCACCAATTGAGCCACATCCACAGCCCTGTATTTTCTTCAGAGACAGGGTCTCACTGAGTTGCTTAGCACCTCACTTTTGCTGAGGCTGGCTTTGAACTTTCGATCCTCCTGCCTCAGCCTCCTGAGCCACTGGGATTACAGGCGTGACCATGGTACCTGCATCACCTTCATTAGTAATTGCCTCAAATTATGAAATGATGATTAACCCAGGTTTTCTCTACTCTGTTTAGATGAATAACCTGGGTGGGAAATTGAAAAGGTTATTGAGAGTAAAAAGCACCTTACTAATCAGATACATCATTATTAATAGCAACAGTAAAATGTGAATTTTCTTCGTATTTGACGGGGGTTGGTGGTACTTGGCTGCATTTGAATGTCAAGTCTTAGGTTTCTGCTGAGATGTGGTGTTCTTAACTGTCAGGCTTGTAGGTGACCTAGTGAGTGAGAGGCAGAGGCCAGAGTTCCCTTTTCCACTCCTGGCGTCGGTGATGACAGTCCCCGTGTGGTTCTGCCGTGCCCGACTGATTGGTTTTTGTTGTTTTCTTGGTGTGCCATCTAGCAAGACTCTGAGCCTTTCTAGAGCAAGAAACTGGTCCTGTGACAGCTCAGGCAGAGCCACCAGCGCCAGAGCTTTTTGTAGTGAGTTTAGTGCCACACAGCCTGTGGACACTGATGGAAATTAATTTATGGCATTGAGAATGCCCGCATGCTATTTTGAACAATTTAATTGTGGCAAGTGTTGGATGCTTAGCACCTTCAGACCCTTATTTAGAGATAGGGTCTCACTGAGTTGCTTAGCACCTCATTTTTGCTGAGGCTGGCTTTGAACTTGCCATCCTCCTGCCTCAGCCTCCTGAGCCACTGGGATTACAGGAGTGCTCCATGGCACCAGCATCACCTTCATTAGTAATTGCCTGAGGAGCCGGGCTGGACCAGTGATGGCAGTGAGGTGCTGCAGGGACTGAGGGGCCAAGCCCCAGGCCTGGTGGGGAGGGTTTTCCTCCTGACGTTGACATCCATACTCCCCAAGTGAGCTTGCTAGAGAATACAAGCCCCCTGAAAGAGAAAGGTCAATCTGGCCCCATATTGTTACAGAGGCAGGAAAGAAGAAGAGCTCCGTTGGTTCTCTCATCTGCACTTTGCAGAGCACTGGCCTGCCCAGTCAGCCTCCAGCCAGGCTTGTGAATGGAAGGAGTGTGGCTCTTTCCACCTCTCTTGGAAGTGCTCTGTGCTGGAATTGGAGGACAAGTCCCTCTGGATCTTGCCCTGCTAGGCCCTGGGACATACCGGAGGCTTCACCATCAGGGGAAAGAGTCAGATTGCACTAGATAGTCTTGACTCTGACTTTACCCCCCACCCAACTCAGGAGGTATTTAACATTATCTCAAGATCTGTTTGGTTGTAACAACTGGGTGGAGTGCC
This sequence comes from Urocitellus parryii, assembly GCF_045843805.1. NCBI lineage: Eukaryota > Metazoa > Chordata > Mammalia > Rodentia > Sciuridae > Urocitellus > Urocitellus parryii. Next base: position 1,795,292 of record NW_027554094.1, on the reverse strand, counting down.
CTTGGCACCTGGTGGCTTGAGGTGCTACACATTCTACAATGATCCTCTATCCCCCACACACTCAAGAGTTATCTGGTCCAAAGTGTAAACAGTATGTAGGCTAAGAAACTGTGGTATAGAAGGATGTCATGGTTCATTTTTTGGACACATGTTTTGGTCCTTAATGGCAGAGCTATACAACTTTTTAAGTTCCTTTATTTCTTTATTTTTTTGAAGTTTTCAAAAATTTTTTTTTTCTTCTTCAACAAAGCAAAAAAAAAATATTCAGAGAGTTGGAAAGCCAGGGGCATGAAAGAAAGTTGAGAAACAAAGATTGTTTCATTTGAGAGAGCACAAATGAAATGGTCGCTTAATTAAGAATGGAGTTTTTTTTTTTAAAGAGAGAGTGAGAGAGGAGAGAGAGAGAGAGAGAGAGAGAGAATTTTTAATATTTATTTCTCGGCGGACACAACATCTTTGTTGGTATGTGGTGCTGAGGATCGAACCCGGGCCGCACGCATGCCAGGCGAGCGCGCTACCGCTTGAGCCACATTCCCAGCCCAAGAATGGAGTTTTTGTTTGTTTGTTTGTTTTTTTGTTTTACATGAAAGATGCTAAGGATCTACAATTCTCTTTGCAAGTCTGTAGAAAAGTTTAAGTTGAGAAGGAAGGATTTGAGTTTGATCCAAGAAAGCTTTTCTCTGTATTTAAGCATGATAAGAAATTCATTTAAGTCCCTGAGCAAAGGTACAAAATTGCTTTCAAAGAAAACCTTTAAGGAAGTGAAATGGTATTCCTCTGTCTAGGAGGACATGGGTACAACCTCGAAACAGGAGCAGGGATTGGGCAGAGTGACATTGCAAGCTCCCAGTGCATCTTGGCCATTCGTCGCCTATTTGCCTTATCCTTTCTATAGTTCAGAGAATCGTGTCGCCGTTTCTATTGTGTCCTTAATGTTCAGCCTCCTTTCCTTGGTCCACCTCACCCAGGACCTGTCTACCCCTGTTCATGGCCATGTTCAGGGTGGCTGACTCTCTGATCTCATCTCTTCTCCTCAAGTTGTTCCCCACTGCATCTCTCTTCCTCCCAGGGTCTTTGAGGTTGAGGACTCGGCAGCACTGAGGTTTAAACCAAGTGCTGTGTTACATGTGGGACCCACCTGGGTTGTGAGCAGGAATTTCCCTGCCTCCCGACCTACAGTGCAGCAGATACCTTGGCTTGGGAAACTTTGCCAGTCACATTAGCATTGGATTTTGCTTTCTTATTGGATTGCAGTGCTGTATCTAATTTGCTGACCAATATCATTATCTTGATGTTCCTCCAAATCTCTCTTGCCTGCCAAAGTTCTGTGATTTGAGATTATTATTTCCCTTGGAAAGTATTTTCTGGATGGATTTGATTATTTTGTGGTCTCTGCCCCATGTTTGTTACTGAGGAGGGAGGAAATGATTTGATGTACTTTCTCTGCAAAGTTTTAATGAAAAAGAAGACAGAATAGAGAACTTTTCTCTTTCCTCCCCATCCATTCCCCAAACTCATATCTTCTATTTCCAGCAAAGGGATGAGTACTTGTGTTCCTGATTGGGCCAGTTTATTCATCTAGAGAAAAATTCCATTTTGTGACCACGCTACATGCTTCCTCAGGCAACCATCATGCAATTATGATTTTGGTTGACAAAAGTTAGATAATATACTTGATTTTGTTTAAACTTGACCCTTGGTGTACATGTCTTCCTGTTGTTGGCTCATTAGAATAGTTTTTCCAGGTTGGCTACTTTTCTATTCCCATGAGTTGAGTGCAGACTTTGAAGTCAGTTAGGCCTGGGGCCAAATCCTTGTTCTTACACTCACTGTACATCCTTAGGTAAGTTACTTAAAATTTATGTGCCTCAGTTTCCACATGTAAAATGAGTTTAGTAATCCTGACATCAGTGTGTTCTTAGCAGGGCCAAAGTGACAAATCAATGCAAGGCTGACCTAAGTAGTCACTTGATAAATGTTAACTGAACTATGAGTGGAGGTTGGGACAGAGCACCGAGCGACAGCGGGGAACTATGGGTGGAGGTGAGGCTGACCACTGAGGGACAGCGGGGAACTAAGGGTGGATGTGAGGCTGACCGCTGAGGGACAGCGGGGAACTATGGGTGGAGGTGGGGGCTAAGCACATAGAAACAGTGGGGAACTATGGGTGGAGGTGGGGCTGACCTATGAGAGACAGCAGGGAACGATGGGTGGAGGTGAGGCTGACCTCCGAGGGACAGCGGGAAACTATGGGTGGAGGTGGGGGCTGGCAGCTGAGGGACAGCGGGGAACTATAGGAGGACATGGGGGCTGGCCGCTGAGGGACAGCGAGGAACTATGGGTGGAGGAGGGGGTTGGCCGCTGAGGGACAGCGGGGAACTATGGGTGGAGGTGGGGGCTGAGCATGGAGGGACAGCGGGGAACTATGAGTGGAGATGAGGCTGACCACTGAGGCACAGCGGGTAACTATGTGTGGAGGTGGGTCTGGCAGCTGAGGGACAGCGGGTGACTATGGGTGGATGTGGGGGCTGAGCACGAGGGACAGTGGGGAACTATGGGTGGAGGTGAGGCTGACCGCTGAGGAACAGCGGGGAACTATGGGTGGAGGAGAGGGTTGGCAGCTGAGGGAAAGCGGGGAACTATGGGTGAAGGTGGGGGCTGAGCACCAAGGGACAGCGGCGAACTATGCGTGGAAGTGAGGCTGACCGCCGAGGGACAGCGGGGAACTATGGGTGTAGGTGGGGGCTGGCAGCTGAGGGACAGGGGGGAACTATAGGTGGAGCTGGGGCTCACCGCTGAGGGACAGCGGGGAATTATGGGTGGAGGTGGGAACTGAGCACCGAGGGACAGCGGGGAACTATGGGTGGAGGTGAGGCCGACCGCTAAGGGACAGTGGGGAACTATGGGTGGAGGTGGGGGCTGAGCGCTTTGGGACAGCAGGGAACTATGGGTGGAGGTGGGGGCTGAGCGCTGAGGGACAGCGGGGGACTATGGGAGGAATTGGGGGGTTGACCGCTTAGGGACAGCCGGGAACTATGGGTGGAGGTGGGGACTGAGCACCAATGGACAGCGGGGAACTATGGGTGGAGGTTAGGCTGACCGCTGAGGGACAGCGGGGAACTATGGGTGGAGGTGTGGGATGGCCTCTGAGGGAGAGCGGGAACTATGGGTGGAGCTGGGGGTGATGGCTGAGGGACAGCGGGGAACTATGGGTAGAGGTTGGGGCTGGCAGCTGAGGGACAGCGGAGAATTATGGGTAGATGTGGGGACTGAGCACCGAAGGACAGTGGGGAACTATGGGGGGATCTGCGGCTGACCGCTGAGGGACACCGGGGAAGTATGTGTGGTGGTGGGGGCTGGCAGCTGAGGGACAGCGGGGAACTATGGGTGAAGGTGGGGGCTGAGCACCAAGGGACAGCGGCGAACTATGCGTGGAAGTGAGGCTGACCGCCGAGGGACAGCGGGGAACTATGGGTGTAGGTGGGGGCTGGCAGCTGAGGGACAGCGGGGAACTATAGGTGGAGCTGGGGCTCACCGCTGAGGGACAGCGGGGAATTATGGGTGGAGGTGGGGACTGAGCACCGAGGGACAGCGGGGAACTATGGGTGGAGGTGGGGGCTGAGCACTGAAGGACAGTGGGGAACTATGGGGGGATCTGCGGCTGACCGCTGAGGGACACCGGGGAAGTATGTGTGGTGGTGGGGGCTGGCCGCTGAGGGACAGCGGGGAACTATGGCTGGAGGTGGGGGCTGGCAGCTGAGGGACAGCGGAGAACTATGGGTGGATGTGGGGGCTGAGCACCGAGGAACAGTGGGGGACTATGGGTGGAGGTGGGGGCTGGGCGCTGCGGGACAGCAGGGAACTATGGGTGGAGGTGAGGCTGACTGCTGAGGGACAGCGGTAAAGTAGGGGTGGAGGTGGGCCTGACCATTGAGGGATAGCGGGGAAGTATGGGTGGAGGTGAGGCTGACCGCTGAGGTTCATAGGCGAACTATCGGTGGAGGTGGGACTGACCGCTCAGGGACAGCGGGTAACTATGGGTGGAGATGAGCCTGACCTCTGAGGGACAGCGGGGAACAATGGGAGGAGATGGGTGATGACTGCTGAGGGACAGCGGGGAACTATAGGTGTAGGTGGGGGCTGGAAGCTGAGGGACAGCGGGGAACTATGGGAAGAGTTGGGGGCTGGCCGCTGAGGGACAGGGGGGAACTAAGGGTGGAGGTGGGGGCTGGCTGCTGAGGGACAGCGGGGAACTATGGGTGGAGTTGGAGCTGAGCACCGAGGGACAGCGGGGAACTATGGGTGGATGTGGGGGCTGAGCACCAAGGGACAGCGGGGAACTATGGTGGAGGTGGGGGCTGGCACCTGAGAAACAGCGGGGTACTATAGGTGGAGGTGGGGGCTGTGTACCCAGGGACAGTGGGGAACTATGGGTGGAGGTGTGGTTGAACGCTGAGGGACAGCGGGGAATTATAGGTGGTGGTGGGGATGACCACTGAGGGATAGCGGGGAACTATAGTTGGAGGAGGGGATGACCGCTGAGGGACAGGGGGGAACTATGGGTGGAGGTGGGGGCTGAGCACCGAGGTACAGCGGGGAACTATGGGTGGAGGTGGGTGCTGTGCACCGAGGGACAGTGGGGAACTATGGGTGGAGTTGGGGCTGACCGCTGAGGGACAGAGGGGAACTATAGGTGGAGGTGGGGATGACCACTGAGGGACAGCGGGGAACTATAGTTGGAGGTGGGGATGACCACTGAGGGACAGCGGGGAACTATGGGTGGAGGTGGGGACTGAGCACCGATGGACAGCGGGGAACTATGGGTGGAGGTGTGGCTGACCGCTGAGGGACAGCATGGAACTATGGGTGAAGGTGGGGGCTGAGCACCAAGGGACAGCGGGGAACTATGGGTGGAGGTTAGGCTGACCCCTGAGGGACAGCGGGGTACTATGGGTGGAGGTGGGGGATGGCCTCTGAGGGAGAGCGGGAACTATGGGTGGAGCTGGGGGTGATGGCTGAGGGACAGCGGGGAACTATGGGTGGAGGTTGGGGCTGGCAGCTGAGGGAAAGCGGAGAATTATGGGTGGATGTGTGGACTGAGCACCGAGGGATAGTGCGGAACTATGGGGGGATCTGGGGCTGACCGCTGAGGGACACCGGGGAAGTATGAGTGGAGGTGGGGCTGGCCACTGAGGGACAGCGGGGAACTATGGCTGGAGGTGGGGGCTGGCACCTGAGGGACAGCGGAGAACTATGGCTGGAGGTGGGGGCTGGCACCTGAGGGACAGCGGAGAACTATGGGTGGAGGTGAGCCTGACAGCTGAGGGACAGCGGGGAAAAATGGGAGGAGTTGGGTGGTGACTGCTGAGGGACAGCGGGGAACTATGGGTTGAGGTGGGGGCTGGTCGCTGAGGGACAGCGGGGAACTATGGGTGTAGGTGGGGCTGGATGCTGAGGGACAGGGGGGAACTAAGGGTTGAGGTGGGGGCTGGTCGCTGAGGGACAGCGGGGTACCATGGGTGGAGGTGGGGGCTGTGTACCCAGGGACAGTGTGGAACTATGGGTGGAGGTGTGGTTGAACGCTGAGCGACAGCGGGGAACTATAGGTGGAGGTGGGGATGACCACTGAGGGATACCGAGGAACTATAGTTGGAGGTGGGGATGACCGCTGAGGGACAGGGGGGAACTATGGGTGGAGGTGAGGCTCACCGCTGAGGGACAGCGGGGAACTATGCGTGGAGGTGGGTGCTGGCAGCTGAGGGACAGCGGGGAACTATGGGTGGACGTGGGAGCTGTGCACCGAGGGACAGAGGGGAACTATGGGTGGAGGTGGGGCTGACCGCTGAGGGACAGTGGGGAACTATGTGTGGAGGTGAGGCTGACCGCTGAGGGACTGCGGGGAACTCTGGTTGGTGGTGGGGGCTGGCAGCTGAGGGACAGCGGAGAACTATGGGTGTATGTGGGGGCTGAGTACCCAGGGACAGTGGGGGACTATGGTTGGAAGTGGGGGTTGGTCGCTGAGGGATAGCAGGGAACTATGGTTGGAGGTGAGACTGACCGCTGACGGACAGCGGGTACTATGGGTGGAGGTGGGGGATGGCCGCTGAGGGACAGCGGGTACTATGGGTGGAGGTGGGGCTGACCTCTGAGGGACAGAGGGGATCTATGGGTGGAGGTGGGGGCTGTCCACTGAGGGACAGCGGAGAACCATGTTTGGAGGTGAGGCTGACCGCTGAGGGACAGCGGGGATCTATGGGTGGATGTGGGGGCTGGCTGCTGATGGACACCGGAGAACGATGTGTGGATGTGCGGGCTGAGCACAGAGGGACAGTGGGGCACTATGGGTGGACGTGGGGGCTGGCCGCTGAGGGACAGCGGGATCTATGGGTGGTGGTGGGGGAGATGGCTGAGGGACAGCGGGAAACTATGGGTGGAGATGGGGCTCACCGCTGAGGGACAGCGGGGAACTATGGGTGGAGGTGAGGCTGACCGCTGAGGGACATCGGGGAACTATAGGTGGACGTGAGGCTGACTGCTGAGGGACAGCGGGGAACTATTGGTGGAGGTGGGGGCTGGCAGCTAAGGGACATCAGGGAACTATGGGTGAATGTGGGGGCTAAGCACTGAGAGACAGTGGGGAACTATGGGTGGAGGTGGGGCTGACTGATGAGGGACAGCAGGGAACTATGGGAGGTGGTGGGGGCTGGCCGCTGAGGGACAGCGGGGAACTATAGGAGGAGGTGGGGGCTGGCCGCTGAGGGACAGCGGGGAAGTATAGGTGGAGGTGGGGATGACTGCTGACGGACAACGGGGAACTATGGGTGGAGCTGGGGACTGAGCACCGTGGGACAGCGGGGAACTATGGATGGAGGTGGGGGCTGGCAGCTGAGGGACAGGGGAGAACTATGGGAGGAGGTATGGGCTGGCCGTTGAGGGACAGCCGGGAACTATGGGTGGAGGTGAAGCTGACTGCTGAGGGACAGCGGGGAAATATGGGAAGAGGTGCGGGGTGACCGATGAGGGATAGCCGGGAAGTATTGGTGGAGGTGGGGTCTGGTCACTGAGGGACAGCGAACTTTGTGTGGAGTTGGGCTGTGCTCTGAGGGACATCGGGAAACTATGAGTGGAGGTGGGGGCTGAGCGCCGAGGGACAGCGGGGAACTATGTGTGGAAGTGGGGCTGAGCGCCGACAGACAGCGGGAAACTGTAGGTGGAGGTGGGGCTGACCCCTGAGGGACAGCGGGGAACTATGGGTGGAGGTTGGGGCTGGTCGCTGAGGGATAGCAGGGAATTATGGGAGGAGGTGGGGCCTGCCCGCTGAGGGACAGCGGGGAACTATTGGTGGAGTTGTGGGCTGAGCACCGGGGGACAGCGGGGAACTATGGGTGGAGGTGAGGGTGACCGCTGAGGGACAGCGGCGAACTATGAGTGGAGGTGGTGCCTGGCAGCTGAGCGACAGCCGGGAACTATGGGTGGAGGTGGAGCTGACTGCTGAGGGACAGCGGGGAACCATTGGTGGAGGTGAGGCTGACCGCTGAGGGACCACCGGGAACTATGGGTGGAGGTGGGGGCTGGCCGCTGAGGGACAGCGGGGAGCTAAGGGTGGAGCTGGGGCTGAAAGCTGAGGGACAGGGGGAACTATAGGTGGAGGTGAGGCTGACTACGGAGGGACAGCGAGAAAGTATGGGTGCAGGTGGAGGATGAGCGCTGAGGGACAGCGGGGAACTATGGGAGGAAGTGGGGGGGATGACCGCTGAGGGACAGCAAGGAACATTAGGTGGAGATGGGGCTGAACGCTGAGGGACAGCGGGAAACTATGTACGGAGGTGGGGGCTGGCTGTTGAGGGACAGCGTGTAACTATGGGTGGAGGTGAGGCTGGCCGCTGAGGGACAGCGGGAACTATGGGTGGAGGTGGGGGTGACGGCTGAGGGAGAGCGGGGAACTATGGGTGGAGGTGAGGCTGACCGCTGAGACACAGCGGGGAACTATGGGTGGAGGTGGGGGCTGGCGCCTGAGGGAGAGCGGGCAACTATGGGTGGAGGTGTGGGCTGAGCACAGAGGGACAGCGGCGAATTATGGGTGGAAGTGGGGGCTGGCCGCTGAGGGACAGCAGGGACCCTTAGGTGGAGGTGGGGCTGAAAGCTGAGGGACAGCGGGAAACTATGGGTGGAGTTGGGGCTGAACGCTGAGGGACAGCGGAGAACTATGGGAGGAAGTGGGTTCTAACTGCTGAGGGACAGCAGGGAACTATGGGTGGAGGTGAGGCTGGCTGCTGAGGGACAGCGGGAACTATGGGTGGAGGTGGGGGTGATGGCTGAGGGTCAGTGGGGAACTATGTGTGGAGGTGGGGCTGAGCGCTGAAGGACAGCGGAGAACTATGGGAGGAAGTGTGGGCTGAACACCGAGGGACAGAGGGGAACTATGGGTGGAGGTGGGGCTCACCGCTGAGGGACAGCTGGGAACTATGGGTGGAGGTGGGGGCTGGTCGCTGAGGGACAGCGGGAACTATGGGTGTAGGTGGGGGCTGACAGCTGAGGGACAGCGGGGAACATTCAGTGGAGGTGGGGCTGATCGCTGAGGGACTGCGGGGGAACTATAGGTGGAGGATGTGCTGACCGCTGAGGGACAGTGGGGAACTATTGGTGGAGGTGGGGGTTAAGCACCGAGGGACAGCGGGGAACTATGGGTGGAGGTGGGGCTGACCGCTGAGGGATAGTGGGGAACTATGGGTGGAGGTAGGGACTGGCTGCTGAGGGACAGCGGGGAAGGATGGGTGGAGGTGGGGCTGACCGCTGAGAGACAGTGGGGAACTATGCGTGGAGTTCAGGCTGACCGCTGAGCAACAGTGGGGAACTATGGTTGGAGGTGGAGGCTGGCCGCTGAGGGACTGCGGGGAACTATGTGTGGAGGTGGGGCTGGTTGTTGAGGGATAGTGGGGAACTATAGGTGGAGGAGGTGCTGACTGCTGAGGGACTGCGGGGAACTATGTGTGGAGGTGGGGCTGGTTGTTGAGGGATAGTGGGGAACTATAGGTGGAGGAGGTGCTGACTGCTGAGGGACAGCAGGGAACTATGGGTGGAGGTGGGGGCTGGCAGCTGAGGGACAGTGGGGAAGTATGGGTGGAGGTGGTGGCTGGCCGCTGAGGGACAGCGGGGAACTAAGTGTGGATGTGGGGGCTGGCCTTGATGAACAGCGGGGAACTATGGGTGGAGATGGGTGCTGACCGCTGAGGACAGCGGGGAAATATGGTAGTAGGTGCAGGGTGACCGCTGAGGGACAGCGGGGAACTATGGGTGGAGGTGGGGGCAGGTCAATGAGGGGCAGCGGGGAACTATGGGTTTAGGTGGGGGCTAGCAGCTGCGGGACAGCTCGGAACTATGGGAGGAGGTAGGGGCTCGCCGCTGAGGGACAGCCGGCAACTATGGGTGGAGGTGGGGGTTAAGCACCGAGGGACAGCGGGGAACTATGGGTGGAGGTGAGGCTGACCGCTGAGGGACAGCGGGGATCTATGGGTGGAGGTGGCGGCTGGCAGCTGAGGGACAGCGGGGAACTATGGGTGGATGTGGGGGCTGAGCACCGAGGGCCAGTGGGGAACTATGGGTGGAAGTGGGGCTGACCACTGAGGGACAGCAGGGAACTATGGGTGGAGGTGGGGGCTGGCAGCTGAGGGACAGCGGGGAACTATAGTTGGACGTGGTGCTGATCGCTGAGGGACAGCGGGAACTATAGGTGGAGGTGGGGCTGACCGCTGAGGGACAGCGGGGAACTATGGGTTGAGGTGAGGACTGAGCATCAAAGGACAGCGGGGAACTGTGGGTGCAGGTGTGTATGACCGCTGAGGGACAGCGGGGAACTATGGGTGGAGGTGAGTCTGACCGTTGAGGGACAGCGGGGAACTATGTGTGCAGGTGGGGGATGAGCGCTGAGGGACAGCGGGGAACTATTGAGGAAGTGGGGGATGAGTGCTGAGGGACAGCGGAGAACTATGGAGAAAGTGGGGGTTGACCGCTGAGGGACAGCGGGGAACATTAGGTGGAGGTGGGGCTGACCACTGAGGGACAGCGGGGAACTATGTTTCGAGGTGGGTGCTGGCTGCTGAGGGACAGCGGGGAACTATGGGTGGAGGTGAGGCTGGCTGCTGAGGGACAGCGGGAACTATGGGTGGAGGTGGGGGTGATGGCTGAGTGACAGCGGGGAACTATGTTTGGAGGTGGGGCTGACAACTGAGGGAGAGCGGGGAACTATGGATGGAGGTGGGGCTGAGCGCTGAGGGACAGCGGGGAACTATGGGTGGAGGTGGGGGCTGAGGCCGAAGGACAGTGGAGAACTATGGGTTGAAGTGGGGGCTGAGCGCCGAGGGACAGCGGGAAAGTATGGGTGGAGGTGGGGCTGACCTCTGAGGGACAGCTGGGAACTATGGGTGTAGGTGGTGGCTGGCAGCTGAGGGACAGCGGGGAACTATGGGAGGAGGTTGGAGCTGAGTACCAAGGGACAGCGGGGAACTATGGGTGGAGGTGAGGCTGACCGCTGAGAGACAGCAGGGAACTATGGGTGAGGTGGGGGCTGGCGCCTGAGGGACAGCAGAGAACTATGGTTGGAAGTGGGGGCTGAGCGACGAGGGACAGCGGGGAACTATGGGTGGAGGTGGGGCTGGCCGCTGAGGGACAGCGGGGAACTATGGGTGGAGGTGGGGGCTGGCCGCTGAGGGACAGCGGGGAACTATGGGAGGTGGTGGGGGCTGGCCGCTGAGGAACAGAGGGCAACTATGGGTGGAGGTGGGGGCTGAGCACCGAGGGACAGGGGTGAACTATGGGGGGAACTATGGGGGGATCTGGGGCTGACCGCTGAGGGTCAGCTGGGAACTATGGGTGGAGGTGGGGGCTGGTCGCTGAGGGACAGCGGGGAACTTTAGGTGGAGGTGGGGCTGAGCGCTGAGTGACAGCGGGGAACTATGGGTGGATGTGGGGGCTGGCAGCTGAGGGACAGCGGGAACTATAGGTGGAGGTGGGGATGACCGCTGAGGGACAGCGGGGAACTATGGGTGGAGGTGGGGACTGAGCACCAAGGGACAGAGGGGAACTATGGTTGGAGGTGGGGCTGAGGGCTGGGGGACGGCGGGGAAGTATGGGTGGAGGTGGGGACTGATTGTTGAATTACAGCGGGGAACTATGGGTCGAGGTGGGGCTGACCGTTGAGGGACAGCAGGGAACTATGCATGGAGGTGAGGCTGACCGCTGAGGGACAGCGGGGAACTATGGATGGAGGTGGAGGCTGACCGCTGAGGGACAGCGGGGAACTATGGATGGAGGTGGGGCTGATTGTTGAGGGACAGCGGGGAACTATGGGTGGAGGTGGGGCTGACCGCTGAGGGACAGCAGGGCACTATGGATTGAGGTGGGGGCTGGCAGTTGAGGGACAGCCGGGAACTATGGGAGGAGTTGGGGGCTGGCCGCTGAGGGACAGCGGGGAAGTATGGGTGGAGGTGGGGGCTGACCGCTGAGGGACAGCGGGAGCCAGATGCCTCCCAGAGTGAGAGGAGCTGAGGCTGGAGAGACAGGAGCCATTTGGTGCATCATGACAATGTGTGTTGACTTTAATTAACTGAAATGAAAACTTATGGAAGGCTTTAGGCAGGGGAGGGCATGATAGGGATCTGAGCCTTGAGCCTACCCCTCAGTGTTATTCACTGTTCTGTTTTAGACTCAGGGTGCCCCTCAGAGCCCACGATTCCTGGGAAGTCCTGCTTCTGTTCTTCTCCCGAGCTAGAGGGGCCAGGTCAAAGCTCTAGGCTCAGATCTTCACCCCACAGCTCCATTGGTCCTCTTGGCCTCAGGTTTTTGACTTGGATAAAAATCCTAGATTTCATCCAGACCTGGCTTTTTAGTACTACCAACTCTCCAGCACACTTTTCTATTTTTCCCCTGAGCCCAAGTCACTCCGTCTTCTCATCTTCCTGTTCTTTGCAGGTGCCAGGACTTCCTAAATTACAGAGAAGCAAAGGGTAGAGATTCATGGACTAAAGAAGAGCCTAGGTGCTCTGGGCATCCAGAATCAGGAGCCCCAGGTCCACGTCCTGTCTCCATTGCCTGGGAAATCATCCGTTCGTCGCTGGAATCCTCTGGACTCAGCTGTATCCTGTTAGACCCAACCATCTTTCAAGTCCCTTTCAACTTTCACGTTCTCATGTGGGGGTTCAGCCAGTCGGAGAAAAATAGATAAAAGCTAAATGCTGGGAAGCAGATAGGCTGTGCGTCTGAGAGCAAAGGACTCTCTAGATTGGGTTTAAAAGTACTCTTTTCAGTTTTGAAACCCCACAAAATCTCCCTCTAGCCCCTGAGGTCTTGGCTTCCAGGAGGCGTGTGTTTGCAACACACATATGTCTTCCAGAGAACAACGTGAATGTCAGTGTCACTTCACTGGAGAATTGCCTGGGGTTTGTATTTGAAACGGAAAACTTGGAACCAGTTAGCTGCAAATGCAGATTGGCCAAAGCATGAAATATTTCTCCTTGCCTCTTTTTTTCCCCACTCACAAATTAACATTTTACACGACTCATGTATGCTGGAAATGCAAGACCACGTTAGAGAGGCCACGGAAAACCTCTCAGAACTTTCCAAGGATAATCACAGTAAAAATGTTGAAATACCTTCTTTCCTTTAATTAATTAATATATCATATAGAGATGTACTGACATGTTTCTAAAATGTTCATAGTTAGCTAAGGAATAATCCCCACAGCCCCATCTATGGAACCTGTGCATGTCATCTTACTTGGGATAGGGGTCTTTGCAGACGTGATTAAATTAAGGATCATGATTAAAGAGGTGTCCAGGTGAGCTCTAAATGTATCTTTATAAGATGAAGGGAGAGGGAGATTTTATACCCAGAGAGAAAGCCTTGTGATGATGGAGTGGAGAGAGATTTAAAGATTGGAGTGACATAGCCACAAACCAGGTAGTGCCAGTAGCCACCTGAACTCAGAAGAGGCAGGGAACAAATTCTCCCCTAGGACCTCCAGACAGACCACAGCCCTCCCAACACCTTGGGTTTGGCTCAGGGAAATCCATTTTGGCATTCTAACCACAGGACTGTGGGAGAATAACGTTCTGCTGTTTAAAACCAGCAGCTTTATGGTAATTTATTACAGAAGTCACAGAAAACTAATAAGTGTTCAAGGGTTGAAATGGAAAACAGAGATTCACTATCCCACTCCTTACAAACCCTTCGTTTTGCTCCCCAGAGGTGAATATTTTAAATCTTGGAGTAGTTTCTGTGAAAACTTTTCTTTTTATGCCTAATTGCTGAGTTGATATTTTTGTTTTAAAAAAGGATTTAAGTCAGGCACAGTGGCACACACCTATAATCCCAGCAGCTCAGGAGGCTGAGGCAGGAGGATCTTGAGTGCAAAGTCAGCCTCAGCAAAAGTCAGGAGCAACTCAGTGAGTCCCTTTCTCTAAATAAAATACAAAATAGTGCTGAAGATGTGGCTCAGTGGCCAAGTGCTCCTGAGCTCAGTCCCCAGTCCCCCCTTAAAAAAAGAATTTTAAATTCTTATGCCTTCTTAATATGTGATATTCACATATGTATGCACACAAGTACCCTTTTCTTTATCATGAACTTATCTTCCCAAATAACTGTAATGTAATTCTTGGCTAAATAATTTTATATGATTTGTTATGTTCAAATTGTATTCCCAGCTGTTCAGTGCACAGCACTATAATGTTTATATTTCCCTTCTTGAACTACCTTTTTTTTTCCTGGAGTTAATAATTGCCTCAATATTTCAAAAATTTTCCACTCCCTTCATATACATAATCACCTGCATCCCCAAACTCTATTCCAGAAATAAAAAGTGGCTCTCAATATGTTCAAACATAGGAGAAAATCTATGATTTTCATCCCACCTCCATCTTGAAAACACCCTTCCTAGACCTCTCCATTTTCCTGATCCAATAAAAAGTGGTTGGTTTCTAGATTTGTAACCTGTCTCTCATTCTTGACATCCTTCTCTTTCTTTTTGAATTGCCATTTTGTGCATTTTTATCTCTCTCTTCTTTTTACCTCATCAAAATGAAGATTTGAAGTTATAGTAGCTTCCAAAGAAAAGATGCATGATGTAGAATACTTTGATTTATTGCATATCTCTATCTTAGCTATACAAAGAAATCTAGGCAAATATTTTCCTCCAAGTTTTGAAGGTATTTCTATTGTCTTCCAGCTTCTGATATTGCAGCTAATAATTTTAATGATTGCTTGATTTCTGATCATCTGTGTGTATGTGATAGATATCTTTTTTTCCTGAGAGTTTTTGAGATTTTCATTTAACATCATTACTCTGAAATTCATAATGATGTATCTATTGTGCTGGCACAAAGTGAGTCTTTTGAATCTGAACACCGACAGTCTTTAATCATGGAACATTTTTTCTACTCTAATATATTCATTTTCTGAAACTTTTCTCAGTTCAATTTTTAACCTTCTGAATGAATTAACTTTCTAAGACACTTATCTTTCCCTGTTCTTTTTCATTATGTTTCCATTCTGTCTTGATAATCTATATATCTACATTTATATTTGTATCTATAGATCCCTCTATCTTTGTAATTTGTCTCTCATGATTTTAATTTTCAAGACAAATTTTGTTATTTTAAAGCTCCATTTAAAAAATCAGGCAATGCTGGTTTCATGGATTTAATGTGTGGTGAGCCGCTTCTGCCGCTTTTGCAGACTATGGTCGCCATTACAAGATGGCGCTGGCTCTGCTGTGGTTTGTGATAAACAACTCCTTATTTGGGAGAGTTGGCACATGGTTTTTCAACACCCTATGAGAAAGTTCCACGTGGCGGCTTTGCATTGGGGCTTGAGATGCTTTATTAAGGCTGGGAGGGGCATGCAAGAGGAGTAGTAGAAGAAATATCAAAGGCCTGAATAAACTGCTGGAAGAAGATTCCTGAGTTGCGTCTTCCTTGCGGGCAAGGGGTCGCGACATTAATGTATTTTCTTATCTCTCTGAGCATATAAATTGGAAGTTTCCACTCATAGATTTTTCCTTCTTTTCTTTCTGCCTGGTGTCAGTTTTCTTTATTCTTCTCTTTTCAGTTAGAGGCATCATTCAAATGTTTCAGAGTCTGGTCTCCTCTCACATTCCAAAGGGAGGAACAGAAGCTCCATGCACATGTGATGTTTTTGTGCATTAGTGACTTCCAGTGGGATGCTCCTGGAAGCATCAAGATATTTTGTTAACCAAGGCTCCTCTCTTGGTATCTGTAAGACTCTGCTCCTATGGGCCAGTGTGACTCCTTCCAATCTCCTGTCAAAGGGCTAACATCTTTCTACTCCCTAAATCCCAATAGTTACTAACTGCACCTCCCACTCTTCCCAAGCTGATCTTGGTGTTCTTGACTCCTAAGTTCCTCCGGTATAGCTCTTCCAAGGCTTAGCACACCTCCAGCCTCCCGTTAGGGAGGGGAGTGGGAATGCTGGTTGCTCTGGATGGAGTGGGGAATGCACCGCGTCTGACTGCTTCTCTCACAGAGTTTCAACCAATCCTTGACTTCTCAGCTTTAAGGATACCTTCCTTTTAAGACATCTATTGCTTTAAATTCCAGAGTGTTTACAGAATTCCATAATAGAAATTGGTTGGCTTCTTGTTCTACTCAGCAACCTTATGGGCATTATATTTATCTGGCACGCAAAGTTAAAATTTAATTATCCATCTGTTTACTAACATCTGAAGTTCTCTTGATATTCCTCTGTGTGTTTTTTTTTGCATACTTGGTCTTTGTTTTCATGAGTGTGTGTCTTTTTAAAAATCTCATGACACTTATTTTACTGGGGTCTTGGATCAGAGCAGAGGAAACAACTGATGCCTATGGCCCACATTTTAAAAGAATCTGACTCTTTCTTTCTTCCACTATTCTAACGCCGAAGCCAGTATCTCCTTGTTTGAATTGGTGGCCCCCAAACTTCTTTCCAAGTGCAGGTAGGTGGCTCCCACTTCTGTTCCCTATTGGCTGTGCAGCAAAGAAACGTCTCATTATTCTGCACCGCCCCATCCTGCCATTCTGCATCCCACCCTTCCCTCTCCTCCTCCTGGCTCACAGTCTCCTTGGTGATTTTGGTCAGAGAAACTCCTTTCCCCCACATCTTCAAGATTCTAGTTAATGATCTTTTACATATGCCCCCAGCTTCCTTCCTGGACCAAGCAGGAGACCTGTTTTAGATATATCTAGTTGGGCCAATTCTCCATCATTCCATAATTACAATGTCTGACGTCCAATTTTTGGCTTCCTGCCTGATGCCTCAGCTTTTGAAATGAGAAAAAAAAAATTTAAGCCTCATGACCGACTTCTCTTTGTATGTGAGGGTGGGTGGGGTGCGGGGGAGGTATCCAGCATGGATAAAAACAACATAATTCCATACCTTCTGAAAGGTAGACACCACATCCTTCTGGCTCTTCATGGAATCATGCCTTAAACCATAGCTTTCCCAGACCTTCATCTTCCCAGTATCTACTCCCACTGCCAGGTTCTCTTACTTCCACTTTTGCCTCACCATCTTGAATTGGAAGATGAAGTTCCATGTGTCTTTCATGTAAGCTAAAAATAACAGCCCCCGTCCCCCTGCAAGTTTTAAACCTCCAATTCCCAGGAATTGATGGGACTTTTCGATTGTCAAGTACCTTGAAAGGGAAGGTGATCCTGGATTATCCAGGTAGACCCAATGTAATCGTGAGGGTACTTATAAGAGGGAGGCTGGTGGGTCAGAGATGAAAGAATAATAGGGAATCAAAATGCTGGAGTTATGTGATAAGAAGATCCCACCATTCAACAAAGGCAGGTCGCCTCCTGAAGATGAAAGTCAAGAAAATATTCTCCCTTCAGAGCCTCCGGAAGGAACCAGCCCCGTCAAGGCCTTGATGTTAGCCCCATGGGACGCCCTTTGGACTTCAGGTCTCCAGAACCGTAAGTCAATAAAGGAGTGCTGTTTGAAGACGGTGCTTGTGGTGATGCGTTAGTTATAGAACAGCAACCGGAAACTCATGGATCTCTGTGTGACTTTGGTTCTATCTGTCCACCCAGGTCATTCCTCCCTGACTGGCTAGCTATCAGATCTTGGTATTTGGCAAATGAGGCCTGCACCCATGGGAGGCAGTGCCCCATCCCAGTCACTGTTGAGAGCCACAGCCGAAGGGGCCCTAGCAAACTTCCAGCTGCCAGCAAACTTCCAGTGCCAGCTGACGATTGGTTCACAGCGGCCCCAGCAAACTTCTAGCTGCCAACTGATTGGCTCCTCTGCGGTGATGCTCATTGGGCTGTTTCCCCGCCCTTTCAGACCACGGAGCTGCTCAATGGGGGACTCTTTTGGCTCCACCCACATGACCCAGCCAATCGGTCTCAAGAGCAGGAGGAGTGTGGAAGGTTGAGAGGCTTGTGGGAAGCCGGTGGTGGCAGTTGGGCTCTGAAGGTTTTTCCTGAGGAGCTGTGTGGTGCGGTGTGTGTGTTCTAAAAATAAAGTTCGTTTCTTTTGACAAGTGGCTCCTGAATTGTGCCCAGCCAGACTGCGGCAAGTCACAGTGGTCTCATCGTGTAAAGCAGTCACTGGAGTCCCTTCTTCCTTGCTAGGGATGACCCAGGGGCATGAGAGGTAAACCTGGCCAATGAGATCAGGAGCGAAGTCAGCTGGGGCTTCAGGGGGGACTTTCCACAGCAGAAAAATATTCATGAGAAGAAGTTGACACCTGCCCCTTCTCCCTCAGACCTCCTCCTGTGTCGACCTTGCTCCAGCTCTTCTGAAATCTCCTACCTGGATCAGCTTCTGTGGCTGAGGCATTTCACCTGACTGATCCAGCCCTGTAAACAGAACTTGGACCCCATTCATTTACTAGATGCTTCTACACACACACTTTTTAAAAAATATTTGGTGACAGTTCTATAGGGTAGGGGTTATTTTCACCATGTCATGGATAAAGAAACGGACTGTCAAAGGTGATGCATCCATATTCTGTGGTCAGCAGATAAGCCCAAATCAGTGGTATATATATATACAGGATACAAATGCATGAGATTCTTTTCATCCACACTCAGTATTTACTACTCTTGACTTTTCCGAACCTTGGCAGTTTTACCACCACCAAAGCCCATTGCCTGACCTACCTTGGTTGTTGTTATGGACTGAATGTCTGTGTCTCCTCCAAAATTCATGTTGGAATCTCATCCCCAATATGATGGCATTTTGGAGAAGGAGCCTTTGGGAGGTAATTAGGTCATGGGGACGGAGCTCTCTTCAAAGAGATGAAGTCAGAGAGCTAGCTCATTCCTCCACCATGGGAAGATAGTGAAAGTCAGCAGTCTGCGACCCTGAAAAGAGTCCTTACCAGAACCCAACCATGATGCCCTGACCTTGGACTTCCAGTCTCCAGACACTGAAAAATAAGTTTTTGTTGTGTATACATCACCCAGTCCCTGGTACTTTGTCATAACCTTTTGAAGAGAGCAGGACTGGTGAGGTCATGTCTTTACTTCTGGTCTGAACAATGGCTTAGAACCCAGGATTCCCCACTAAGGGATTGCTTTTGAAATAGCCTCTGCACTGGGGGGAAACTGATGTTCTCATGGGTAGATCCGGGGTAATAAAGTACCCTGGATATGCAAAGAGACAGAATAAGTTCAAGTCACCTTCTCTGTGCCCTTGGACAAACTACGTAACTTTCCAAACAGCTATTTATTTCTGTTTGGTGTGGCTCCTCTGTTAGGAAATCTCATTACATGGGTGCTCAGGACTCGATGAGACAACTCACTCCATCACTGCAGCATCTGTACCCCCTCTTTCTCTTGTATTGACCTTGTTATCTTTGTCACATTTCCCTAACATCTGTCTCCCCATATGCTGTGAATTAATTATCTCTGCTCCAAGCTCCATACATGGTTGGAGCAGAAAGGAGAGGAATTTCTACCCAACTTCTTGAGTCTGCTGGATCCTGGGATTAGACTTTCTGCACAAACGTGTGCCCTTGGCTCACCACCTTGTGCCACAATCACCAGCAAGCCATGTGGCAAGAGAGACACACACAGCTTCCTAGGCTGCTTCCCCAGGAATCAAAGTTCTCACCATGGGCCAAGGAGCTCCATGAATCTGTCTAGTCACTCACTCACTCAGCAAATAGTTACTGGATAGATATTATGTACCAAGCAGCCTGCCAGGTACTGTGCATACAAAGAAGAATTTGACATAAATCAGTCTCAAAATGTCCCAAGTCGTTGCCTGGCTAGTGGAGGAAGAAGATCTGGAAAAGTCAGCAAGCACCATGTACATCATGATTGGCAGATGTGTCCCTGAGTGGTGTCACCAACAGGAGAACCCAGTTGGGTTTTTTTATCTGGTGAGGTTATGGACTGCTTCCCAGAGGAGGTCAGGTCTAAGTTTTGAAGAATGAGAAGTGATTCACATGAATGTCCATTTGCTTCTACATTATTTCCAGGTCTTCTGATTATTTTATAAGGAATGATTACATATAAATGCTGAAGAAGCCTGTAAGGATGATAAAAAAGCTAATCTCTTGATTTTGCAAATATGGAAACCGAGGCAGAAGGAAGATTATGAACTGGTTAAGCATATTGGTAGGAATATTTGGGGAAATCCTACTTGAATGATTTTGGTCTTTCTAGCAAAAATGATGAGCCTTCCCCCCCTCTCAGTTCACCAAATTGTTCTCCAAATTAGTTGCCGACTATGGACCCTGGATTATATGTAACATGCTTTTTTTTTTTTTAAGCATTGGTTTCAAGCTAGGCATGAGGCTTCTTTGAACTGGGAGAGTCGTGTTGAGCTTGGGCAAGGATTTCAAGGTCCCTTGGGGCAGGTGCACCTCTGCGGCATCTGAAGTCCAGCCTGAGCTCTCAGGAGCGCGATGCACCCTGAGCCCACCCCTCTCCCTTCTGAACCATCTGGCCACATATGTCACCCACGTTGGTCTATAATGTGCTTCTATACCAGCTGTGCAAACATATCACTCTCAAAACTTGGTGGCTTAAAGTAAAAAAACGTGTTATTTCATAGTGTCTTGCCAGTGAAGAATCCAGGCATGGTTTGGCAGGTTCTCAGCCTCTTGGATCTCACACAGTACATAGGGTGACAACTAGGACTGTGATCATCACAAGTCACGTCATTGTTGGAAGGATTCAGTTCCTCCTTGGCTGAAGCCCTTCCTCAGTTCTTATCATATGGACCTGTCCATTAAGTCATAGTGTGATGCCTTTTTACCAGTTATCAGAGAGCAAGAAAAATGGTAAGAAAAACCAAAAAGAATTTGATTGTCTTGTATAATATTGAAGCCAAGCCATGAAGCCAAGTCCCTGAGCACCAGTGTGGTGGCATGGTTGGCTGAAGCCCGGGAGGCCAGCCTAGGTGATGTGCATGGGCCACAGCCACATGGAGCCTGCCATGTAATGTGGGCCTGAGGCACAGCCAGCCAGGGCCAAGGCAAGACAGGGTCAAGGCGACCTAGGTCACCCAACCTGTCGCCTCTCCTGCCAGTGGCTCTGCCTGCCTGATGAGCATTGGAAAAAATGGAAGTGGGGGCAGGAATGAATGGAGATTGCAGGAAAGTTACTTACGGGCTGAACAGTCACCTTGATATTTTCCAAGATGTGATTATCATACATTTGCACCAATAGTGTGGCTACTTTTCTGAAAACTGATCAGCATAAATCTGGACCAATATCCATTGACCCAAGAGCTATATAAATCCCGAGACTAGCATACCGAGGCAGCAACCTTTGCAGTGTCTCCCAATTGCCCTACCTCTATTCTTCACAATTGAATACACCCTCCTTCTTTCACTCTTACCTTCCATGTCCACAGATTTCATTCTTCAGATTTGTGAGACAAGAACCCAGAAAGAAATTGGCAGTGAGCTTCTGGGATCTGCTGCCACACTGGCAGGCATAGCCCAACTTTGAGAGCTACAACATGCCTCTGGATACTAGTAGAGAAGAATCAGGCTTTGCCTGCTGTGACCCTCAGAGTTGATGCCAAAGGCCTGCAGCTTACACAGACCCCTCCCATCAGCAGAAGCAAAGGAACTGTGGTTCCGATATGATTTGAAAGTGACACCCCATTGCGTTTGCTGAACTAGCTAGGAGCAGGTCACAAGGTCCAGTCCACATGAGATGGGAGGGGACTGCATGGCGCTGTGAATACCAGGAGGCTGGTCGCTGGGGACCACCTTGGAAGGCGGCTCTGTCAGTTTCCCAGTTTCAGCAGGTCCATGCTCTCTCTGCAAGCTCCCAGGTAGGATGCTTCTTGGGTTCTTCTTACCATCTGGTGACTCCCAGCAACCCCTGGCATTTCTGAGCTTGCAGTGATAGGGGTCCAACCTCTCCGTCACCACCACACGGTCTTCTCCTCCTCTGAGTCCATCTTTACATGACATTCTCCTTGGTGTGTGTGTCTCTGTCCAAATTTCTCTCCTCTCATCAGGACACCAGTAACAATGGATCTAGGACCTACCCTGGTCCCGTTTGATTCCTTACCTGATCACACCTGCAGACACTATTTCCAAATAGGACCCCTTGCCACAGGTTCCAGGTGGACATGGATTCAGGTATGGGGAGGACACTCTCTAACCTAGGACAGCTGCCTAACACAGCTTCTCATTCTCTTCCTTCCGTTCCCTGGCTCTGGACGTATTTGTACTCCCCTTTTGACCCTTATTGTTCCTAAGCCCGAACTTGGCACCAGAAGGATCTGGGTTACTTGCTCCCTGGTGCCTCTAAGTAGACCAGCTACAGGAGCATCCTCACCCCAAAACTTGATCAAGGGATTATTAGGAGCAAAGCACTTTACACTTTGGTCCTCTGTAATCCCTTGAGATCTGCACAATATTTCTGGACAATATTTCTCCCAAACAAGACTTTGGGAGATTTGGTAACTAAGGTAAAGACATCCAAGCAAATCAGTTATGTCTTTTTATTTTTTTTTGTTTTTTTTGTTTGTTTGTTTTAATCTTAAAGTCAGTTATTCTCCATTCCTTTTCTCCTTAAATATATCTGAACCAGGGACACATTCCCTGAAAACAGTTATGTCTCACTTACGCAGTGGTTCTCATGGGGTGGGGGACCCACATCTTCCTAGAGGGGAGAAGTGCCTGCTCTACAAAATACGTACAAATTTCTGGGTGGGTGACGTATTTGAATGTAATTTTTCCATGGGCTCCTTCACCCCTCCTCCCACCCGAGGATGTCTGGAAATATCTTCAACAATTTTAAACGGACTCTCTCACTCAATTCCCAATTCACAGCAATGCCATCTCTACCTACACACTTAATACATACTTAATTCACCCTGGAGAAACTTAGGTAAATGCATGCAATAAAGCTTCTAAAAGGATATTCATTGCAAGTGTTCATTGCGTGTAATGACAAAATTTGGAAGCAATGCAAATGCCTTTCAGTAGGAGAACTGATAAGTAAATGGTGGCATATATTCCTAAAGTGGAATATTATACACCAATTAAAGAGACCAGATCTATGTGAATGTATAGAATTGGATCTTGAAAACAAAATCAAGTGAAAAATAAAGCAAATTGCAAACCATCACAACCTGAATGATGCTATTTATGTTAAATAAAAACACACAAAACAAGGCTATGTTATGTTTATGGACTTGGATATGTGCAGTAAAAGTTAAAAACCCATGAACAGGAAGGAAATTGACCAAATTAATGAGTTTTGATGAACTCAAGACACAGAGGGAGGAGAATAAGACTGAAGAGGAAAACAAGGAGGATTTCAACTTTATCAGTACTATCCTATTTCTTTTTCACATATTTTTAAAGAAGCTTTTAAAAAAGCAAACAAATATTGTTATTTCAGTAGTATTTATTATATAATTTTGGTAAGTTTCTGACTTTTGGAGGGGTACTGGGGATTGAACTCAGGGGCACTCGACCACTGAGCCCCATCCCCATGCCTATTCTGTATTTTATTTAGAGACAGGGTTTCACTGAGTTGCTTAGCACCTCACTTTAGTTGAGGCTGGTTTTGAACTCACGATCCTCCTGCCTCAGTCTCCCCAGCCGCTGGGATTACAGGCGTGTGCCACCTTTTCAACTTTCAATAATAAGAAAGAATGAAGAAAATGTCCTAATAGGCAAGACTAAATCTCTGTGGGAATGCAGCCCTCTGGGGTTGTGTAGGGCGTGACCTGCATGGGCCCAAGCAGGGCTGTTTCCCTGGCCAGAGAGACAGGGAGAAAGAGGCCAGAGAGCTGATGAGCAATACTCGTGTCCTGGGTTGCAACTAAACTACGGAGCACTAGAGATTTTCATTGTTAGGCCGCTCACTAAATTTCTTGTAGGGTGTTGGAACTGCAGAAAACCCTAAATTCTGGAGCAGGAGGGACAGAGTGCTCTCAATTCCTGGCATCTTTCTTACACTGGTTCATGTGAAGCCTGCCCCTGTTCAGTCACTGGTGCTGGATTTCTGTCGGCCATTGCTGCACCCTTCAGTGGCTTCCTCCCGTTCCTTTCCATAGCTGGCTCTAGTGCACATTGCTTCACTGCAATTGAAACAGCCACGTCCCATACAAGACCCTGTCCTTATGGGGCAGCATCAGAAGAAGAGCCCAAACAGTTCCTAACGTTATGGAGGCATCTTCCAGACACGGAAACAGAACAACTCAGAGGGCCTAGAATGCACCATGTCCCATGGACTCTTCTGCAGCCCTGATCGATCCTCTGTTCCCCTCCTTGATTGCAGGAGCCAGGAACTCAGAATCATGATTGCCAGGGTTTAGATGGGAGGTGTCCCCCAAAAGCTCCATGCCTGAGACAATACAAGGAAGTTTAGAGGTGAAATGATTGGGTTCTGGGAGCCTGAACCTAATCACTGAATGAATCTCCTATAAGGATCAACTGGGTGGTGACTGTATAGGGTGTGACTGGAGGGGGTGAGCCACTTATTGTCCTTTGACTTAAATTGTTTCTGTTGAGGTATAATGTCATTTTTGTTCTTCTCTCTTTTGTTTCTCTACTGATACTTTTAAGATTATCTCTTTATCAGCAAACTTAAGTAATTTGACCAAGATATGCCTTGGTGTAGCTTTGTCCATGTTTCTTGTGCTAGGAATTAATTTGAACTTAGATATCTTGGTTTATATCTTCAAAAGTTTGCCCTAAAATCCTCTTCTTTATTTGGAAGCTCCAATTACACATATATTAGGGTTTTTGAAGTGCTGCAGTCTGGCTGGGCAAAATAACCAGGGGCTGACAAGCAACTTGTGAAGATTGATACAGTGGGAGCCGCTTTATTGTAGGACAGCAGAGGTATTTATACCTAACTCATTATACACAGCTTGTTTCAATTAACATCATCTGATACATCAATTAGTCATTAAGGAATCCTCATCATCTTAATAATTACACACAGCTTAACTTAATTATCATCTAGATACAGCAGTCAGTCATTAAGGAATCTCCATCATCTTAATGGCTCGCTGGCATTACTTCTCAAACCACTCCTCCTAGCAAAGTGCCAGGTGCTATCTTGACTTGGTTGTGGCTCTCAACATTGAAGTAGTTTCACAACTCACTGCTGAAATAATGATGATGATGATGATGATGATTTTGTACCATGGGCAATTTACCAGAGTCACATTGCCAACCAATTTCTGTTTTATTTAAAGAGAGGTCCCCATTGAGTTGCTTTATGGCCTCGCTGAGTTACTGAGGCTGGTTTTGAACTTGCAATTCTCCTGCCTCAGCCTCCTAAGCAGCTGGGTTTATAAGTATGCACCACCTGCTCCGTTGCAATCTTTGTTTTCAAAACTATTTCTGTTTCATTTTTATAAATGTATTATTCCTTATTAAATTGTACTAACATTTTCTTAGTCTATTAAAATAGATTGCATATTTTATTGTAAACTTACATTTAAGTATCTATTAGTTTACATCTTCCCTTAACACCTCAATCGTTCATAACCTTCTTAAACAAAGAAAATATGTTTCTAATAATTTCTTCATGTGTTTGTCTAAAGGATATTGCAAATAAACACTCATTTAAATTTTTTTTGACAAATTATTTCATTTATGTTTACTACTTTATTGTGTCATTTACCAAATTTTGGATGTTTTGGCCAACGTTTCTTCAAATGTTTTCCTGAATCAAACTATTTGATTTTTGTTTCTGAGAATCTAATGAAAAAAAATCAGCATTTTTGATACTCTCTTACTCACTATCATAGGTTTTGTGATGCTATGGAAAAACAATGGAGTGACTATGAAAATAAAACATTCCTTTTCAAACATCCCTTTACCCCTCATGTTATAAAGATACAGAGGCTGAGAGAGATCTGATAGAACTGGGGAAGAAAGATGGAGATACATAAGAATGAGGCATTTTGTCACTTCCCGTTCTTCCCTGATGATGTATGGGCCATATTTAATGTATTCCCTCAAGATAAAGTACAAAATGACAGCTGCTAGCTACATCATGAATAATATAATCCTTTGTTTCTCATCTTGAAGTCTCTCATTTTCTGTTTCATCCATGAATGTGACAGGGTAACTTGAAAGTATGATAAAAATCTCAGAACTTTCACAGTTCCTAACAGTGGTGATAAGAGTTATAAGGCGAAGGAGTCTTGGTTTTAAGAATATTATAGTCATTCTTTTTGCTACTATGACCAAAAGACCTGAGAAGAAAAAATTTAGAGGAGGAAAAGTTTATTGGGTGTTCACAGTTTCAGAGCTCTCAGTCCATAGATGACCAAATCCATTGTTCTGGGCCAGAGATGAGGATGAACATCATGGTAGAAAGCCATGTCAGAGGAAAGCAGCTCAGGACATCTCTCACAATGGACAAAATAGAAACCCTATGTCATGCTTTCAGCGACCCACCTCCTCCAGCCACACCCTATTTGTTTACAGTTACCACCCAGTAATCCTTATCAGGGGATTAACGCACATATTAGATCAAGGCACTCCTGATCCAATCATCTAAAGTTTCTTGCATTGTTGAACACATGAGCTTTTGTGGGGGCTACCAATATTGAAACCGTAATAGGGAAAAATAAATATGATGATCTCATTAGCTGATTAATGTGTTTAGAGAGAAGTTGATACAATTGGTAGAAGATGTTCTCACCAAATTTTTCATCAACAGGATAATGAGAGTATCTCCATTGTCTTACATGTAATGAGAAACTATGGATTGACTTGTACACTACTTAATTGAAAATAATTTGAACAATGTCTAAATTGTGCATTAGAAGTTGATAACTATCCCGGGAGGGCTTTTTTGTCAATGGTTTGGAGGTGAGGTGTTCCCCAAAATCTTGCATGTGAGACAATGAAAGAAGGTTCAGAGGAAAATGATTGGATTGTAAGAGTCTTAATCCAATCAGTGAATTAATCCCTTGATAGGAATTCACTGAGTGGTATTTGAAGTGGTAGGGTATGGCTGGAGGAGTGGGAGTTGGTGTATGGCTATGGGTTGTGCATTTCGTATCTAGAGAGTTCTCTCACTTTCTTCTCTTCTCTTCTTCTTCTTCTTCTTCTTCTTCTTCTTCTTCTTCTTCTTCTTCTCTCTCTCTCTCTCTCTCTCTCTCTCTCTCTCTCTCTCTCTCTCTCCTTTCCTGACCATGGCATAAGCCATTTCCTTCCTCTGCTTGCTTCCCTCCCTCTTCTGTTATGTCCTGCCTCACCTTGAGCCCCGAAGAATGGAGCGTGCTGTCTATGAATTAAGACCTCTGAAACCATGAGCCCACAAATAAACTTTTCCTCCTCTACAGTTGTTCTGGTTGGGTTCTTTTAGTAACAGAAGCAAAAAAAAAAAACAAAAAAAAAAAAACAAAAAAAAACGCTGAGTAAAACATGGGCCTATAGAAGTTTCAGTCAACTTTCAGACAGTATCTATAGTAACATGTACCTATGCTGAACTAAAGGAAAGTCCTGATTATAGCTAGCAGCAAGTTGAATCATTAGAATTTTGACTGGTTTCCTTGGAAGATGAGAGGGAATAGCATGAATTGCTTACTAAATAGAATGATAAAATCGGCTGGGCGCCTGTGATCCCAATGACTTGGGAGACCAAGGAAGGAAGATCATGAGTTCAAAGCCAGCCTCAGCAACTTATCAAGGCCCTAAGAAACTCAATGAGAACCTATTTCCTTAAAATATAAAAAAGGGCTGGGTTGTTTTCAGTGGTTAATCATCCCTGGGTCCAATCCCTGGTGTGTGTACACACACACACACACACACACACACAGTTAAAATCTTAAGATCACACTTGATTTGTAATCAATAATGTTAACCTTAGATCCATTCTGAGCATTTTGCAATGGGTATTAATTTCAATGAGAAATACTTAGCTCTGTTGATGTTTTCCTGAGATAGACTCCTCTGACAAACCATAGCTGATACTTTCAGTAGTTTTCAGGTTCTTATATCTAGATTGAGTTTACAATGCCAGTGAAGGTAACTTACCTAGAGCCATGTATAGCAAATGTTTTTGAGAGGTGTATAAAGTGTATGTTTTAGACTACTTATTGTCCAAGACAATTACTCAACTCTACTTTTATATTGCAAAAGCAAGCACAGACAATACATAAATTAATGCTCAAGGACGTGTTTCAATGAAACTTTATGTACAAGTGATCAATTGGCCAGACTACAGGCTATACATTATTCACTTCTGTATTTAAACATGAGAAATTGACTTCAAGACTACAAAAAACTAATATCAGCACACCATCATGGCACAGAAATATCAATGTTTATAGCAACACAATTCACAGTGGCCAAGTTATGGAACCAGCTCTGTCTCCTGTCAACAGATGAAAATATAAAGAAAATGTGGTATATATACCCACCACCGTTTTACTCAGACATAAAAAATGAAATTATGTCTTTTGCTGGTAAATGGTTGGAACAGGAGACCATCATGCTGAGTGAAATAAGCCAGACTCAGAATGTCAAGGATCAAATTGGAAGCTATACAAAAATAAGAAAAACAAGGTATGGGAGGTGAGAAGTTAATGAGAATTGAAGGGGGATTCCTGGAGTGGAAGAAGGGGTTAAAGGAGGACAGGAAGAGGCAGAATCTGGGGTATGAAATTGACCAAACTATGCTATGTACAGTAATGTACATATCAAAGTGAATTTCACATTTATGCATATCCATAAGTCATCAATTTTAAAACCAAACTATAAATAAATAGAAGACATGTAGAATAGAGAAAGGGAACAGGGGGAGGGAGCAGAGGAGAAAAAGAAAAGTACTGAGACTGGAGTGGAGCAAATTATATTTCATGCTTGTACGATTACATCAAAATGAAACCTGATTTTATGTATAATTATAGTGTATTAATTTTAAAAAATAACTGAAAACAAAGAAAAAGAAAAAAATTGTTGAGTACTTAAGATTTTAAGACAATGTGGCAGCAAATGTCTTATTTTAAAATTCACTCACGAAAAACATTGCTGCTCTAAGAGTCAAGCTGGAATCAACCAGATGTCACATGCCCTTATCTCCACCAGAAAGCAGTTGTGGCTGTGGCTGCCAAGGTAAGGGGCTCTCAAGGCTAAAATAAATGTGCTTCACACCTAAGATAGGCAGCAGGAAAACTTAAAATGCTAGAGTTTATTTGATTGAAGCACAAGCCGCTTTGCTTATTGAAGCACAGTCATACATTGTTTTATGTCCCCAACCTCTCTTCTCTTATGCCAACTTAAGGCTGAATAAGGCCTTATGTCTCCAAGCTATGTGTACACTTTTCAGTATGCTGGGTAATTTTGAGAAGTGTGTGTGTGGGGGGGAATTCCAGTCTTTGGAATCTGTTGTTCTATTGTGATCTGTTGTTGGAGGAGTGAGAGTTTCTTTGTTGTCCACGTTTCACTGAGACAGTCCTACCAGGGTCTGTAACCTTGTATGATTTCTCAATTTTAACTTTTCATTTTTCACATTTCTAGGGACTTGTTTGTTAATGCAATTGAAACACAAGTATCTTGATTACCAAGAGTGTCAACTCTACTCAGAGCTGCTATATAGTGATTTCAGCTAATCATTTTGGTTTAGAATTACCTTTGTTGAAGGGATGGGGAAGCTACTGGGTATATGCCTTAATTTCTTGTGAGTTCAGCTATACATATAAGAGAATTTTGTACTTATCCTGTTTTATATCAGAGATCATATTAAAATACTTAATTGACCACATTATGTAAAAAAAGATAACTTTTATAAGCAGTTATTTTCTTCTGTAATACCAGCTTGGTGATCTGAGACAATGCAGTGTGTGTTAATACACAGTGAATTCCATATTCATCTTTTGTTTCTTTCCTATTGCTTCAAGTTAGTTTCCTTTTTACAGAAACAAAAGCTTTTTTCCTATGGCACAGATATTCATATGATGAACTTATTAATAACACTTTATGGTTTGTGTAGAAATATTAGTAAAAGAAAACAAATTTAACCTAGACTTTGAGCAAAAATAAAACCCTGCCTTCTAAGCTATTATATTACATAGTCACTTGTATGCATATTGCTATATGAGGTGATTCAGATTGATCGTTGTTAATGATATTAGGCATTTTACAGTAATGATAACCATATTAGTCTCTGTGAAGTTCATATTGATGAACCCAGAATTTGCCTCCATAGGTACTATCGTAGTCATAAATACACAAAAAACCATTGACTCAGTCCCTTAATGAATGTGGTATAATTTCAATTATATGCAAAGTGGGACATCATTTCCATCTGATTATTAATTATCCTTATATAACACTGAACTTTTGTTATTTTTTATGAAAACCTACTATTTTCTGATTCTGGGCATACTACAGACATACTACAGGAATAAGTGTCATATGTACATGTTTGTTCAGAGATATCTTTGTCAAAATTCTACCCTCTTTTGAATCTCTGCCCATGCAGTTTCTTCAGTGGTATTCTAAATACCAGTAAATAATTGAATGCAGATACAACTTTCATATATCTGTGGATTTGCCTATCCATGGGAGATAATAATTTTAATAAATAGCTGTTTACATCTCTTGAGAAAGCAATAAGAAGAATTAGAAATTACTCTGGTAAAGCTTTATGGTTTCTACAATATTCAGATGTATAAACTGAATTCATTCTGGAACCAGTTGAGAAGACCAGAACTTTCCATTTTGATAAATCAAATTAAGCAGCTCTTGCTCCCAAACAGTAATTATTCCCTTTTTGGTTATGGAACTCAAATAAGACATTTATGGACAGCCCATTTTTATTACAATTCTGAGCCTATTCACCTGTTAAACAGTTACCTATATGTAATTTCTGATAGATAAGCCCTTACTTGATTAGATCTTATCACAACTGTTTGAAATTAGAAAATCCACTTCAACAGGAACATTTCCCATGAGCATCACAGAGATCATTCTTTGTCATGACATTCTTCAATATTGTTCACCTTTGACTAATTTCCAGGTAATCTCTAAGGGTTTGCTTAAGTAGTAGCAATTTAACTAATACTTCAATAAAATAATTACAACTTAACTCAAGATCCAAAGCTGTTCCTCTGTGGCATAAACTTAGGGCAGACTCAAAGAATCATGGCAAGGCTTCTAAAAGCTAATCTGTCCTCTTAGAATCAAGACACTTACAAATGTATACCATCCTGATAGTGTGAACCATACCAGTTTTACTGTCTGTAAAGTAAAACATTCCTCTGAATATTTACACATGACTCAAAGTATATGCAACCTCGTATTCAAAATGCTTTGAATACAATTCAAAATTAGTTCACATATTAAAAACAATAAAAATGTGACCAATTCTGAAGAGGAGAAGATAATCAATCAATATTTATTTTTCTGGAATAACTCAGACTTTGGGATTATCTGAGATTTCAGAGCAACTATTTTGATATGTTCCATGAAATAACAATATACATGCTTGAAATGAATAAAGAAATAAGACAAGAAACATCAATTTTAGCATTAGAAAAACTACAATATTTGAAATGTTTTAAAAATGCTAATACATAACTCAATAGTAGATTGTAAATGACAGTAAGCATTTAATAATTAAGGTATAGAAATAACAATTTAATTTTAAAAGAAAAAATATTTACAGAATTTAAAAAAGCCTCAATTTCATGTATGCTACTAGAAAAAAAATGAAATTCCAAAATAAGAGACAAAGACCATATTATTCACAGGACAGCCACCATTATGAGCTCTAGCGTATTTGATTCAGTTCTTTGTAAATTTCCATGTCCAACTAAGATTAGGCATGAGGACCAGAGGGATACCTGCATACCCAGTAAGGATATAGGAAAGGAACCTTAAGCTTAGGAAACCCACATCATTTGTAATGGGCAATAAGCATCCTGTCTCTTTGTTCTAGAGACAGACACTATTCATGTTTTTGAAATTTATTCCCTACGGTCTGTGGAAAGATAATATCAAACAAAGACACTCAATGCCTCTGTTCCAAAATACACAGTAAAACAAAAAGCCCATGGAGAATTGTCCAACCAACATGTAAGAAGAAAGAACATGCAAAGACAGAACAAAACGAAAGCACAGGAGGTGAGAATATGGAAATACAAAACAAAAGTAACCCTTTTGTGTGTGGGGCCTGGTTGGTACTCTATGCTCCCTCCTTAGGGACATGTTTTATCAGATTTATTTGATGTTCAGAGTACATGTGCTACTTCTATCACCAAAGTGAATCATTTTCCTTTTCAAGGTTCCTGACATATATTCATAGGGTAAAAAAATACCTTCAAAAAGTTAAACTATTTGTTGAGTTGTATAATCAGATGAAATAAAATGATACATTTCAGTAATTTAATGACATTCTATGTCCTTCAAAGTATAAGTGAATGAGTTAAAATAAAAACCAGAAATTCTCAACCTTCTCTTCTGTTTGTTTGGAGTGGGCATAAGTGGAGGATTAATACAATATTCTCCCCAAAGTAAAATGTTTCACAAGTTCCAGAATTCCTCATATGACATAAAAAGCAGACTATAAATAAATTGTGTCACAATGAATTTCTATTTTCCATCCTTATAAGAATAGGCCTCATGCTGTGAATTCAATTCAAATATAAGTGGTATGTGGGGCACTTCAGCAGAATCACATTGCTAAGAACCAATTTCACAGTTGAAGTTAATTTTTTTTAGTGATAATGAAATACATACATGATGACTATCATTTTTGAAAGTAAATGTAGGTTTTCAACAAGGAGAAAAAAATACTCTTCTTTCAAAATCCAGTAGTCATTTTGTACAAAATGAACTAGTAATTATAGATTAGGTGCAAATAAAGATTATTACTTTTTACGACAAAGCCCAGAGTTGTTTAACATTCTGTTCATTATTTAATGCATATGAACCATGTAACTATAATCCAAAATGTAGTTTACCTTTAATTCATTTGATTTTCAGTTGACTTTCCCTTTTCTTCATCTTTTTTGGCATAAGTATTTTTAATATTTAGTAGTAATGCATTTCACTTTGCTTATTTATAACTGTGCATTCTTATACCATGCTGGACTTTTAGTCCCAATATCACTTTATGGTCTGAACCTACAAATCAAACCATCATAAACATATTCTTCCAATGGAGATGGGAAGAGACAAAGAGGAAGGCACAAAACCTATGCTGGCTATTATATGAGGAAGATTCACACAATATTTCTGTTTCATTACATTGTTCCAAATTTTTTCACTTGTTCATACCTTAGCTGTAAATGAGGTTGAAAAATGAAGTTTTTGCACCATGGTAAACCATCTTTACAACCAATTATTAGGATATTAATATGGAGGAAGAAAGCCTAAATGTTGGGCTACCACAATGAACTTGATGACATTGGCATGAATAAAAAATGGGAAAAACTTAAGAATAACTTAGCATAGCATCTGTTCACAAACGAACAATCCAATACAGGATATTTTAACAGCCATCTTCTTCATTGTCAATTACTAAAAGTGTGTGTTCATGCATGTCTGTCTAAATAAATTCACATCTTTCTTATGTGTATGTTTTCTTCTCTTCTGTTCTTTATGTAAGACTTTTTCAAACTGAATATGGTAGTATGTGCCCATAGTCACAGAACTCAGGAGGCTGAGGTGAGCAGATCCTTTGAGTTTAGGAAATCAAGACTAGGTTTTAGGAAAAAAATGTAAGAGCCTGTCTAAAATAAAATAAAATAAAATAAGGACACTTTCAAATCTATCTCCCATCCTGAAAAATGTGTAGTACTGGTTTTAATACAACCATTGCAGATAATGGACTAAATTATTCCTGGAAAAGAATAATCAAATTAAGAATTTTATTGACACATTGCTAACAAAGAAAACAAAAAAGGAAGTACCTTAATTAAATAGACCATACATTCAATCTCACTTTGTTATTTTTTTTACTTATACATGTGTATGCACATACATTTGATTATAATCATATTTTACTTATTTTTGAAGATTAGGTAAGATGTTAAAATATTTAGCTATCTCTCTTTTCCATGTATAAAATTTCCATCAACATTTTTAAGCTAGAATATATATTGAAAACATGAATATTAATACTATGATCAGATTCAATGTTATCCAGATATTGTCATTAAATTAAAAATTTTTAAATATATAATTTAATGAGATTTATTCTATCAACATAATTCCTTGCTTACACCTTTAAAGTATTTTTGAAGTTTTTGATATGGTTTTAGAAATAAGTACCCTGGGCTGGGGTTGTGGCTCAGCAGTAGAGCATGTGCAAGGCCCTGGGTTCAATCCTCAGCACCACATAAAAATAAATAAACAAAATAAAGTTATTGTGTACAACTAAAAAATAAATATTTTTAAAAAAGAAATAAGTACCCTAGTCATCATATCTGAAGAGTATCTTAATTCTTAATGATGACAATTATAAACATATGTGAGCTTCACAGTGCAAATAAATAACATTAGCAGATTGAACGCTAGTACACACTAAAATTTAGAAAAAGAAATATATTTTAAACATTTGAGATTAATGTTTAAATAATCTCATGTGAAAAATACTTTGAAAGGTATCTTTGAATTTTATTCTTTTGTAAATTTAGAACTTGCATTTTTTGTTCATTTTCCTAGCTTTATAATAAAAGACTATGAAAGAAAGTAGCAAAGAGTTTGCAAAAATCCTTGAACTAATTTTTCTTTCAATGCCAAATATTTTTATCAGACTCATAACATTTGGGTTCATCATGAGCTTACTGATGAATATTTTAACCTGAAAAGTTTTTTTTTTTTTGAGTCTGAACTGGAAAAAAAATATGCAAATAGTCACTATGTGTTCTAGAAGGAGAAGTTTCTGCAAGTAGTTTCTGAAAAGCAAACTTTATAAACCAAAATAAATTCCCCAAACCACAAAACCCAATACCCTAGAGACCTACGTTCCTGTTGAACTATTAATTCATGAGCCTTCCAGTCTTCCGCATTGTCACCAAAGAGATGTTTCCAGATTGTTACATGCACCTATAAAAATTTATGTGCTTCCATTCCCATTTTCTCCTTAATGACTCTTCTTGCTGCAAATATTCAGATAAGTTTACCTTCATAAAATCTGTGAGCTCTGGAACATATTCAAGGCAACAAAGTTGAGAGTCTGGATGGCACAG
This sequence comes from Urocitellus parryii, assembly GCF_045843805.1. Classification (NCBI taxonomy): domain Eukaryota; kingdom Metazoa; phylum Chordata; class Mammalia; order Rodentia; family Sciuridae; genus Urocitellus; species Urocitellus parryii. Next base: position 1,760,645 of record NW_027554094.1, on the reverse strand, counting down.
ACTCTTCAAATTGTAGTGGCAACTTAGTTTCTGACATCTGGAGAGATCTTTAAAGAAAATATCAAACTCTTTTGTTTCCACTGTAAAAATTTATAATATGATAGTTGTTGATTTCCTTCTACACACCAGTCATTATATTGAATGGGTATTCAGTGGGGTAACTCATTTTGTTACTGTCTTCCACTTCTCAACAAAATTCCAAATGGAATCACCTTCCTTTGAACCTCTTCATCTCAGCCAGTCACACTTAATTCACTGTGATCTGACTGCCAACTTAAGCATAAAACAAACATGATTAATTTTGTTGAAGATTAAACAACTTCCTAGTTGTCAAATTAAATGGGGGACATTTTGGTTATTTATTGAATCACACTGTCATATATGCTATTGATTTTTCTGTGTACTCTTGGATTTCCTTGCAATAATTATGTTCTTTACTTTTCTGTTGGACGTCTGATTTTCTGTTGAATAAAAGACATATTTTCCATATGTCTATTCTAAATCCATAGCAGGAATCTCTTCATATAGTCTTATAAATTTAGTTTTTTTCATACACATTTTATTTCTAAATTTATGATCTCGGAACATACTTCTCTCTATAATTGGGTATCTAGCTCTATCTTATGTGTTCTTCAAATGCATTGATTTTAATACAATGCATTAAAAAATTAAAAACATTAATAGCATTATGCTTTGGTAGATGATGAGCAGCTGTGACTTTCATAGTCTGCTGGCGGAAATATAAAATGCCACCACCATTTTGGAAAACTTTTGGAAGTATATAAAAAATATAAACATACTAATAAAATGACTTGGAAATTTCTCTTCTATTTATCCTATTGCACATTTCCACTCAAAGTTTTATACATGAGTGTCCAAAGTAGCTTTACTTTCAATAAATAAGAGCTTAAAGCAACTCAATAAAAACATCAATAGGTAAGTGCATAATCAATTTATGATGTAACTATACTATGGAATACTTCTCAGTACTAAAAAATAAATATGCAATTGATACATCAGAAATTATGATAAAATGTTAAAGATATTATGTTAAGAAAAAAGGTAGACACAAGTAATACATACTGCATATTCTATTTATTAGAAATTTTATAATGACAGAATGGAGTTCAGTTTAGTGATTATGCAAAGCTGGACACCTGGTGAAATTGAGTAAATGGACACAAATAAATATTCTATACTTCAATTGTGGTGTTAGTTACATGGCTGCATGTTAATGTTGAACTACCTTTGATGCTGCTTTTAAAATAATTAACTGTCATTGCATGTTATTATATATCAATGAAGGTGACCAGAATTTAACTAATTGGCATTTTATCTGTCCTGTCTCTGCTTCTCTTTCATCAAAGTATTTTTATTTTTCTGTACTAATCTGACAAGGAGCCCACAATCTCTTGTGACCTACTGTATAGCCTGTAGTTCATTTATCACAGTCTTAATTAGTTCAGACTACTATAACAGATATACCATGGATTTTGGCAAAAACAACAAATATTTATTTACCCCAGTTAAGGAAGTTGAGAAACCCAAAGTAAAGGTGCTGGAACATTCATTAACGGGTGAGGGGCTGCTCTTTTGCACATGTCCATCTTCTTTTGTACACTCATGTTGCATAAACAAGAGAGAGAATAAGCTTCTATGTCTTTTTTTTTGGGGGGGGCATCTGGGATTAAACTCCAGGGCCCTCAATTACTGAGCGTCATTCCCAGTCCTACTTTGTATTTTATTTAGAGACAGGGTCTCCCTGAGATGCTTAGCAACTCACTTTTGCTGAGGCTGGTTTTGAACTCACCATCCTCCTCCCTCAGCCTCTTGAGCCGCTGGGATTACAAGCATGTGCCACTGCAATGAGCCTATGTCTTTTTTTTTTTATATGGACTCAATTCTGTAAGATTCCAATATGTGAATTTTGTGAAGATATAAATATTTTGTCTGCAATAAGCTCTAACTCTATTCTTGCTTTCAATTCATGTGCAATTGTTAAACCATTACATCTATACCATCTATTTTCCAGATGTGTCAAATTCTATCTTCATTTTTTTCTTCTAATAATACTGTGACCCACTCAGTTGGTTCATATAAAATTGACCTCTACTGTTGGGAGCTGCCTTGGATGTAGCTGCCTTTAATTCCTGATGCATAGGATTCTGAATGATTATTGCATTCAATCTGGCTTTGTAGTGCCAGGTGGCAGTAACTTGGGCTTTACCCCTGCTGGGATAACAAGGCGTGGCTCCAGGAGTAGGAGTCACCCACTGGGGTTGGGTTCCATTTACCTGTTCCTTTGTAATCCTACCCCATTTGCCCTTTTTGGGATAGAATGTTCCATGGAACCTCCCCTTTTGTGTCCCCTATATAAAAATAAAGAATTTCAGTAGCTCTCTCTCTTTCCACAAACCCTAAATCTAGGATTTTGAAAAGGTATTTCTGTGTGTTTGCATGCTTTCTTTGCCATTTTCTTAAGTTATTGGAATAGTCAGATTTGTGAACCCAGCATAGGTCACCAGCTAGGATAGAAGGTGATACTCCACTCACTGCTAATCAGATTTAGACAGCGCCTACCATAATACTTTATCAAATTGGATAAATAATTTGGTTCTTGTTATGTAAATGTAAATGTTTACCACATCTTCCCTGTTTCAGGGAAACTATTCAAAACAGATTATTTTTATTAAAATGGTTAAAACCTATTCAAACAGGTTTTTGTGATAAGGATCACCAGTAAATAGGGTAATCAAACTCTTGAACTGTGAGAATGTTAAGAACAAATAAATAAAATATATTTTCTTAGTTTATATTGCAGAACTAAATGAGCAACAAGACAAAGAGGACACATAAGTACCGATCAATATTCCAAATTTATTACTGATAAATGTACTTAGAAAATGTGATGTTTGCACTATAGCCAAATGGACTTGCTGGTACTGTCCTACAATTAGATAGATTTAGCTGTCTATACATTGGCACTTCTGTACAAATAAACAGCAGGTCTCCCATAAAAGAGCAGAGACTGACAACTGTGAGATAATAACGATACAGAAAAGCAAAATATAATGAAATTTCCTGTGGTAGACAGATGTCAAAGAAAGGTTACTGAGTTTGGCATGTGCAATTCCTACTTCCTGAGACATTCATTAAACAAAATTCTACTCGCCTGGGAAAAAATTTAATGGGGCATGGAGATAACCAGGGGGTGTTCCTCCTAGGTGGCACCTCACTGGAGTTGGGAAGCATTTTTTATCCTATGCAGAGAGAAGAAGTATGGGGTATACATTCCCTACCCCTAATCAAGCGCTATCTGACCTTCCCACAACATGCAAAAATCAGGAAGAATCCACATGAGAATGAAGCAATCACATAGAGGAGATTAGCAGAAAAATTCAGCAAAGAGACAAATTCCTCATGGAATTGTTTGAAATCTGAATCCAGACTGCAGAGTCATTTATGTCACTGTTCCCCAGCTTCCAGAAGGATGACAACAGGCTCTACTACTGCTGTGAAGAGAAGAGATATGGCTGAAGATCTTCTGTAGGAGGACATGACTGATTGTCTTCTAATACACAACCTCAGCATCTGGTCATAATACTTGTACCCTCCCCTGTACACGGGAGTCTCAACCCTGTTGGTAAGTGACAACCTGAAGTACTGCAAATTCTTCACTGCATTGCTTCATGGTGTGATTGGAGAAGAGCCGGTGAGGACCCTGCCATGAAGTGGAAAAAGCTGATATGGGTGAAAACAGCAGGAGATAGTATAGAATAGATAACCTACTGACCTTTGAAGAGCTCTTTGCTAAGGACAAAATATACTATTTTTCTATTTTTTTACTAAAATAAAGTTTGTTATTTAAATTTATATTTTAAATTTAAATATAAAAATAAATATCAGGTACATGGTAGTAATGATGGAAAACAGCAATAGAAAAAATCATGGATTGTATATGCATCATTGACGTTTAATGAACACTGCCACTAAATATAATTTTAAAAAATCTCAGCAAGACATACATTTCCTTCTGAAATTTCCTGTTCCCTTTTTACATAAGATGCTAATATTATAGGTAGAAAAATAGTTTTGGTTCTACCGCTTGAACACTACTAATTGATCTTATGATTTAAAATTATTTTCAAATTCACAAGTTGGTATTATACCTCTGTATCTCATACTGTTTGAAAAATGAAAATTCAAAGACTAAGATGTTGACATATTCCTGGGTTGATGATGAACACTACAAGAAAACAGTATTTATCAGGGTACAAATGTGAATCTAGTAATCAATTTTATAATCTTTATTTTCTCATCTAATAAATTGGAAGAGTAATTTTATCTCATGGGTTCATATGACAAATGTTTAGTGAGCTAACATGTGTATAGTACTTATAGCAGTGTTGAAGAGCTGGCAATCACTATGAAGTGTTTAAGTAAAATTAATTAAAATGTACATTTTTTTTCCTGTCTCAATCCTGTGCTCAACCTCCAGATTTATATTTGTGAAGAAAAAACCTTGCTTGTCATCTTCATATTCAATAATTTTTGCTCCTGCCACAAAAAACTTTGACTGTAAGGCTTTACATAAGCTGCCTTATGAAAATATGCCTTTATACTAATCTACAGTATACATAAAACACTGAGATTAACACAAACTAGTTGTGTGTTCATGTTTCACCAAGTATTTGCTATACATTTCTTCTTCTTTCCACAGTTTCCATACATATTTTATATTTGTATATAGATTTTCTTTTTCTGAGTAGTGAGTTGACATCATTTTGAGCTTAAGGTCTATTCTTCATATTGTGTACTTAACATCTGCTACAAAGCCTTATATTTCAAGAGTTTTTAAAGAATCACAATGACCATTTTATTTTAGATGCTCCAAATTTTATGCCTTCAGGTTCTCAAGGGCCATTGTATGACTAATCAAGCTCAGGTGAAAAAAAAATTCCTTGAATATTGTAATTAGTGTAAGATTTAATAAATATGACTTAAATAGACTTTAACAGGATTCGGATTATAAAATAAGGAAAAAATGAAAAATATTGTAACAATGTCTCTAAATCTTCACTTTTTTAAAAAAAGAAATAATCTGGGTGCATTGGCATACTATTATGATCCCAGTTTGGAAGGCTGAGGCAGGAGAATCACATGCTCAAACTCAGCCTCTGCAACTTAGTGATGCCCTAAGCAGTGTAGTGAGACCTGTCTCAAAATAAAATATCAACAAATAATTAAGGCTGCATATGCATATGTGGTTCAGTGGTTGAATGCCCCTGAGTTCAATTCTTGATACTCCCCAAAAAAAGAGAAAAAAAGAAATATAATAAACAATATCTAACTGTATCTTAGATTTATAGATGCATGTGAAAATCTTTTTATTTATTTATTTATTTTTGGTACCAGGGATTGAACCTGGTATGCCACTGAGCCATCTTCCAGCACATTTTATGTTTTTATTTTGTGTTCACTAAGTTGTTGAGGCTGTTTGTTTGAATTTGTAATCCTCCTACCTCAGCCTCCTGAGTAGTTGGGATTATAGACATGTTCCACCATCCCTGGCTATAAAATCTTGTATAAAATATTTATATAATAAATATTATTTCAAGTTAAAATGAAGTAGTATTAATACTTCACCACATTCTATGTTAGGTCACATTTCAATAAAAGCAAAGAATCAATACCATGTAGACCACACACTATAATAGGTCAGAATGATTCTGGCCAGCATAAGACTAGACCTCTTTGTTTGGAATGAACATTAAGTGCAGTGCAACAGGGATATTACAGAAAATCAATGAGAAAGATTGACCCCTCACTAAATGGTACTTGGTAAAAGTAGATACCATCTGGAAAAAGAAAATGGATTTCCTATCTTGATCTAAAAATAATGTCCAAATGGGCTAAAGATGAAAATGTGAAAAATAACACTTTAAAAACTCACAATATAATATTACAAGATATTTTTGATCTTTAGGAAGGAAGAATTTCTTAACCAAGGACTAAACTTGTAAATAAGAAAGAAAAACACTCATGTATTTCAAAATATTAAAATTAACATTTTGTAATAAAGAGAATGTTTTGTAATGGATGTCTATGTAGTATTTGTTTAAATTCATCTATCAAATATTAAACAAAATTCCCACAACTCAATGGGTAAAGACAAACAATCAGTGGAAAGTGGAATAATTTATAAAAGCAGAAGCTATAATGACCAATTAATATAATAAGTAAATATAATCAATACATGTAAATACAGAATTTAGCCAAGGAGTTGCCATTTCACTTCACATCTGACAGACAAACCTAGAAGTTCATTTATATTAGCCATAAGGGAAGCTGTAAGAAAAGAGAATTCCATTTGGAAAATCAGTATTCAAAAGAGTTAAATGTTTTGGTTATCCAAAAGATTTTAGTCCTACATATTAGAGAAACTTTCACACAGGTATACAACATGCAGGTACACATCTTTTTTTTAAAGTTGTTGATGGACATTCAATATCTTTGTTTATTAATTTATTTTTTATGTGGTCCTGAGGATTGAACCCAGTGCCTCACACATGCAAGGCAAGTGTTCTACCACTGAGCTACAGCTCTGGCCCTGGGTACACATCTTTCATTGTACTGTTTCTAATGGAAAAAACTTGGAGAAAACCTTAGATATCTTTCAGTAAAGTCATAAACTCTGATATATTCAGATAGTAGCACTGTGTAAAGCAGTTAAGAATGCGCTCAATCTAAAAACATTAAGATAGGTAATCTCAAAAACATGTTGAGGAAAAACAGAAAACTGCAAAATAAATTTGCAGTATAATAGCAATGTGTAAATTTCATAAACACACAGAATGATTTTATATATTTTAGGGTACATTGATCAAAATATATACAACCAAAATTTTAGAGAGAGGGGCTGGGTTGTGGCTCAGTGGTAGAATGCTTGTGTAGCATGTGTGAGGCACTGTATTCAATCCTAAGCACCACATAAAAATAAATAAATAAATAAAGGTATTGTGTCCATCTACAACTAAAAAAATGTAAAAAAATAGAGAGAAAAAACAGGCTTAATTAGGGAAGAAAAGCATGTGACAACACTGGTGCTTTAACTAGTTCTAAAATGTTTTCTCATTTAAAAAAATTTAGCAATTATAATATGAGCTTGGAACATGAGATCTATTTTATATTTAAAAATCATAAATATTCATTCTTCACAAATAGTTACTTTCATAAAATATGATATCATATCTTAAAAACATAAAACAATGACCCCTTTCAGCTTTGAAATTGACTTCATACTTTAGCAATCTCGAAACATTTTAAGTTCAAAGGATTATTAATTTAGTTTAAATAAGTGCTACCACTAATGCATTCAGTAAATATTTTCCAGTTTATATGTGATCAAATCTCTTAAAATTCTACAGTAGGGAGAATAAAAATAGTCCTATTCTCTCAGACTCAGTATATATTGTACACAATTTTTAAGTTATATAACCCTCCTAGGGAACATCATATGACCAGAAATTTTCTTTTCAGTGGAAATAGTAGATCCAATACAGTAGTTTCCTATTCTACATACTATCCTGGATGTTTTTACTTTTCTAGAAAAGCATTGTGATATCTCAAGTATATCAAATGATAAATAGCAGTCATTATTATACATTCACCCAAGAAGAGAAAACAATTTACTTATTGTTGTTTTGTAAAGCATAAAAACTCTATTTTTTAAAAAATTGCAATCAATATATAATAATTTTTTATATTTTAAAATTTAAAATTAAGGAAATGCACTTAAGGTTTAGTGGTACATGGTGCATGCCTGTAATCCCAACAACTGAAAAGGCTGAGGCAGAATGATCACAAGTTCAAATCCAGCCTCAACAACTTAGAAAGTAACTAAGTGATAGCTGTCTTGAAATATATATATATATATACTGACGGCCATTGTCAAGTAGGAATGACGCTTCAAAATTTCCTTGCCAGCGTACCCCATGTTAAATGGATTTCGCTGTTGACATTGCATGTAAGGTGACCTTGCTCAAGGACCAAGGCGGATCCGGGTTTAGAGCTGATCAGGTTTGAGGAAGTATCCCGCTCCTTACGGTGTTCCTGGTTTAAGACAAAAGGAGTTTAAGGGAAGTGGGAGGTTGAAGATTATTGCTGCTGGGAGTAGGGCGTGCCTGCTGCCTGAGTTCCCGCTGAGTTCTCGTGGAGAAAAAGTATTTAGGACGTGTATTGTGGGGGAGATTGAGAATTTCCCCTGAGCGTGTGTAGAGGCTGGTGTGAGATCGGGAATAAAGAATTGCTGTTTGAACCTGCAAAGCTGTGTGGTGGCTCGTGATCTTGTGCCAAGCCGAGACATTGGCATTTGGCATATATATATATATATATATATAGATAGATAGATAGATAGATAGATAGATAGATAGATAGATATGTTGTAGATATCACTCAGAAGTTAAGTGCCCTTTATATTCCATTTAGGTTAAGGCTACACACACAGAATTTATATAACAAATACTTCAAATTCATTTCTTGTTTATACCCAATTAAAAACATTATGTAGATATTACCTCATATAACTTAATCACAATCCTTGATACTAAAATTATCACTTTTTGCATATACAGAAAACAAGGCACAGCTATTCAAAAACTTGTGTAATATCATAGAACTCAAATTTGGTGGATTCAACCCATGAACCTAGCTATAAACATGCTACTCCTCACCATTTTTTGTTTCAATTGTTTGGGCACTGCCATATTTAGCATCTATAATCATTGGTGCCAATCTGAAATTGAAATGAATATGATTTGAGGTAACCTGATTGGTCTTCTTGTGATTATACTTGGCCTTGTTTTAATACTCATGGACAAATGCTGGCATTGCAATTAACAGGGCTTACATGTTTAAACAAGCTATTCAGTGACCCACTGAAAAGGTCCCCAATCATAGGGCTATTTTCATTTCTGCTAAAGATAGAGGCAGATCCAGTAGAAGGCACTTCTCAATATAACAGTGCCAGGTACATTAAAGGATTTTTCTACAACTGAAATAACCAACAATCCTTAATTAAAGCATAAATTACCATGGTCAACAATAAAAGCAGAACATCTTTGGTTGTTTCCTGGACAGATGGAAACACTGTCTTTAACCCAATGCTCCAGGCATAATACTCCCTACTTTTTGAACAGGATTGACTCAGTGGAGAAGACACAGGTGTGTGAAAACAAAGCAGCAGATATTCCAGTTACCATTGTAATAAAAATTTCACTGGGAGTCCTGTTTTCTATTATGGGCCTAATTTGGCACATTGATTCACTTAATATAATTCAGAAAGAATTAAATTGACCACCTATTCTGTGTGAGGTGTTGAGCTAGATGCTTTGAAGAATAAAAGACATGTGCTTCTCTCAAGATCCCACACTCAAGAGCACTTCTTATCTGACCACGTCTTGCCTCAAACTGCCACAATCAAGTTCTGTGCACAAATGGCCCTAGAGTCACCAATTTCTGTATACCAATCCATTTTTTTCTTTCTGCCAATAACAAACTTTTCTAAGAATTAAGCAAGAACAATTGTTTCTGTTAAAACATTTAGACTGTACTTATACTAAATGGCATCTGAATCTAGTAATTCCAGTAATTCTTTTATAGTTGAAATTTCTCAGGCAGGGTGCTTAATGTTCAAAAAATCAGAGTTCAATTATATTTCAAACATACTCATCATAAGAATATGTGTAGGGGGATGAATGGGAAGAATATGAGGTTTGGAGAACAATAGCAGAACTCTTTGTAATATACCAGGAGAAGCATATCACAATAGCAATCTTAGAATATTTTAGAAAATCTCTCAGAAGATATTTATTACAATTCCAATTAGAAAATTAAAGTTCTAATCAGTTTTAGTTAGCTCAGGTTGGCATGACAAACTACCAAAGACTGGGTGTTTTAAATAAGAGAAAATCATTTCCCACCAGAGTCAGTGTATCACCAAAGTAAGTTTCTGGTGACAGATGTCAATGACTTATAGATGGCTGTCTTCTCACATGGTGAAAAGACTGGCAGCTCTGTTATCTCCTCTACTTCTTATAATACTCCAGCTTTATTGGATTAGTGTCCCACTTGTATGACTTCCTTTAACCTTTATCTCCTCTTCCAAGGTCCTCTCTCCAGAGGTAGTCACATTGAGGTTTAGAGTTTCAACACAAGATTTTGGGGAGGGGGACACAAACATTCATCCTACAACAACATATAAAAGGCCACAAAGTTCCATCAGGATTAATGGATCCCAGGTGTTGGGTGTGTGGGAGATTCTCCCTTCTTGGGAGAACATCAGGGAATCCCTTACACCCCCCCTCCTCTCCAAAGGGCATCCAAGGAAAAGCACCAAATTCAAAGGTTTTCTCAACCAATCCCCATAGTACACAGAGTCTGCTCACTGTTCCTGAGTCACCCTGCCAATCAGCACCCACCAAGTCCCCTACACAACCCTTATTAAGCTGAAGCTTGTAAGCACATGCTCTCTTCAGTCTCCTCTCTCTGCCCTCTTCCTCTCTTCCTCTCTGCCCTCTTTCTCTTCTCTTTCTCTCTGCTCTCTCTCTCTCTTTCTATTTCTCTCTGCCCTCCTCCTCTCCTCTCTCTGCCCTCTGCCTCTCCTTCAGGCAGTCCCCCAATAAAATCTCTTGGTTGAGTCTCAGGTGAGTCACTCGCCTTTCACCAGGAACTAAACTATTATAGACCACTCATGGAAAAAGTATCAAATTAGTTATGTGACTGTACATATTTGAAGAAAGATCAGAAGTAGAAATTCTAATGATGGACTGAGTACTTTGATGTAATTTGTACAGATAATTTAACTCTGTTAAAAATGGTATAACATCTAAATTTTTAACAGTGACTGTGCTTTAGATGAAAAAATAATGTGACCAAGAACATGGTCCAAGCCATCAATATCTCCAAATTTAGAATTGCTTTAAGACAACATTATTGCCAAGGAATGTAATTGAAAACTTGAACCATGGATTGTTGAAGGGAATTGCCAGATTTATCAGAATGGCAGATAAATGTCTAGGGAAATAGTGTTCAATGCAGCCTTATGAAGGTAGCAATAAAACATTAGTAAGGGATTGGAACATATAAACAAACTTGAGTCATCAAAAAATGTAGCAGAAAATAAGGTTAAAAGATTATACTTTGACTTATCCCCACCTTTTTTTCCATGAAAGATACATTTTGTTCTCTAACACATCTTACTTTTAGCTTGCTGCACTTAAAATATGTTGCAATTCAGTTGTAACAAGAGCCAATGAAGTTTGTGTATTATACCATTTTAGAGGGAGATAGAAAAATTAGAAGAAAAAAAATGTCTTGTGGTTTCATCTTATGCTCATTCTGGTCTAAAATCAATACTAATTTGCAAATTTCTTAAAGTGCCTATGTCCATAAAAATGATAAAAACCTAGCTTTCATAGATATGTCTGTTTTCTTAATTCATAAAAATCATTATTAATGCTAGTTCTTGCGGATGCAAATTAAGAATTTTATCCTGCTGTTTTAAAAGCCTTTTGATTGCTTTAATTCTCTCCTACATGCTCAGGCAAATGTCATTCACACTTCTTTTCTACACAGTAGCTTAGCAACTGCAAATTTCAAGGCTTTTCTTTTTTCATACAATGCTTTTCTCTCAATAATTTTAAAATGAAGTCTCCCTGTCAGAAACAAGAGAACACCACTATTAGGCCTTGAAAATTACTGAAGATAATCTTTTCTACTTTTTAGAAACTTAATTTGGTAATCTTCCTGAATAGTCAAGGACATAGATATAAAATCCAAGTTTATAGACACTCCTTTTATAAAAAATGCTCACATTTTTTTTTTAATTTGGGCATTTTGCATTCTAGGAGACAGCAACAGTACTGCCTGTCTTCTGAGTCTTTTGAAAGATAGTACTGCAACCAATCTCCTCAGGAATCCACACAAAAATATGTAAGCAAGGGTCCAGTTAGATTAACTTCCAAGCCTAGCATGGTGGTACATGCCTGCAATCCCCGAAGCTTGGGAGCCTGAGGCAGGAGGATCCTGAGCTTAAGGCCAGCCTCAGCAAAATTGAGGCACTAAGCAACTCAATGAGACCTTGTCTCTAAATACAATACAAAATAGGGCTGGGTATGTGGTTCAGTGGTCAAGTGGCCCTGAGTTCAATCTCCAATACCTGTCCCCCCAAAAAAAAGATGAACTTCCAAAAGTCCCAAGAGAAAATGTATTCTGAATTAAAGAGAATTCAGGTTTGTGAATTAACTTAGATCACTATTATAGATGATGATCAAAGGGTAGAATGAAAAGTAGTAACTTCACCGTTGGCATGTTTTTCATTAATATTTACCTAGAAAGCAGGGTTGCTAGAGATAAATGCAGGACCCCAGCTAAATTTGAATTGCAAATTTTTTATTAACACCCAGGAGTGTTTGAGGAGATGGAAAATTGCAATATCCTGATTTGACCATTACACACTATAAATGTATTGAATTTTCATCATACCATAAATTGTATGCTTAAAATAATTTTAACAACTTTAAATTACTCTACAACAAATAAGTTTTAATGTAAGTATATTCCATAAATTACTTGAAATAAGTGTATCCTGTGCAATGTTTGGGACATATTTTTATTAAGAAATGATACTTGTTGTTTATCTGAAATTCAAATTTAATTTACTTGCCTTACATTTTATTTGCTATGTCTGTCTACTCTTCTAAAAGGAGATTTGAAATGGAACAAAAATATAAATTAACTGGTTATCTTGCTTTCAGTGGGGACTGGATAAATGTTTGACTAACAGCCTAAGAAAACTCAAAATAACTTTTACCTTTTGTTTAACTGAAGCATCATGATCTCAAGTAGGTACATAAGCTAGATAATAATATGAAAAAAAACTTTGACTCATAAGCACACATAAAATTTTAATTTCTGATCACCTTATATGCCCATAATTTTCTGTTATTCAATAAATGTTTGTTGATTCTATGGGAATAGTTGAGGCATACAGTTTTTCTTGAGTCATGCTTAAGCAAAAGAAAAATATTATTTAAGAAATGTTAGAATGAATAAGGCAAAACCACAGTGGAGAACTGCAATACTTTCAGATTGGAAGTATGGGAGATTTGCATAAGGATCGAGTGAGACTTTCAGGAGGACTAGATGGCCATTAAAATTGAGATGAGGTAACTGAATATTTAAGAAAGCAAGTGGTAGATGCAGGGTCACATCGGGGGATTGAAATGAGGAAAGTCATTGTTGTCATTTTTATTTCTCCAGTTGGAGTAAGTTTTCAACTTGTGAAAAGTGAAGCACAGATTCTGGAAATTGAAATCCTTTACTAAAGCACAGGCAAGTGCAGGGCAATCAATGGCAATATCACATTGAAGCTCATGCCTGTTAATCAATGTGACTTAACTCTGATTTCAGGAAAAAAAAATTCTTTTGAGGACAAGAATATCAACCCTGTGCACTCCTCTGTGTTTCTGCTGAGAATAACAATTATTTCCTATCAGTGATGATATGGAGCCTTCCCAAGTAAAAGATGTGCAAGAATAATGGCTTTCAGTGGAGGGGGGAGGATGGGAGCTGGGCATAAACCAATTCTGCTACAGTGAGAGTGCGGTTTCTAAACACTAAGCAAGACAGCAGTCATTGTCATAGAGCACAGTTTCTAATGCTGGGTCAACAACTTTCTTGGGAGATTTGCATAAGTAGTTTAACCCATCATCTTACTATCTGCTAAATTAGATGAATTTTGAAGTCTTTCAGCTCTTACCAATTTTAAGCCAAAGATAAGGTTTCTGATAAACTAGAATATTCAACAGCCTTCTATGAATTATTTTGGTTTATGAGTGTATAAGTACTGAAATTTCATTTCCTGATAGTGCATGTTTGGTGAGGTTATTCTGCATATTTCTAAGTCCCTACCCTATCTTTTTTAACACACATAATTTCAGTCAATTGTGCAAGTTGGACCCAGTTTTTGGATTTTACAAAAGTTTGACACTTTTAAAAAATCTAATAATATTAAATCTGACTTAATCCCAGTGGCTGAGGAGGCTGAGGCAGGAGGATTGCAAGTAAATAAAATAGAAATAGGGCTGGGGATGTGGCTTAGTATTCAAATGCCTCTGAGTTCAATCCCCAGTACCCTTCCCTCTCCCCAAATATAAAAAGAACAGAGGTTTCTTTCAAAAGACTTATGCTACAAAATAGAGATAAAAGCATGCATTTCTTAATCTCTCAGATGCTTTTGTGTTGTAGCCAGGTTTGAAACAGATAGCACACATTGCATCCAATCCTCTTTGTGAAACTTACAACTTAATGCTCTCAATTGGAATGGAAATAATGACAAGTGTATGTTATTTTTATTAAATTGGTTTTGAACCAGGGATAGTAGGAACATACCTCAACATTGTAAAACCTATGTATGCTAAACCCAAGGCCAACATCATTCTAAATGAAGAACAATTGAAAGCATTCTCTCTAAGAACTAGAACAAGACAAAGATCCCCTCTTTCACCATTTCTATTCAATATAGTCCTTGAAATTCTAGCTAGAGCAATCAGAAAGACAAAAGAAATTAAAGTGATACAAATAGGAAAAGAAGAATTCAAACTATGCCTATTTGCTGATGACAAGATTCTGTATTTAGAAGAGCCAAAAAATTCCACCAGAAAACTTCTAGAATTAATTAATGAATTCAGCAAGTAGCGGAATATAAAATTAACATTCATAAATCCAATGCATTTCTATACATCAGTGATGAATCTACCAAAAGATAAATCGTAAAACTACCCCCAAAAATAAAAATAAAATATTTGGGAATCAACTTAACAAAAGATGTGAAAGACCTCTACAATGAAATCTACAGAACACTAAAGAAAGAAACTGAAGAAGACCTTAGAAAATGGAAAGATCTCCCATGCTCTTGGATTGACAAAATTAACATTGTCAAAACTTTTGGCCATACTACCAAAAGTACTATACAGATTTAATGTAATTCTTACTAAAATTCCAATAACATTTTTCATAGAAGTAGTAAAAACAGCCGTGAAATTCATTTGGAAAAATAAGAGACCCAGAATAGCCAAAGCAATCCTGAGTAAGAAGAGTGAAGCAGGAGGCATCACCATACCAGAACTTAAACTATATTAAAGAAAACGTAAACTATACTATTGTAACAATAACAGCATAGTATTGGCACCAAAACAGATATATAAACTGATGGTACAGAATATAAGACAGAGACAAACCCACATAAATATAGTTATCTCATACTAGACAAAGACTCCAAAAACATGCATTGGAGAAAAAATAACCTCTTCAACAAATGTTGCTGGTAACAATGGAAATCCATATGAGGCAAAATTGAATTAAGCCCCAATCTCTAACCCTGCACAAAACTCCACTCAAAGTGGATCAAGGATTTAGGCATTAGACCAGAGATCCTGCACTTAATAGAAGAAAAATGAGGCCCAAATCTACATCATGTAAGCTTAGGAGCTGGCTTCCTTAACAAGAGCTCCTAAAGCACAAGAAATAAAATCAGGTAACAATAAATGGCATGAAATCAAACTAAAAAGCTTCTTCACAGCAAAGGAAACAACTAATAATGTGAAGAGAGATCCTGCAGAATGGGAGAAAATCTTTGCCACCTGCATCTCAGATAAAGCATTAATCTCCAGAATATATAAAGAACTCAAAAAACTTAACACACACAAAAAAACAAATAACAAAAAAAAAAAAAACCCACAAATAACCCAATCAATAACTGGACTAAGAAACTGAACAGACACTTCGCAGAAAAAGAAATAACATCAGACAACAAATACATGAAAAATTGTTCAACATCACTAGCAATTAGAGAAATGGAAATTAAACCTTCACTGAGGTTTCAGCTCACTTCAATCAAAAATGGTAATTATCAAGTATACGGGGTAAAAAATGGGAGTTCATAACCCACTTGAATCAAAGTGTGAAATATGATATATCAAGAACTATGTAATGTTTTGAACAACCAATAAAAAAAAGAATACAAGTAACAATAAATGTTGGTGAGGATGTGGGGGAAAAGGTACACACATCCTTTGCTGGTAGGACTGAAAATTAGTGCAGCCACTCTGGAAAACAGTATGGAGATTCTTCATGAAACTTGAAAGAAATGGAATCACTATTTGACCCAGTTATCCCACTCCTCACTTTATGCCTAGAGAACCTAATATGAGCATACTAACAGTGACACAGCCACATCAATGTTTATAGCAGCACAATTCACAATAGCTAAGCTATGGAACCAAAGTAGGTGCCCTTTAAGATATGAATGCATAAGGAAAATGTAGTATATATACACAATGAAATATTACTTATCTAAAAAAGAACGAAATTATGGCATTTGCCAGTAAATGAATGGAATTGAAGACTATCATGCTAAGTGCAATAAGCCAATCCCCCTCCAAATGAGAGGCCAAATGTTTTCTCTGATATGTGGATGTTAATTCACAATAAGGGTCGGGTGAGGGAAGATAGAAGTACTTTGGATTAGACAAAGGGGAATGAAGGGAAGAGAAGGGAAATAGGAATAAGAAAGATAGTAGAATGAATCAGACATACTGTCCTATATGCATATATGATTATACAACCAATGTAATTCTACATCATGTACAACCAAAAGAATGAGAAATTATACTCCCTATATGTACAATATGTCAAAATACATTCTGCTATCATGTATAAATAATTAAAACAAATTTTAAAAATTTGATTTTAAATTCAGGCAAACAGATATGGCCCATAGGAACTATGTAAATGAGCAAAGTATCTTTTTAATGCCTATATAAAAAATAAGCATAATAATTTACTAATCTCTTAAGATAATTGTAAATTTAACCATAAAATTTAAAACACTCAAGTCACACAAGTCACACTGTGTGCTTAATTAATAGTAGTTACTTTTACTGGAATCATTACTATTATAATTATCAAAACTTTTTTTATTAGAAACTCAGGAAGGCTTATTGAAAGAACTCAGTTCTGCTTTTCCCTCTCTAAATCCTCTAGTGCTCTAATCAGCTTCAATAAAATTTGACTTTAATAAATTTGTAAGTAGAAAAGAAGAACTTTCCATTTTACAAATATTCATAATTTCCTTATGAAATGAATGTGAAAGAGATGATATGAGATGCCACTTCTGAAAAATGGATAGATACGTTAATTAAATACATTTTCCTGTCCTGTTAACTTTCCCTGGCAGATAATAAGTTGGTTATTTTCAATACTTAATATTAGATATCTAATACAACTTTTCTCTGTAAGACAACACTTATACAATAGATAAGTCTAAAATATTAACATAGTCAACTCTATCATAGGGATAATGCTCTTGAAACAAATGTTAAGTAAATTCTTTTCTTGGTTTTGCTTCATGATACAATTTCAGGCCTGTTCTTCACCTTTCTGTTTCCAAGTGAAGCTCAAAACTATACCCCAAGTATTAAAAAATATAGGCTTCAAGTATGGCTAATTTTAAGCAATATGCCCTCAGATGCCTGACTAATTCCAAATGTTTCTTGTACAGAGATTTCAAATTAACTGAAATGCCCATTAATGGTCTTAAAATTTTGCAACATGATATTATTTCCTTAAAAGCTAGAGTTTTATATGAAAATATTAGATAGAAATGGGATTTTGAAGAGCTTTGAGGAACAGATAAGTTTTCAGCATGAAAATAAAGACAAGTCTGAGATACACTAGAATTGAAACAGAGTAGCTCAGTGGAAGTTTGTTGGGCCCATAAGATTCATCAGAATTGAAAACCAACTTTGAGAGTAGCATGAAAATACTTAGAATATGGAGTAAATAATAGAAGAAGGAATAGATGAAGAGAGAACCAGAAAATAGATGTATGTTTAATTACACCTAAACCCAGTGTCAAAGACTTCGATATTATGTAAAGAAGAAATTACTTAATGAGAAAATGGAAATGACTATGTTGTTATCCTGTTTCATTAAAGACAAGTGACTTGAAACTCTTAATTCAAAACTTTACTTTTTTACTTTTCCAGTTCAAATGCATTCTCACATTTCTCAAGTGCATTAAATCTGCTAAGATTTTAGCACTGCATTAGATATACATGTGAGCTGGGAATCCATGTGCCTTTCTTATCTTGGACACAAACATTCAGACTCTCATCATGAACAAAGACATGAAGAATATGTTACACAATGTTTTCTATCATGTTGAGTGTGGTTGCTTCTATTCCTACTAATTTTTTACATTTTTATCATAAATTATGTTGAATTTTGTCAATGCTATTGACTACATCTACTAAGATGCTCAAAGTGGTGACTCACATTGATGATTTTCAAAATGAAGTCAAACCAGCATTCTTGGGACAACTTCCCTTTGGTTATAATGCATTATTCGTTTTATATATTGCTAATTTAATTTGATAAGACTTTAAAAATGATTTTACCACTATAATACGTAGATGAAAATAATTTTGGTAATATTTTTGTTGGTTTTCTTTTTCTTATAATACCCCTGTGTACATCCTTCAGCAGGACAATTCTGAACTTGTAAAGTAAGTGGGTAATTGCTTCCTCCTCCAATATTTTCTGGAAGAGTTTAAAAACTTGGTACTTCTTTTTCATTGAACACATATTAGAATTTACCATTGAAATTGTTTGACCCCATAGTTTTCCAAACTGGAAGGTTTTTTTTAATAAGAAAGGCTGAATTTCTTGAACAACTGTGGAGAAATCCAATTATCCATATGAAGTAAACTTTGTAGTTTTCATCTTGCAAAGAATATTTCCAATTCAATTAAGTTATCAAATACATGAACATAAAATTATTATCATTCATTTAATAACTGTAGAATCTTATTTGTAGTTTTGTCTGCTCCCCCGTCATAAAATTTATAAAAGTTTAGTAGAATAATAATAATAAAGGTATGCCATAGCAAAACTTTTAGCTAAAGCTGTTCTTAAGAGAAAAATGGATAGCTTTAACTGAAGAATAGTGGCATATATAATCTTCAAAATCAAGTAGGTAGAAAATTAAATTCAAGGAAGGTACATAAAAGAAAATAATGCACAGCAGTAAAATTATTACCAAAAGTAAGTATGAGGAAATCAACAAAGCCTAATATATGCCCTTTGAGGAAATTAATAAAATTAAGCAAATCTGTAAAACTGATTAAGAAAAAAGAAAAATACAAGCTTATTTGGAAAAAAGAGACCTGGCCATGGACCCCACAGGCATTAAATGGATAGTAAAAAGTAATTAGGGAAATAATTATGCAAATTTTAAAGAATTATAATCATAGCAATTATATTATCTTTCTTTAAAAAAGCGAAAGTAGAAGTTGTGGAAAGATAGCTAGAAATGTTCCAAGTGCTTGCAAACTATGGTACATGTTTCTAAATTAAAAAAAAAAAAACTACATAACAAATTTAAACCACACTGAATTGAATAAAATTTAAAATGACCCATCAAATCTATGAAATTCAGCTAAAGTAGAACATTAAATTTTTTTACAATGAATATAAGAAAGGCCTAAAACCCATTTTGATTTTTTTCAGTACTGGGGATTGAAATCATGGGTGCTCTTTCTTTGAGCTTCATCTGCATTTCCCTTTTACAATTTTTGTTTTGAAATAGGGTCTTGCTAAGTTTCTGAGACTGGCTCTGCACTTGCAATCCTCCTGCCTCATCCTCCCTCAGTAGCTGTGATTACAGATACTTGTTAATATGTCCAACTGTTGTTTTTTTTTTTAATTTAACAGGTTTTAGTTACCATTTTTCTTATTTACTTTGTGTTCTAATCAATTTTGCATCACTATAACAAATACCCGAGGTAATCAAATTAAAAAAAATTGGACTTATAATTTTGGAGGTTTCAGTCTATGTCCGATTGACCCAGTTGCTTTGGTCCTGTTGTGACACATTATGGCAGAAGCATATAGTAGAGCAAAACTGCTCATCTCATAATCATGAAGTAATAAAAGAGGAAGAGACTGGGAGTCCCACAATCCCCTTTGGGGAACATGCTACCAATGACCTGAACACTTCTCAATGGGCCCTACCTCTTAAATTTCCATCATCTCCCAAGCCAGGCATCAAAATTTTAAATTAACATGGGCTTTTGGGGGAATGATCCAGAACCAAAGTATTGCATTTTGATTTTATAATATGCTGTATTTTCTTCATTTTGATGTCTATGTAATGAGGAGACTACTTTGCATGTCAATAATGAATGTAAACATTAATCATCATTCATGTCTTTTGAGTTATCTTCTCCCTGTGCATAATTTAAAAATTATTTTTCTGATCATAACCTTCTAGTATTCATGAATTAAGGAATTGCATCTTCCTACACCAATTTTACTTTCTTTTCATTATTTCCTATTTTTACTTACTCATTTTAGTGTATTTTTGATGGTAATAAAGAACACCTTGAAGAAAGAGGTGGGTAGAGGAAACGTTTGCACAGCAGGAACAGCTCTAAGCTGCCTCCTCACAGCTCCTCAACTCTAGGGGACTGCAGCAGAGCTGGAACTTTCTTGCACTTAGATGGAAAACTGGCATCAGGGCTGTGGAAAACAAGGTCTTCTCCGTTTTGAACACTTTCTTAGGATTCACATAATTTCTGGCCAATTCTCTATTGAGTGATTTCCAATTCATGCACTTAATCAAATAATCGCTTTTTTAAAAATTACTTTTAGAACTACTGTTTTGTTAACTGTAGAAATAAAAGAATTCTTCTCACGAAAAGCTCTATCAGTTGCCAAAGAAAGTACTTAATCAAATCTAATACAAATAACTTCTTTAATTAGAGATTCTTTAATTAAAGCTAATAAAATTGGGCTGGGGTTGTGGCTCAAGCGGTAGCGCGCTCACCTGGCATGCGTGCGGCCCGGGTTCGATCCTCAGCACCACATACCAACAAAGATGTTGTGTCCGCCGAGAACTAAAAAATAAATATTAAAAAAAAATTCTCTCTCTCTCTCCTCTCTCACTCTCTCTTTAAAAAAAAACTAATAAATTAAGATTTTAAGAGGCAATACTGTCTTTTCTTTAAGTCCAAATTTTAAAAGCCACTTCTGTTATGTTAAAAGCCACTTCTATTATGAAAAACTTTTTTTTCCAACCATGATAATTAGTATCCTCTCCCCTATGCACATGAAATTCTTTTCTTCCTCCTATTTACTACAAGAGAATCATTTCTTTCTCCTGTTTACTCTCAGAGCATCTGCTGATACCTCTCTCTTTCTATTTACATTCCAGTCATTTTCCTTTTTGTGTAACTTCCTTTAGACTCTAAAGGACATTCTCCTAAAAGAATAAAATAAAAGCTTTTAAAACTTTCCCTTACTTAGTACAGGTAATTGGACAATAAAAATGTCTCAAAAGCCATTTTGGCTTGAAGATCTTTGATACTATATAAGATATAAGGACAGAAAAGGAGAACAATATAGTCTTAACTGATCTTGCTTTGTGTATCCTCCATAAATCATTTTTCCATCATACATAACCTAGTTATCTAAAAAATAAAGTTCCTTCATAGAAATGCTGACATTCCAAATAATACGTTCAGTGGTGATACTCAAATGGCTCACATTTGTTACTCTCTATCTACTAGAGATTATGTTTTTGTTAGATTAAATATTTTAGCACAGGTGTGTGTGTGTGTGTAACAAATGCCAAAGTGTTTTATTTTTAAAAAATCTTATACAATTAATTCTTGGTTATATGATACAAAATTCACTCACAACTGAGAGTTTTAAATTACTTATACATAAATTGAGATCATTCATCATTACAAATAATTCCATCTGGCAGGGATTCATAGGAACCACTTCACACCATGACTCTTGATGAATTGACTGTGTATATCTACTGATATACACACGTGTGTGTGTGTGTGTGTGTGTGTGTGTATTAAACAACACTGAAATTACCATATGAAAGTAGAATACTCCTGTGACATATCCTTTTATCTTAACTGGAAACCTCAGGAGGTAGACTGTGTTCATAATTGAAAACATAATTGAAAACAAAATATCACACAATGTCATTTGGAAAGTCAAAGTTACAATTTGCACATTTATTGCACTGAAGTAAAATTAACCGAGGACCAGAAATATAGATGTCAACCTTAGTAGGCATGAGCAATGGCACAGAGAAAAAAATAAAAATGTTTCCCTTTTCAATGTATTGCTTGGCTTATTCATAAAAATACCTTTTTTTCTGAAAGTCATTTGATCTTTTCTCCAGATATATATATTTAGCAATGGTTGAGCACCATCATTTATATATCTATAGTTTTATACTCTAGTCATTCAAACCACTGACTCTGAATAGGGTAAATAAACTTCTGTGGTTTGAATACTCTTTCTAATCCTTACTGTATGCATGACCTTGAAAAAGGATCATAATATTTAAAAATATTTTATAATGTTATTTTTATATCTTTATTTATTTTATTTTTAGTTATTATTTTTATTTTAGATCTTTATTTACTTTTATATGGTGCTGAGGATCAAATCCAGTGCCTCACACATGCTAGGCAATTGCTCTACCAATGAGCTACAACCACATCCCCAATCATAGCATTCTTTATCTCAGTTTCAACACCAGCAAAATGGGAATACAAATATTATAAGAACTTATAAAATGGCTATGGAAATTAAATTACCTATGTGGGCTCAGTGCTTTAACAGTATGGCGTGCACTAAATGTCCCACAACCACCAGTAGTGTCTTCATGGACAGCAGGCAACTGAGTGATCCACTGAAAAAAAAATCCCCTATCTTTCTTGTCTCAGACTACTCAGGAACCAGCTGAACAAACAAAGACAAGAGCAGAGAGCAAAACATTTACTAGAAATCATTATCAGTGCAAGGAAGGCAGAAAG
The DNA here is from genome assembly GCF_045843805.1 of Urocitellus parryii. Taxonomy (NCBI): domain Eukaryota; kingdom Metazoa; phylum Chordata; class Mammalia; order Rodentia; family Sciuridae; genus Urocitellus; species Urocitellus parryii. The sequence continues at coordinate 1,737,681 of NW_027554094.1, read as the reverse complement.
TGGGTCTAGGCAAAGTGCAGAGGTCCTCAAAAGCCTTCATCAGGCAGGGAGCTCAGAGCATGTAGTGTCTATAGAAGCTGTTTCCTGTCAGAAAAAAAGTGCCCAACTGTCCCACCCCATCTTGCCCTGTCACCAGATGCAGGCTACATCAAGATGGGCACATCCTTGAGCAAGGCAGCTCTCTGCAGCCCAGGAAGACTGGGAAGAAAAAAAAAACTGCTGCAGAACTACTTTCTTGAGGAGATTCAAGGTAGCGTATTTCTATACATGCCATCCTCCAATCTACTGATATACACACGTGTGTGTGTGTGTGTGTGTGTGTGTGTGTGTGTATTAAACAACACTGAAATTACCATATGAAAGTAGAAGACTCCTGACTTAACCTTTCTTTACACATTAAGGGAAACAATGAACAAATTTATCTCTTGTGACATGTATTTCAGTATTTCCAAATAATTTTCCAATAGCATCTTATCTAATCATGTTGCTATTGTGTTTAGTTTCCATTTGTGTCATTTAATATCTTTAACACATTTTCTCAAACACTTTCTTCCATTTTTTCAATGCTTCATTTAGTATCTATGTTTATTTCTTTTTTTAACCAAAATGTCTTTGAATATCTAATATACATTTTACAAGTTCCCTAACAGACTCTTTACATGGCAATAAGCAACACATCTGCCTGCTACAGACTTCCAAACGTTCTAATTATTACACATGCTCACTTTATTTCTCTGAAGACTTCTTCCACAATTCTCCATGCTCCTTCTCTCTAGGGTTGGTGCAGTGCTGTTTCCTAGCTACATTTGTTTGCCATTCCTTTGAGTTAAAGATCCTAGTTCCTGGATGTGTCTTCATTAATTTTTTGGTTTCTCCCTATTTATCTGTTTTGATCATCTAACACCTTCCTAATAAAGGACATATATAAATAAGCAAATACAGTATTGCATACATGAAGAATTCTCTCTATTCTCACACATGATTGAGATTTGGCTGATTAAATTTTTTGGTTTAAAATCATTGGATAAACATTTTAATATTCTAAAATTAAATATTAAATATTTTAAATACTAATATTATGAATAAATGCCCTGTGTGAATTTTTAATCCATTTTTCTCAGCTTCTTTACAAATTAATATGCCTTTTCTATTTTATAAGTTATATCCAAAGGTTTTTGGATATTTACTTTATGTTTCTTTAGTACTTTATTTTCCTCATTTATTTTCTCTTTTGTTTCTTTTTCTGAAGCACCCAATTTTTGAAAAGAAAATTATTGTTTTTTCTTTTCTCTGTTATGACCTCAGTGTTTTTATGATGCACTTAGGAGAGTCTTACCCTTTATCTTCACAATTTTCTTTCTTTGCTGTTCTTAGTTTAGTGCCTACCAGGTGTCTCTCTCTTTTTGTGTGCTGAAGATTTAACAATAATGACAAAAATTCCCACATTAATGGAACTGACATCCTGAAAGGAAGATGAGAAATGAACAAGATAGGTCAGATAATGACAAATGTGAATAAGAAAAATGCAAAAGAGAAAGGTGATAGAGTTATAGGAAGTTTAAATGTGGTGGTAAGGGAAAGACTAACTAAACTGCTTTCTTGAGTGACCTCATACTTAAACATGCTAAGTTTTGCAGTGCTCCTTAGGTAATCAAGTAGAGATATCTAGTGGGCATATACACATATGGAGTTCAGAGGAGAGATGTGGGGATCTATCCAGGTTTAGATGGTTTGAATCACGATAATTAATCAGATTATTTGGTGGCTAGTGTACAAATGCAGTCTATATGACTTATTCATGAAAGTATTCACATTCAGAAGTAAACAAAATGAGATAAATGGAACAAGAGCTCACAGATTTTTAAATTTTAAACAGTGTATTTTCTTGTTTTCCAGGATATTAAAAGTTATTATCATTATCTGACTGACAAAAAGTGATAATCTTCAAAGACTGACTTCTCTTGAAACTATAAAAAACTGATAGTGAAGGATAACAGCAAGCCTGAAATCTAATATAGCACCTGCAAGGGGAAAGTATATGTGAGTATTGCTCCTGCAAGAAGATAGTGATTATTCAAGGAAAACATTTCATCAGTTGCTAAAAGCTGCCTCTCAGTTTGAGAGTGTAATGGGCTGAACTGTGTCTTTCAAAATCAGATTTGGAAATAAGGTTTGTAAATAGGTGTTTATGGTAAAGTATAGACTTTAAAGTAAGTCCTAAGCTGATATAGCTGGTGTCCTTATATGAAGAGGAAACTTGAACACACTAAACACAGAAAGAGACTCAGACATGTGTATGCCCTGAGCCAACAACACAATACACAGCAAAAAGGCAGCCATCTTCAACCAAGGAGAGCAGCCTGAGAAGAAACCACACAAGCACTGCATTCCTCTTTGGCTTCCTGCCTCCAGGACTGTGAGATCAATTTCTGTCAATTAGACTATCCATACCAAGGTGTTTTATTATGTCAGCCAAAGCTGACTAACATAGACCATGGAATCCATGGGAACCTCAGGCACAGGAGAGGATGCACCCAGAGGTTATCTGTGGGCCTCCATCAAAAGATAAAAAAATAAAAACTGTAATGATGTGATGGGACCACACAAAGCCTCTCTTATCAGGCAGGACAGAAGTGACTATGGCACAATATGACCCAGACCTTATCCTCTAAGGAATAAAGTCTTAAATTGCTGAGGAAGAAACTTATATAGAGCCACTGCAGCTGGATAAAAAGAAAAGAATAAATAGCACCTCCTATCCCTTGGGAAGCAGCTCAAAACAGTCAAGAGGTCCAGGTTATTAAAAGTCTTAGAAGCTGACCACCAGTGGAGAAAGAAGGATCACTGAGAAACATTTAATAAGGTTAACCATATATTAAATTTCTTATGTGATATTGTCATCATAAACATAATTTTTATACATTATCTTTAAATTTGCAAAATAAACACATGATTACATATACAGATGAAGAACTATAAATTATCAGTTTGTTATTATTTATACTTTAACCTGCCTATTATTTATTCATGTATTAATTAACTCATAAAGTACTCATCTATCACTGAATATGTGCCCAAATGGGGCTATTCTAAGTGCTAAAAACTGGGATGATATCAATGAACAACAGAATTTATATGGAACTTGGCATTCAAAAACAGAAGACACGGGTAATTCATTATACCATCATGAACTTGGATCCAGTGATGATAAATGCTACAAACACAAAATAAAAGGAGTTCTGAAAACATAGACCTACCCATCTGTAGGTCAAGGGTGGCTGGTTCTGTAAAGAGCCATTGTAATTGAGGAGATGTAGGTCTGAATATTCTTTTATTTATAATAACTTTATTTTATGTATTTATAATTTTATGTTGTGCTTAGGATTGAACCCAGTGCCTCATGAGTTAGGCAAGCACTCTACCACTAAGCCACAAACCCAGCCCCATGGTCTGTATATTCTTTGGAGAGGGCATGCAGGCAATTTAAGGGAGTGCCAACTGCATGTTTTCAAAGAGTATGAAGCCAGAAGGAGCTTGAAATGACAGCATGAAAGACAGTACAATGTGAATGAACAAAAGTGAGAAATAGTTCTAGAGAAATAAGAAAGAGTCAAAATGGGCAAATAATTTACTGATTTAGAGCATTTTGTTAAGACAATTGAAATTGTTGATTATGTTTCATAAATATCAAGATGAATTTAAGATATTTCATTAAGTTTGACCATGCAAAGACAGGATTTACTAGTTAATCTAATGCAATCTTTCTTTTAGTATTACATTAACTCATTTCTTAACTTTCCTATTTTAATATTGTTTTGAATAGCTTTAAATAGGCATTTTGAAAGGAAACCAAAGTAAAATTAAATTTAAAAAAATGGTTTATCTATCATTGCTCCCAGCTGAAAGAATTTGGAACTTGTAAATTGCTTATAATTAAAAGCAGGTGAAATGGGGAAAATGATTTGCTATTTTACCTTTAGTTTTTTGGATCCCAAGTGTATAAGCTATTTATTTTCAGTTGTGACTTATGACAACTGCCTTAATTTAAATTTATAGTGAAAAATTCACAGAGGATCAAGTGGTTCCCGGATGAATATTTTTAAGCTACCAATCTGTGGGCAGGAGCACATGAAACATTAGGGAGCCCCAGAGCCAGCAGGAGGGAAGAAATAAGCCATTGAAAATGACAGATATCACCATCCTTGTAGCTCTCTCTTGTGACAGTATATTCATATGAGAATACATTTGCCCAGTGAATTTTTCAGGAAAGAATATAATAGGAGAGAAAAATGAAAAGTAAGTCACCTCTTTCCAAAGAATTAAATGTCAATGGGAAGTTCTTAGTAAATGAGAGAAATGAAAGAAAGCAAAGTGTAATGAATAAACTGAAAACAGAGCAGTCTACAGAAATGAAGTCTCCATGTGAAAAGCAAGAAGAACACATGGAACTTGGAGAAGCAATGTAAAATAGTCAGAAGAAAGACTAAATTATCATTTAAAATTTACATATTAATCATTTTCATCTATTCTTAAATCAAAATATTTTTATTATTTGTAATATTCTACAGTTTTATAGCCAGTATAAATTTTGAACTCTTTATGTAATCCATTTTTTTAAATTTTATTTTTTTATTGGTTGTTCACAACATTACAAAGCTCTTGACATATCATGTTTCATACATTAGATTAAAGTGGGTTATAAACTCCCAATTTTACCCCAAATGCAGATTGCAGAATCACGTCGGTTACACATCCACAATTTTACATAATGCCCAATTAGTAATTGTTGTATTCTGCTACCTTTCCTATCCCCTACTATCCCCCCTCCCTTCCCATCTTCTCTCTCTACTCCATCTACTGTAATTCATTTCTCTCCTTGTTTATTTTCCCATTCCCCTCACAACCACTTATATGTAATTTTGTATAGCAATGAGGGTCTCCCTTCATTTCCATGCAATTTCCCTTTTCTCTCCCTTTCCCTCCCATCTCATGTCTCTGTTTAATGTTAATCTTTTCTTCCTGCTCTTCCTCCTTGCTCTGTTCATAGTTGCTCTCATTATATCAAAGAAGACATTTGGTATTTGTTTTTTAGGGATTGACTAGCTTCACTAAGCATAATCTGCTCTAGTGCCATCCATTTCCCTGCAAATTCAATGATTTTGACATTTTTTATTGCTGCATAGTACTCCATTGTGTATAGATACCACATTTTTTTTATCCATTCATCTATTGAAGGGCATCTGGGTTGGTTCCACAGTCTAGCTATTGTGAATTGTGCTTCTATGAACATCGATGTGGCAGCATCCCTGTAGCATGCTCTTTTAAGGTCTTCAGGGAATAGTCTGAGAAGGGCAATAGCAGGGTCAAATGGTGGTTCCATTCCCATGTTTCCCAGGAATCTCCAAACTGCTTTCCAAATTGGCCGCACCAATTTGCAGTCCCACCAGCAATGTATAAGAGTACCCTTTTCTCCACATCCTCGCCAGCACTTGTTGTTGTTTGACTTCATAGTGGCTGCCAATCTTACTGGAGTGAGATGGTATCTTAGGATGGTTTTGATTTGCATTTCTCTGACTGCTAGAGATGATGAGCATTTTTTCATGTACTTGTTGATTGATTGTATATCCTCCTCTGAGAAGTGTCTGTTCAGGTCCTTGGCCCATTTGTTGATTGGGTTATTTGTTATCTTATTGTCTAATTTTTTGAGTTCTTTGTATACTCTGGATATTAGGGCTCTATCTGAAGTGTGAGGAGTAAAAATTTGTTCCCAGGATGTAGGCTCCCTATTTACCTCTCTTATTGTTTCTCTTGCTGAGAAAAAACTTTTTAGTTTAAGTAAGTCCCATTTGTTGATTCTTGTTATTAACTCTTGTGCTATGGGTGTCCTATTAAGGAATTTGGAGCCTGACCCCACAATATGTAGATGGGAGCCAACTTTTTCTTCTATCAGATGCAGAGTCTCTGATTTGATATCAAGCTCCTTGATCCATTTTGAGTTAACTTTTGTGCATGGCGAGAGAAAGGGATTCAGTTTCATTTTGTTGCATATGGATTTCCAGTTTTCCCAACACCATTTGTTGAAGATGCTATCCATTCTCCATTGCATGCTTTTGGCCCCTTTATCAAATATAAGATAGTTGTAACTTTGTGGATTAGTCTCTGTGTCCTCTATTCTATACCATTGGTCCACCCACCTGTTTTGGTACCAGTACCATGCTGTTTTTGTCACTATTGCTCTGTAATATAGTTTGAAATCTGGTATCGCTATACCGCCTGATTCACACTTCCTGCTTAGAATTTCTTTTGCTATTCTGGGTCTTTTATTTTTCCATATGAATTTCATGATTGCTTTATCTATTTCTACAAGAAATGCCGTTGGGATTTTGATTGGCATTGCATTAAACCTATAGAGAACTTTTGGTAATATCGCCATTTTGATAATGTTAGTTCTGCCTATCCATGAACAGGGTATATTTTTCCATCTTCTAAGATCTTCTTCTACTTCTCTCTTTAGGGTTCTGTAGTTTTCATTGTATAAATCTTTCACCTCTTTTGTTAGGTTGATTCCCAAGTATTTTATTTTTTTGGAGGATATTGTGAATGGAGTGTTTTTCCTCATTTCCATTTCAGAAGTTTTGTCGCTGATATACAGAAATGCCTTTGATTTATGCGTGTTGATTTTATATCCTGCCACTTTGCTGAATTCATTTATTAGTTCTAGGAGTTTCTTTGTAGACCCTTTTGGGTCTTCTAGGTATAGAATCATGTCATCTGCAAATAGTGATAATTTAATTTCTTCTTGCTTTTTTAAGTCTGTGAATTTTTTCTATATAAAAAGTGCAATATAAGGCTGGGGTTATAGCTTAGTGGTAGATCGCTTGCCTTGCACATGTGAGGCACTGGGTTCAATCCTCAGCACCACATAAAAATAAATAAAGATATTTTTTAAAGTGCAGTATGTAATCCAGATGAAGTTATTTTAATATTCTCTTATTTAATCTTTAAAAGAGACTAATATATCATTTGTACTAACTGAAACCTTTCTCTAGGAAAAGAATCTGTCACAAAAATGTGGGCCAATCTAATATCTGAAACCATATAAAGCTCAAATGTCATTCAAATCCAGCCTATGAGTGGGTGCTGGGCATTAGCTATTTCAGATTTACCTTGAGAAATATGCATGTGTACAAAACAATAGACTTATCAATGGTTGCAGAAAGCAGGATCCTGTTGAATAGAGGAAAGCTAATTGAGAAAGATCTCAGACATCAGGAAGTCAGTGGTCCTTAAAGGTAACTGGGGCAGATTTGCAATTGATGAATTAAGGCACAATTTCCAATTCACAGAACTAAGCTATCAAAGAAGTATGTGTATGAGAAGTCAGGAATTCTCAGAATTTGCCCACACAACACAGGAAATCATCTATACTGACAGTAAAAGAAATTGACTTATGTGATTGTCTCATTGGAGTCCAGTTTGAGAATTCCAGACTCAATTTCATTTCCAAGTTCAACCAGGTGACACATGTGTGGCTGGAAAGGCACAAAGCTGTAGATATTTTCTTTCAGTATCGGACAGAAATAAGAATTTAGATACAAGGATGAAACAGATTAAGTAAGGAAAGGACATCCAGCTGAATGTTGTGAAAACTAAGGAAGGAAAAGACAGAAACTGGAGCTCCAGGGGCAAGGATCTCAGTAATAAAATAATAGGTAATACATATTGAACAGAAACTGTGCGTTCTCTCTTCTGCTGAAATTTCCAGAAACTTCCTATAAATTAGGTTGTAATATTGTCCTCATTTAACATGTGATGCTAAGGAAGCACAAAATACATAGCATGCATAATTTACACCAACAGGTAAATTATGAAGATGCTGTGCAAAATATCTTCATCAGACTATAGAGCTCATGTCTCCATAACAACTCATGGCATTACCTCTTCAAGCAGCTACAGGATCAAGGATACATTTTAGGAAGAATATTTTCATGCATATTTAATTGACCTTGGGACAGAGAAGGAGATAATTTTCAAGCTTGTTTCAACAATCCACCAGAAAGTAAGCTTCTAGAGGACAGGTGATACCTCATATTGTGTACTCTTTATTATTGAGGCTTCTAAAGCTCTAAATGAGTGCTGTGAGCAAAAATTTATAAATCTATTGAACTATATTGGCTGCAGGGATAGAAATAGTTTTAAAGTGGTTGATTTAGAAGGCATATTTAGAAGCAAATTTATGTAATAGAATGACCTTAGAATTTAGAGTTAGGTAGACAGAAATTTGAATACAAACTTTGAAACTGTCTACTTGCTTGATTTCAGTAAGTAAACTTGTAAAACTCAGTATGTGTATGTGCACTCATGCACACATATGTATTTATATATGTATGTACTTATTTATGTTTGTATATCATATGAAGTGAAATACCTCATTCATAAGTAGAACCTCATAGCAGAAAAATAAATAAGTTTGTATTTTAATTCTGACTCTCAAATTCAGATTTCCTTGGTACTCAACTAATCTTGATTTCTTTTACCATGAAGCTCATAATTACAATCAAATCATTTTTAAGCTTTAAATCTTAAAAGGATATGAAATCAAATGCATACAGACTTATTTAATTAAAAGTTCTTTGGGTTCCATGATTAAAGGAAAGTTAGAGTTTATCAGATTACACAATGTTCTATGTGCACATCAGCATTGTGGAATAATATGTTGACAAAGTAATTTATTCATTTTATAATCACATTTATCATCATATATATATTTTAATATGCATGATTCATTTTTATAATTTCAAAATCTCAAAAAAATAAGTAGAATATAATATTTTGTATCTGTGTTTGAAGAATGAGAGTTTGGTAGGTTTAGGATACAATATTCACTAGGGATACTATATGAATCATTATCAAAACCTATATACTCACTGGATCTTTCTACTGTAAAAAAATGGAAAATTCAAACTCTTTTTTAATCTTTTAACAAATATCACCTCAACATATGTTATGCATGCATCGTATATTGCATTTAATTTTCTAAGCTCTGTGTGTTACAGTGTGTGTTACATGCATATCTGGAATTCATGGTTTATGAGAAAAATAAAAATATTAATCTGTTATGTTGATATGACATGAAGACTTTTCAGTTTTTCCTAAATAGAAGAATAAGTGTTTGCAAAGCTCTCATAGGATAAGTGTCACAAATTGAATCCTAATGGACGGCAAGGAGTTATTCTGTTAGACTCGATTTTTTTTGTAGTTGTAGATGGACAGCATGCCTTTATTTTATTTGTTCATTTTCATATGGTGCTGAGGATTGAACCCAATGCCTCACATGTGCAAGACAAAGTGCTCCACCAGTAAGCTACAGTCCCAACCCTGTTAGATTTGTTTTAATTTGAGAAAAATGGTTATTCTGGGAATGGAGAACGCTATTAGTGAGAGGCAATGAATGGCATTGCATATCATGCTAAGTAATGTTTCCACCATTTTCTTGAGAACAGTGACCACTGAAGAATTAAGGAAGGAAATAAGAGCTACTTTCAGCAATGTGGAAAATTGTTAATAGAAAGGCTATAAAGGAGATGCCAAGAGGAGCTTCATTATACTAACTCAAACAAGAGATTATAAGGATAGGATTTCATCCAGTGGCATTGCATATGCAGAGGTCAGATTTACATGAAAGACATGTAATAAATACTGTATGATGCAGTGACCAATTGGATGTGGGGTGTAAAGGGAAGGATGAAACTCAATTTCAGATGTAGTAAGTGAATCAAAGAGTTCATTTAATAATTTAAAAATGAAGGATAGGGGCTGGGGATGTGGCTCAAGTGGTAGCACGCTTGCCTGGCATGTGTTCTGCCCGGGTTAGAGCCTCAGCACCACATACAAACAAAGATGTTGTGTCCGCCAAAAACTAAAAAAAAAAAAAAAAAAAAATTAAAAAACTCTCTCTCTCTCTCTCTCTCTCTCTCTAAAATAAATGAAGGATAGTTTGTATCCTGACTCTAAAGATTTACACAAGCTGTTAAACTCTTTTAGAAACTAGACAGTCCTTATGTAATCAATACTTGCTTCTAAAACTTTCAAAGGCCCTTTATCTTACACAAGACCTTTCTTGCATTTTAAAAATAAAAAACAAAACAATATATTCCTTTTACATGTATAGCATGTATATTAATATTAGTAAAATTAGTATGGGAACATAGTTGCTTAGAAAAATAAGAATTGGACAAGGGTACATGTTAGAAGTAGTACTGCTATAATAATGCACTATAATTGAGAGTATGGCCGATTTTCTGTGCTTTGCGATAGTTTGTGAAAATTTACTATTATTGGTATTTCATTTGGTCTTCGTTATCATCCTACCTGAAATTACATAATCTTGATTTATTGCCATACACCATTTGGTTTCTATTCTCTCTAATGAAACAGTAATAATATAAATCAACCTTCAACCCTATGGAATTAAACATAACTGATGTCAATGTTCACATCTCTTAATTACTAGTAATCCACAACATAAAAAATTTATGTAAGATTTTGAAGTTTTACAAACTTATGTAAAAATATGTACATGATATCCCTTTTTATGTGTTTAAAAGAAAATGCAGGAGGGCATAGCTATTCAATAAGTGGTAGTTGTGAAACTAGAAAATGTCACTCTCTGGGATGTAGATTAAATTGGATGAATATAAAAAGAATACATAAAATTTATAGGGATGAAACTAGCAATTACTAACTTCCAAGAGGCCTGGAAATATGCATCAATCTTAGAAAACAGTATTTTGTTACAACTTGAGTTTTAATTTTCTCTTGTTCTTTACCTTTTTGTTGTTAGTCTAGTAGAGATACTTGTCCCCAAATCATTGCTTTGCTTTTCATTACCTAAATACTTTTTTTTAAAGAGAGAGTGAGAAAGGAGAGAGAGAGAGAGAGAGAGAATTTTTAATATTTATTTTTTAGTTCTCCGCGGACACAACATCTTTGTTGGTATGTGGTGCTGAGGATCGAACCCGGGCCGCACACATGCCAGGCGAGCGCGCTACCGCTGAGCCACATCTCCAACCCCACCTAAATACTTTTCATCTTAATCATGTTGTCTATGTTCTGCCAACTCTTCCTAATGTAGGAAAGAACAGTTATGTACATTTTGCCAACTATTTTAGTACAGGTCCTTTATTTATCTTCTTACTACCTCAAAAATAGTCACAAAGGTTAGAAAAAAAAAGAGTTCTCAAGATGACAATGTAATTTTTTTACTAATTATTTAATGTCTGTCCCACAAGGGCATATCAAGTTTTAGTTATAGTCAATCTGTGTCCTTATCTCCCAGAAAAGAGCATGATGAACATGCTTGGTTGTGGGGAATTAAGCATCTATAGGATTAAATGAATATTTTTTTCATTGTGCAGATATTTTGATTATGTCTTCAACATAGGTAGCATCTCCCAGTTTTCAGCAATATACCATTGGTAGCTGTGCTTATTTGACATTGCTTCTATGAAAAGAAAAATGCAGGCATATTTGAGATTTTAGGCTATATAAATCTACTTTTAGATATAATTGCCAGTAAATGCAAATTCAAATTCAAATTTGTCATGTTAAATGCCCATGTTCTAAATTAAACCAAGATTGATTTGAAAGACAAAAGATTATTTTGTGCAGAAGGGACAAAGTAAAAACTATGTACATTTGGCCATCCAGAAAAACAGAAAAACTAACTTAGTAAGTAACAACAATACTTCCCATGAGAAGACATTAGAACAATGCATTTTAGTTGCACAATGAAAGAAAATGTGAGCCAAAGATTTTACATCCATCCAAGTTAGTATAAAGTTTATAGACAATCTGTTATATATGAAAAACCTAAAACCTATGAACATTCTCCTGTCTACAAATGCAGAAAGCTTCAGACAACCAAAACAAGCAAAAGACAAACTTGAATAATACATCTAATGGCAAGAATTGAACACATTTAATGTTAGAAAAAGATTGTATCATATATGTAAAAGTTGTATCCTATATCAACACTATATTCTTTGAAAAAATAGAGCACACAATGGTGGAGGGATATGCAAAATAGAATAAGCTTGCTGATTGTCCCCTAATATTGCTGGGAATCTAAAGGATCATAAATTAAATGTAAAATCAGGCAAAGGGTAAGAAAGAAAAAAATATTAGACAATTAATTATAGCTCACAGTAGAATTCTCATAAATGTTTTAATAAGTACAACTTAAAAATGGATAACAAAAATAAATGAATGAATAAACAAACACTACTGTATTAAAAAATAAATTGAATTTTCCTAATTAAAAAAGTGAGGAATGATAATTTCTTTAATGCAGGCTAGGTATCCCCTACAAATTTAAGATGAGCTTTATTCCAAAACCATATCATTCTATATATATGGCTGTTGGTTCTGTTTCTGTGGAGAACCCTAAAAGATGCATATCTCACACAGCACATTAAAATCTCTGTTTTAAAGTACATTGACTTTGAGGTTAAAGATACACAGTGAGCTGGAAAGCTTAAGAAAGGGTCAAGTGCCTTGTGAAAATGAGTTAGCTGTGTAAATATTCTACTTGCCAAGACTTAGTATTGACCTATCAAAGGCCCCTGGCCTCCAGTGTTCTACTTATCACTGGAGAATCACCTATGTTTGATTTTGATTTTGGTGATCATCCAAAACCCACAATTTGTCCATTTTTTTTTGTCTCAGTTTGAAAAAGCTAACAGTCAACACCCAATTTAATGTCATTTCTGACAATCGTAAAATTGTTCATGATCAAATAACTTGTGATAAAGCAGATTCCCATCATTATGTCTAGTCAGCATAAAAATATGAACCATGCAATTTCCATTTACTGTTATTACGCAAAAGCTCATAATAAAAACAAATAATCTTTCCAGATGTAATTGATGAATATACATATTAAAAACTGAACATGTTACCATCTAAAAGTTGATAAAAATGTATATTGACATCACAAAAATAAAATCTGTGACAATAAATGATGTTTGAAAGCTAATTATCTGTATAAATGCAATTATAGAAAATGTTCACACAATCAAATAAATAAGAAAATATACTCAAAGAAAATAAAAACATAAAAATATATTTCATTCACTAAATATCATTAAGAGACATATCTAATCATATCTAATTTGAACCAACAAATGATTAAAAAGTTGAAAAATAACACAAATTAAAATAAAGGCAACTAAACCATGTCTAAATGGTAATATGTTTCAACTATTATATTCAAAATGATTTTAAAATTTTGCAAAGTTCATTTAATATTGATTTATATAAATGCATTATATTTCCCAGGGAACTTAAGAAAATTTCAATCCTCTAGTGATAGTGTAAATGACCAAGTAAATGCAAGAATTTTAAAAGTATACACAAACACACACACACACACACATACACACACACAGGCAAAAATTATGCCCAAATATAGTGTAAATGCATCACTTGAAAAAATGTGAAGAAACTTTAGTTTTTAAATGACTTCAATAAATATGTATAATCATTTTCAAACAAAATTTCTAATCCTGGAGATGATAATTCTATACAACTTTTTGAGTTGCTTCTGAAGAAAATCACGTCTATGAAAAGAAATGTAAAAGAAAAATAAGCAAGAGCCTTACTCTTTGCTCCCTTATCTACATCAGCTTACAGTAAGAATCTCTGTTAGCAATACAGATCCCCCCAATAATAGCTATATTGTATTTCCTATTTTCTTTCTTTTAACTTTTTAAATTTGACATATGAGTGAATTCATTTGCCATGTAAAATATGATGTTTGAAGTATTTATAGATTGTTGAATGTTCCATCACCTAATTGAAAAATGCATTACCTCACACAGTTAAAATTTTACAGTGAGAAAACTTACCATCCACTCTTTTTCAGGAACAGAATATAATGTCTCCAAATGTAGAACACTTAAACTTATTTCTCCTAAATATAACTGCATATCCTTTAACCAATATCTCTTCCAGTTTCTGGTAACCATATACAACTCTCAACATCTATGAAACCAATTGTTTTAGATTAAACATATGAGTGACATCATGCCATACCTATCTTAATTCACTGAACAAAATGTCTCCAGTTCATTCATTTATCTATTGATGTTCACATAGGTTGATTTTATGTATTTATTATTGTGAATCGTGTTAACTTTGAAATGTGAAATCTTTTGCATACAATTTAATATATATATATATATAATATATGTATACATACATATAATATATATATATGTATATATTCAATATTGGTATTGCTTTATAATATGGTATATCCATTCTTAACTTGGAGGGATATCCATTCTATTTTCTATAGTGGCTGTGCTAATTTACATTTCTACCAATAGAGTATAAGAGCTTCTTTTTCTCCACTTTCTCACCAAAATTTCTTTAGTTTTTCCAATAGCCATTCTAATAGTAGTGAAGATATATCCCATTGTTTTTATTTGTATTCAGTTATGATTAGTGATACTAAACACTTTTCATCTGTCAAGTTGTATGACTTCATTAGAGAAATGCATATTAAAATCTTTTGCCCATTTTTCCAGTTGTTATTTTTGCCTTGTATTAAAATTGATAAAATTATACAATGTAGCATACAATGCTTCTTACATTATGTTAACCCTTATAAATACTTCAATAAACCCATTCTGGGATGTTGATGTTGAACGTTAGTCAGCCAAATGTACCTATATCTAAAACTTTTCTTGAATCTGTATATATGATTTTAAATTTAGATCTTGATTTAAGATCTTAGTATTCTGAAACACTCTTCCATGAATTTGCTGAAGATTAAATAACTGCTAAAAACTCATATTCATGAGTACTATCAAATTTACCTAACACCAATAAATGAGAATCTCACTGCAGTCACTGTGATTCAGTGAGATGTGTCCTGAATATCATTATTCTCTTCCCAAATGGAGAGTAATGTGGTTTCCCTTATTTTCAATGTTATATGTACTACATGTCCCTAAGCACAATATTTTCCCTAGAGGTAGAAATACTTTTACTGGTTGCATTTCTAGATATGCATTTGATATTTTAAAATATCTAAACATTTTTAAGTCTGGTGGCATATTTTCAAGATTTCAACCATTAATTTTTCAACATGCAGTGCATGAGGATGAGAATTGTATATTTCATATGACTGCTCCCTCTCTCAAGTGCTATCTTTCAGTATATAAGGCACAGCTTGTGTAGCTAAAGCAGGTCTTTTACCTAACTCATTCAAATGAACAAACATGATGACTATTTTCTTTACTTTGATCAACTTTAAGGTTTCTTTCAGATAAATGAATCCTTTAATGACTTAATTTTGAAGTTCATATAAAAGGTGATCTTTAGGAGTTTCCCATATTCAATGCACAAATCTCAAAAATTACATTAATTTCACAGAATTCACTTTGCAAAAATGTCCATAAAACTTTCTTTTTCACCAATGTATACCTGGATTTCAATCAAAAAATAAAATAATACTTTCAGAAGTATTAAACAAATGAGATTTTTTAGTTCATGCATTGGTCTAGATTTTAGTTTGAAAACAAAAAGAAAAGGTATTAAGAAAAAATACATCTAAAACAGTATTGCAATTGTACATACACCATAGCCAATTCAAGTTGACACATCAAATTCTTAATTGTCCCAACAATCTGTATACATCACATTTAAAAATACACAGGATTTCTTGTATTATAGATATTTTGTAATGATTGTGTGTTTTTATATAAACTAATGCAGCTTAGAATACATTTTAAAGCATTTCTTATATAAATTAATCCTTTGGAAACAGAAGATGAATTCAAGTAGAAAAAAACATGGCTTATAAAGTACTTTTAAGTATAGTGAAATGTTTTCCAAAATGAGAATTGTATATTTCATATGACTGCTCCCTCTGTCAAGTGCTATCTTTCAGTATATAAGGCACAGCCTGTGTAGCTAAAGCAGGTCTTTTCCCTAAGTCATTCACAGGAACAAACATGATGACTATTTTCTTTACTTTGATCAACTTTAAGATTTCTTTCAGATAAATGAATCCTCAAGTGTCAGTTCACTAAATTTAGGAAAAAAACTAGAATATTTATAGCTATCCTATGGGTATTCAACTCAGGATGGAGAAAATCTTTAAAGAAAATATTTCCCTCAATATTAAGAAAACCTATATTTTAAACAACTACTAATGTTGAAAATATTAATTTTAAAATGCAGGTCAAATAGTACTTATCAAATAAAGGATAAATATAACTAGATAAAAAGAACCTAAAAATGCTTCATTGTCTTATCTAAAGTTATTACTCTGAGGACAATGAGTAATAAGTTTGAGAACAAAATAAACATTAGTGCTAGATACTTTTTAAGGTATAGTAAAATGTAGTAGGAGTAATCTTGCAATCCTAAGCCATTACAAGGTTCTAGCTCATTTGTCTATACAAGAAAAAAAGAGAAATTGGAAATTTCTATCATTGTTAATGATAGAAAGGAATTTGTTTAAAATGATAGGTAGCCCTATAAAGAAAATGTACAGAATGTTATGTCTTCACTTCTCTGTGTGGGGAAAAAACAAATTGTATTTTACTGCTCAAGCCTAGTAAGGGACCAATAAAGACAATGTCAGAGCCCCATGAAGCCTTAGAAAGAATTCACCTCATTCCTAGATGAGTTCTTGTAACCTGCAGAGTCGCCTTGACAACTGTCAGCACGGAGCACATGTGTTCTTTGTAGCTGAAGCATATCTAAGGGAGCTGCCTTAGATAATGAAGTAAAGAGAGATAGCTATGGAAGAGTAAGTTGCATTTCACCAACAATTTAGCAAGAGTGAAGTGTTCCATGTGGGAGTACAGAAGGAAAATATAAGTGTCCAAGGAGTCTAACAAAATGCTCTGAAAAAGAAGAAACAAGTGATTGGACTCTTGTCATGACAGATGGTTTTGAATATTCCTCAGGAGAGGACCACAAAAGACCCCAATAACTAGTATATAATTTTTTTGACTCTTGGTTTCAAAAAATTGTTTCCACCTGACCCTGGAAAAAGCAAAAACAACTTGGTGAATGAGGGGGGTGGGTAGGAGAGCAAGAAGGGGAAAGGGATATATCACGTGCCTTTCTGCACCATGAAAGCATAGATTGGATCAGTTCAAGAGAACAAGAGAAGATTTGAATTGGGGGGGGAAGGGTTGTCATGCTTTATAATATAAAAAGAGCTGAGTATGCTTGTAACAGGCAAATATATATATAATATATATATATATATATATAATTCATGATGACTTCAACAAAACCATATACATTATGATTCTGAGGAAATACAATCAAAGTAATGGTATATTTCGAAAGTTTACTAGAGACATTTTATAACAGTGGACACTAAAATACTTAAAATCATATTGTACTAGCTAGTAGATCAACATGAGGAAAATTTCTGCTAGTTAAACTGACAGAAACTTAATACCATCATCTGTGGGCAGAGTATAATTTTTTTCTGTTGACCTATTCATGAAGAAACTCATCACGTTTGAATACAGTAATACACTTTGATAGAATTTAGATATATTGCTTTGTAAGAGTCTCACAATTTAAATATGAATAACTCATGTTCCTATCACAAAAAACACTGCAAAACAAATATCACCAATGTTGCTTCATTAAATATTTAAAATGAGGCATCTTTAATATTGTCAGAAAGGTTTCATAATGATACAGCTATATATGGTTAATAAATACCTTTGTTCAGCAATTTCTTTATATTTAATACAAGAGCCTCAACTTAACCCTTTAGAGGGAAAAAAGAAAATAACACTATGTTTGACCTACTATATATACCCTATGGTTTATTAGTTTATTTCTAAAACTTAATTTTATACTCAAATCTGAAAACTATTATTTTTAGTAAGAAGAATGAAAAGAAAAATATCATTAAAACAAACTCAGGAAATCAGGAGTAAATGTGAATGCTTACTCATACTATTGATATAATGCCACATATTATAATTTCCTTAATGGTCTATGATTCATAATTAGTGTTTTTATACTTTTATAATATCTAGATATGTAATTTATACTTATATGTCTTATAGAATCATTAATTAGAATATAGTTTGCCAAGTCACTGATTTTTTTGATTAAAATATATAGAAAATAAAAGATAGGTTTAAAATAGAGTATAAAGATGAATGTATAAATAAACATGAAAACTTGGCAAAAGAGCAAAATTATGAATCATTACCAATACTATGCCTAAAATATGTAATATAGAAATACTGATATTTACTTTTTCTATTTTTTTTTTTGGTCAATAGCAGGGCATTCAACCACTGAGCTATATTACCAGTACTGTGTTGTATTTTATTTAGAGACAGGGACTCACTGACTTGATTAGCGCCTTGCCATTGCTGAGGCTGGCTTTGAACTTCAGTCCTCCTACCTGAGCCTCCTGAGCCTCCTGGATTACAGGTGTGAACCACAGAGCCTGGCTGATAGTATTTTTTAAACCCCAGCACCTATAAAAAGCCTTGTTTTCCTTCTTTTTTTTTGGTAGCACTGGGGATTGAACCCAGGGCCTTGTGCATGCAAAGCAAACACTCCACTAATTGAGATATACTATATGAAAAAATATTGAACATAACTAGCAATTACAGAAATGCAAATCAAAACTACTCAAGATTTCATCTCACTTCAGTCAGAATGGCAGCTATTAAGAATACAAACAACAATAAGTGTGAGTAAAGATGTGGGTGGAAAGGCACACTCATACATTGCTGGTGGGACTGCAAAATGATACAACCAATATGGAAAGCAGTATGAAGATTCCTTGGAAAACTTGGAATGGAACCACTGTTTGACCCAGCTATCCCATTCCTTGGTTTATATCCAAAGGACTTAAAAACAGAATACTACAGGGACGAATCCACATCAATGTTTAGAGCAGCACAATTCACAATAGTTGAATTGTGGAAACCAACCTAGATGCCCTTCAGTAGATGAATGGATAAATAAAATGTGGTAGATATACACAATGGAATATTAGTCAACATTAAAAGAGAATAGAATCATGGCATTTACAGGTAAATGGATGGATTTGGAGAATATTATGCTAAGTGAAGTCAGCCAATCCCAAAAATCCAAATGTGGAATGTTTTCTCTGATATGTAGATGCTGATTTGTAATCGGGATTTGGGCGGGGGGGGGGGCAAGGGAGGAATAGAGAAACTTTAGATAAAGCAAAGGGAAGGCAGGGGAAAGGAGAGAGCATGGGGGTAGGAAAGATAGTGGTATGAGGTTGATCATTACCTGAAGTACATGTATGAAGACACAATGGTGTGACTCTATTTTACGTACAACTAAAGGCATGAGAAATTGTGCTGTATATAAGTACTATGAATTGAAATGTATTTTGCTGTCATGTATAACATATTAGAATACATAAATATTTTTTAAAAGCCTTCTTACTTTTCTAAATATTTCCCAAATTCTTCTCTATCTCTTTCATTATAATCAAATTTTCCTCCCCAAGGAGTTACCAAACCATGCCTCCTGCCTTGCCAACTGATTTCTCACCTGGAGCTTTCCTCTTCAAAATGCATCCTGCACACTAGAAAGGGGCTAGCATGGTGGGATGCCATTTAGGAGAGTACTGCAGAAATCTGGGTGGAAGGTGAGGGTGGATTTGATTAAAAGTTTAAGAATACAAATACACTTGAATGTATTTATAGCCAAGTTGACAAAACTTATAAATGATTGCCCTCCAACTCCAAAATATAGTGCTACCTGAAACAAATAAAAAACTTGCTTACTTTTGAATAATTTCAATAATATAGTTCCTATCTACATGTCTGTCATTATTTTCCACATTTTGTTGTGATTTTATCTTCATTTTATTCACAAAAATCTCCCTAGTCATCCGTTGGTTTGATTATGTCCCTTACCTATCCTTCAACCTTCCCTGTCTTGTATCCACATTTATCCTTAATAGTGCAATAGTGCAACTGATGCCTTCTATCTTCCACAAATATTGCTCTTCAAGCAGTTATAAATACTATCTTAATTAAACAAACAGCATAATGTATAGGATTCTATTATTCATTCATTTGTCCAGTTTTAATGTTGTCAACATTAAAATTATTGCAGTGATCCAAGTGTAAAACAAATAAGAAATGCAAAAGAGTTTTCTTTTCATACTTTCGCCCAATATGATGGAGTAGAAGTGACTCTGTTTCAAACAGAATTTTCTAATCATAAAAATTCTATTAAATGTATTTTGTTTAATTGGTTTTAAGAATCAGAAATATTCATTGAATGTGACTTACATGCATTAGTGTAAGATATGAATCGGAGAAATACTAAAACATTCAAATTCATTTAGTAAAAATTAACTTCTGGATTAGATATATTTACAACATGATCTCTTTCAGGTAATAAAGATACCCTCAACATGGTGAAGATGAATTAACTGTAAATTTGGTGGGCTAAGAAAGAAAATTGTATCGTTCTTTTTATGAAAATTCCTGGAACACTTTTCAAATGATTGTGCAGGGGAAAAATTGAGTTCTTTTTAAATAATTGACTGAACTTTTTTTCTGATTGTTTAAAAAATGATTGGTTAACAGATGTACATTCAACAATTAAAAATAGTTCAGATTTTGTACATGGTAAAAGATACAAAGAGACCTCTTAACAAACAGGACCCACAGATAGGAAATAAGCACAAAATGTTATTGTGGAATTAGAAAGTAGAATCAGTATTACCAGAATCTGGGTAATGTGATGGGAGAAGAAAGGGTGGAAGAGTATAGTTAAAGTGTACCAAGGTGCAGTTATACAGGAAGAATAATTTCCAGTGTTTTTTCAAATAGTAGGGTAGCAAGAGTTAACAATAATGCATTGTATACTTAAAATAGCTAGGTGAAGTGTTTTTTATGTTTTCATCACAAGGAAATAATTTTAACACAATTATTACTTTTCTTTATTTAATCATTACACTTTGTATACATGTGTTGAAACATCATGCCTTACTCTATGGAAGATGTGATATTTATGTATGTCACACATAACTTTAAATACAAGTTTATATAATTAGTCATAAAAGAAGTTCAAATAAAGCCATGATGAAATATCATTATATTCCTGTTGTAGTTGACAAAATAATATAGCATGAAAATTTTTGATGATCATGCAGAGAAATTATATTACACTCTCCTAATTGGGGAGAATTTAACTGATATAATCACTCTGAAAAATAGTTTGACACTTTCTTTAACATCTAGACATAACTACCATATGACACATCAATTACTATCTTTTTGTTTGTGTGTTTGGTTTTGGTGGTTGGAATTGAACACAGGAGTCTCTTACCACTGAACTATTGAACTACAACCCCAGATCTTTTTATTTATTTATTTACTTTGAGATAGGGTGTTAGTAAGTTGCTGATGATCTCACTACATTGTTGAGTTGGTCTCACACTTGAGATCCTCTTGTCTAAGCTTTCTGTGCACACCCATGCCTGGCTAATATCTTTTAATGAGCATTTATCTAAGAGAAATCAGAATTTGACTGGAGAAAAACCCATACACAATTCTTCATAGCAACTTTATTTATAATAGCCCCAAACTGCAAACAATTAAATTACCTTCCGATAAGTGAATGGATAAACGAACTGGGGCTTTACATACAATGTGGTACTACTTAGCCAAAAAAAAAAAAAAAAACTATTGATATTGACATATAAAAAGAGATTGCATGCTTATTATCATATGATTATATTTACATAATGTTCTTAAAATGGAAAATTACATGGATGTGGAAAAAGAATTAGTGGTTGCCAAGGGATAAGAATAATAAGGGGAAGTTGTAGGGATGGCACAAGTGAATTGCTTTTCATGATGGGATAATTTTATGTATTAACTGTAGGGATCATCACACAAATTTACACATATGACAAAGGGCATAAACTAGAGGTACAACCCATAAAAATATCAGTTTTAAAATTTTATATTGTGCAAGAATTATTCAAGCTAGAACCATTGATTGAAAAATTGATGCTGGGTGGCAAGGCACACACCTGTTATCCCAGTGGCTCAGGAGGCTGATACAGGATGATCACAAGTTCTAAGCCAGCCTCAGCAACTTAGCAAGACCCTCAGCAATTTAGATAGACCCTGTCTCAAAACAAAAAATAAATAAAAAGGCTAGGTATGGCTCAGTGGTTAAGTGTCCCTGGGTTCAGTACCCTGTACCCAAAAAAAACAAAAAGTACAAAAGAAAAATTAAACAGTTCACATAAACTTTCAATGCTCTTTGCAAAGATTGAACAATCTAAAATTATTTCAAATTGGAAAATAATTATATGATATATATATATATATATATATATATATATATATATATATATATATAGAGAGAGAGAGAGAGAGAGAGAGAGAGAGTAAACTGGTGTTTTGGGGAGACATTTAAATAAAAGAATTATTTTTTTTCTAGTACTGGAAGCTTCAAGTCCAACACCAAGGTTTTGTCAGGTTTGTTTTTCTAAGACCTCTGCCCTCTGCTTGTGGATGTCTGCCTTCCTTCTCACTGCTTCCTCAAGTCGTCCTTCCTCTATGCACATGCATCTTTGGTCTCTGATACCCAAATTTCCTCTTCATATAAAGACATCAGTCTTCTTTTATTATGAACCTCATTTTAACTCAATCATTAATTTAATGAACTTATTTCCAGATACGATCACATTCTAAGCTACTGTAGGTTTAAATGTCTTCCATATAAAAATAGCAAAATAGCATTAAGTATTATTGTTGCTACACTTTGATGGAGGGGTCTTTCTCAAATGCACACCTATATATGTTACTTAGTAATATTTGAAGATTTTTTTTCACAGCTTGAACAAATATTCTAAAAAGCCATGTAAAAAAAGTTTAGCTAGAAACATATTGTCAGAGAATTGTTTATTAGATTAAAAATAAATTATATGACTAACATTGAACAATTGGTAAATTTATAATCTGAAGCACTTAAATATTGACAGGAATTTACTGATATGAAATTCAGTTTATACAAGATTATATTTACAGTATATCAGATTAGTGTAAGGAATGAACCAAATTCCATTTTTCAAAGATCCAGAGAGAGAAACAGAAAAAAAGACAAGCAACAAACTAAAACCACTGGTGACAGTGATTTTCTAGAAAGGTTGGAGAAATAATTGTTATTTTCACATTTTTCTTATGTTTTAAATTTTCCTATAATTTACATATTATTTTATAGTTAAAATGGATATGATGAATCTCAAACATACATGTGATTCATGATTTCTGCCCAACATGAGTCACTCTAATACATAAATATGAGGGAAAAAAATTCTCAATACCAGTCATTTTCACTTTTGCTTTCTTTGCAATCTTTATTTATATTGATATTATTTAATACTGTATCTATAATTAAACATTTGTATTTTTATGTCAGATATAAAATATTTCAACTTACTCGTGTAATTTGTATCATTAATATTATAAATCTTAAATAAGCAATTATTTACTTAATGTTTTCCTATTGTATATATTTTTATTCCTTTTTTTTCTGTAAGAAATCCTCATTCACCAAATTAGTGCTTAGGTAAAGTTGCAAAAATTATACTTTTAGATTAAAAAAATATTTAATGATTTTGATGGAGCCACAAAATTACTTTTCAAAGAGATTCCACTAAATTCATTGAACTGGTATTAATTTGATCATCATCCAAGAGCATTATTTATATGATTTATATATATATATATATATATATATTCAACTAATTTAGCAATATATATTGTTAAATTAGTTGAATAAAATGTCATCTGTATATTTTATTTGTACAAAGAACTTTTGCTTCAGGTTCATTATGTTTATTTATTGTTTCTCTGGTACAAATTGTTTTTTCAGGTCAATTTTCGTACTAATATTTTTTAAAGAGGTATGAGCTATAAATATTTAGATGTTTAAAATATTTTATAGACATAAAAATATAAAATATAATCATTACTAAATATATACAAATAAATAATTTCCTATAAGGAACTGACATAGTTCTAGTGCCATATTAACCAAAGAATTAAAAATGCACTAGAATAGAATTCTGTTTCTGTTTTTGTATTGTAGCAGAGACTTCACACTTGTTTAGGTTTTGTCCTAGTTACACATTCATTGCAAGAGTTTATGAAACAATCATTAAAAACAGTCACACAGACTGTCACAATCTTGCAAATTTGTATAATATAGAAGACTGAAGATAACTAGATCAGAGTTTTATACTTTATTATGCTACCTTTTTTATTTGAAATTTTTCCTAATTATTAAAATTGATTAGGTATGGAAGGAAGATTAGAGTGTATGTAATCCTAACATTTTATTGTTACAGATAAATAAAGAACCCAGACACTTTAGAAAATATATATCAGGTGGAATAACTGATTTTATGCAAAATCTAAGAGCAAAGGAGTTCTAACTTCCATTCTATTATCTTGTCTACTATACATTTAGCAACTTAATATTTTTAAAATGCAAGCAGTTCTCTCATTTTCTATTTATTTGTTTAATGGTACTGAGAATTGAACTCAGTGCCTTGTACATGCTAGAAAGCACTCTGCCACTGTGCTAATGTGCATTTCTATATGTGTGTATGTGCGTATGTGTGTGTTGCTGGGAAATTAACCCAGGTCACTCTCTGAACTAAGCTAGGTCCTCATCCCTTTTTTATTTTTATTTTGAGAGACAGGTTCTAAGTTGTCCAGACCAGTCTCAAGTTTCTGATCCTCCTGCTGCAACCTCTAGAGTAACTGAGAGAACAGACATGTGTCACCATACCACTCAAGACTGATTGTTTATACTATAATTGGAAATCACAAATTAATCCTTGTATTTTAACTGTGGAATTCTTAATTAACTAACAAAGTCATACCAGACCTAAAACATTTAATTTTCATTGCAAATACTGTATTACTTAGAGTAAATGAATGATATTTTCCTCTTTTTCTTTTCTGGAAGATGCATAGAAACCCAGTTATAAACATCAGAAATATTATGGAAATAATTATTATTCTTAGATATGAATGCTGCATTAGATCTTGAAACTTCTACTACTATCTGCTTATGCAAATCTTGTTTGAAAAGCATGATTACTTATACAGACACTTATTTCTAAATAAGTCTGATATATGTCTCACATATTAGAAAATTCCTAAAAATGGAATTGAATTGAATTTTAATGACTTTAGGGATAGAACATTTTAAAATTATAGTAATTTGTTTACAGAATTTTAAAAATTACTTAGTTGTCTTGGCATAAAAATAATCAATGGATTAATCATCAATTTTCCCAGAAATAAATAATAAATACTATTGGAAAGAGTTATATTACAATAAATCCTAATTTTGTACCAGGAAGTAAATTCTTGGGATTATTTATTTCCTTTGCTAGCCAGGCCAGATGCTTAATCTGTAACACACAGGGGAATGTATAATTGTGTGCACTCAAGTAACAGTTCTTCCTAAGCTCCTGCATAGTGAAATAAAAGTTAAACTTCAGTTATCTTGGTATTTGGTTGTTATTTCAGATTGCAATAGTTATATTTCAGTAACAAGTAGTTTGCAAGTAGTTTACTGAAAGTTGTTGTTAAGTTCTTTGCTAGAATAAATTACAATGAATTTTTTGCTCAATTTATCCTGTCTCTGAAGTTTGTAGGTTTTAATCCAACACCGTTGAGAGGTGACCATTTTTTCAGAAATTACAACTATACATGATAGTAATATTTCTGTCAAACATGCATAGGCAAAACATAATGAAGACCACAGTCATGGTAGGTGCAGAGGAAATGCAAAGCATAATATGTGCAAAAGATAGTATAGGGGCATTTGATTTTGAAACAGAGTGGAATGGCTACACATTATGCAATGAGATTTTTAGTATAGGGGCACTTGATTTTGAAACAGAGTGGAATGGCTACACATTATGCAATGAGATTTTTCAACTTTTAAGATGAGGAAGCTGAGACTCAGAGATTGTGTTGTAGAATCCAACTACAACTTAAATGTTCTCTTTATGAATCCAGTGGAAAATAATCCATCAGGGAAAGTTTCGGGCTAGAGCCAGAGATCTATGAATAAATCACAAATACAAAAAAGAGCTCCAAATCTGTAAAAAAAAAAAAGATAGAATAAAGTACACAATTATGAGAACAATTCATGTTTGTTGGATGGAGAAGGGAAAGCAAGCAACAGAGGAATATTTTAAAATTATGCTTATAGATTTTGCAGTTCTAAATGACTCTGGAAATATTTCAAAGTCTCTTCTTTCCATGTTTAACTTACATGAGATTATTAGAAAACATAAAATTAATTAATTTTATTAATGCATTTTCTTTGAAACAATTGAAGTGTGATTTTCCTCATTTACTGATGCCTGGATAGTGAAAGTAGCTGCAATATTTGTTGCTCCGAACTTTGCCTTTGTTTACATACATTTTGTTTTTCATCAGCCATTAAAGTATGATGTTATGTTGTCTTCTAGGCAAAAACAAAATAATATTTTGTTCAGAGAGCCCCATCTGACCACAACTGAGAGTATTTAGGCATGACTTTGCATTTTAGCCTCCACAAGGCAAGGAAGGTAGGATAAATTTAGATAACTCTTTCAGAATCATGTGCCTGTGCCCTTGAAATTTATGACTTGCCCTATTAAACAATTTCTTCTGTTAATGTATATGACTTGAAATTTCAAATATCATAGAATTAATCTTCAAAGTCTATGCCTTTGAAATCACAATTCCAAGAGCCATTGGAATTTTTCCTTAAATGTCATGAGCTGGAATTTTTATTTCAGTTTTATACCTCAGAAATTCTTTCTTAGAAAATTGATAATAGGAGTATCTACCCCTTCCAGATATTTTCTTAACTTCTTGAAAATTTCTCCATGGAAAACAGGAAAAGAGTTTTCAAAGTAAAGTAACACAGTTTGATAAAATCTTATGTTGGATATGCATTAACATATGTCACAAATTTTGGACATTAACATGAATTTTAGAGATTATTAAGGGATTGTTTCATCTTTTAATATAAAGTTAATAATAATAGTATTTCTCTATACTTATCTGTGACTCAGTCTTCAACTGCTCCTGAGGAGAAAGACCATGAAATCTGACTCATTCAGATACTCAGTATTTATTTATTAAGGGCTTACTATATGACAGGTAATATTTTAGACTATGTATATTCCAAAACAAACAAACAAAAAAGGGCTATGGTAATATTAAGTAAAGTAAACTTCTAACAATTTGAAGAATCATTATTTTGGGCATTAGCAAAAATAGTAAATGAAGTTAAAATATGTCAAATGTTGACAGATAACTAGAGTTAAGAGTTTTCAGTCTATACATATTTTCAAAATTTAAGAGTGCTTCAGATACTTTCATATTAACACATGAATATTCAACATCAAAATTCATAGTATCTGGCATACTTACTCAGTATAATTTTATTAATTGCATGGGCAGTAGGATGACAGAATTAATCAGTGACAGGGCCAGAATACTGAGTAATTTGAATGAGAATGTTGGAATTAGATCATTAGCAGTCTGCCTTTTTTGCCTAATGACAGGGTATCCACTGCAATTAGTGACAAAGAAGAGAGTAATCACATATTCAGCCGAGGGCAGTATTCAATTTCACATAGTGTACATAATAGGAAATGCTAAGGGAAAAAAGGATGTAGGAAGAAATTCAGTTAATAGAGAATGCTAGTAGAATTTATTTAGTTGCAATTTGTTTTTAATGGATGAAAAACCTACAAAGTCCCCCTTGCTACGGACATTCCTGTTGGTTGTCAACAAAAGAATCATCTCCTTTCCTAAACAGATTTTGAGTATTTTGAACTTCAACAGTGGTTGCATTTGTGTTGTTTATTTCTCATTAGCTCATGCTTTCCTGGGAGACTTGACCTTCAAGGATGGCATCACTGGGCCCTAGGCTTCTGGTTTGCTCTTGCACTTTAGGGTAATGCATTTTAGGAGAGGAAGAGGGAGCAATGCATTTTAGGAGAGGACGAGGGAGTAAAAAAGGGTGCTAATATTTTTTCCAAGCTTTCTCCTTCAGGAGACAGGAATTTGGGCTCTTCCAAACTTAAGGCAATTCTTTTTGGATTAATTAATTACTCCCTGTTCTTGCCACTTGACACCTAGAAGCAGTAGTAATTCCCCCAGCACTGGGTGACTCAGTGTTGACTTTTTATATCCTTTTTATAGTACTTCCTCACTCTTCTAAATTACCCATCTTGAATATTCCATTTCTATCCTATCAGGCCTCTGACACATAGTATCCTGTAGTGAATTTGGATCAACAATGTAAATACAGAGAAAATATTGGAGATGAGAAAAAACTTTACCTGCCGCAGTCTGGCTGCAACAAAATAACCAAGGTGGTGGGGGGTGACGAGCAACTTGTGTAGATTGATACAGCAGGAGTAGGAGCTGGGAGCTGTTTATTGAAGGACAGGAGGGGTATATATACATTACACACACTTATCTTAATTAACATAAACTAGATACAGCAGTCAGTCATTAAGGAATCTCCATCACCCTAATGGCTCGCTGGCATTACTTCACAAACCACTCCCTCTGGCAAAATGCCAGGCGCCATCTTGACTTGTTTACAGACCCTAACATTTACCCATTCTAGTTGACACCTTACAGCTTCCTTTAAGCTTATTGCATTTATTTTTCCTTTGTATTCAGAAGAATTATCATTCTGATTGTGTCATGCATATTTGGAAAGGAAATGAGAGATAGAGAGGCACTGTATATGCTCCTTTTCCAGTATAAAACATTGCAGTGATGCTTTACCATATAAACATTCATTAAATAAGTAATTATAGAGGATCCATGGTCACTAACTAGAATTTCCCCAAATATTACATTTTGTTCAAATTATATTACTTGATCGCATAGTCCAGAAACAAAGAAAGCATTTCACTAAACTCATATCATTTTATATAGAAACCTAATTGCCACCTAATTTGCAGGTTATAACAGATAACCAGTACTTGTAAAAAAAAAAAAAAAAAGAGAGAGAGAGAGAGAATAGAAAACAAAAATAAACATTTTAACTTCTAAATATAATCAAAATACAAATTATCATTTACAGTTTTCATATTTTGTAAGCTTTAGTTGGAACTCCATGTATTATTTATAAAATGCTATAGAAAAATTAGATTTAATACAAAATATTTTAGAATAACAGAAATATTAACTTCAAATGTCTTAGGGTTATTTGGTCCCTTAATAGGCACATTATTTTAAGAAATCTATTGATTCAAAAATGGCATATTATAAATTTATTCATAATTAAGAATTCATAACAATTAAGCCCACCCTGTAAACCTCCTTGACAGTTATTCATACATGATTGCATTTAAAAATTTTAACATAGTAAAGGATAATTTCTGAGTTTGTGGTTCTGTGATACTGGTTCAAAGATGCCTGTGATACCATAAAAATTAAGCAGAAGTCAACCATTCTGTTTGTGCTACTGTTTAGTCCTATGGTATTTCTTTTTAATCCCAAGTAACAAAGTGACAGTATATTCTCAGAATAATTTGATTATAAGAAAAGAGCAATAATAGTAAATGTTTGGAACTTGACACCATCTAATAAGGGAAATAAATTTTTAAATAAACTTAAATTTATTTAAAAGAGATACTTATTTAAAATAAATTTAAATTTTAATTTTAAAATAAATTTAAATTCCCAATATAAAGAAAATTCTGAATACAAAGAAAAATAAATGCAAAGCTAGAATATTTTCTCTGATATGCAGAAGCTAATCCAAAATAAGGATGGGGGGAATAAAAAAAGAAAGAACAGAAGAATGATCATTGGTGTAGACCAAGGAGAATGAAGGAAGTGGGAGAGCTGAGATAGAGAAAGACAGTGGAATAAGTCTGACCTACCTTTTATATATATATATATACCATTGTGAATCTCACCATCTTGTACATCCACAAGACACTAATTTAAAAAACTATTAAGTCAATAGCAAAAAGACCAAAAGAGTAGAAGGAAGGGAACGGGGAAGGGAGAAGATCAGGCAAAGAGGAAGTACAGGGACTGAATTAGAACAAACTAGATTCCATGCTTTTTTGTCAAAATGATTCCTAATGTCATGTATAACTAAAAAAATAAAATAAAAAATAAAAAGGCAAGAAAAATTACTTTCTTCTATAATCATCTTTATACAGAAATGGTATAGAGTCATCATAAATCTATAAGATCTTGAACATTCAAATACCAATATTGTGTAAATGATAAATTATACACACCTTAGGTATGAAAGGTTCACCTGTTTTACCATATGACTCTTTAAACACTATGTTTTTATTCATTAAGCTCAATTTTTAAAAATAAGTTTAATTCTGCCAGACAAGAGATTTTTAAATACCAAACAAAATGTTAAGAAATATATGTATTTCAAGCCTTCTAATATGACATTTGTTTTACTCTCATAGTTGTTAAAAACATAATCATTGAACCTTCCATTCTTATATCAGGTAATATATTAACATGGTCAAAAGTATGTTTGATGCTGGAGAATAAACCAAGGGGTGTTTTACCAATGATCAACATCCCAAAACCTTCTTTTAAATTTATTTTATTTTGACACAGGATCTCATTAAGTGCGGAAGCTTCCCTCAAACTTGAACTTGCCATCCTGCCCCCTCAAACCTTCAGAATCTCTGGCAGTACAGGCATGTGCCACTGTACCCAGCTCAAAGGATTCTTTTGCTTAGATCTTTACAAGCAACATAAAAAATGGATTAAAGTTGATTTTGCACAACTAAATAAGATTTTCCATTGATCAATAAATGGATTTATGTTTCAATCTTGAGAGAAAATTATTCATTTCTATTTTATTTAGATTACATTTAATTTTAATTCACACAAAAAACCATACAAATAGAATGTATTAATGAGGTAGTAAAATATTTTGATACATGCATAAATTATGTAATGTTAAAGTTAGGTTAAGCAAAATAATCCTAATCCATCATTTTTTTTAATTTTATTTTTTTTATTATTTTTATTTATATATGACAGTGGAATGCATTATAATTTTTATTTCACATATAGAGCATATTTTTTCTTATCTCTGGTTGTATACAAAGTATATTCACATCAATTCATATCTTTACACATGAACTTTGTGGAATGTGATGGACATTATTATCCATTATTATCCATCATTTATTTTAGTAAGAACTTTCAAATTTTTCATCTTCCTTTTTGAAATATGTAGTACATATTTGTCATCTATAGTCACACTATTATACAATACCAACTCATAACTTCTTGCTGCTATCTGACTGTCATATAATACAAACTGATCAACCTTTGCTCATCCTTGAGGTTCCTTTATTCTTGAACCATTCTATCAACATTTTTGATATCATCTTCTATTTTTAGATTCCATATATGAGTGAGATCATGTGGCACTTATCTTGCTGTTCCTGACTATTTCATTTAAAAATGATCTCCAATTCAATCCATGTTATCACAAATGACAGGACTTCATTGTTTTTATGGCTTAACAGTATTCCACTGTGTATGTGTATGTACTTTTTGCTTTATCCATTCATCAGTTGATGGGCATTTAAGTTGTTTTCATTTCTTGTCTATTATAAATAGTGATACAATGAACCTGGAAATGCAGATGTCTTCAACATACTAATTTCATTTCCGTTGTACATGTACCAGAAATGAGATTGCAGGTTCGTACATATAGGAGTTCTATTTTTAATTTTTGATGAGTTTGCATACAGTTTTCCATAATGGTAGAACTAACTTACATATTCACACCACCAATGTGCAAGTGTTTGTTTTCTCCACATCCTTGTCAGGACTTGCTATCCTTAGCCTGATAATAGACATTCTTACTAAAGTAAGAAGATATCTCATGTTGGTGTTGATTGTATTTCCTTATGATTATTGACATTAAATACTCTTTATAAAAAGACACTTGTATGACTTAATGTCATGAGAAATGTCTATTTAGAGCTTTCACCTATTAATTTTTGTTGATATTGAGTTTTTGGAATTCCTTATAAATTCTAGATATCAACTCTGTATTAGGTTACAAACATTTTTTTACCATTTCATAGGTTGTCTTTTCCCTGCTGTTTTTTTTCTGTTTAAAGCATTTTTGTTTGATGTAATCTGATTTGTCTATTTTTGCTTTTGTTTCCTATACTTTTAGAACTTATAAAAAAATATTGTTCTATTCCACTTACATGAATCACTTCCCCTATGCTTTATTCTAGTAGTTATTATATTTTTAAAGCATTCAATTTAAGTCTTTAATCCATTTAAAAATATATTATCTCATGAGAGGAAAGGATCTAGTTTCATCCTTCTGTTTGTGGCTATCCAATTTTCCCAGCACCTTTTGTTGAAAAGACAGTATTTTTTTCCAATAAGTATTATTAGCACCTTTTTGAAATATTAGTTGGCTATAGATGTGTGAGTTTACTTCTAGGCTTTTTCTTTATTGTGTTCCATTGGTCTGTGTGTCTGTTTTATACTAATAGCACAATGTCTTGATTACTGTAGCCTTCTATATTTTTAAGTTAGGTAATGCAATGTCCCTTGCTTTGTTACCTTTGTTGAAGATGGCTTTGGTTGTTCAGAGATCTTTTGAGGTTTTGTATACATTTTAAGATTATTTTGTCTAATTCTTTACAGTCATTGATATTTTGATAGGGATTACACTGACTTTTCAAATTACTTTTGATACTATGAAAATTTTATATAGAATGTCTTTCTACTTTTTTGTGTTCCCTTCCATTTCTTTCATCAGTGCTTTATGTTTTTCATTGTAAATATATGTTTCCTCTTTGGTTAAAATTGTTCTTCAGTATTTTAATATTTTTGTAGTTATTGTTAATAAGATTGCTTTCTTAATCTCTAATTCAGATAGTTCACTATTGGAATATAGCAATGTCACTTATTTTTATATGTCAATTTTGTATCATGCAATTTATCTGAATTAATTTATTTGTTTTAATATATTTTGGACAGAGTCT
Organism: Urocitellus parryii; assembly: GCF_045843805.1. Classification (NCBI taxonomy): domain Eukaryota; kingdom Metazoa; phylum Chordata; class Mammalia; order Rodentia; family Sciuridae; genus Urocitellus; species Urocitellus parryii. The sequence continues at coordinate 1,704,548 of NW_027554094.1, read as the reverse complement.
GAGGTTTTCTTTATACAAGATCATGTCATCTACAAAGAGAAACCATTTAGCATTCTCTTTCCAATTTTGGTTGTCTCTTATTTCTTTTTCTTGATGGATTTCTCTGGTTAGGTCTTCTAGCACTGTGTTGAATAAAAGTGGTGAAAGTAGTCATGCTTGTCTTATTCTAGTTCTTAGATTTCATCTTTTCTACATTCAGCATAATGTTAGCTCTTGGCTTACTACAAAGGAAGATTATTTTTTAAATTCCATGCTTATTTTCTAAAATAAATGTAAACATTTAAGTATTGATAAGATCTGGTTTTCATATTATCATAACTTAAAATTTTTTATAAGGTTGTTATCAGGTTGAATTATGCAATATGCATAACCACAGAACTTATTGAAATGTGTCATTATGGCACAACTCTGTGAAACATGGGCATTCTGAAAGCAGAAAACAAATGAAGTCTCATATATGTATGGGGTCCAAGGTTCAATAAATATACTGAAGCTAGAATAATTATATCTTAGCAATAGATTCCATATTCCATATAGCACCATATGGAAGAAGAGAGAGTAAAAGATAATTTCACCTTTCTAGTTGGAACATCTCAGTGAACACCATCAAATGAGAGAGAAAACATGGTGCCCTCATTTACAAGAATATTTAGTTTTTTCAAGAGATTTCATCTTAGAGTTTATAATGCAATACAAAATGAATATAGTTTTACTTACTGGAATTAGTTAACTAAATATTTGTCCATATTGTATCTAACTTTTTAGGCAAGTAATACATAGGTCTTGAAAATATGAAATTGGATATATGTAAGTAGCATAAAATACGTAGTTGACAAGAGGGGGTTAAATGAAATAGGAATCCTCTTCCATTCAATTATTTGAATGCTTAATTAAGATGAAAAATGGGTTCATCCTCCAGGATCACAATGATATTGTCAAGACCTATAGATATTTAATGTTTTGAGAAAGTTAATGTCCTATATAAAAGTCAATCACAGAGGGTTTTATGAATCTTTCATGCAGATAATAAGTACAAATTCACATGGAAGCTGCAATCCAGGCAATCCTTAAACAGATAAAAATACCTACTCTCAATATATCAATGTAACCATAAAAATTAAAGACATTTTCATTAATTTTTCATGATTTTAATCAGATGTGTTTGTAAATATCTTTATGTCTTAAAATTAAACTAGGTATTATCAAATCAAAAATCTTCAACATATAATAAAACTTTCTTTATAAGTTCACTATCTGTAAATGCTTATAAAATCCTGTGTCAAGAACCTTTCAATTAAAAGAGATAATCTCTAGTACATACTTCATTTAAGAATAACTAGAAAATCAGGCCACCTATCTTGTGTCGAAAGAAGAATATATTTCATTAGACACAAAATAAATTGTTAGACAGTGATGTTGTTTCAAACTGGTTAATACATTGGGGACAAATCTAAGAATACTATATTTAATTATGTGCTAAATATGTACATTTGTGGATGGTAAAGTTCATAATCATCGTTAACAAAAAAGTGTGGAGATCTGGAGGCTCAACAGCAAGCCTACCAATATGAAATATTTTAGGTACTAATTTATGAAGCTGTAGTTCATCCTGAGGGATGGCATATAAACCAACAGATTGAGACCAAAATGCTGGGAACAGAATACATTCATTAATCTGCAAATAATTGTTTTACCTTGTTTGGTTATAAAATTAAGACATCCTTGATGTCTGTTTTAAATCATGTTCCTTAGAAGCATAGTTTGTGACAGCAGTTCCCATTTGGGCACTTCATCAGCAAAATGTAAACAGGTCAACAATAGCATATACAAATCTCTCTTTCCTTTCTATTGCTTCTAACTTGTAAATATTTTTCAATTTGATGTCATCATTTTATCTCCACAAATCTGTCTAATTTAGTCTCTAGGTTTGACTACAGCATTTGCCTTTTAGCTTCTGCCCTCGAAATGCCATATCCCAGTGGGTTATTTTCATACAAAACTGACTATTTCTTTTAAACCTCAAATAAAATTTATTTTTTAAAATATTTTAAAAATATTTTTTCTCAAACCCAATTGCCCAAATCCCTGGATCCTAAATATATTAAACTTTAGAAACAAATGCATTCAAGCTGAAGCCCAGTTTTCTGTACAATTATCCCTGCTTTCTTCAGTATCTCAAGTTTTTGATGGGAAGTGAGTGTATTTTCCATCACTAAATGTGCATAGTTTTGCACAGCACTCAAAAATATTTGCTGAGGGATACTAATTATTTAAGTGCATTGAGAAAAGGGTGCATTTTGTTATAATTTAAATTTGTTTTCAAATCTTATTTTGGGCAAAATAACACAAATTACTTTAAATAACACCATTTCTTCACCTGTAAGGAAAAAAAAATCCTTTGATTTATATTTAATGACTATGTAAGCTATTCAAAATTAAAGGCATTAGATAAGTAATAAATATGTTTTATTTCTACCTTTCTAGAGTAACTTGTATAGCAGTGATCACACAGTATGAGTTCATCAAATATTGTAGCCTTGGCAGATGGCTCTATGTTTTATTTGTTTTCTTTTATAATTATTTCTTCTACTCTGTTTTTATGATATAGAAGTATTTGATACACTTTCAAAATGAAAAAATAATGAAATTGTTTTGAAAATATTAAGAAAGTATTGGCATTTGTGCTGATTAATATTAAAAATTAATAGTTTTCTTGAATAGTTGATAAAATATAATTTATTAACATAAAAACACTTTTGAGGAGAGAATCCCAAGAGATCCAATATAAATATTCTTTCCAACATGGCATGTAAGCTCATGATATGGTGGAGCTGTCTTGCACATACTCATCAGAGATAATTGTGCCTATCTCTTCTTAATTCTGTGTTCAGGGTCAACTATGGAGAGTTTGAAATTAGCTACAGTATTTATATAACAAAGTAATAGAAATTTCTATGTGCTACAGAGCACAGCACTCCCACCGCCAATACACACAGATAGGTGAGTTAGTTTTGAAACAATTCCCTACACTCTATTTAATACAGGAATTTAATTATTCCCTCATTTATGGAAGACAAAGGCAAAAGAACAAATTAGAAAAATTTTATATTTAAACAAATATTTGAAGAAAATTCATAGTACTTTCTAATCTTTAGTATTTAAAGAAAAATGATCCCTGTAGGTGAATATAACATTCTAACCCATCCTTGCTTGGTATTAATTTTGCAATTATTTATTTTCTACCAAATTGTGTACAGAAGGGATTGGAGGACCTGAGGGTATAGCTCAGTGGTAGAGCACTTGCCTAGCACGTGTGAGGCACTAAGTTCAATCCTCAGCACCACATGAAAATAAATAAATAAAATAAAGATATTGTGTTCATCTACAAAAAATATATTTTTAATAAAGAAGGGATTGGACAAAATTAAAAAATTATAGTTTACATAAAAACAACACAAAGAAAAACACACATACACAAAAAGGAGCTTTAAAAATACAAATGCTGTGTAATCCTATCAGGACATGGAGTGTGAATCTTCTGACCTGCACTCACTACAGGCATGGTACGCACAAGATGCCTCTTCATTGTGTGGCTGTGTCTTCACTTAACACACTATAAAATTAATGTTGAATATTAGAAAAATCTTGCACCATGATCAGTGGGTATCATCCCTGGGATGCAAGAATATGCAAATCAGTAAATGTAATTCATCACATAAACAGAATTAAGGATAAGAAACACATGACTATCTCAATAAATGCAGAAAAAAATATTTCACAGAGTGCAATAACCAATTATGGTTAAAACACCAGAGAAACTAGGGATCAAAGGAACTTACCTTAATATTGTAAAGAATGGATATATATATATATATATATATATATATATATATATATATATATCTCAACCCAAAGCCAACATCATACCAAAAGTAGAAAAACTAAAAACATTTCCTCTAAAAACAGGAACAAGACAAAGATGCCCATTCTCATCATTCTTATTTAACATAGTCTCCAACACTCTAGCCAGAGCAATCAGACAAGAGAATAAAATCAAAGGGATACAAATAAAAAAGGTAAGGTGAAATTATCTCTGTTTCTTAATGATATGATCCTATATTTAGAAGACACAAAAAATTCCACCAGAAGAATACTAGATTTGATAAACAAATTTAGTGAAGTAGCAGGACAGAAGATCAACATACATAAATCAATCATTTTCCTATAATCCAATGATGAACTTACTAAAAAAGAAATTAGGAAGACTATTCCATTCATAATAACCTAAAAAAAAACTTGGGAATTAATCTAACAAAGGATGTCAAGGACCTCAACAGTGAAAACTAATATAGAACACGGAAGAAAGAAATTGAAGATCTTAGAAGAAGAAAAGATTTCTCATGTTCTTGGATAGGCAGATCAATATTATTAAAACAGACATACTTACAAAAGCATTGTACAGATTCAATGCAATTCTCATCAAAATAACCATCACATTCTTCATAGAACTAGCAAAAGAATCCTAAAACTCACTTGGGAAAATAAGAGACCTAGAATAGCCTGAGCAATCTTAAAAAAATAAATAAATAAATAAGCGATGCTGGAGGCATCAAAACACCCATTTTCAAATTATACTACAGAGCTTTATTAGCAAAAACAGCATGGTACTGGCATGAAGAGACATGGTACTGGCACGGTACAGACACGAGATCAATGAAATAGAAAAGAAGACACACAAACAAATCCACATAGATACAATTATACCAGACAATGTTGCCAAAAACATTCTTTGGATAAAAGATAGCTTTTTCAACAAATGGTGCTACAAAATCTGGAAATGTATTTGTAAAAGAATGAAATTTAAAGCCTATTTCATACCCTGCACAAAAGTCAACATAAAGTAGATCAAACACCTAAGAATTAGACCAGTAATTTTGGAACTTCTAGAAGAAAATGTAGAACCAAGAATCCAACATGTTGGCACAGGAACCAGCTTTCTTAACAAGATTCCTAAAGCACAAGAAATATTATCAAATTCAGTAAGTAGGACAGCATCAAATTAAAAATTTCTGCATAGAAAATGAAAGAATTAAGAGCATGAAGAGAGAGGCTACAGAATGGGAGAAAACATTTGCTGCATTTTCCTCAGGGAATTAATATCAAGAATATATAAAGAACTCAAAATTTTGACACCAAAAAAATGCAACCCAATTAATAAATGGACGAAAGTACTAAAAAGACACTTCTTGAACAAAAACATATAATTGGCCAACAAATATATGAAAACATTTCAATATATCTAGCAATCAGCGAAATGAAAGTCATAACTCCATTGATATATCATCTCATTCCAGTCACAATGGCAATTATCAAGAATACAAATAATAATGACTATTGGCTAGAATATTCGGGGAAATAATGCTAGTTGGACTGCAAATTAATGAAACCCCTCTAGAAAGCAGTATGGTAACTTTTTCAAACAAAGAATGGAACCATCATAAAACGTTGCTATCCTCCTCCTTGGTACTTTCACAAAAAAATGTAAAATCAGCATACTATAATGATGCAGTCTCATCAATGTTTATAACAGCACAATTCACACTAGCCAAAATATGGAACCAACCAAGTACCCTTCAAAAGATAAATGGATAAAGAAAATGGCTTTTCCAGTAAATGGGTGAAACTGGAGTTCATGCTAAGTGAAATAAATCAGACTTAGAAAGCCAAAGGTCATATGTTTTATCTGATATGTGGATGCTAATCCAAAATAAGGATTAAAAAGAGAGAGAGAGAAAATGAAAGGTGGGTATTTCAGTAATAAAGGAGAAAGATGGGTGGACTAGATGAAGGGGACCGAGGTGGAGGGGAAAGAAATGGGATAAGAAAAGAACAGCTTAATGAATCTTATCTAAATTTCCTATGTACATGAATGAATATACAACAGTGAATTTATCATCATATATATCCAAAAGAAATTAACAACACACACATGCATGTGTGCACACACACGAAACTAAAAGTAAATAACAGAAAGCTTAGTAGAGTGGACAGAAGCGGATAGGTGGAGGGAGGAAAAAAGGAAGGGAAATACTGGAGATTGAATTAGAGCAAATTATATTCAATGCCTTTAAAATTATGTGAAATTAAATCATAATGTTATGTATAACTAAAAGAATAATAAAAACCATATTAATAATCCACAGTTTTATTTAAAGCTATTTGCTTTCTTTATGCTCATACTTCTTGCTTTCCTATGTTTATGGGTATTTTCATTATAAAGACTATTAAACTCTGTACTTTTAGCAAGAGTACACATTACTGTCTTGAGAGTCCTGTATTCCTTACCAGACTCCAGCTCATCTGAGCTGTTATACTTTTCTTAAGCAGGTCCTTCACTCCTGGAGTAGAAGATTCGAAACTATTTGAGTTACCAACTTTACCAAAGAGATTTCCATATTTTAAAAGAGGGTCCCCATTACAACTCTAGCCTACTCATATCAAAAGCTTTAAAAATGAAATAAAAAGAAAAGATACTTTTGAAAAATATTGATTAATTTATGTAAACTAATTGGGTCCTTAAAATTTTCCAAATGTTAGAAATGTAAATGGTGTATAAAATAGTTTTTCAAGTTATCAGCATTCAATACATAGCTTATTAATGAGTTCATTGATATGAATTTTCTAATGACAACTATTTCTACTATTTTATTCAAATTGTAGCCTTTCTAGACATGTTATTTTCATTTTAATAATCATTCCACAATCATCAAGAATTTTCCTAAAATTCAATTACCAACAGTGACAAAGGAAAGTAGAATGTGTTAATGAGAAAAAAATTGAAAAATCTAATGTAATAAATGCCAGAAAGCTATTAAAAAAGTTTCTTCTTGTAAATGTATGCATTAAGATATTTGAGGAACAGGTCTGATTTTTAAAGCACAGAGACATAAAATGGTAAGCATAATTGCATGATTACCAATTTAGGTCCAGAATCTCAAGTGAAGTGATGTGCTGCTGCTCATTTACCATGAAGCACCAATGTCTCCTTCTGCCTGTTCTTGTCACCCACCCTCTATGATCCATAATTCAGCACCTCTTTCAAAGCACCTGACAATGTATACACTCAATTTACTTTTTGAAATCTCATCTTGATTGGAGTAGAGATGGTTCTAGGAACTTGATTATGCCACACATTTCAGTGTTAGTTACTACCTCATTCTAACTTCACTAGTTGCTTGTCTATACTCTGCAAATTTATCTAGGAACTTAGGTCTAGAAAAGAATAATTCCTTGCCAAGGAGACAACTGGTGACTTAAGGGACAAGATTTTCTAATAATTTTACAAGGATATGGTAGACTACAAAAGGAGACTAGAAGACACTCATGAAAGCAAAAGAATGAATTGAGAATGTTATGCTACTTAAATAAACTATTAAATTCATTATTACAGTCCCTCTGATAGCAAAAAAAATGAAAATAATGATATACTGAAATGTTAAATTACTTTACGCGCTGTCAATATAGTAGAACTATATAAATACACCAAATTTCCTGGAACTTCAAAATGAATTTCTTTGAATAATCTGTCCTTTTAGAAACCCTTTGGATTCATTTCAGTCAATGTAAAGAATAACCTACCTATTTGTTGTCTTACAATTTCACTCCTTAATCTTTCTTTTTTACAGCTTAAGTTTTTAAACCTTTTGAGGATCCATGCATCTTTCAAATGGGTGGTCTTTTTAAAGTCTATTTTAAAATTCCATTCTTAATATATTCATTTTTACCAAAGTAGCATTTTGTCATTTGTTTTTCAATATTAAGTAAATTTAGCAAAAATATTCTAGGTAGTCTTCATTAATGATGTCATTCAATATAATACATTCAATTTAGGGCACATATTCTGGCAATCAAAAGTTATAATTTGTACCAGCTCCATGTCTTAATCTCAACACATCAGTCTGTTTATACAAATGAAAATAATTATTATAGCAATTTTTCCCTGGCAAATGATTAAATTTTGCTAGTATTTTTGACACAACTTTTCTACACAACATTTACTTTCTTTGATTCAAAGTGTGCATCACTATTAAATATCTGTGCAGTGGAGCAGTATGTCCTAAATGGCCAAGATATCTGTCAGATGCTTAGATATTTCCTTTTATCATTCATAGTAGCTGTGTCTGCACAGTGGCTAACAACCACGTGCAGGTAGAATGGTAAAAATGAAGGTATTTGATCTTTCTAGTAATTGCATTGTTCATTGTATCTCATTCTTAAGACATTTTCTATAAATCACCACATTCATGAGATACAGAAACCTTGCTTATAGTAAATCCTATGTTTAAAACCAATGTTATATATAAGAAGAATTTGAGACTTTATATGTAGAAAACACTCAGGTTAGCTTGCTGGTAGATTTACATGATGAAAAACACAAAAGACTCTAAATTCTTGACAAATTATAATTCATTTAAAAGGTAATGTATTTTTCTTTACAGCAAATGATGTTTTATATTATTTTATAATGCTTTACAATTGAAAGAAAAACTGATAGATTCAACTGGCTCTTTTGGTATGAGTACCTAATTAGTTCAGATACACAGTCTATGGAAACAAATGCCCAGAATAATAAGGTTACAGGTTTAATAAATACCCACAGAATAATGCATAGAAGGTATTATAATATGAACATAAAGACAAATAATTTTAAAATAACTGATAATATTCATAGGCTGGAGTAGGAACTAGTGGGGAGATTATGTTTTATGTATCAGGGTCCTTTAAAAAAGTATTTTGAATGATTTATGTATCTATACTTTTTGTGGCAATACATACTTTAATTTTTCTAAATATATTTTAGAGGAGCTGGGGTTATGGCTCAGCAGTAGAGTGCTCACTTAGCATATACAAGTCCCTGAGTTCAATTCTCAGCACCACATAAAAATAAATAAATGAAACAAAGTTATTGTGTCCAATTACAACTAAAAATAAATATTAAAAAAGATATATATATATATATATATATATATATATATATATATATATATATATATATATATATTAGAGAATAAAATTCCTCTAAATGTATTTTATTCCTCAGGAATTAATATCTTATGAACATTGGCAATGTTATCAGGAAAAGAGAGCTATATATTCCAAGACTGACTCAAATCATGTAACATTTTCCTATACATATAAAAAGTCAAATGTTAATATTTATCAATTAGTCACAATGAGAATGTCTATGTTCTTGAACCCATGTATCACAGAATTTTTCATTTAAGTGTTATGGATAGTTATGTGTTATATTACTTTCTTTTCTCAACCTATATAGAATATTTAGTGTATAACACGCAAATAGGTTATCAAACATGCATACTTATTTGATTATTGAAAATTAAAAGAACATTATGTACTTTAAAAGGACTTTATTGATTTATCTATCAGTTTGAATAATGAAAATAGTGATAATTTCAATATAATAAATCTCATGTCCAGATCTTTTTCTATGATGGCTCTAGTGGCATAACAGTGGGTGACATCATAATTTTTGTACTGTTCTGTTTATAATTAAAATAAGCTACATAAGTTGAAACATTTAATGCATAAAATATTGGGGCAATATAGGATGGTTTCCATTTGTAATTAGTTTTGAATATTAGCTTTTTAATTAAGAACTGCTGGCTAGAGCTATAATAATTATATCTTATTTATGTCTCCTGAAGGTAAAAGCTGCTATATTCTCATAAAATTGTGCCACTTTTCTGGTGTGCTGTTCTGGCATGTTGGTATATAGTCTATTTATCACATTTTTAACTGTACTCCTGTTTAATCCAAATAGTGCTACTATTTAGATTAATTTTGCCCTCCTATGGCTATCAATTTATTTTCTTTATTCTGCACAACACAAAGTATCACTATCTTATTTTCAAAGAAAGCTGCAATTTGTTTTATAGAAATTTAGAACTATAGATAAGGATGAAGTAATTGTAGCCACTGAAAGGTGATAATATCTGAATGATATAGCATCTGTTCTTGTTCTAAAAACTAGAACTATATTTGCACTTCCAAGGAGTAAATAAAGAAGAATCTTATAACAATATTAGCATGTGATATAGAAAGCATTAAAGAAATTAATATTAAAGAAAAATAATATGATTTAGTATATATTTCTATGATTAAATGCTAAAATATTGTCCTCTCCATTGTTCACGAAATAAACAAATGAAAAGTGAAATTTGGACTAACAAAATAAAGAGGATAAATGAAGACAAAATTTCCATATTGGTAATGTAGCGAAGGACATAGAATTTATTCACTTAACTTCCAAAGCATGTTCACAGAGCTAAGACCTCACATATCACTACAAATTTTTTTTTATTTTTTATATTCAGAAAAACAGTTTACATTGCAAGATAAGGTTGTAGAGTAAAAATTGATTTAACAAAATATAATAAAATTATAAAAGTGTGTTTACATGTATTTCTAGATACTTGAAAATTTTTCCACATCTAAATCTATTTTTTCAGAATTTGAAGTAGAGTCATTCACTATTTGATAGTGTAATGTTTTCTAATCTTTTATCCCTTGCTCTGAAGCTTGATTTTCTGATTATTGCATTATTTTAAAACTTTTTTCACTTGTCAACAATATGTACGAAATATATGTGAAAGTACAAAGAGTTTAAATAATAAATATGACACATAATATAGCCAGATTCCACTTTCTATACTAAAAGTTTACTAGAGTCAATTTAACCATTAGAGAAAATGACAAAAATAAAGTTTTGCTTCTTGTTTCTATTATTTGAGTTTTAGAACCAGTAAAAATTGAATTGAAGAAGTTACTCAATTAAACTGATTGTATAAAGCAACTTGGTGTTTTTTATTAATTATTAAATTTTTAATATCCAAAAGTTAATAGGGTCCATGGTCTAGATAAACTGGAACTTTTTTTTAATCAAAAATTAGTTTTTAAAAAGTAGTACCAGTTGAGCATTCCTTAACCTAAACTTTGAAATCTGAAACAACACAAATAAAAACAACTTTTTGAGTGTTGATATGATGCTACAAGTGGAAAATTCCTCACCTTACTTTATGTGATGCATTGCAGTCAAAACATAGCACACTGAAAATATTGCATAAAATTACCTTTAGGCTATGCGTATGAGGTATGTATAAAACACAAATGAATATTATATTTAGACTTGAGTCCCATTCCCAAGATATCTTGTGAATATGAAAATATTCCAAAGTTAAAAAAAATACAAAATCTAAAATACTATTGGTGTCAAGCTCTTCAGAAGAGGGATACTCAAACTTTTACTACCTTTTATGTTGCTTGTGCAACATGAATGACCAAGTATTGACTCTACTCATAACAAAACATTGCTCTAGACATTATTTTTTAATTTATGCTTTTGGAAAAAAAATGAGTAAAATGGATCTAATTTTCCCTTCTGCTTGAGACAAATATCAAGCTTAGCAAGATATATGAAACAACTGTTTTATGACATTGGACATCAGATAAGACATTAATTCCAGGAACCTGGCCCTATGATTTCCTCAGACTCTTGTTTAGAGGGTGTCTTCAGGCTGTGATCTTGGAGAAGGACCATAAGTGGGTCCAGCAGCCTTCCTGAGTTTAATCAGGAGAAAGCATGTATACTTCACAAGACTGAGAATCAGTGAAGAGTAAGTTACAGCAACATACATTTACCATCTTCAGTTGAGCAATAATCATCAATGTGAAGAAAATAACCAAGACCAGGGAAAGACCATCTGAAAGATACAGTAGGAACAATTCCTACAGATCATACAGAATAGGTATTATTTTGAGTTTGTACAAGTCAGAGTAAAAAATATTATAATTCAGGACAATAGTTAAAGTAATTTTAAAAAGATATTGCTTCAATAGTGGGAGGAATTGTCTCTAAAGGATGCTTTGCTCCTGCCTAATAGTGTGTAAAAGCAGTCTTGAAGATAATCAAACTATTCATAAGTAGCTTTAACTACATCTTAAAACAAAGTCTAAGAATATTTATAAATACAAAAACATTTTCAGAACACAAAAACAAACTTCACATTAGCCTGAATCCAAACAAATTACTAAACCTGCAAAAAATCTGGAACATATAACCCATACTAAGGTGAAACATAATTAATATTAACATATACAAGAATGGAGTGATGGGATGAAGCAGAGAGGGAGATAAAACTATTTATTATAATAAGATTCTATATGTTCAAAAAGGAAAAATAAAATAGTACATGTTCAAGAGACACAAAGGATATGAATATACCTGTATGAAATTTATAGAGATAAAAAATAAATTAATGAGAGAAAATAGACTTGATATGATTAATTTCAGACTTTACACTGCCAACTATAGATTTGTAAAACTGCAGAACAAAAAAGCAGTAAAAAATACAGAAATAAAAAAAAATACTGAATTAAAAATGAGCAGAGCTTAAGTGAGCTGTGGAAAATCTTTAAGTGGTCTAATGTAGGAGGAGTAAAATTTCAGGAAAAAGAGAGAGTAGAGGACAGGGAAAAGGAATATATAATTCAATAAATAATATATAATTTTCTAAGTTTAATACAAAGTATGAACCTTTAAAACTCAATAAATTACAAGCATGGGAAACATACATTAAACGACCCCAATGTATGTGAAAACCTAGATGCTTAAAGATAGGGAGGATATTTTAAAAGCCTGCTTGTTTTTTTTCTGAAAGCTTCTTAGTTTTACTGTAGAATTCTTGTTCATACTAATTACCAAGGAAGGCTGGTGAATCCTGTGAAACTTGGTCATAACAGGACCAATTGGGAAGTGGGTTGCCTGTAACTATTTTGTGATCTCTTTCCCTAAGAAATTTTGCACATTTCCCAATATTTTTCTTGCCTGGGAAAGCTGTTTTTCTAAACGTAACAATCAAATTAAAAAGTTTAGATGGCAAAGATGCATCCACATGTTCAATGGATTAGACAAAGGGGAATGAAAGGAAGGGAGAGGGGATGTGATTAGGAAAGACAGTAGAAATGAATCAGACATAACTTTCCCATGTTCATGTATGAATACATGACCAGTGTAACTTCACATCATGTACAATCACAAGAATGGGATGCTAATTTGAATGTTATAATATGTGTATACATAATATGTCAAAATATACTCTACTTCACGTATATACAAAAAGAACAAATAATTTTTTTTTAAAAAAAGATGAATCCAAGGAGCTCTGCAGCATTCATTCATAAAATAAATTCAACTATCAAATCCTAGTCATCATTGTCCAGAACCTAGACTGAAATAGGTTTGGCACTTGCCAGTAATAATAGGGAAATTTTATGTGATGACCCAATGTCTGGAGGGTGGCTTGCTCAGACATAATAAAAAGAGAGTATAGCTGAGGGTCTGGTAATATTTATTTCTGTTCTTATTCAATTACTTAGGTTTTTCTTGAAGTTCATCTTCTATTATTATGTCCTCAGAGGAGAACAACCATTTTGGACTTGGCTGTACTTTTCTCTCCTTGCTCCAGGGTACCCTGTGTACAGCTGGAAATGCATCTTCATATTGACTCTTGGTTTTTATTGTCCTGCTTGGGCTGTTGATCATGACATGGACCTTTGTCTTTGATACAAATCTTAATCCTTTAGCTCAAGTAGAAAACCCACTCTATTATGTTAAAGAATCTAAATTAAAGATAACTGAAATTATCATTTGAATACTAGAATATGTTTTTCCTCCTATTTTTTAATCTGCTTTTATTTTCATAGTTTCTAATCATGCGGGTAGTATTTAAGTAGAATAATTGGCATCTAAATTGAATTTGCATTTATACTGTGAATCCTCAGATGAAACTTGATAGTCACAGTTAAAAGAATAAAACCAAACCAACCTTTACACCTTTCACCTGAAAAATCTAATTAGTCAAATACTTTGAACATTGAGTAAGGATTCATTTTGAATTTTCAGAGATAATTAATTTCTCAAATGCTTTCACATTATTGCTAAAATTACATTCTTAGCTATTTGGAATATATGAATAAAACTCTTTAGTACAGTCCTCAATACTTTATTTTCTTTCTTGCTATCCTTAACACCTCCTTTTTTTAGACCTTATAAAGTCTGGTGAGACTTCCAATCAAGGAATAGGTCTAAGATTCACAGAAAGGTAAAAGAAAAGAAACAGCTACAAAGTGGTATCTGTAAAATTGAAACTTCCCTATGAATTAGATAGACTTATAGAACCCATATGGTCAGCAACAATCAGGTTTGCAGATGTGTCCTAAGATGTCATACTTCTGAATGTGTTTTGTAGAAATCCAATCAGGGCCAATCTCTTAGATGTTAAAATTGAAGCACTTCCCATCCTCCAGCCTCATACCTGTTAATCTTACCAACTCTTTGACTTACTGTATGATTTTTACCTACTTATTACTATTTTTTATCCCTCTTTACCATTAGAATGTAATTTCCATGCAAGATATTTGGGTCTGTTTTATGATTCCTTTCCAGGTACTGAAATAGGCTTTGCACTTGCCAGGTATTCAATGAGCATTGGTGAAGTGAATGAATCAATAAGCTCTCACTAAGTGCCTTTTCCTACCTATGATTCTTGTTTTTTTTTAATTTTTAATTTTTTAATGATTTCGTCATTTGAGCGCTCAAAGTTTCTCTTGTTTTTCTTTTCTTTTCCACTGAGTATTTCTTTTTCATCTAAGTTTCAGTTTTCCCAAAAATATGTTATGCCAGGTCATCTGGTTTGAGTTTTATCTCACTGCTCACATTTTAAATTTATATTCCTACCTTGTTTAAAATATGAAAAAATGAGGGTTAGAAACTTGCTGCTTCTATATAAACACTTTTGTGTATTGTCACTGCTCTAGTAAGCATATACGTTATGTTATAGCAATATTCACATCATCTCCTGTGTATCCTTATGTACCCCAAAAGTACAACTGTCTGACAGAATAGTCTTCATAATTTGTAACTTTTAAATACATTAACAATTCCTGTTTCATATTTTCATTTTATTATGATACCTTTTAGGAATCTATATAATTTTATAGTAAAAATCTAAGTTTCATATTATGATAAATTTAATTTAATTTTAATTTTAACATTTTATTCTCTCAATTTAGGTACAAGTTATGGAACATAAATTGAAAGCAGCTAATATTCAAACCAGTGAATCAGAGACAATTTTATATAAAAAATGTCAAGACCTGGAGTCTCTACTACAGGAAAAAGATGACATCATTCAAAATTTGGAACTGCAGTTTGAAGAGCAGGTAGGAAAATTTTAATCATCAAAGACTTATAAATGTGTGTACTCATTTGTGCATAAACACAAAGTTTAAAAGGAGTCTAGATTTCTAAATGTGAAGGGGAAAATCTTACTTAAGTCAACCCACAGGATTGTATCACATGTGCTGGTGAAAGGTTAAGGTAAAATGGCATTCGATTTAAGTCCAGGGTGAGTCCAGGCAAGATCTGGCACTTTTTAGACGGTACAGTGTTCTTTCACATTCAGACTTAGAATTTATGTGTACAGTTTAAGTAGGAAATACTTAGTTATCAGCAGCATTATGTCCATAAAATATTTGTAATCAATTTTGTTTTAGATTGTTACAGTGTTGGAAATATTTATAGAACATTGTATTTTATATATTTATGTTTGATACTAATCCTTCTGCTTAGAAATGTATACACTGTTTTAAACCACTACTATTGAGAACAAGTACAGAAGTTTATTTTAGATTTTTATTACAAAAACTGTGTTAGTGTCGTTTACTTAAGTAGTCATTTAATGTAATTTAAATATGACCATTATGACATTGTTTTGTTATGCTCATTAAATTGTTGTTTATTTTCAGCATTTTTTAAATTTCTCTGGGGATTAGTATTTCTTTGTTAGTGGTTTGCAGCTTTATACCGGCCTCCAGTCTCCGCCCATTGTAATTTACGGTAACCATATTCCCGGTAGTTTTGTGATCATAACCATATTTTAAGGTTGGTGAAGTAGACTTTTTCAGTCTATATTTTTCCTGGGTCTTTTTTAAATTAATGCTTGAGGGAGTTCTAGCCATTATACCAGATTTTTAGTCTCCTCTTCCTAACCTGGTTGACCCTGTTCTACTGTTCCAGAAATGTTTATTTTATTGATATATTCAGTGTATTGACTTCAGTGTGTTGATCATTCAAAGAAAGAGAAGAACAATTATTAAAACTAGCAATGTTTGCATCTATCTCTGTGGATTCTTATTGTATTTGCTGGATAAATTTTCTCTTTTAAAAATCTGATAATTTGCAGGTAGATGTCCTAAATCTGAGACAGGTTTTAAGTGGATTTGTCTTGCATATTATCAGGTAACATTTCTGGACCACTGAGTTTATGTTTGAACTAAACAAATTGCAAATGTTATTTCAGAAACAAGAATCCAAGAAGCTAAAATAATAGAAGAGAAAGCAGCTAAGATCAAAGAATGGGTAACAGTTAAGTTAAATGAGGTATTTGTTGCTATATTTTTTCTTTTCTTTTCTTTTACTTTATTCTTTTTTAGTAGGTAAACAATCAGAATATACAATCATCTGAGTGAAACAAAAAATTCAAATCAGTTGATGGTGCTGCTCTTTTTTGGTAAATCTGAGATAGGTAGCTTTTATTTTAACATCCATTGTATTTCAAAAATTAAACAATTGATAGACATCTGATGATCAGTGTAAATAGTCTCACTCTAATTACTTAATTTTAGTTCTAATTAGTTAATTTTAAATAATTATAGAGCATATCTGTATATATTATAAAATTAATATATTTGGTATCTGAAGTACAGATTAAATACTGAAATAGTTTGGTTTCAAATAATTTTACAGTGCAAAAAACTTAGGGGGGGCCAGGCGCGGTGGCACATACCTGTAATCCCAACAGCTGTGGAAGCTGATGCAGGAGGATCACGAGTTCAAAGCCACCCTCAGCAAAGGCGAGGTGCTAAGCAACTCAGTGAGATTCTGTCTCTAAATAAAATACAAAATCGGGCTGGGGATGTGGCTCAGTGGTTGAGTGCTCCTGAATTCAATCCCCAGTACCAAAAAAAAAAAAAAAAAAGCTAGGGGGTGAAAACTTGCAAAACTCTCAGTTGTGGAAAAATTAATATTGGTGCCATAATTATCTAGTTTGATAGCCTATGATGATAAATTCATATATTTGCATGTCATTTTATTTTACTGCATTTGGAGTAAACATATTAATGTTTTCTAAATATAATTATTTATTAGCATGTTTTAGAAATGTTATTCCTATGTAAGAGAATATCACTGTGTTGTTTTAGCTGGAATTGGAGAATCAGAATCTTCGTTTGATCAACCAAAACCAAACTGAAGAGATAAAAGCACTACAGTCAAAACTACAAGGTATAAACATTTTCACCAAGATATCCTAGTTGGATTTATTTGGCTATATAGGATTTACTATTTTTTACTTATGATTTAAAAATTTTATTATAAATATAGTATTAGGAATTATTTTCATGAAATGAAGGAATTTCCAAACAAATCAGAACTCAAGTGAATGTATCCAAGTGAATGTTGGCCCTAAATGTGGAAGGTGATGATATACAAGTTTACCAAACTTGTTACTACATAGGTTAAAAAAAACATGGACAGGTAGTAATTTTGCCTTTTTCTATTCTAAAATTCATTTAATTTGTCCTCATAGTAAGTTGCATAGAGTTGATTTTACTGAAAGTATTATTTATTATGTTAGCCCAGGATGTCAGGGATTATGGACAGTGTATACCAATCTCTAATAATGATGGTGTTTTGGTCCTTCCAACCCATGTAGTACTCTATCTCCTGGTTTTCTTAAAGAACACAGAAGACCTATGAAGCCAGATAGTAGATTATAAATATTTGTATTAGAGGTATGTACTTCAAAAGGCCGAGAATACTCTGGCCTCTGAAAGAAAAATGTCTTTTCGTGGGGATTAAGGAATCATGAACATGATACACTTGTATTTGCCTGGGGGACTTTGGAGAAAGCTCCTTGGCTTGCTATGTGCCCTGGAAATGACATTAACCTCCAGAGCTATTTATAACTTTTGATTGTTTACAAATAATTAAACCAAAAGGAATATTTGCTACATTTCAGATAATTCATAACAATATTTTATAGGCTCAAAAGTAACTTTTCGGTCTGGGGTTGTGGCTCAGTGGTAGAGTGCTTGCCTAGCATGCTTGAGGCAATGAGTTTGATCTTCAACACCACTTAAATGTAAAATAAAGATATTGTGTCCACTTAAAACTAAAAAATGAATAAAAAAGTAACTTTTCATAATGTAAAAATTGGGTAATGTGGTTACACCACATATTTCGTCTTTGAGCTATAAATCAGCACTTTTTAATAGAACTTTCTGTGATTTAAGAAATATTCTTTACTTGTGCTGTCCAATATGATGACCACGAGCCACATATAACTATTTGAGAGTAAAGAACTTTTATTAGTCATGAAGTATGACTCTTGTGACTGAAGAACTGAATTTTAAATTTTACTTAATTGATTTAAATCACCATATTGAACAGCACAGCTAGACATTAGTGAACAACCTGAAAAGTATAAACTAATTTGAATATTTCATTTCAGGTATATTTGCTTTAAAAATCAGTTGTTATTTTCAATTTTGCTTTGTATCCTAGTTTTCAACAGTGATTGAAATTCTTACAACCTGAGTGTTTTGAGCAGAATTTGATGATGTGAATAAATTCTTTGGATTTTCCAATACATGGGATTACTTGCTTTTAACTTCAAAACCTAAGGTTGAGTAGTGTAACTATCTTTAATTGAGATTTTCTTAGTACACTATTCTGGTGAAAGCCCCTCAATTGCACATCAGGTTGAAAAAGAGGTGAATACAGCAAGGTGTACTATAATTTATGCTTATACTACATGACCTAGTATAGAGGTTTTAAAACTTCGTTTAGCAATGGAATCCTTAAAAGGAGGAAAATTATGTAGAATTTGAGCAGGTAAAAGAGGTAAAAGCAGTGTTGGGTGATGGTCCAGAATTCTACAAACTTGGCCTTTTCCATGCCTCTTTTTGTATCCTCTGGGTCTCACAAAATGCACTGGGAAAATGTTGGTATGGTAGGAAGAATATGGGCTTTGAAGAGAGCTTTAATGCCTTATTACTTAATAACTGTTGTATCTCCAGAACATTTTTTTACATTAGTAAAATTGCCATTATAATAGTGCCTTCTGATTTCATGTAGGAATATATAGACTTATTGATTACAGGGCATTTTGTTACTGCATATTAATACTTACTTGATCATTTTCTCTACTTGTATGACAAAAATAAGTGCCTTCATGGCTGATCTGGAGTTTCATATTTAGAATTAAAGTTTCAGATTTGTGTGACATTTACCCTTATTGAAATAGATTGAACATACTAGGCCCACTAAAAATTGTTATTTTTTCCGATTTTTATTTTTATTTTTTAGTACCAGGGATTGAACACAGGGATCCTTACCACTGAGCCATATCTCCAGCCCCTTTTTTATATTTTCTTTAGACAGGGCCTCGCTGAGCTGCTAAGGCTGACTTTCAACTTCTGATCCTCCTACCTCAGCCTCCCAAGTCACTGGGATTACAGGCTTGTGCCACCGCACCCAGCTCTAATATTCTTGACTTGCAATTTTTTGTCTTCATTGCAGCCTCTTAGATTTTAAAGACTAAGAGATACTGATAATTGGAAACTAGGCTTGGAGAGGAGAAAAGATATATTATATCGTGAATATAAGATGGTATTTAAAAAATATATATGCATGTACATTTGTCCCTCAGTATCCATAAGGGATTGATCCCAGGATCCCTGTAGATACTGGAATCTGAGAATGCTCAAGTTCCTTATTTAAAATGGCACAGTATTTACATATAGTCTATGTAACTCCTTCTATAATTTTAATCATTTCTGGATTGCTTATAATACCTAATACAATATAAATGTTTGTAAATATTAGTTATACTCTATCATTTAAGGAATAATAAGAAAAACATCTATATGTGTTCACTACAGAGGCAGTCTTTGTTCAGAATATTTTTTAATCTACAGTACATTGAGTTCACAGATATGAAATCCACGGATGCAGAGAATCAAATGTATGCAACCATTACAATCAAATTGTGAATTAGTTCTGTGAGAGATGATCAACACAAAAACATTAAAAGATACATCTAAAAGAACATAATATATAAAGATATCTTTCTTATCCACTGCTTAATTATCAGTTGCTACTTAGCTTATCCCTTTATCCAGAGTGAAGAATTTCATTTTTGGAAACTCCTCTCTAGGATCTCCATGGTTTTGATCTTATAAGCAGGAGTGTTAAAGGTCCTAGAGATGAATTAAATCACTGATTAGGTGAATTACTATATGAATTTTCTAAATTTTATATCTGCCCCCTTTTCCCCCTAACAAAGTGATTAAGGTTCTTTATGTTGTGATCACCATGAAGCAAACCCCTCCATCTGCTTCCTTCTCATTATTAACTAAAATAGGCAAAAATTACAGTGATTGGGGCTGGAGATGTGGCTCAGCGGTAACGCGCTCGCCTGGCGTGCGTGCTGCCCAGGTTCGATCCTCAGCACCACATACCAACAAAGATGTTGTGTCCGCCGAGAACTAAAAAATAAATATTAAAAATTCTCTCTCTCTCTCTCTCTCTCTCTCTCTCTCTCTCTCTCTCTCTCTCTCCTCTCTCACTCTCTCTAAAAAAAAAATAAAAAAAATAAAAATAAATAAAAATTACAGTGATCAAGTGATATTTGTACCTATGGTAATCTATATTTCCTTTGGTTGTTTTGGCAGCCAGTACTTCAGACAATGGCATTATCACACAATTTTCAACCAATATTAACAAGTATTTAACAATACTTGACTTTTTAAGAAACTGTAATGCTCTAGTTATTTATAATCAGGTTTTAGTTTGTGTTTCTTGTTTTTATTTGACCACTGCTCTTAAAGGGATTTGTTTTCTCTCTGGAGTCAAGAAAATATTTTGGATATTCGAAATATATAAAAAAAAAAAAAAACAGACCCATGATGCTTAACAATGGGGCTCCTCTGTTACTGTGCCTAAATTATGATAAACTTGAGACTTTTTTCCTGATGTAAAGAGTAATTTGTCGATCTTGTGGGAAGAGCTGAAGCAGGCGCTCTTGGCTCGGAGCGGCCCGCTGCAATCCGTGGAGGAACGGGCCACCGAGCCACCATCATGCCTGGGCACCTACAGGAAGGCTTCGGCTGCGTGGTCACCAACCGATTCGACCAGTTATTTGATGATGAATCGGACCCCTTCGAGGTGCTGAAAGCAGCAGAGAACAAGAAAAAAGAAGCCGGAGGGGGCGGCGTTGGGGGACCTGGGGCCAAGAGCGCAGCTCAGGCCGTGGCTCAGACCAACTCCAACGCGGCAGGCAAACGGCTGCGTAAAGAGTCCCAGAAAGACCGCAAGAACCCACTGCCCCCCAACGTTGGCGTGGCTGACAAGAAAGAGGAAACGCAGCCGCCCGTGGCTCTTAAGAAAGAAGGAATAAGACGTGTTGGAAGAAGACCTGATCAACAACTTCAGGGTGAAGGGAAAATAATTGATAGAAGACTAGAAAGGCAACTGCCTCGTGAAAGGAGATTTGATAAGCCACTTGAAGAAAAGGGTGAAGGAGGCGAATTTTCAGTTGATAGACCAATTATTGACCGACCCATCCGAGGTCGTGGTGGTCTTGGAAGGGGTCGAGGAGATGGATTTTTTTTTTCTTAAAGAGAGAGTGAGGGGGGGAGAGAGAGAGAGAGAGAGAGAGAGAGAGAGAGAATTTTAATATTTATTTTTTAGTTCTCGGCGGACACAACATCTTTGTTGGTATGTGGTGCTGAGGATCGAACCCGGGCGGCACCCACGCCAGGCGAGCGCGTTACCGCTGAGCCACATCTCCAGCCCGAGGAGATGGATTTGATTCTCGTGGCAAACGTGAATTTGATAGGCATAGTGGAAGTGATAGATCTTCTTTTTCACATTACGGTGGCCTGAAGCATGAGGATAAACGTGGAAGTAGCGGATCTCACAACTGGGGAACTGTCAAAGATGAATTAACTGACTTGGATCAATCAAATGCCACTGAGGAAACACCTGAAGGTGAAGAACATCCAGTGGCAGATACTGAAAATAAGGAAAACGAAGTTGAAGAAGTTAAGGAAGAGGGTCCAAAAGAGATGACTTTGGATGAATGGAAGGCTATTCAAAATAAAGATCGTGCAAAAGTAGAATTTAATATCCGAAAACCAAATGAAGGTGCTGATGGGCAATGGAAGAAGGGATTTGTTCTTCATAAATCAAAGAGTGAAGAGGCTCACGCTGAAGATTCGGTTATGGACCATCATTTCCGGAAGCCAGCAAATGACATAACATCTCAGCTGGAGATCAATTTTGGAGATCTAGGCCGCCCAGGACGTGGTGGCAGGGGAGGACGAGGTGGGCGTGGGCGTGGTGGACGCCCAAACCGTGGCAGCAGGACTGACAAGTCGAGTGCTCCTGCCACTGATGTGGATGACCCAGAGGCATTCCCAGCTCTGGCTTAACTGGATGCCATAAGACAACCCGGTTCCTTTGTGGACCCTCCTGTTCAAAGCTTTTGCATGCTTAAGGATCCCAAACGACTAAGAAATTAAAAAAAAAAAAAAGAGACTGTCATTCATACCATTCACACCTAAAGACTGAATTTTATCTGTTTTGAAAATGAACTTCTCTTGCTACACAGAAGTAACAAATATGGTAGTCAGTTTTGTATATAGAAGTGTATTGGTAGCAGGGATGTTTTCATAATTTTCAGAGATTATGCATTCTTCATGAATACTTTTGTATTGCTGCTTGCAAATATGCATTTCCAAACTTGAAATATAGGTGTGAACAGTGTGTACCAGTTTAAAGCTTTCACTTCATTTGTGTTTTTTAATTAAGGATTTAGATGTTCCCCCAATTACAAACTGGTTTTAAATATTGGACATAATATCAGTTTTAATGCCTGCTTTGCATTTTCACACATGGTCAGCTGGGACATGTAAACTTTGATTTGTCGAATTTTATGCTGTGTGGAATACTAACTACTTTATGTATTTTAACTTAGTTTTAATATTTTCATTTATGGGGAAAATCTTTTTTCACTTCTCATAATAGCTGTTATATATGCTAAATCTTTATATACAGAAATATTAGTACTTGAACAAATTCAAAGCACATTTGTTTATTAACCCTCGCTTCCTGCATGGTTCATTAGGTTCAAATTATACCCGATTCACAATTTCAACTATATTTACTTTCAAAATATGTGACTTTCCCATTTTAAAAGCCAAGCTAGACACTTTATTTGTGGAAGTTGTTTGAGCTACTTAGTGTTGATAAACACATCCTGTCAAGTGTTATGGATATAGGATTTCTACCCCCCCCAACAGGGTGAGTGGAATAAGTTGATTTGCTCTAATGGGTAATGTTAGACTTCTGTAAAATAAGTGTCTGGCACTTGCTATGATTTTTGTTTGATAGGTCCCCAAATCAGAATGTTACATCTGTAATCAACAACCCTTTTAACCTTTCTTGTTCTGAAGAAACCAAAGGGCACTGGTTAGTATGGTGAGATGGGGAGAGTCTTCAATTTTTGAAATTTGGAATGCAGACAGCTTTACTTTATAAGGTTGGAACAGCAGCACCATCCATAAAACATAAGCCAAAAATCTTTAACTGTTGAAAAATGATTTCCTATATTGTTACTATTTGGTCTTAAATTGTTAGATGAATATTTGTACCAGAGAAGGTGATAAATATCTTTTCCCTCTTCCTTTATTAGAAAATTAGGTAATTAATGGATTCCTTGAACAGGAGCATCACCACTTACTAAACACATGGATAGAATGATCAATAAACAGGTTTTGTAGTATTTTTTTTATTCTGCCACATTTATTGATTAAACAGGGAAGGGATTTTATTTAAAGTTTTAACTTCTGTCACTTGTCAGTTATTTTCTACCTCTGGTAAGGTCCAGTTTTTAAAATATTGGAGATTTTAAATTTAACATGTCTGCTATGTAGTTGATTGGTTTTCACTTATACTTCTGAAAAAAAGATTGTACAGTACAAAAGTTATTCGTTTGGATTGGATGTATCAATCTACCTACTAGTCTTGACATCTTAGTAAGAGGTAATTGTTTTTTAGTGATGGATAAACTTGTGCTGGTGTTTTGGATCTTATGATGCTGAGCATGTTCTGCACTGGTGCTAATGTCTAATATAATTTTATATTTACAAAAAGGCCTGCTACCCAGAGGCAAGTATTAATTTAGTCCATATGGATTATTGACTCCTTTTGAAATTGCAACATACACACTCTTAAATTAGTGTGTTTAGACTTTAAGGATTCAACTCTTCTGAACATGTTTATAAATCTCTTGATTTCCAGCAACATATTATAGACAACATCTGTTATTCAAAAACACTTCAAGTTCCATTTGCTGTCAGCCATTGTCACTAGAGAACACACAGCAATATCTGGTATGTTGCAAGCTTTCAAGATAGCCTAAACTTGAAAAAGTTGATCCATTAGTTGTGTTTGATGGATGTGAATTTGCCTCCTAGTTCACTTTGTGTCAATAGCTAAAACTGTGAACCTAACTTTCTCTTATTCGTGGGTAATAACTGAAAATAAAGATTTATTTTCATGCTCACTTCTTAAAAAGTTATAAAAGCAATCAAATAGGAGCCCTCATTGTCATGGGTTTCCCAGCTTCTGACCTCTGCATACCCTCAAGATGTAATGCTCATTTAAGTTTTAAAAGTATTACATTTAGGTATTATTTGATAAACTTATTTGGGAGAGATCCCCATCAGTGACAAAATTGGGAAAGTTTAAGTTCAGGTAAAATGAATTTCAAGGGTTTATGTGACGATTTTCATTTCTCTTAGAAAATCAGGTTTCCACTGAAAATCATAATGCCAGTTTTCAATGGCTAACTGGGTATAGTACTCTAGAGAGGAAATTTCTTAATGGATATAGGTTCCTTAAATAGTGTGACTGAAGTTTTGGTGAATTTTTATCTTGATGCTTTTAAATGAAAATAATATCAAGAACTGAAGCTTTTAAAGACATTTACAATTGTACTGAAATGACTGGGGGTATGATTTACTAGTTGAATACTATTTTAAGACTTGAGTTATTTAAGCTCTTAAAATGTGTCACAAGATAGTATACATCTAGTACCTTTATTCAATTTTATTTTTTAAAAATGGAAGTAAGACACATCATCTCCAGGGTTGTAAATATATTGGGGACTTATATTTGGTGTGGGTTTGGAGGGAGAATATTAAGTATTCATTGTTATTCTTCTAATTGATAGAGATTGCACTGAAATAGAAAAGTATTAATAGGTAGTTGCATACAAAGTCTAAATACTGTGTATTGAATTTTAAAAATAACTTTTAAGAGCACTAGCTGGTGGAAGAAACCAACAGGTATTAAAGTTAAAAAGGAGAAATGTGAAGTCGATAGATCCTGACATTGACTGAAAGGTAAGACTATGCAGGTACCTTAAAAGGACATCTGTCCCAACCTTCAGCTGATATACAGTTCTGCTTTCTAAAGAAAGTGCGTAGAAAATATATTCTAATTAGAACATTTGTAATAAAAATGAGATTGATGTACAAGTGATTGTTAAACCCTACTGAATGCCATATCTAAGTTTACTGAGAGCCCAGAAACTTGATTATTATTATCTTTTTGGCAAGCCTGTGCCTAGTAGCAAAGGCAGTAAAACAGTACCTGATTAAACTTTAAAAAAAGAAAAAAGAGTAATTTGTCTTAAAGTTTTTATATGCTTTTTTTCTATGTTTAACAAATTGACATAAACAATTCAGATCTTAATTTTGATTAATGACCTTTTAGAAGTTCAAGGTAAGAAGTCATCCATGGTTTCCACACCAAAACTTTCGGAAGGGCAGCACCTGAGCAATTTGAAGTTTGGGTGCTTTTTATCCCGAGTGAAGAGTCCTCCTCAAGTAGTGAAATCTGAGGAAATGAGCAAGATATCTTCTAAAGAATCTGAATCCACAGAAGGAAAAAAGACAGAAGGTATTTATGGACCACAGCAATTTTTAAAAGAAAATTTTTTTTGCATTTTTTAAGAAGGAAAAATCATTTACTATGGTTAATTCAAATACAGCTTAATTTTTTTGACAACTTTGATGCTTTATAAGAATATTTCTAATGAGCAATATAGCATTGAACTTTGTATATCTGGTTATTTTGTCTTCTGAGGGTTTTAGCCAGGGTGCACAAGAAAAACTGATATTTCTCATCTTAACATTTTTCTTTGCAGCATACAGAAGTAATACTTAAATTTTAAAGTTTACAATATTCCCCTCAAGGTACTTGGTTTAGCTGAGTTTCAGATTAGAATATTTTTATTCATTATTTTTTGAAAATATTGAAAATTACCTAATATTAAACATGAAATTAATTCTGGCTTAGCAAACTTATAAACAAGCAAACACTAGGAAATAATAATAAAGTGACTGCAATGATTTTCCATTTGCTGCTTCAAAGAGGAAAATATCTGCCTACATGTTTAGACCCAGTGTCCTGTGTGCAGATTTCTACTCCTCCCAGTGTTTTATAGCCTCTCTTAATTTTGCTTTGTTGTGCAGCTGCTGGCTTTGACTCTCCCAGTGCAATCATTTTTGTTGGCTTTTTCCAAATATTTTAGCCAGGTTTCATCTCCTTTCAGTTTCAATTATCTTCTTCCAAAGGAGAAAAATTACAGCTCTTATAAGGTGTCCCTCTGCTGGGTTATGACATTTTGAAAACAACATGTTTTTCCAATCAGAAGGCCACTGAGCTACTTATTGTCTCACCCTCCTTGAATTTGCTTTGCTTTCTTAAGAAGCCATTTCCATCTCCTTCCCACTGTCTAGCAGTTGAGCACAGCCAAGGTTGTCTGTACCAAAACTCTGGCCCACAAACTGCCTGATGCAAACTTGCAGGGTGTGTTTGTTCAGCCTCTGGTTCTCCGACTATGAAGATCATAAGTATTTTTTCAAATCTCCTTTTCTGCTTTTCAGTCTAAAGTTTTAATTCACTGTTCATGAAGTTCATGGTGTATCTTATTAAGTTATAAATAAAAATAAGCTATATTTAAAGACATGTTCAAAGAATATTATTATAAAAACACAAAATATACCTGTAATATATGCATTCTACTTATGTAGTATTTCCCACTAAAAAGAGAAATTCAAGGGAGGCCTCAGGTATTATTGGAGACTGTGGTGTGCTTGGGGCTGCTGTGACAAAGAGAAGCAGTGCAGGTTGACATCTAGGTTTGCCGACTGCCTTCTTTCCACAACTTATCATGAGATGAAAACATCAGATTTATTCTACCCTCCTCAATCTTACGTTGACACCATCCATGACATTTTGCAAAGCATTTTCAAACAGACTGGTTCATTGGATTGTCAGTCTCTTGGATGAGAACCCGCAGCCTTTCTGTCCTATCCATGTTGTAGGCTCAGCACATGCCCTGCCAAATGGGGAGAGGGATGTGCCCACAATTATGTGGTGATGAACTGCAGGAGAAGACCCAGACACCAGCTTTTGAAGCCCCTTCTCACCATATGGGCAGGCCTGCGGCAGCTCAGCCACAGAATCTGAGCTTGTGAAAAACATCAGAAGACACCTACTCATGTTCCATCCAATTCAAGACGTCCCTATGATTATTCTGGTGTCTGGGATCCCTGCAATCTTAGGTAGACCTTTCCTTTGATGGAAAATTATCTCTGAGTTTGCTCAAACTTGCCTTCAGGCTCAAATTTCACCATTAAATGCTAAAGGTTATGCTTGTTCTCTCCTCTATCCATCTAAACGAGAGGCAATTGCTCCAGCAAAGAGGACCTACGCACTGCCAGGTGAATAACCTAACTTTGCCAGTGTCATAACCTGATCAATGTATTAATAGATTTGCAATGCCCTGTCCTTCCTTTGTACCCAACAAGACATATTCACCTGATACTGTCTAACAGGCTTTTCTGTCACATTTGACCCCTCCATTGCTCAGTGATCTCTCTCCCCTTTGGATTCTAAGTACCTATTGTTTAGACAACGTGGTTGATAACTGATCATCAGCAGGGAGTATTTGGGTGCCATGAAGGTAGATTCATGTCTCACTGCCCTACCATGTTGCCTCCTCCTTAAGGCAAGAGAGGGTCACTTTTATTTTTTGTCATCTACTTTATAGAGACTGGCAGATATAAAGAATTGGACAAGTATTTGTTGAATAATGCATTTAAATTAAAAAGGAGAAAGCTTTTTCTTCACACTGTGATTGACTTAGCACAGTTATTGTTCCACACAGTTAATAAGGACAGTGTTCATTTACTGGGCCTCCATTATTTGACAGCCATTGTTCTACCTGATCTGCAAGGGTTCCCTGATCTTCTAAGTGCAATAACTCAACTTGGGAAAAACAGAGGAAGAAAGATTAAGTAAATTGTACAATAATAAGGATCTGGGGGGAAAAATGTTAGATTGAGCTTGATCTCAGGTGGTCTGACTTCAGAGTCACGAGGTTAACTTCTGCTCTGTACTGCTCTTCAGTACTCAACTGACCCTGTGATCCCTTTCTGCACAGTAGTTCCTCACTGAGTGAGTTTTACTTTTTGGTCCCAGTGTTGACTGGCAAGTTGCCGTGGGGGAGAATGCAATTCTCACCTCAGATTCTTGGAACATAACTGTATTTAAATAGAGGATTTCTAACACAGTTTAGATTCTGTCATGTCTACAGTGAAAGGAAGAGTGATATCAAATACATCTATTTTTATACCCGTTCCCACTAGTTCAGCCCCAAATCCCTTTCCATAACTATACATATATCTTTCTTGCAAAACATGCAAATACCCAAATAACCTGAGGGGAATTTCATTTTCCATGGACACTCTCTTCTAGCCATAATATGCAGCTGGCAAATTTCTCCAGAGCATGCTTAAAATATATATTTTTATCTCTAATAGAAATACCACTTGTCCTATTATCCCATTAAGCAGCTGAGGAGGAGAGGAGAGAGCCAGAGAAAGAGAAAAAAAGGAGGGATGGAAGGGGGGCAAAGAGAGAGAGAAAGACAGAGAGAGAGAGATTGATTCTGCTTTTCAGATCATGGCACTTGTTATGGTTTGGATGTGAGGTGGCCCCCAGAAGCTCACATATGAGACAATGCAAGAAGGTTCAGAGGAGAAATGATTGGATTGTAAGAGTCTTATTCCAACAGTGAATCAATCCCCTGATGGGGATTAACTGAGTGGGAACTGAAAGCAGGTAGGGTGTGCTGGAGGAGACGGGAATTGGAGTGTGGCTTTGGGTATATATTTGTATTTGGCAAGTAGGTGCTTCCTGATCACCATGTGAGCTATTTCCCCCACCACAGTCTTCCCCCATGAAGTTCTGCCTCACCTTGAGGCCTCCCCCCACATGGGAGCCAGCCTTCTGTGGAACCAAAACCTCTGAAACTGTGAGCCCTCAAATAAACTTTTCCTCCTCTATGATTGTTCTGGTTGGGTCATTTAGTCACAGCGGCAGAAAAGCTGACTTAAACAGCACTTGTCTCTTTCCAAATAAATATTCAAACTTTAAGGACTTTGGGGGTCTTGGGTATAAGATTTCTTTTTAATCACTTACACGTTTCTATTCTTAGCTTATTTAGAACCCAGAATCCATTTTTTTTCCCTTTAATCAAGAAAGGAAAAGAAAGAAAGAAAGAGACACATTCTTTTTTTTCCCCTAGTTGTAGATGGACATAATACCTTTATTTTATTTGTGTATTTTTTTTAACACGGTGATGGGAATTGAACCCAGTGCCTCACACATGCTAGGCAATTGCTCTATCATTGAGTCACAACCCCGGCCAAAGATATATTCTTTATTTGTATACATTTCTCTGGGAAGTCAAAGACTGCCATTTAAGGTAGCTCTGCAGGCCCTATGGGGCATAGCCTCAGGGTTTATCTCTGTTGGAGGTGCATCCCTGGCAAAGAGGGGCTTCCCAAAGCCCTCATAGCAAGAACATGCTGAAAAGAGCCATGCCCATGTCCCTAGTGTTGGTCCACTGTGTCAGCTCCAGCTTTGAAATGGAGAAATGAGATCTTTCTGACATCAAGAAATAACTTAGTGAAAGGAAAGGAAGGACCGAAGAGAGCCTGGCTTCTGTGGGGTCACTGCAGAATTGCCAGTACCTCGTCTGCACTCTTGTCTCTGAAACATCCAGCCTCAAGTCTCCTTCACTTGGTCCTCTTTCTTAGTGACGTTAGCAGCACTCCATTCCCCATCTCCTTTTTCTGCAATATATTTACTTCTCCTCCTTCGGTATATCAGAACAGTCACGGCTTCGTCCATTCCCTCCCTCAGCGTATTTCTCACCATGTCTACTGTCAATCCTTTGTCCGGATACTGGACAGAGCAGGGAACAGAACCAATTGCCACTGCAGGGAGCTTGTGTTATACACTGGAAGGAATAAGTCCAGATGCAAATAAACACATGCAGACATACAACTTGATGTTTTCCAAAGTGCTTTGAAGAAAAACGAAGTAAGGTAAGGCAAAAGCCAGTGAGAGGACAAGAGAGGAAAATCTGTATTTAGGTTGCTCAGTAATGGTTTCCTTGATAGGGTAATTTCAGAGCTGAGATCTGAGGAAAGTGGGGACATGAGTGTTAGAAGTAACAAAGTGCCACAAGAAATCAAACACGTGTTTGAAAGTGGGTCAGTGAGGCACAATTGTACCTCTGCAGAAGGGTACGCTCCCAGAGACAGTCCAGCAAGCAAACACCCCTCGATCCTGATAGGAAGAAATTGGAGGTACAATCTAGGCCATTAGCTAATTTAAAATTGGAGGTGGACATGGAAAATGGCTACAGTTGTGATTGGGTACCTGTTAAGAAATTTAAAATGTCGCCACTCTGGTCATATGATTCCCTAATGAAGAGGGGTCTATTCTGATCACTTGGTTCCCTAAGGCAGATAGATCCATTATACATCTGAAATAAGTTATAGTAATCATGCCTGTGTTGCATTACAGGGCCAACTTTGATAGAAAACATAAATCTTACAAAGAGCCAGGCCAATATTCGGGAGAAAAGTGTTCTGGGCAGAGGACAACAATTACAAAGACACTAAGACAAGAATATAACTGGTGGGATCGAGAACTTGTACAGAGGTAATGTAACTAGTGGGGAAGCCATGGCAGGAGTCTTAGGTCACCATGAAGGTTTGGGATTCCATTAGCAGCTGATGATGGGATTTAATCATGATCAAATGGGATCCTGGGAGGCAAACACTGGTAATGGGAGAGTGGCCGGTCAATGAGGCGACAGCACAGTGCCCCTGGCAAGAGAGGGTGATTTAACCCAGAAGAACAGAGGCAGAGATACTATGAAGTGATTGTCTTTTGAGGTTAGTCTCTGAGATAGATATGGGTTTACATGTGGTATGAAAATGGGAGAGAATTAAGAGGCACTTTAAAGATTTTAGCTTGAGAAAACAAAGAATGGTATGCCGAAAGTGCCATTCACTGAGAAACACAACCAGCAAAGGTGATTTAGGATGAATAATCAAAATTTCAGTTTTGAAACTCTAAAGTTTAATATACCAATCATATATCTAGGTGGAGACGCTTAGTTGCTCAGAATTCAATAGTACCCTAGCAAATATTATTATGTAACAAAGAAACAACTGGGACAAAGTATGTCTCCCGTGACTCTCAGACCTCGTGGTCTTATCCAGGAGTTTCCAAACCTGGCTGCTGCTAAGACTCAACAGACGACATTTTTATAGTTCTGTGGCAACACTTCCACCACGCCACTCTGGACACAGTCTGTCGTTGCTGCCCTATGACCAGGCACAAGTTCAGTGCTTCCTCAGAAGCACTCCAGGGATTCCATAA
Source organism: Urocitellus parryii (assembly GCF_045843805.1). Lineage (NCBI taxonomy): Eukaryota > Metazoa > Chordata > Mammalia > Rodentia > Sciuridae > Urocitellus > Urocitellus parryii. The sequence goes on along the minus strand of NW_027554094.1, from coordinate 1,672,528 downwards.
ATAATTCTACTCATGGGCCAAGATGTAGTGCACTGACAGGGCAAGAATCACAGCCAGAGAGATTAGCGCCAGCAGAACAGCTCAAGTGTGGTTGGGTATTTAACTCCACGTGTGGGCTTCCCATGTTCTCCCTCCCCACAGGGGCCTCCCCTGTCTTGAGTGCAGGCTCCTGCATGTGGTTTTCTGCCCGGGGAAGCCCATTGGAATCAGTCTAGGATTTTTATCAGGGGATGGTTACACAGGCACAAATGATCAGCCATAAGTATCAAGCCTCTGGATGCCTTGAAGGAAATCAGGTCATCAGGGCCCCGGAGAAGCAAATGTTCTTATCACTTGGAATTTAAAAAAAAAATCCATGTGCCCAGATGCCAGTCAGGGGCCAGTCATGCAAGCAGATCCAGTTTCCCACATTAACTCTTCTCCATCTAATTACAGATTTGGGGACAGGGTCATAGCACATATTCAGATGCCACAGTGATAGAATAGGACGAGGCAATCTGTAGCTTTGTTAGATGGCTGGGAACACTAACAGAAGAAGCCACATGCAACTCAGGATAGCCTACGCGAAGCAAATTTTCCCACACACAACCCAGCAGGGCATGGGAGAGGGGCTGGAGACCCTGGTATCAAAACTCAGTTACTGGGCAAATCACCTTACCACTCTCTTGTTTCATGTGTAAAAGAATGAGAGGTAGGTTGCTGACACCCAGAAGATGGTTCACCTCTAAAACTCCAGGTTGGAGAAAGCAGGAGTAGGTGAAAAGACACAGGCATGTTGGCCAAGCTCTTCCTGCTCCCTCCCTGACTCTTCCTGGGAACCAGAAAGCGAAGCCCACCTCTGCCCTGCATCTTCAGACTAGAGGTGCCTTGCCTGGAGCGTGCTGCAAGATCAAGAGAGGCAAAGACTGCTTTGACCTGACTTCCTCTCCACAGGAATGGTACCAGCAACAAGGCGGTTTTACAGAGGAAGGAAATGTACTTGTTTTGTGGGAATAAAAGACAGAGATTAAAACTTGAAGAGCCACCCGTGCCTTTGGGGGAATTTGTAAGTGAGGTGTGCTTTAAGAGAACCGTACTGAAAAATCTTAGATTTCCAGAGGGAGCTTTTTATCCTATTTTGTGTCCATAATCTTTTATGGCAGTTATGAGAAAACTGTGGCTGTCTGTTTCAAAACAGAAGTCACCAAGACGAAACAAGATACTAGAGTCTGTAACTAGTATTAGGAGATCTCAATGCCATGCCTCTCTATAATAGGATAAAGGGAGTTGGCTGGGAGGAGGAGGACCCCAGACTCCAAGGGGTAGGTCAGGACCCGTAAAATGGCAAAACCTAATGTGTTGAATCCCAACTCATGGGGCAGGTCACTGGTACATCCCCTTGTTCTGTTGTCCTCCCACCCTTTATGCTCTCGAACCTGCCTTACCTCCTAGATCTTTCTTATAAATACACCAGCACACATTGGTGTCCCTTAACTTCAAACGCACTGACCTGAATTAGCTCATCACCTGTCCATTTCTCTGTTCTTCCCAACAAAGTCTTCATGCAGGTTGTTCACACAGGATACCGCTTCAAATCACCCATGCACTGTTGGTCCTCCTCCAGATTGAGATTTATCCCCAACTATTCCCAAGGAAACTGCTGTCACCAAGGACATCAACAACCTCGATGCTGCTCCATCCAGTACAAACACGCCATTTTCATGGGATAAGTCTTTCAGTCATTGCTATCTCTTGGATCCATGGCCACTACAATCCCACAATTTTCCTTGTAACTTACATGTTACACATATGGGCACATGCCTATGGACACGCAGATTCATATATCCTTTGTCAGCTGGATGCATTTTCACATATTACACCAAAATAAAGACTATGTTCAGGAGGATCCCTTAGGTCACTTCCAAGTCAGTGCATCCTACCCTGGGAAATAAACACCCTTCTCCTGTGAGCATATCCTGAAGGGATCCCTGTGCTAGCAAGGGATAGCAAGGCCCACAGACAAGCAGTCCTCAGGCCTCCACGTGGGACTAGGGAACTTTTCTCTCACTTTGCACTGGCCACATGGAGGATCACAGGCAGGTCTGCACTGAGGAGGAAAGACTCTACTTCTTTAAAGGCGTTGCAAAGTCACACTAAAAAAGGGACATTCCCCCTCTTGAGAATGAGGAAGAGGGACAGATTCACATGGATGAGATGACAATCTGCTCCCAAAACTCTGTGATTACAACCCAAGGAAGGATCTGTATCTCTTTGTTCTCCCCAAAACACCTGCTACATTTTTTGTTAGTTTTCTACTAGAAAAAAAAGTTTCATGTCCTTTCTGCTTTCAATGGCATCCATTAAAAGTGATAATGATAACAGCCCTTACTCAATGAGTGGCAGGCCCCACACTACACAATGTTTTTACATTTAATTCTCTTTAAAAAATTTTACATTGAATTATTAAGTACTTCTCCGTAATAATACTCTTATTATTCTCATTTCAGAGGTGAGGTATTAAGACTCATCAAAATTAAGTAACTTTTTGAAGGAGACAAAAAACATGTAGCAGAATTGGAACTCAAGCCTATGTGACCCCAAACTCACCATCTCCAGTCCTCATCCATCCCAGCTCTTATGAAATATTTGTTTAAAATTTGAGGGCTGAAGATTTGGTGGAAGTCACCTACAGAAACACTCTTCACATTGAACACAATTTTTAACGTCCTCTAGGTCAACACCTGGTTAGGCCCGCAGTCCCTCCAGGAATGAGGGAGACAGCAAGTTGACTAGGAACCCAAGGCCGTTTCTAGGGGAGAAAAGGCACCTTGTCATCGTGAGTGACTGGAGGAGACAGTGGGGCAGAGAACAAGCCAGACACATGGGCCCTCCTTGTACCTAGGTGGAGTGCTTCCTGATTGACAGTCCTGTCCAAGCCAGATCCCCCCAGTCTCTCTTATCAAATGGCATTTACTTTTCAGAAGGGGAAAAGAGTGGGGAAAATTGGCAAAACAGGGTAACTGCTGGCTCTGAGAAACCAGATTTAGAGTGTGTGTGTGTGTGTGTCAGAGCACTTTGGTATTGAGAGGACAGGTCTTAACCAATGTGGTAATATAACAATGAAAACAAAGCACAGACTAGTTTAACATCAATCATCCATTTCCTCACATGAAACTTCTGAATAGTCTATGGGGCCAGTGACTGAGTAAATACAGACTATGTTCAGAAGGATCCCTTAGGTCACTTCCAGTGACAGTTGTTCACGTTGAACAGTGAACAAGTGGAGGCTGCCTTTCATCTTGCTGTTTCCGTAGACGTGTTTGCTTGTTACTCCATCTTCCTGGCAGATGACGGTTAGTTTCTTAAAGAAGGGATTTTCTTTTTCTAATTCAGCCAGGTTCACCCTTAAGAGATAGTAGGAGAACATCACCATGCATTGCAGAAGCCATGCCCTTCACTGGCACTTGGAGCAATTCTTCAAACTAAGACCTCGTTCTTTTAAGCTAACAAGCTGAGCTGTATTACTTCAGTTTTTTTTAAAGACATAAAATTGGTGTTCCAGAAAACATTAAATTCAATGGCCCTTGGATAGCCCAATACCTTCAACTGGAGACACATTATTTTTCTTTCTTCAGAACTTAATAAAACCAGTGAGCAGACAGACACATAGGTGTCATCCCTGACCCGGGGCCAAGAGCCACGCTGGGCCCCAGAGGCCTTTCCCTAAGGTAGTGAGATTCGTGGACTTCACTCATGTCAGGCGTCCAGTTACCTATGAACTCACAGAAGGAGCCGCTACAGTGCCTAGACACTGGCTGGTGGACAGCGTTACAGCTGTCATTCTGACTTTGTGACACTGGTGATGTTGGCCTATCCGTGGCCTTCCAGCTACACCAAATCTTCTCTCATGGGAAACTGAGGTGACCCTATCCACCATTACCACCTTTCATAAGTGTGGAGCTTAAAATGCACTAAATTGACTGAAAGTATTTATGAAAGGATGTTCTAGACCACAACGTAGGACATGAACCTAAGAGTTTCTTAAATATCACTTTGATTTTGTCCTTAAGGAAGACATCACAAGCTTCAGTCTGTGGAGGACCAGCGGGTAGCACCCGCTCTTAGGCTTTCATTGTCACTACTTCATGATGCAGACACCTGAACTCTGCCAATCACATTTCCTCAGCCAAGGTCCGTAGCTCTGCCCACTAGGGCACTCCAGGGAGGCTAGAAGCTCCCGGAGGAGGGAGTTTGCTTCTTTTTGCTTCCTGCTCCAGTTTTACTTTGGTCCCAGTTTCCCATCTGTCCCCATCAGTGTTGGTGTAGCAACATTTCTCTTTCCCCGTAACATTCCAGAACTAGCAACCAATTTTGCAGTTGGTCCAGGCTCACCCGGCCCCATGGAGTACCTCCACACGGCCCTGTGCTTTTTTGTGCAAAGGTCTAGGTTGCAGCCTCGGGGTCCTCTGTCAGAGGTTGATTTCAGCCCTTTCTAGGACTTCAGATTTTAACCAATACAACACTTTCCCTGTTTGTCTCCCAGCCCAAAGGTGGCGGCTGCTTCTTGATGTTGCTATCTCCTTTTATCTTAGTATCCCTCTGTGTATCTTTTTTGCTTCTTCCACATCCAGTTTATGGTGTTGTGCTAAATGCACTCTGCTCAACTGATTGCTGTAGGTCCCCTCTCCTCACCTACTCCTCTCTAGTACAGATATATACATTAGTCAGACTTACTATTTCTTATACATCTTGGTTTCTCTGACACATCTGTACTTTTTATTTACTTCGCACAGTTGTTTTTCTTATGCAGCTTAGTTTCTCATACACGTTTATGCTTTGTTGTATTGTGAACATGCAACCTGTTTCCACAATTTTGTGGGTTCTTCCTCTTTTGCTCTTCTTCCTGAAGTGCTGTGCTCTTCTGTACTTCCTTCATTTACCCACTTCTACTAAACATGTGCATCCAAAGAACATTTCACTTTTCCTTTATTTTTAGTGGAAAACATAAGCACAATTCCAATGAGACAAAAAGACTGAGTTCTCAATGGAACTCAGGATTAAGAAGGAAGGGGGAGAAATCGAGAAACTGACCAACTGCAGGGTGTGTGTTGAAACTAAAGCCTGACTCACTTTGGGTGATAGTTTCAGGGAAGGTGTGGGAGCTCTGTGGTGGTGGAAACAGAATCCAGATTTTGGTATCTTGAATTGAAATGTTCATAACTAATTGGGAAAGAATATTAAATATTATGCTGGCAGACGTTGCATAGACCAAACAATAGCCATCTGTGGCACCCAAGTAGCTGCCAAGGTTGCTCTTGCCATCCAAATCCTGTTTCTATCAGCCAAGGCTTCATGCATACCTTCAAACCCTCACACCACAGCAGCAGGGGAGCAAATGAGGTACAGCCAAGGAGAAAATCCCAGCTATAAATAGAAGTCATTGGTCACAGTATCATGATTTGAAAAAGATCTATATGTGGGGTGTTCTCTAGGACTGGGACCATTTAGGAGAAGATGGCCATTGAAAGGTTTTTGAGGAAGAAAGGCTAGATTGGAAGAGAATCCTCTAATTTATTATTTCAAAATCACTTCAATATAATTGGATTCTCTTTCCAAATATAGACCTCAGAATAGTAACAGCAAGTTCCAGACCATGAGCGGTACAGCAGCTGTCTGCAGAGTCACTGCTGGTTACTGGGGAAACTCCGGCAAGTTCTGGAACATATTGATGGCAGAATTATCATTTTTCAGTAGCATATAATTTCAAAACTTTTTATGGTACTGAGTCAAGCCAAATTTGGATCTAGGGATATTCTTGGATATTAGAGCAAAGTGTGAACCCAGTGTTTACATTGAAAAGATTCCAATTTTTGTTTACAAGCAGCTAATTGATCAACAACTCATTCATCTGATATAATTTCATTCATTCATAGTTAACTAAGAAGGTTTGTTATCTGACCTGGGGTTGACTGTACAGCTGTCATCTGTATTTCTCTGTGGGGACTTTCCTCCTGTGTTCATGTAGGATCATTGCCATTTCCACTAAATCTGCCAGGATCTTTGTTAACTTCTCAGAAAGCTATTCCTGACTTCTTTCTCCTTGTCTTGCTATGGATTAAGTTCTCTCTTCTGTCCTTCCTTTGCTTTCTTCTCAGTGTTGATGTTATATGTTTTCTGGTTTCTTCTCTTGAACAATGCACAGTACAAAGATCTAAGCTACCTGCCAACTTCAGTGAGTTGATAGATGGGGTTCAAAGCTCTGTGGAGAGAAGATACCTGGTTTGACTGGGGTTCCTGGGGAAAAACAAGGTTGATTATTCACACCTACTCAGAACTGGAGAGCCACACAGACACGGCTACATTGTGGCTACTATTCTGCTTTTACAACCATTCTCTCTGCACTATAATCCTGATTTGTCAAATGAGAAGAATAAAGCTGCTCCATTACCTTCCTGTCAAGGGGCATGTCACAAAGGGCAAGGCAGGATTAGCCTTCTGCTCTTTAACCCGAAAGTCTGCATTTCTTTCAGGAACAAATTCTACATCCAGTTTAATTCACAGAATTAAATAGACTGCTGGTGGTGACTGATATACCTCCAGCCCAGTGCCAAACCCTGTGAAAACAAGGACATAAAAGGAGACACTGGCCCTGCCCTCAAGGAACTCCCTTGAAGGTGGCAAGCACTTAAGATCCGAAGGCTGTGATAGCGATGGTGTCACTGCAGACCCTGTGAAATCTCCCATGGAGCGTTGATGAGTCTTCATTTAGTTGAATCTCATTCTTTTTCATAAAAAAACAGATCACCTTATGTCTATTAAGCTTTGCTATGTCTAGCATCTCTTAACTTCCTTGAGGAACATAGATTGGACGGTTACACTAGTGAGAATTGCCTCTGAACCCTTTCACAAAAGGCCTTGGAAATTAAGAGGAAGAACCTGATTCAGAACAGCCAGGTACTGATTCAAATTACTGCATGACCACATATTAGCTTAATTCCACGAAATGGTGATACCTACTTCTAAGTGCTTTCCAAGTGCCTACCTCAGGCCAGGCACTTTGTATGCCCTGATTCAAAGGTCCACTGTGTCCAAGCCACGACTAGCAACCCACGTCAATGTCAAAAATAGGAGTTAGCAAGTTGCTCCAAGCATTCATGTACAAATAAAATTGTACATAAAAGAACTGATGGTATAAACTGCTTGAGAGTGTTGCTTACTGTCGCAAGGTCTTGAGTAGCCACCGACCTTTCAAATGTCCTCAAATGACATTAATTTACTTGTTTTTGTTACTTTGAAGGGATGTCTGAAAGGGTATGGCTGGCGATCAATACTGTACTTAGAGAGCTGGACGAAAGGAGACAATGTCCAGTCCTTGGTGGAGGCAGGATGGATGGAGCTGCTCTCTGCTATCCTCTTCTGATGAGGCCCAGTTGCTGCACAGAATCTGGCCTTCTCTGTTGTAAGTTGTGGTAGAGAGAAGCAGAGACCTGGCAGCTAACAGCTGTGCTTACTCACAGAAACACCTGTCATGAAAACATGTTTAACTCAGGCCAAGAAAATATATGTATTCCTTATTAACCTGATCCAAATGGTGGGAACCATTTGGAACTCTCAACCTGGCCCAGGCTTTGCAATGGGGCTGGGGGTGATATGACTGTACTACACAGAAAATTGACCAGGCTCCACTTTTTATTTACTACAATGTCTATTACTCAGCGGGATGAATGTGTAATAATAATTTAGGATGATCACTGGTGAAGGAATACACGGGATATTCCTTGTACCATGCTTTAAATTCTTCTATAATATAAAACTATTCAAAAATTAAGTTTGTTTTTAAATGTCTGACACATTTTCTATAGTAGTATAACATGAAGTTCAGAGGATGACTGAAGAAGTTTGGACATATTTTCAGGAAACAATGACAGTTAAGCTTAAAGCTTAAAAAATGAGTAGGTAAGTAAGGTGGATTAATGGTAGGGAACCATGTTTGGTAGCCTAGTCTTTTCACCAAATAATATCTCATAGACATCTTTCTATGACAGCCACTAAAGATCTACTTTATTTTTGTTGGGCTCATAGTTCCTAGAATAAATGTACAATAAGCCAACAAATTCTTCAATTATGGACATTTACAGTAGTATCATTTTCTACAGAAAACTGATAATAATGTTTCCACTCATATTTAAAGTGCCTGTTTAATTTTCTCCTATTGAACTATAATCTTTCTAAGGACAAGAGCTGTGAGTTATCTTGCTCCCTCCTTAGTCACCAGCATATAGTATGACTATAAAATTTTAAAGTAGCATATGTAAAGACATGGATGGAAAAAATAGCAAAAATGTAAGAGATTTCCTTAAAATAGGTCTTTAAGATTTTGATGGAACTTTATTTTTTATTTATTTATATGTAGTGCTGAAAATCAAACCCAGTGCCTCACACATGCCAGGCAAGCATTCTACCACTGAGCTACAACCCCAACCCCAAAATATAAGATTTGCAAGTAATTTTCTATAGTGGGGTTAAAGGCTGCCTATTGTGGAATTTTGAGGAATAAGGAAGGAATTGAAGGGGTTGACAATCACTAAAAATAAAAAAAATATGTTAATTTTAGATTCATTTGTGCTTTACACTGTTACCACAAATATAAGGAGACAGAATTGCTCACCCAGAAAGGGAGTTTATGAGCATGTAGAGCCCATAATATAAAGGAATATCTTTTTTTTTCTTCCATTTAAAGACTACAGGAAGATTTGTAGACACGTTAGAAGGACCTTTCAAAACAGCTCCCTTCTCTGCAAAAGGAAACAGAGAGGTGATGTTAGGAAACAGACACTCAGCTATAAGTTTATGCAATAACCTAGAAAGAAACAATTAATAATTCTACTAAATTACTGTGGAGAATGAGAGAGCATGGCTGGAGGGGTAGCCATGACATGCAGGCAGCTATGAGGAGAGATGCAAGAGGAAGGCGGGTGTCTATCAGGACACAGTGTCAGGGCTGCTGTAGGTCTGCCTGGGTGTGGAGGTAACGTGCATGGACTTGAAGTCCAAGTTCCTTATCAATGGCTGGCACCACTGCATTGACAGAAATGGCACCTGCCAAACGAGATCATCCAGAAAGTCAGCATAGTTTGGTGTATGATCTGAACGGGATACTCCAACCTTGTCATGGTGAAGGGAACTAGAAGGCTCCTCAGTGGAGGTGCCCAGCAGGCAGGCAGGTATGCTGGATTCCAGGGAGACAGTTCTGGGCCGAAGACCAGGGTCTCTGAATTGCACAGGAGCAAATACCACAAGGTGAGTCATTATAAATGAAAACCTGCAATAGGTTTAACCAGAAGAGAATCCAGAATGGGCTCTTAAAAAAAAATAAAAAGCATTTACAATGGAAGAAGAAATTAGAAACACATTTTAAAATCATGGTCAGAATGATGGGAAGGAGAACTCACTGAATTTGATTAAAGAAGAAAGGACCACTTTTAGCATTATAGGATGTGAAGGAGGGGTTGCATGAGGAAGCCCCATAAGTGGCAGGAGTTCCCCTTTGGACATCATCCATAGCCTTCCTTAGAGCAGGGCTGGACCCTGTTATTGTTGCACATGGAGGATCACATTTAATGTACACAACAGCTGATGAGATAGGTCATATAGTCTTAATTTTACAGATCAAGATTCAGACCCAGGAAAGCAGGTGCTGGGAGTTGCACTCTCAACAACCAAGCTCTACTGTGCCACCCACTGACACATCTAATTATATTGAATTCCGCATTTCACAACAGTTTGAAGTTTTGTTTTGTCCTCTATTTTTTCATAACAATAAATGGTAATTCTCTCATGCTATTCTAAAGTATCATCAGGATTGAGACATGCCATATGCTTCTATGTGTTGCCCCAAGTTTTTAGCCCAAATGGGGGTACCCAGTGTAAAATCCATTCAATAAATGATGTTGAGCAGAAATAGGCATTGAGGGTACTAAAGCCTGGCAGACCATCCAGGTTGTCCTCCAGTGAAACAAACAGCAGATCAAAAAAACTATTTGATCATGGCCTGTGTTCCCTATTTCTAAACTCTCCTTTACAGTACTTCTCCAATGACTTACGTGCAAAATCTCCAAGGTTATAAGACTAGGCCACACACAGACCTTGATACCTCCATAATGAGTTAATAATGTATACCCCATACTTAATGTATGAGGAAGCAAACCACATAAATTGCACAAAAGAGGTCAAACACACATCTCTGGTGGGCAGTTCCTTTGAGCTTTGAGTCTACAACAAACTATTGTGGAAAGAAAATGCTTTTCATCTTCCTGCGAATAAATAAATCACCAGTTGTTTTATATTTTAAAGCCTCTGAACAGCACCCCAGGGCTCCACAAAGGCTCCATCCTCTAGACGCATTGGCATGCAAGCCATTCTCTTAGATGTGTTCATGATCACCTGCAGAAGCTGTGTCATGGGTTAGGCACCCTTCTGAAAGGTGGGCATCACAGCGACCTTTCGCATAGAACTGGCTGCCATGGTGCAATTAGAGGAGAAGCCAATCTTACCATCTTGATGACAGCCCATGCAACCAAAGCCAGGCAACATAGATGGCTTTGAGAAAATGGAATCTGGTATTCTGACAGTGTAATTATTAAGCTCTGTCAGCTTATTCGACTTTTTCATAAAAATCACTTAACACTTCACGAAGATATTACTTTTGTCATCGAATATCACTTTTGGGAAACATTAATAATTTAGGAACTTCAATATTAAAAATGGCTAATTCACTAAGTGCATGAGAAGCTCCAAGTTTTGAGTCTTCCTCTTCTGTAAGACTCCCCAACCCCCGTTTTGTTGATATATAATTGACATACAAATAAAAATCCCCATAATGTATAAAATTGGGTAAATTTGGGTATATGCTGACACACCATCATCACTATCCAGGTGAAAATTATACTCCTTATTTCTAAATATTAATGCTTCATTCTCATGGTAAGCCTGGGGGAATAAGGAAGGCTGAAGTTAGGAGCTGCTGTCTGGTGTTCAGAGGCCAAGCAGCTGACAAGACAATTCAAATGATTGGGAGAGTGCTGCAGCTATTTTAATATGCATTTTCCTCTGGAGCAACAGATGTGTGTGTTCTTAAATGCTATTTTTAACTTAAATCTAAAGCCTTGTCTTATAAAGACTCTTCTCTTTGAACTGAAGTACACGAGCAATGGAAAATGCATAGCTCACTCACTTCAGTTGAATTTTTAAAGTGTATTTACAAAAAATAAAAGTGAAACTTGCTCATTTTGGTGAATTTTGACTCACAAACTCAATCTTGTGAACACCATAGCAATCAAAATACCAAATAATGCTGTCACCCCACCAGAACATGTGCTGCCCCACTGTGGCCGGCCTCTCTTTCAACCCCTATCCCCTGGCAACCCACTCATCAGTTTTCTATCTCTGCAGTTTTGGTTTCCACATTGTTGTGTAATAGATTGTTTTTTTATTTTTGATGAGCACTATTTCATTGTATAGAATGCCTAGTTTCAGCCTATTTGTCCTGAGCAAAGCACACATTCATCATGCTCTGATGGCAAGGACACCAATGACCTCTGACACTGTGCAAATTCTTTCTGTGTTACTGTCAATATACCTACCACCTCATTTAAATTCCTCATCCTGTAAGTTAGGTGATATCACGACATCTCCTCTTTAGAGAACAGAATAGAAAAATAATTTTTGAAATGTTCTTTTCAAAGAATACTAAGTAACCCTCCCTAGGGCCACATAATTTGTAAATGTCATAGCCTACATTTGCATCTGGGCAGTCTGACTCTAGAGCCCAGCATAATATCCACTATCACATGAAAGATAGGTTGAAGAAAATGAGAATTACAGAGATAATGCAATTTGCCATAAGTCACTCTGACAATATTACCTTATTTTTAACCAAATGATGAAAACAGTCTCAGTACCTAAAAGGGTACTTAGCTTTGATCAGTTTTGGATTTCACTTTTTTAAGTTATTTGCTCCTGTGGCATTGCATGTTAAATTCATATCCACATACATGGAGCCTTCTGAAGTTGGAATAACTTGTTGGGCATTGGTACAAATCATCTTCCAGCCTTTAAGATTAGATAATAAAATATATTTGATCCAAAAGAGACTTTGTCTCTATCTTGATTTATCTCTGCCTGTGGGAAATTGAAGGGATGAAAAAAAAATCTGCTCTCCTGAGTTGAACTACATAGAAGTGTAGCAAAAATATTTATATTCATTTTAACTTTGTGTTGTTCCTCAAGAGGTTAAATCTTTTCTCCAGAATGAAGATAAAAATAAATTTTGATGCTAGATTGCTTATGTTATCACCTTATCATCAGCCTTGTAGAATTGGAAGCAACAGTCTCCAACAGAGATGTGTAAGGGGATAATGTGACTGTATTTTTCAATTGTATTTATGGTAATAATAATGTACTCAGTTCACATCTTTAAGAAAAATGGCTTGAAGTACTTTATGTATTTTAATTAACCCTTACTATTCTCAGGACATAGATAGTATATCAATTTTATGGAGGCATGCAAAACAAATTTAAGTTCTTAAGGTCAAAGTCAAGGCATGCTGGTAATAACAACATTTCACGATGAAAACAAATCTGTGAAAAGAAAAACTAGGCAACAACCCAAAAAACTCTACCGTCTGACATTTCAACAACATTGCATCCTTGCACATTCCACTAGTCCTTTGGTTATTAATTTCTCAGTAAATTTTCATCAAAAAAACACTGAAACTGTGGGTTCAGATATGTGCAAAGTCTATGGAAGGAGTCTATGGATGTCAATGGAAGCTGTGCGTGTGGAACTCTGGGCCAAATTTGGTTGTCATGGATGAATTAGTCAAAGAGGGTATTAGATCAATTTTTAAAAACATAAAGTACTCTCATTCTATAATCCTTTTCCATCTTTCCAAATTTATTGACCTAATCCAGTAATAACTATTGAATCTCCGTTATACACATCAAACCACAATTTCATGCATGCGTCACAGAGTCACTGGCCTTAAAACATTTACCTTTCCACATAAATGTTAATAATCTTGCAGCAATATTTCATCCTAGCAGGAAGAGAGTATTGTGAGATACTTTGCGACAAGGTCAATTTCACTTAGGGAAAATGCTAACATTTTAAAAGTCAGCCATCCAGTTGGGGTTATTATTGCATTTCCGTTATCTTGTTACAGGATAGTAATCTGATTTCACTATTGCCACAGTTATTTAGGTAGGCTTAAATATATTTATTCCGAGTCAAGATGTGTAAGTTAAAAAATCGGTATCATTCTCTAGGTTCTAAAGAAAGTAAGTTTAAGAAAATCTGCCTTAAAAATGTTAATCCAAATATTTTTAGCATGTCATTTTTTTTCCCTTGTAAGATGAAAACTTCCTCAAATGGCATGCAACTTGTTAGAAAAAGACTGCTTTCTCCACTTGGGAGCTAACTCAACACTCAATGTTGAATTTCTTAAGTAACTTTAGCTACACATTGGTGTTGTAACAAGCATCTGCAAAGCCTGCCATTTACCCATCTGAAGAGAGACCTTTAGTGACTCATTCCCTTTGCCTGAAATCATTAAATGTTCTCTTCCTCACTGTGGTAGATGATTTTGAGCCATAAGGGTCTTTTGGTGAGTTCTAAAAATGAAGACTCTTGGGCCCTTCATCACTTTTAGACCTGCGGTCTGGCATGGACTGCGCTGTGAACAAGCCTTCCATGTAGCTGTGGTGGTCTTCATTCTCAGACCACTCTGATGGATGCTGGAATCCAGAAAGTAAAGGCTGAGCTAGCAATGGAGAGTGTGGAAGAATGACAAGATCAGGAATGCCATGGGCACATTGTTGGTAGTGTCACCTCGACAAATGCAGGGAAACTTTAGTGTTGAGGGGGCCCAGCAGAAGCATCTGGCTTATATAAGTGCTTGATAATTGGGAATTAAATAAAATGCTGTTCCTTGTTGGAGCTGCTGTATTGTACCAATGTTGCCACTCTGACAGTGTTGGATACAGCATTGCTATTCATGACGTTATGGACTGAATTATCCACCTCTGAATCCATAACCCTTAAACCCCAACACCTCAGAATGTAGGAAGATTTGGGTATAGGGTCTTTAAAGAGGTAATTAAGATGAGGTCAATTAGGGTCAATGGTAATCCAATATAACTCCTATTATAAAGTTTAAAAACTTAATAAACTATAAGATTTAGAAGGATATTCTTGAGAGTGAAGGGGAAACTATTAGTAATTCTACTGGGACAACAGGCATGAGTGGAGTCTGTCCTGAAACACTGGGAACTACAGTCACCCTACCTAAATAAAAGGCTCTTATATCATTGAATGTAAAGATACAACCAGTATTCTTTTTTGCCATTTTGCCTTATAAAAGAGAAGCCACCTGAAGACCAAGTGAAACAGCTTCCTAGACTTTCTTGCTTTAAAAATATAGTGATTCATAACTATTAAACTGTATGTGGACTGTACCTTTTACACATATAATAACACATTTGGGGGGCTTCCAGTAATAGCGGCAGAGTGATGTGGTTATGCAGACATTTTTTTCCAGATAACATGAAATTTGGGTGAAAATTTACTAAAGACCCCATGAAGCATGCAAGCGAGGAAGGATTCTTGAAAATCAGCAACTGGAAATGGTAAGAATTACAACTTTATATTGTTTTAATTCATGCAGGCTTTCCAGTCTTCAGGATTATTAAATATAAAAGTCCATAGAGTCTTACTGTCTTGGCTTGAGGTGGTGAAGAGTTTGAGCCTGAAAAAATGGCTGAAAAGTATCTAAAAACCAGACAGAAGTTAGTGAAGAGCGTACCTTTCTTTGAAAAGTGGCTGTGGAAAGGGCAAGTGTTATATGTTTCTAGTTTTCTTGCCAAGTGTGCTTTCCAAAACCTAAGTCCATGGCAGCAGAAAAAATGTCAGCTTCCTACATTGCTTAAGAGGATGAAGAGAACACAGCACTGGAAGAGATGCTGGAAATGTAAGAGGAAATTTCTGGAAGAGAGAAGAGAAAGAATAGACACCTATCACTGAATATAAAACTCTGATCAAACCCCCAGGCAAACCACTAACTGGATCTGCAGGGAAGACTCAGAGGGCTCAGAAGAGGGTGGGCAGAAGATGCCAAAGAGAAATTTATCTTGCAAGCACTTTGTTTCACTGAGAGAAATTGTGTGCATTTGCTGCTTTTTAAATGGAAGGCAGTTCCCTATCTATGCACAACTCAAGTGTCAGAAAATCGATGCTTTTTTGAATTGAGGTGTCACAAGACAGAAGTGGAAGTTGGAGAAGATGGAAATTTCGGAGATTTTGCAGAGGCAAGGAATCCGTAGAGAGGGTGAAGCACAAAATTTAAATGTAAACTTTGCCTAAATGCTTGAATGATCACCCGACTCCATAAGCACAGGGGAGATGCATAGAGGACCAGACTGAGAAAACAATCACGGTTTGAACTTTGAGTTCAGACAAGTTAACTGTGTAATTAGAAGTAAAAATGAAACGAGACTCCTCTGTTTGTATGAGAAATAAATATACAGCCAAGATTGAAAAAAAAAAAGGAAACAGGGCCCTATGAGGACACAGGGGATGAACTCACAAACCTGTCACCTGTCTTGGAACTACTTGTATGTCACAGAGATTAAGGGCTTTGACTCCAGAGTACACCTATAGGCTTCACCATCTATTAGCTGTTTAAATTTTAAGAAACTGCTTAAATTCTCTGGACATTGTTTTCTCCTCTCTAAAATGCCAATAACAATAGTGCTTTATGTTTCAGGTATTTGTGAGGATTAAATGAGTTTATATATGCAAGGCATTTATAAAAGGACAGCATCCTGTTGGCTAATAGGATAGTAATAATATTGTTGAGGGTGATAATATTGCAGTCGTCCTTCCAATACTTAAATGCAATTCCAAGGTGAAAGTAGATTGGCTTTCAGAGAGAGATCCTGAATTTATTAAAAACATTTTGAATTGGCCTCAATTGCCCTAAACTGCAAGGTAACAGAATAGAAATGCAAAAAGTAGCTATATAGAAAAATGTTGTATTTGGTTTTTTTGTACAATTGAAATAAATTGGTGCCCACTACTTAGGCACATGTACACATGCTTGCATGCATGCTTCACAGGCTATTGGCTCCTAACAGGTTTACTACTAGTCTTGCTTTAGTCAATCTATTTTGTAAGTAGATTCATTGTAAATCTGACTTTTCAAATATAAAAATTCTGAATGTTATTTTTAAGTCTCCATCTATTTAAAAGCTGTTTTGCTTTTAAATTGTTCCTACAATTATTGGTTTCTGATCAGGGAGTATAGTCTCTAAAACTTATGAAAATAGTTTCAATTTCATTTACATATTTTATAGTTAAATGTTTCACATCTTTAGTTTTTTTTTTCTTTTTTGATCATTTATACACTCAAACCCTTTCATCCTTGAAGGGGGATGTCTTGTCTGTGAAACATGGGGATACAAAAATGAATAAAATTTAAATTTTCTTCTTAAAAGTCTTATAAGGCAACAGAGATGCAGTCAGACAAATGACTTTTAAGTAAGTAGAAAGCAAGCAGCCTTAGATGTAGGTAGAAGGGTACTGTGATCACAAGTAATGCAGAGTGATCAATATAGCAAGAGTGTTTAAACAGCATCAGAAAGAATAGGAAGAAAGTTTCTAAACAGATGGTGAAAGGTGGTTTTAGGAGCAGGAAAGATTATATATAAACTCACAGTAGTATAAAATAATAAATTAACTTCAGGGAATTTGAATAATTTTTAATTGTTAAGTGCATTGGTGTGTAGGCTTCAGAAGATAAGTTGTGAGAAAAAGACAAAATGCACTCTGGATTTTATTTAATTCGTATGTGGTAAGAGTCTGAAAGGAGACCGTAGAATAGAAACTCAGAATAGATTTTAGGCAGACTTACACTAGGACTGGTAACTGGTAATGGGAGGGATGATGGCATGGGTGTGGACATACAGCTGTGGGAAAGGTGAGGTGTTAGGAACTGAAGGTTACTGATGTAGGGCTAAGGTTGATAATGACTATATTAATAGAGATGAAGTTTCTCTGATAAAGGACAGTTGAGGAGAGAGAAAATAAGCCTGCACACCTGTAAATGTAGACTTAGAATTTCTTTTGGGATATCTATATGCTGCAATTAGTTGGGAGGTTAGGAGACATGAATTTAGAATTCAAAATAGAATTATAGACTGGAAACTTGTGTTTGGAAAAGATAAAATTTGCCAATGCACTTATGTAGAGCAAGATAATCAGAGAGCAAGAGACAGAGGCCTAGGAGATTCAATTATTTAATAAATGAACCAAGAAGTGGAAACTGGTGAATCAAAGTATTTTATTCAAGATTCTCCTGATAAACAGGACCAATATGGTGTGTGATTTATTTCAGGGTATTTGCTCACATGATTTTAGAAGCTAGTAATTCCAAAATCATCAGGGTAGGTGTAAAGGCTGCAGACATAAAGAAGAGTCCCCTTGGGAGACATCAGCCCTTTTTCTATTAGGGATTTAAACTGATTGGATGAGGTCTACTCACATTGTGAATATAATTCTGCTTCAACCAAAGCCTACTGGTTAAAATTTTAATCTCATCTGAAAAACAGAAACTGAATGGGATTCAATGATGAGAAGAGAAAGAGTGAGAGATCAAGACAGGGAGCAAGCATGTAACAAAGAAAGAAGAAATTTTCATGAAACAATGAAAGAATATTAAGAAGGGGGGAAAAACAGGGGTGGGGTGGGGTTCAGAAGGTTTAAAGTAAAAATGTGAATTGAAAACATAATATACTGAGTGAAACAATAGGAAGTTATTCTGGTAAAATAACTGTCATTTGACTGAAGCTAAAAAGTAGAAGCTGAGAAGTCAAAAGAAAGTGAGAAATGTAGAGACATTGTGTGCTAATTACTCTCCATAGAAATTTAGCATGTGAATAGAGGAAAAGCTATGCAGAGTCATGGCCAAAGGGAGAATAGGGTGAAGGGGATCTGTTTTTTGCTATGAGATTTGAAGGGAAATAAACCTGCTAAGATTAACACCTTGGCTGATGTTAGTAAAAATGACTGTAGCACAACATGTTAACACTCTAGGTGTAATTGCAATTTAAAGAGATCCAAAGAAACAATACACTTACACTAAAGGGTGTTTATCTAATAGGGAAATCTTAATAGTGGAGATTAAGGAAGAGAGGAATATTTTGTATGCTTATTGGTCTCTCATTAATCAAAAAAACAACAAAAATAACAGAGTTATTTCCCTATCCTGCAAGGTAGATAGGGTAAAAGGTAGAGGACATAAGAGTGCAAGAAAAATTTTTAAAACTCATTTTCCCCAAATTATTTTTGTTGTTGTTCAATACTATGTTCTCTAACAAAAGATATTTTAATATTCATAAACAAATTATTTTTTTCTGTCAAAAGTAATATTTTCATTTATTTTGCATCTCCTTAAAAGAAAAAAAAACACCTTTTCAGAAGGTCAACAAAAAGTAGGGGAGGAAAATAGGAATGAAATGTATCAATGGCTCAGCAAACACATTGTTATTGATGAGATCAAGACAGTTTTTGATATCTAAGCAAATCAAAATTTTTCCCATTATTGAATCTATTCTAGTCTAAGGTAAAGAAAAAATATGTGCCATGGATGCACATGGATGCACAATGCATGCACAGATCTTTTTCTTATGGTGGCGAATTATTCTGATTTATATCCTGATAAATTATATGACTTCTGTATTATTTTGATTTCTTCACAAACCTTGTACTACAAGGGAAAGAAATATTTTGAGCCCTAGATATCCATTCCATAATTATATGCAAAATATAAAATCTTCTCTAGTATGATTTCTTAAAGAATATTATACATTTTTGGTCACTGCCACAAAATAAACTTAGAAAGGCTGGCAAAGCCCATCTAATTTGAAGCAGGGAGGTAATCTTACTTGTTCCACTTGAGTTGGACAACGGGTACTTTGCTGCATTTAATGAACCTCCATTCAGTGTAATGGGTTGGGGTCACTTTGTCTAATGTATCTCATTATTCTGAGGGTATATAGTCATTTCAGTGGCTTGTTTTCAATTTTAGAATGAGAAATTTCAATGTATTAGGGAACCTACTATCAATTGGGTTTTAATCTCTGACACAATACCAGATCGTGAGATTTTTGTTTTAAAAATTTGGACTTTGAAGAACTAAAAATAAGTTCTAATACTGATAAGCATATTAACAAAATCATTCTTTCACCTGATTTAAAGATTTAACAGGGAAAATGGGTTTTAGCATTGAAGATCTAGTCTCTCTCCTGATCTGAAACAATTAATAGCAGTTTAGTTTTGGTACAGTCAAAAGTCATAGGATACTGGCAATTTTGTGTGGTTCAAACTAAAAGTATTCTCACCTGAATGATAAAGAAATTGAGGATCATGGGGGTTAAATAATTCAGTCAAGGCCAAATAGTTAGTATGTTGAACAATTATATATCAAACATGCTTTGTTGACATTACCATTAATTTCCCAAGGAAAATTAAAATCCAAAACTCAAACTTTGAGAACATTTGAAGTTCCAAATGTCTCTGAATTCATTGGCTTGCATTACTTATATTCTTGCTTAAAAGTAGCCCCATCAGGTGTATCAAAGACAGTCAGCTGAAAGACCTCCTGAAGCCTAAATTAGAACAATTTGAGCAATAAAATAAAAAATAGCATTGTATTATATCCTGATGCATACAATAAATACCCATAAGTCTATGTAAACATAGTGACTGAATAACTAAATAGATGGGGAAAAATACATAAGTCTCCTATGTAGAATTTAAAATAATTTAAGCAGATATTCTGCTCTCAAGGAGGAATTTAACTATAAATTTCTTAAGGGAGGACAGTGCACGGTGATTTTCTTTCAATGAGAACAGAATAGAATGGGGGAAATAACTTTACAGTAAAACACCTGACAAATGCTACCTCAAGTCCCACTATCAAGGTTAACCTCAATGGTGATAAGTCATGCTGATAGTATATACCCTTGATATGATGTGATGAGAATGGCATTTTATCTCTGATCTTTCTCACAAGATCTCATAACCCCAGTCTAATCATGAGAAAGACATCAGACAAATCCCAACTGAAGGACATTCTACAAAATACCTGACTAAAGGGTACACTTCTACACTGCTGGTGGGACTGCAAAATGGTGAGGCCAATTTGGAAAGCAGTATGGAGATTCCTGGGAAAGCTGGGAATGGATCCACAATTTGACCCAGCTATCGCCCTTCTCGGACTCTTCCCTGAGGACCTTAAAAGAGCGCACTATAGGGATACGGCCACATCAATGATTATAGCGGCACAATTCACAATAGCTAGACTGTGGAACCAACCTAGATGCCCTTCAATAGATGAATGGATAAAAAAAAATGTGGCATCTATACACAATGGAGTATTATGTAGCACTAAGAAATGACAAAATCATAGAATTTGCAGGGAAATGGATGGCATTAGAGCAGATTATGCTAAGTGAAGCTAGCCAAGCCCGAAAAAACAAATGCCAAATGTCTTCTCTGATATAAAGAGAGCAACTAAGAACAGAACAGGAAGGAAGAGCATGAGGAAAAGACTAACAGTAAACAAAGACGAATGGGGGGAGAGAAAGGGAGAGAGAAGGGAAAGGATGTGCAAATGGTAGGAGACCTTCAATGATACACAAAAGTATAAGAGGTTATGATGGGCAAGGGGGAGGGGAAAAAAGGGAGAGAATTGAACAACAGCAGAGGAGGCAGAGAGGGAAGGTGGGAGGGGTGGGGAGAGGGGATAGTAGGGGATAGGAAGGTTAGCAGATTTAAAAAGTCACTAATATGCCATTAGGTAAAAATGTGAGTATGTAACAGATGTGATTCTGCTATCTGTATTTGGGGTAGAAATGGGAGTTCAAAACCCAATGGAGTCAAATGTATGAAAGATGATTTATCAAGAGCTCTGTAATGTATGGAACAATCAATAAAAAAACTGTGAAGGTCATCAAAAACAAGGTAAGTCTGAGAAACTGTCAGAGCCAAGAGGAGTCAAAGGGAACATGACAACTAGTTTAATGTGGTGCCCCGGTTGGGATCCTGAAACAGAAACAGAGCATGTTGCAGGAATCCAGAGAAATCTGTATGAAGTATGGAGTATAGTTAATAGTAATATGTATCCATAGCTAGGCTCAATGGGACACACCTGTAATCCTCACTGAGATAGAATGATCACAAGCTTGAGGCTAGCCTCAGCAATTTAGTGAAGTTCTAAGAAACTTATTGAGACTCTGTCTGAAAAAATAAATAAAATAAAAAGGGCTGGGGATGTGGCTCAGTAGTTAAGTAACCCTAAGTTTAATCCCTGGTACTATATCATCATGATAATTAAACATCCATTTTAAGCATTAGTTATGACTAATGTATCATATTAATAAAAATACTAATAACAGGGAAAACTGTGTATGAGATATATAGGAATTCTCTCACAATCTTTGTTACTTTTCTATAAATATTGTCTATTCAAAAATTTTTAAAAATTCTAAAAAAAGTTAAAAAACAGCCAATCATCAGAGCATATTAGCTCAGGGAAAAGCTTGAAATTTACCAGTCATAAAAAATACCATACAATTTTTTGAATAGGTTTCCTATTGTGGAAAGACAGTGTGCTTACACATTTTTAATAGTAATAGAAAACAATTATTTTAAGGACTCAGACAAAATGAGGAAAGGCCATTTTGAATATGACATATTTTAGCAACACACATATATTATTTTGTTATAGCATTTAGCTTTTGCTATACATAGTGATATAAAACTTTTTTAAAAAATCACTGACAAGATGGATAATATGTCCAGACATTAACAAAAAAGCATAAAGATTTAGTAAGCCATTGAGCCACTGAAAACATACAAGTGCTTTATCATGTCATAAAATACTGAGAATAAATAAAAACATGTGCATGGCAGGAATTCTTCAGTGAGTTGTCCCTGGTTCTACATCCACTCTACTGATGAGTCCACAGGTTGTTCACATGAGCTCTGAACACAATACTAGGACTTAAAAGAAGTTTATTTCATGCTAAAATTCCAAAGTATTGGACAACAAAAGGAGTTCAAATTGTTATCTATTAATTAAAGAATTGTAATATTTTCTTCTTAAATTCAAATTAACTATTTCCAAAGTTGAAATAATGCAAAACGTGAAATAATGCAACAGAGTTCTTGCTACAAGAATTTATAAAGATAATGATTTCTTTGCTTTCAAGTAAGGATATTCAACATTTATTTGCTCAGGGTGACCAACTTCATTGCTTTGAGTCCAGCACAGAATCAAAAGGTTTTTGTTCCAGAGTTATTTTTTCAGGACTATTGTTGAAATATTATTCAGATTTTTTAATGAATTCAGACTTAGTAAAGAAATGGAATATATTTAAAAACTGCACAAGGCACACTAAAGAACATGATATATCTTCAAAAAACTCCAAAATAATCAGAAAGGTTCATAAGATTTCCTGAAAACGCAGATGAAATCTGATTATATATAAAACTCTTTAATACATAAATGATTAATATTTATCAAATAATGCTGCTGAAGTATGCCCTGTTATTACATTGCTAATATTCTTCTGATTAGAGAAAAAAATCCAGGAGGCACTTATCTCAAATGCAATACATTCCCTTTTATATAACATCTTTAGAATGTAGTCATTTCATATCATCTATTACCTCTGTCACAATTAAGATTTCTAACCTCTCAAACTTACTTCTCTTATTACAGACCACATGATTTATGAGTACGGATAGCTACAGAGACAGCTGTGAGATTAGCAATTGTAACCTATCCCGGATCACCTCAGAAACAGTTTCTCCTGAAATGTACTGTCACATTGAAATGGAATTACAGCACATTTTGGGGGCATTTCTGACATGTACTTTTAAACTTTCTTGCTAAGTTATAAAGAAAAAATAAAAAGAATAGAAATGGGGAAAATTGGGCTACATTTATTTGCTTTGACATTCTACAACAATAATATGGACCTCTAATCAAAGATTTACCATATAATTTCATTTTTCTAACATCTTACATACTTTATATATGTATGCATATAAGTGATTATACAAGCATTGAGAAATCAAACAAGTGAGTGACTTTAATATTCCAGTGGAAATATGTTAGAACCCATCTTTTTCTTAATGATTTTGTGTCACAAGGATGCTTTAAACCTCAGGAAAGGAAAATTTAAAGCATCACAGTACATTTTGATTTGATATTAAGTGATAAGTACCTGAGCAAGAAAATGTGAGAATGTGTTGCTTAAAAAAAATTATAGGGTGATATTCTGGGAACAGAAATGTAATAGATTTATGGCAACTTCTCATGACATTTTTCCCCAGAAGAGCTCATCACAACAGACACCAACAAAAGATGTGTAAGTTGCTTATTATTACTGGGCCTTTCTGGTGGAAAACCCAAAATAGCACAGCAAGCTCCATCAGGAATATGCTATTCTTTCTAGAAAAGAAAGAGTGATGTCCAGGTGAACAGTTCTTCACTGCAAATGGAGCATAGCTTGACTGAACAGGTTTTCCTATAAGCACTGACCACTCCCTAAGCCTTTTTCTATGTCCCACTCAAAATTTGGCCCTCAGAGACCAGTAGCAGCAGCATCACCTGGTATCTTGTTAAACACAGAAAATCTCTGGCTCAATCCCAAATAGGTTCCCTAGTTCTTCATATTCACACTGAAATCTGAGAAGGACTGACTTTTAACCAATCTTGGTTATTGTCATTGTCTGCATATTAGAATTAACTGAGGACAGTTTTAAAGTATTGATGTCCAGAACTCACACCAGGATAATTAAATCAGAAACTCTGAGTTTATAGCCAGACATCAGTACTTTTTAAAAGCATAACTATAAATTTAAGTTGTTGGAGAAACAAGATCAGGTTAATTTAATCCACTTATTCCATAATATCTAAAACACTTCTCCCTTAAGGTGGTACTCAAGAATATATATACATATTGACATATGTGTGTGTTTTTCTACTGTTTGTATTTTTAGATGAAATTATCTGGAGCAAGAGTTTTTAACCAGCCATAGGTTTCTTCATCTATTTAATACCAGTGAATTTTATTTTAATTTTTAGTTCAGAAGTTTCATGGAAACATTACTATGTGAGTATTATTTTAAATGAAACTTACAAGCAAACATATATTTGCATTATTTTCATTCTCTATATAACAAATAACAAATTCTTTCTCTGCATATAAACTATACATATGCATATATATGTATGTGTAATATATTACACACACATCTAAATATATATAGATGGTGTGTGTGTATGTTGTGTATGTGTATATACAGAAAAAGACATTAACTAAAAATTACAGGAGTACATTGACATGGATCTGCTGAAATAGTGATTATAGAGCAAATTAAAGTACAAGTAAAAGCATTTATCAAGAAAGGGGGCCAAGTTCACAGTGACAATGGATTGGGAGGTCTTAGCTGGACACCCAGCTCCTGTGAAGATCCTAGACCTGGAGGAGCCAGTCTGAACTCCTGGCAATCAGCTAGTGCATCTGTTGACACCCTATTAAAGTTTTAAAAGCCTGAACAATCACTAGAGTTGGCTGCTCTTGATGTTTCACAAAGGGTATTTAAACACTCTCCTTCTTCTCTAGTTCTACTTTTTGTTTGTGGTCTTATTGTTGATTTACTCTGGCAATTGCAGGTGAGATGTTAAGAACATTTTAGAGATGCTTCACTTATTCTTTTTGTTTTCATCCCTAAAAATTAAAGTTTGGGGTCAAGAGAATTTTCAAGAGTTGGAAGTAGGAATCTGGGAATTCAGACTCTAAATAAGACTTATTGAAAATCTTTTATTCAATTGTGATACTGCACATAAGAATCACATTTATCAAATCAAATAATGATGTTAGCTATATGTAGTATTATTCCTTTCCCCCTAGAAAAAAAATAAGCCATACTAAAATTCAGTCTGAGAAATCACTGGATAGAATTTCACTTTCTATAAATCTGCACTTTTTTAGATTTGCACTAGTTTTTAAAACACATAGTAGACCCTTTAAGATGGTAAACTATTTCACAGTTTTCTTATGATAATCAGCATGACCTCATACTCCATGATTCAGTGGATGGCCTCCTAAAGACTGAATTTTCTAGGCTCCTCATCAGCTGGCTTATGGTTATAGTTTCAATAGATGAGAAGCATTAGCAGGAGATAGGAGGAGGCCCCTTCCTGCTCTTCGTGGGGTTTGTCTAAAGCAGTGATTACATCACCTCCCTGTATTGGTCCCAACTGCTGGGCTTAGGTGATACCCCATCCTCCCATTGTCCCTGTGTCTTAGGTATGGAGGCATCTTTCTGCCATTGCTTATCTCTGGCTTGCCTTATTGTCCCTGCTGGTTCCTTCAGCTCTTCTAACACCTATACCATTTCCTTATAAGGTGTTACATGGCATGTCCTGTGACTATCCTTCAGACACTGTGGTGTAGTGAGAAGGATTAAAGACACTGGGCTTTGAGACCTGTTTCACTCAGCCTCTAGATGCTGGAAAGAACATTACCTGTTTTTCTCACAATGTGTCTTCCAGATATTACACTTGTGTTTGTATTGTTTTTCCCTCCTTAGGTCCTCACTGTACTTATTAGACCTAAAATTATAAGTTTGTGGGCCTGGTTTCTCTCAATTTTCATTAGCATTAAAGATCATCTAGTGACAGTTGAATGAAAAGTTAATCTTGACGACTAAAAATATAATAGATCCTATGCTAAATATTTACATGTATTAACTCTTTAGACTTCACAAGAAAATATAAGACTGACACTAAATTATTCCAAATAAGCAGATGAAGAAACAGAGGTTCAGAGAGTTTGAATGAATTGCCCAATATCATATAGCCAAGCTCAGAACCTGCTGCACCAGAGCCCAAGCTTTCTACCTTATGTCTCACCTTTACCATTCCCCTCACTCAGTCTTGGGAAGGTGAGATTTCTCTGAAGTTTTCACAGTTTTCATCTTCGACTGCTCAAAAGCTTTGAGAGTACAACTGTATTAACTGCAAGATTAATTTTGAATAGCTTTCTAAGAGTCATATCATAGTTGTATCTATTGCAAACTGGATACATTTTCCTTTATTTTCCATTATAGATTGGGCTTTGAATAAACATTATCCACATGGCTATATTATGTGTTGTTTTTGCAACAAATATGTTAAAAATTAGAACACATTATGCAGAAAAACCACGATTAAATATAATAATACAGCAAAATAGCTATCAAAGTGATAATGGGAGAAAACAACTGTGATGATTAGTTTTAGGTGATAACTTGACTGAGTTAAGTGATACATCTAGAGTGCTGTTAAATATTGTTTCTGGAAGAAATGAGCATTTGAAAGGTTTGCCCTCACAAAAGTGGAAGGGCTTCATCCCATCCACTGAGGGTCTGAAAGGAAGGAGAATGCTGAGGAACAGCAAATTGTTTATCTCTCTTCTTGAACAGGGACACACATTTCTGCTGCCCTGAATCATCAGAGTTCTAGGTTCCTGGACCTTTAGATTTCTCCTTACAACAAACTGAATTATACCGCTGGTTTATTCTTATTCTCCAGCTTGTAGATGGTATCTTGTGGGTCTTTTTTTTTTTCAATTGTCTTTAGTTGTAGATGGACACATATCATTATTTTATTCATTTATTTCTATGTGGTGCTGAGGATCAAACCCAGTGCTTTCCATGTGTGAGGCAAGTGCTCTCCCATGGAGGTACAACCCCAGCCTCATTCTGTGGATCTTGATCAGCTTCTATGACTACATGAATGAATTTCCATGAAAAGTCTCAATCTCTCCTACCATATGTGCATGTGTGTATGGATATGTATGTATATATGTATGCGTGTGTGTATGTATATACATATATGTGTATATAATGGGATATAAATCTATTTTTTCATTTTTGTTGGAGAACTCTAATAACCAAATCAACCCAAAATGATTAATGAGATTCAAATCTGCAGCTGATTTGTTTAATTTGGTGGTGATGGTATGAGAAGAGGACTAGATTTGCTGTAAAATCAACTATTTTCTGTTGGATCCCTGGGTCCACATTAAATGTCTATGTGTCTACTTCCAGAAACATGGTAGTGCAGACTCGTAGTTCCTATGTTGACATTTGCTTTAAACGTATCCAGCTCAATTGTAATTTTTCTGCACTCCTCCTTCCCACTTCCAGGACTGTTTCACAGTACAGTGTATCCTATCTTGAGTGACATTGGGGAGAGTAAACTATGTTAACTCTGCAGCTATTCATGTCTTGACCCCAAACATTCTCCATTGCTACCTATTTATTTTCCTTGAGAATGAATCTATTCAGAAAAAAACAAAGCTGGCTGGATTGAGGATTAGAACTGCTTCCTTACTCTTGCCACTCAGATCTGAACCAGCAGAGTGTCCCTTTGATATCACTGTAATCCATCTTATTTAAGGTGGAGCATTTGATTCCTTCAGCACCAGGCCTCCATTCCACTTTGGGAAATAATCCTCTTTCAATCTCTTACTCATTCAAATAAAAATACCATCTCATATTAATAACATCTTTCCTGAAGAAGCTCAAATCATTTTTCAGATATTTCTCTAAACCTCACAGCATTCCCATGAGGTAGGTAATGTCCATACAACAACGCTTCTCAACCAAGTCAGAATGATTATGCAAGGGTATTAGGTGCCCATGGGTATTATTGAACTGACTTTCATTTCCTCTAAAAATATATTTACTGGGGACTGGTGCAGTGAATATATTTGAAAAAAATATGTATTTGGGTTTAAGGATAAAAATTTGACTTGGAATAATGATGGTGTTGTCCATAGTATTTTAACATGGATACAGATAAATTGCTCCTGGCAAGATGCTGTATAACTCATTTAGATACTGCTAATATGAATTTCAAAGTTGGAAAGTATTTATCAGGTTGAAATATTAAAGATATAATTTATGAATTCCATGAAAAAATATCTTAATATAATCATTACATTAAAAATCATTTCTCTGAAAAATGTTGATTACTATAAGGAAAAGTAAAGAAGTTTAATTGTTTAGCTTCGAGATAAGATCCCTAAGTGATGGCCTTATGATTTGATATTTAGGCATAATACATAGTAAGCCTAAACAAAAAGATGGGATTAAAATAACATTACAAAGATTTGAGTTGGCTAAAGAAAAATTATCAATTAAATAGGACATTTTAGGACATTGTTATATAATACCCAAAAGTTAAACAAAAGTTAGCCTCCTTTCACTTGTATAGTAAAGATAATGGTAGATAATAGAAAAAAGTCTGTCTATGGATTAATGAGGTTCTTAGTACATTAACTCAATTTCCCCCATCTCCAAATAATTATTATGTTATGTCCAGATAAGGAAACCAAGGCACAGATTCCAGCACTTATCTTGGTGGTAGACTGAGATTTGAATCCATGCTGTCTAGCTATCAAATTATTCTTTAATCTTTAAACTATATAACTAAGGTGTACTATTTGTAGGAATTTTATGAAGGGTGAAGACATTATAATATTGCTGATTATTACAATAATTGTAGGAATTGCTGAGGTTCATCACAAAATCTTTCCTTCTTGGAGAAAATATGCTAGATATATATACGATGGTGTCATGTATATTATTGTTTAAAGTTGGTGATACTTTAGAAAACCTTTACAGTCCAATCACACCATCCTCACAGTTTCTACTGGTAGACAGCCATCAACCCTCTCTCAATTCCAGCAACTGATATAACTTAGAGGTATGATGGACGAATTAACATATAAAATCTCAATTGTTTTCTATACTGCAATAAAGGAGATGAAAATTTCTATGAATAGAAATTTGGAATAGAGTAGTAATACTCTAAATTTGGAATAAAAGTAGTAAAAATTTTAATTTAACAAATTTAAAATTAAAAATAGAAATATATATTGAATCACTTATTAATATTATTACCTCAATAAAATTAAAATAATAGAAATGACATTTGTTGAATATTAACTTTATACCAAATACTGTTTTAGCTCTTCAAATTTATTTATTTAATTTTTTTTTAAAGAGAGAGTGAGAGAGGAGAGAGAGAGATAGAGAGAGAGAATTTTTAATATTTATTTTTTAGTTCTCGGCGGACACAACATCTTTGTTGGTAATGTGGTGCTGCTGAGGATCGAACCCGGGCCGCACGCATGCCAGGCGAGCGCGCTACCGCTTGAGCCACATCCCCAGCCATCTTCAAATTTATTATATGATTCCAATAAAGTAGGGCCAATTATTAGGCCCATATTTCAGATAAAGTTACTGAGGCTAAAAGAAGGAATTAAAAATTTGAATTACATAGAATTAGTAAACAAGAGTCCCAGGATTCAAAATCAGTTTGCCTAATTCTTAACTTTTAACAACTATATTATTATATAAGTGCTTGTAAATTTCTGAAGTTAATGAATATTCAGTATAAAGATACTTAAAAATATCACTTCAAAAATAGGTACTTGTTTTCTAATCATAGTTAACATTTGCTTCATCCTGTAAAAACTTCCCCTCCTAACTACTCATTGATATAAAAAGACTTCAGAACTCAATTCAGGTTATCACCCTTTATAAGTGCTTCATTTAAATTTACAGCCTAATCTCACTCTTGAATGAAAATGTAAACATTTCCAACAACAGGCAAAACTATTACAATAATTTAAATATATATCATGCCCAGGGTGGTGTTCTGCCAGGAAGATATTAACATATCAACATACAGGAAATATGTTAATTATATTCAATATATATACATTATAGAAAAACATATGCTTATGTCAATAAATGCATAAAATTATTCAATAGTATCCATACCTGTTCATGATTAAATTTGCTTTAAAAAATTTAAGTGGAAAAATACTCACTTAAGCTGATGAAGATATCTACAAAAACCCTATAGCAAACATTGTATTTAATTGCAAAATGTTTAATTGCATTCCAATTAAAGTCAGGACTAAGACAAAGTGACTTGCTCTGAATATCCTACCCAGATCAATAAGTGGTGTAACAAAAATAAGTATAAGGATTAGACAGAGAGAAAGAAAATTGTCAACAGGTAAAGTAACCATTAACCCTCAGATGCTTCTGGGCAAAGTATAAATACGGATGAGACAGTAAATCAAAATGACTAAGCATGAAAATAAATACAACTATTAAAAGTAAGTATAATTCTATGTATACACAATGAACAGATTGTACAATTTATAAAATAATATTTAAAATAGCAATAACATAAAGTATTTACAGATAAATTTGATTAAATGTTCCAAAAGACTTTTTTTGAAATCTATAAACTGCTTTTAAAATTGCTGGATGTGGTGGCACATGCCTATAATCCCAGCAGCTCTGGAGGGTGAGGCAGGAGGATTGCAAGTTCAAAGCCAGCCTCAGCAAAAGTGAGGTGCTAAGCAACTCAGTGATACCGAGTTCATAACCCACTTGAATCTAAAGTATGAAATATGATATGTCAAGAGCTATGTAATGTTTTGAACAACCTATAAAAAAAATAGGACTAGAGATGTGGCTCAGTGGGCAAGTGCCCTGAGTTCTGGTACCTAACCAACCCATTCTCTGGCCAAAAAATTTTTATATAGGTGTAGGGGTGAGAATTGGTTGGGGAAAAGGTGATCAATGGGCACTAAGTTATAGTTAAAAGAAATAAGTTCCAGTGTTCCATTGCACAGCAGTATTACTATAGATAGCTATTATGTACTTACTATACATTTCAAATGAGATAGAAGAAAGGATTTTCAATTATTTTACCAAAAAGAAATGATTAATGACAAATGAATGATAAATGTGGAAATCATTTGTTTACTCTGGATTAAACATCGTACAATGTTATGTGTATCAAAACATCATATGGTGCCCCATAAAATATATAATTTTTACATGTCCATTTAAAAAAGTAAAAGAAATAACCCCCTAAAATTTATATGGAAGAGAAAAGATCTAAATATTGCTGAGACATTGTTAAGACAAAAGCTGGGGAAGTTGTAGTAATTAACACAAAACGAATGAACTATAATCAAAAGTCCAAAAACATGGGGCTGGGGATGTGGCTCAAGCGGTAGCGCAATCGCCTGGCATGCGTGCGGCCAGGGTTCGATCCTCAGCACCACATACCAACAAATATGTTGTGTCCGCCGAGAACTAAAAAATAAATATTAAAAATTCTCTCTCTCTCTCTCTCTCCTCTCTCTCTCTCTCTTTAAAAAAAAAAAAGTCCAAAAACATTTTGACACATGTGGAATTAGGCTGCTGATCAGTGGGGATAGAATGAATTATTCCACAAATGATTCTTGAACAAAAGTCCACCATTATAAAAATTAAAATTGGATTTCTACCTCATACCAAACACCAAAATCAATTTCAGATTAAATGAAGACTTAAATCTGAATGGTAAAATTTAAGAAAAAGGAAGAAAACAAACAACAATAGCTTTATGACTTAAGGTAGGGCAAGAATTTTTCAATGTAT
The DNA here is from genome assembly GCF_045843805.1 of Urocitellus parryii. Taxonomy (NCBI): domain Eukaryota; kingdom Metazoa; phylum Chordata; class Mammalia; order Rodentia; family Sciuridae; genus Urocitellus; species Urocitellus parryii. The sequence goes on along the minus strand of NW_027554094.1, from coordinate 1,640,916 downwards.
ACAAAATTCACAAACCAACAAAGGAAAACAGATCAGTTTAAGTACCTGAAAATTAATAACTCTGTTTATCAAAAGGTGACAGAGATGAAGTGAAAATTTATCCATAATTTGAGAAAATACATTTTAGTTTGGAAACAAAAAAACCCATAAAAGGGGCTGGGGATGTGGCTCAAGCAGTAGCGCGCTCACCTGGCATGCGTGAGGCCCGGGTTCGATCCTCAGCACCACATACAAACAAAGATGTTGTGTCCGCCAAAAACTAAAAAATAAATATTAAAATTCTCTCTCTCTCTCTCTCTCTCTCTCTCTCTCTCTCTCTCTCTCTCTCCATAAAATACATACATGAAATTTACAAGAAAAAGTATAAAAAAATAACAAAAATAAAGAGGGAAAAGACAGAGAGAGGCACTTCTCAAAAGAGGAAACCCTAATGATCTTAAATATTAGATGAACAGGATTGGTAATCAAGTTATGTATATCAAAATCACAGTGGATGCAAATTGGCATATCACTATGTTGGGAAAAATTTGAAGACCTTCCATAAAGATTGCAGCTAAATGTAAACTTAAAAACTGCTTGTAGAAATTTTAGTTTTCTGAAAACAAATTTGGAAAGCAATTTTGTATTTTCTTAGAAACTGTGTATTCTCAGCAAACCCACATTAAGAATGTACCTGTATCCCTGTATTCCATTGATAGCTATTAGTGATAACAATGTGTAGTACACATATATAAGCACAGAAAGCTTTAGAACATAATATTTGTTCTTACTATGTATTATAAACTCCAATATTTTCTATTGTATTCAAAGTAGTTTTTAAGAATATTGGTTTTAGCTCAGTGAACCGATTTCACAACCTACTACTGGGTTACAGATCAGAGTTCGAAAAATACTCTCCTAGAGAAACCCTGATGTATGTGTTCCAGGAGACATGTAAAAATCTCATTGCTATATTTTTAAATGACAAAAGGTAGAAATAAATGTTCATTAAAGAAGAATAAATATAGTGTCCCATATAAAATTAACCATGCCCAGGGCAACTCTTCAGGACTGGAGTTTTACACGAGCTTCTTCTACCTCCTTAAACTCTAGCAATGGTCCCTCTGACCAGAATGAACTGGTCTGGAAATGTGGAGATAGGCCAAGTAAAGGGCATATTGTTGCCCTGCATGTCTGCAGTGTCTTAATCCCACTTTACTTCTAGAAAGGTCGATCAATTCCAAGAACAGCAGTGTTGTACAGACTGAAGAATAGAGGCCATCCCACTGAAACCAGAGGTTCTGAGCCTCACCAATAGCTCCTAGGGCTACTTTGCTTTCCCCACTAAACCAGCTCGGTCTTCGGGGCAGTTCACATCCCTCTAACAGTGAAAGCTGCCAAAGCAAGTGGTTCACATGCTTGCCTTGGCATATTCTACTTCCTGTTGACAATTTACTGCTGATTCTTCCAGGTTTCAGGTACCTTTAGACTTTTTTTTTTATCTTTTAGAAATAAGATTTTTGTGGAGTATTTTTTCCCCTGGATCCTTTGAGAAGAGGCTTGACACAATAGAATTGACACCTTGGTGTCTAAAACTGTTTGAGAAATATCACCTGTTTTTTATCTTCGAATAAACTACCTGTTTTTGCTTTCATCAGTCCTTTCTCCATCCCTTTGACCAGGATGAAGACCAGTACCAGGGTAAAATTCAGCAACCCATAAAATAATGCATACAAAGTGATTGAATATGTCTGAAACAAAAGAAAACAAATTCCACTATATGAAGAAAACAAAGATGTAGATAGCTAGATATAACTATAAAGCACATGCAGTAATTGTTAGCAGTGATCCTTTTGGGGTTACAGAAAAGGTGACAGTTTATATTTCCTTCTCAATATTCTGTGCATTTTGCATGAAACAAATGTATCTCTTCTGTAGACAAGTAGATTGTTTGGGATGTATGTCATTTTACATATAGGAGTATGGAACCATAGATGTAATAGGGGATGTGGAGAAGATATTCCAAAGAAATAATTTCTAGATTGAAAAAGAATTATATATGCAGACACAAACCCACAGAATCAAAGACAAGGTTAGGAGGTAAATCTATTTGCTTTTGCATTGAGAGTCTTAAGACACAGGTTCATTTCAATGCAATGTATGCATCTAGCTGCCTTTTAGTAGTAATATACTAAACTCTTGGGCATAGAGAGAAATCAGTTGCATGCTTTTGTAAAGCATTCCAGCACTTACAGAAAGAGGTAGACAAACAAGGCATTATCACAATGAGCTATAATGGTCAAGACAGCCAACCATTGTTAGGAAAAAAGAATTTGGGCCTCTGATAGAATTGGACTTAAACCCAGATTTTTCTGCTTAATGGATGAGTGTTGGAGGAAATTTTTTATTTTGTTTATAAACTTGTTTGTCAACTCTAAAATAGAACTAGTGACAGCATTAAGTAGGAGATACGTATGTAAAATGCCTGTTCCAGGTGTTCAAAATGGGCAGTTTTTTAAATTATTAGTTTGTTAGATAGGAAAGATCAGTGAATAACAAAGATCTTTTTCCTTTACCAAGGTGGTATTTTTGTAGAATATTTGATGGATAGCAGACTTTGTGTACAGTGTGAAATAGTGCATTCTGAAGTCTCACTGCCAATGCAGCTGTCTGGAGACATAATTTTTCCTACTTTTGTCTGTTTGACATTTGACTATTCTTCTGGGAGGAAACACTTCACCAGGGATCCCATTGTTCCTAGGAATGCAGTTTCTAGTGGTATTTTTTAGTAACTCAAAGATCAAGCATGTGTACAAAACCCACCATCAATAACAGAGCTGGTACTGCACGGGAAGTCTTTAAAAATAAGATTTACAAGTTTTCAGCTCCTGAAGTGTTTCTAATCATGAGTCTAATTTTATACTTCATGATACAACTCATTTTGAAGGCATAAAAAATAAAAAAAAAACATGAAATAAAATTAGTTATGTCTCACTCCTGATTAACACTCTTGTTCCCTTAGAGGGCATGCCAAAGTCTCTGGGTAAGAAATATTCTGTTCAGTTATGTGAACCCAGAAGCTCTTAGGGATATGGATATTGCAAACTCAGGATGTAATGAGTCTTCAGTGGTATATATTCATTTACAACTTTGGTCCTTGGTAGGAGGCTGTGTGTGCACAGAAATGAGCAAACAGGATTTGTTTGTTGCCTTACTTTGTTATACATAACACTGCATATGAAATTCTGGTCTATAAAGTAAGAATAACCATTGCTACTTCATCAAAGAATTAAGAGATAAAATATATGTAGTACTTATCAGATATCTAGCACATTTTGGGTGTTCAGTAGACTTTGGTTCCCTTCCCATTTGTAATCTCTTCAGTATCTCACCATTTAGTTATTAAGTATCAGAGATCTCATTGTACGTAATAGGTTTCTCATCAAGGATAAATATCTTTTCCAATTATCTTTTGACATTCTGATCATTTCATCCAGCTTGTCCATCTTTTGAACAGTTTCATTTCACATTGTATGTTGCCTGCTAACTCAAGTATCTAGATAATCTGTGGGTCTGCATTTATCTATTTATTTTTCATCTTTATGATTGATCCAGACAATGCTGGACTTACCTGCACACAAGACTTATGCTTTTCTTTTTTAGGCAAATAGAACTTAGAAACTGCAATCCCAAGAAGAGGATCTGGTTGGGGCTGAGTTGATGATTTTGTTAAGCTTAGTCTATATCTGCTTTGTTTTCATTCCCCAGTTGTGGCTTCCTAGTCTGGCAGATCCCTCATCACTGGTTCCTGAAAGACTACAGGAGATTAAGATATGCCTTCAGATGTTTGAAGTTATCTTTAGTCTGTTACACACAGCACCAAATTATTTTAGTCTTGAAATGGAGTATGTGTGGTATGTTCGTGTCAGGCCACCTCTAGAGGGATCTTGTTTTCTAATCACTTCAAAACTGCAGATTTCTTCTACCCCAGGTCATAGTAAATGTTTCATTGGGAAATCTGACTATTTGCAGGTGCTTTGAATTCCTTTGCATTGTACCAATCCATGGGACTTTTCCTTGATCTGTTTGCCTAAGCCAGCCTCTATCCTTGACACACACCTTGAGTCTATAATGCACTTAAGAAAGACATTATTATTATTACTGTGTGTATATATGTGAATGCATGACCAACATGATTCTGTAACCTGAAATCTCAGAAAAATGAGATATTATATTCCATCTGATTCAAATGTATGATATGTCAAGGTCATTGTAATGTCATGTGTAACTAATTAAAACAAATTTTTAAAAAAGAAACAAACTATCATTTCTCAGCTCACCTAGTAATGAATCTTTTCTCTTCAAATTTTATTCCCTCTAGTCCTTGTTCCTTCTACAACTTTCCATTATCTTTAAAATATGATTTTACTGTAATGCATCCATTTCTTCCCTGGTTTGGGCTGCTTAATAGAACACAATTGGAAATGGAAATCCCAAAGATTTGGAAGGCATAATTTGTTTGTCTAGCAGCCCTTTGTAGAGACTCTCTCTAAAGCTTCATATGGTTAAGTTTATATGAGGTTCCTTTCTTCTCCCTTGGTTTGGTGCGTATATTCCTTCCTTGAAAGAAAGGAAGAAAGAAAGAAAGAAAGAAAGAAAGAGAGAGAGAGAGAGAGAGAGAGAGAGAGAAAGAAAGAAGAAAGAAAAGGAAAGAAAGAAAGAAAGAAAGAAAGAAAGAAAGAAAGAAAGAAAGAAAGGAAAGAAAGGAAAGAAAGAAAGAAAGAAAGAAAGAAAGAAAGAAAGAAAGAAAGAAAGAAAGAAAGAAAGAAAGACAGGTGTTTTAAGATGGCAGAATAGAGAAGGTCACTTTCCTCTCTGTTCTGTGGCATGAAACCAAGAAACTAAGCAGTTTATCAGCAAAGTGGGTGAAAGACTACAAAAAAGGGGGGGAGACTGCTGGAATTTAATACTAGACACTCAAAGCAAATTGAAGAATGACGAGGTTGGATATAATAAAATAAGGAAGAAATCCCCAGCACCGCAGCTGCTTTAACTAGTGTGAACCCTCTGCAAGCATGGTCTAGGGATAAGGGAATTAAAGGAACTCACATTTTTAGGAGGACTGAGGCGTGTCTGGGTACAGAGAGTTCAGAGATCAAGGACACTGCCCAACTAAATTGAAAGGTGCACTGTACAATATCCTTGAACAAAAAGAAACTGCATCTTTGCCAACAGTGTGCAGAGGACAAAGAAAGGAACCATTTTGCAGCCATGTCTCAGGGGCTGGCAGCTGAGGGAGCTTATTTCTGGCAAACCCACACTGCAACATACAGTGTGCCTAAGTGACCAGGGGACAATTAAACATGGAGAGAGGTTTACAGTTTACACAGGGGCCAACTGGTTGTGGAAACTCACCTGGCTCTTCCCTCCCCTCCAATCCTGCTGCTTGTAGGACTGGATGGGAGAGATGAGCCTGGCCAGAAATTCAAAAATTTGTGGACATGACAGACTGAGTTTGGAGACAAAACCCGAGACCAGGAAACATTCGGTCCACAGGTGATGTAGTGGACCAAATATTGTGTCTTCCACCACCGAAGTGGAACCCAGGGGAGATCCCTGGGTGCAGTCTTTCAGTATGAAGTGACAATTGCTGGGCTCTGGCGATGTGATGATTTAAAATCTCCAGGCCAACTGGCATTCAGCAAAGAATCTGGAGCCTACCTAAGCCTAAACCCTACCCCCAGGAATTTCACCTACATGATTACTTCTCTTATACCAGCAACCCCATCATGAGGGTGGAGAAAGCATCATACCCTAAACAACCTCACCTAACACTGCTTAGAAGGGAAACTGAGAATCTTTTGAACTCCAAGGGAAACAATTCTTTAACTTTCCATCAAGATCTTTTTTCTCTGCTCCATTGTGATCTTAATAGTTCAAAGAGATTTATACGTATTCATGTTTTTCCCCTCATTTATAGCATTTTAAAAACTGTTTTTTTTTTCATGGATCAGTTTTTTGAGGACTAGGATATTTGATTGGTATATTTCAGTTTTGCTTTGTCCTTTTATTTTTAATTTCTAAAATTAAACTTTATGTTTTTTCTCTAACTTATCTGTTTTCCCTTGATTTTCTTCCTGTCTTGTCTTCTGCAAGCAGCCAATCTTTATTGTTCTCTCTTTCACTCTTACTTTAATTTTTTTTTATTTCTATCTTCTCTCCTCCTTCCTCATAATCATCACATACTAAATCACTTCTGTTCTCTCCTGTACACCATTCAAAATTATAAACCCCTTTTGCAAACTTCTTGTTTTTATTGTATGCAATAACTGATCATATCATTTCTGTTATTGTGACAATGTTGTAGATGGCATAGCAGGAAATATTTGGTTTAATGCTGTATATTATTTGCATTGGTTGCTGTTTTTATTTGTCTCCCCCATAAATGGTGAGGTACTAGAAATCTTCAGGGATACTATAAGTTTAGAAAATAGAAACTCTACTGCCTCAAATCCTTACTGTTAGATGAATAGACACACAACATGAAAAAGCAAGGAAACAATTATCCCCAAGTAAACCAACATAATTAAATAACAGAATTCCTTGACACCACAATGAAACAAATGTCAGAGAAGAAGTTTAGAATGTACATAGCTAAACTGATCTGTAAAGTAAAGAATGATATAGGAGTGAAATCAGAAAATACAGGAAGTGAATTTCATGACAATAAAAAGAGGTTTTGAAAAAAAATCAAGCAGAAATCCTTGAAATGAAAGAATCAATAAACCAAATTAAAAAATCAATGGGAAGCGCCACCGATAGGTTAGGTCACTTGGAAGACTAAAGTTTCAGGCAAGTGAAGTCAAAATATATAATTTTGAAAATAAAGTTGACAATGGAGAACAGATGCTTAGAGTTAAATGAGTGATATATTGTATCCAAATCTCTGAGACACTATGAAGGCAATTCTAAGGGGAAAGTTCATTTCATTGAGCTCATTCATTAAAAGGAATAGAAAGTCATCACATAAATAACCATATGTCTCAAAGCCCTAGAAAAAAGAACAAACCATCACCAAAAGCAGTAGAAAAAGGAAATATTTAAAATCAGAGCTGAAATCAATGAAGTTGAAACAAAAAGAAATCCAAATCAAGTTGACAAAACCAAAAGTTAATTCTCTGAAAAAAAATAAAACAAATTGATAAACATTTGGCCAAGCTAAGGAAGAAAAAGAGAGAGAAAATACAAGTTACTAAAATTTGTAAGGAAATAGGAAATATCACAATAGACACTACTGGAATAAAGATGATAGTCAGAAAATGTTTTGAAACATTATACTCCAATAAAACAAAAAATTTTGAAGACATTGACAAATTGCTAGAGACAGATGACATATCCAAATTGAATCAGGAGGACATAGAAAAATTAAACAAATTCAATGAAATTGAAGGTGCCACGAAGAGCTTACCAATAATGAAAAGCCCAGGACCAGATGGATTCTCAGCCAAGTTGTACCAGACCTTCAAAGAACTAACACGGATACTTCTCAAATTATCCCATAAAATAGAAAAGGAGGAATCCCTTCCAAACTCATTCTATGAAGCTTATATCACCCTTACACTAAAATCAGACAAATAATCATCAAGGAAAAAAAAATAGACAAACTTGAGATCAATACCCCTCATGAACACAGATTCAAAAGTTCCTAATAAAGTTTTAGCAAACCACATACAAAAACATAATAAAAAGACAGTACACCATGATCTATTGGGGTTCATCCCAGGAATGCAAGATTGATTCAACACTTAGGAATCAATAAATATAATTCATCACATCAACAGACTTAAAGAATCATATGATTATCTCAGTAGAAGCAGAAAAAACATTTGACAAAATAAAACACCCTTTAATTTTCTTAATTTTCACGCTAGATAAACTAGGGATAGTATGCAGAAACCTTAACATTGTAATAGTTATAAATGCTAAACCCAAGGCCAGTATCATTCTAAATGGAGAAAAATTGAAAGTACTCAGTCTAAAAACTGGAACAAGACAAGAATGCCCTCTTCTACCACTTCTATTCAACATAGTGCAATTTTTTCAAAGGGCATATTGGTAACAACATTAAAGATGGTTTGAAAAGGTGAGACAATATTTGAAAACCAAGTAGGAAACTATTTGAAAAATTAAACAAATTCAATGAAATTGAAGGTGCCACGAAGAGCCTAATATCAGGAGAGCTCCTTTTATACTATGAGTAGGTATGGGAGGATTTGGGGAGCATCAGGGCCTTGCCTGTATGTCTGACACAGTCTTCCACTTTTTATATTTAAAGCCTGACATTCTGTGCGGCATGCAACATTTCCTTTGGTGGGGAGATAGTCCCATCAATGATGGATAATTCCCTGGGCTAGAGGCAGATCTAGTAGATTGTCCCCCATCAATGCTACTTACTGTCCACATCTCCTGCAAGCAGTTAGCATTTTAAGCCTAAGTTTTGTAAATTTTGTATTTTGATTTCATCTTTGTTGGTTCCATTTTGTTTTGGTGAGATATAAATAGCTCCTACCTTCTACATTTGCATGCATAAATCTTGTTGGGTGTTGTTTGGCACCAATCAAGCACTTGATGCCCCCCTCCCTTTTTTTGGTTATGTATTTCTGAATGCTTATGGTTAATTGAGTTAGGGGACTTTAAAACTATTGTCTATTAATACTTTAAGCTGTTATGTCTGTATGAGGATGTTTTAGCATCAAGATGCATTTAATGATGATGATATTCTGGAAATTCAAAGTCAAAAAACTGTTTTAAATGATTACTGCACCATTTTCTTTATTAACCCTCGTCCCTGTGTCCATTTGAGTAATATAAACTGTCTGTGTCCACATTAATGATTATAGCACTCCCACGGTGTTTGGGAGAGATAATAACAGTCTATATAGTAGCTAGAATTTATATGAAGGATAGGATCAGAATTTGTCTGAGCAGATTTTATCTTAAATATTTAAAGACTAAGCTGTAACCATTAATTTTAGTGTGAATCAAGAGAATGCATTTTAGCATGCAACTTCAAAAAATGATTGCTAAGTACCATAAGACTCTGAAGGGAAAACAAGATACTAAAATCATGATTTCTCTAGCCTCAAGAAACTTGTCTAGAAAGTATCATACAAGTGACAGTTTTTAATGATTTTTTTTTGCATTGTCTTCTTAACTCTTCTATTCCCTCAAATAGATTACACACATCAACATAACCTTTAAATTAGAGTGAATGATAGTAATCACTAGAATTAACTAGCACAGCAATGCCCAAGTCCAAGAGTATATCCTAATCACCTGATCAGGGAGCTATTTAAAAATACAGATTCCTGGCTACCACTCTACACTATAAATTGTAGCTTCCAAAGTCGGAAACTTGTATCTCTATTAAACAAACAGATAAATGAAAACTTTGTGGAGAATTCTTATCAGAGGCCAGATTTGAAAATTTTGTTGCAGATCACATGTTTTCCAGGGAATAAGCAGCTACCTGAGATTCTAGGTTAAATGAGAGATGGAGGAGGAAAGAAATTCACATTTGTTGAGCATATATTGTGACTAAACACTTTTTATCATTGAAACATGATTGCAAATTGAATCATTATATTCATTTTGTAGTTGGAAAGCCTGGTTTAAAAAGGTTAAGTGACTTGGCCAAGTTATGACATTTATACACTTAATTAGTAGTTGAGCTTATATGTGACCTTAGGTTTATCTCAAAGTTGTTTTTTCTCTGGGAGCACACTGGTAAATACAAATGATCTGAGTTCAGGGTATCTTATCAAGTGTCTTTCAACCTCTCTGTTCAAAATGCACAGCCAGAAATCAACGGTTTCTATTACTATTCTAACTTGTGAAAACTTTACACTCTGTGAAGGCACCAAGCAAATGGCAGAGTGCTAACTACTAATACCAAGAAACGCTGGCTTCAGATCACCTCTAATTTGGTTGTGGTTGTGACAAATTCATTAGGAAGAATATGAAAACAAAGAAAAAATTAAAGGTAAAATGCTACCCAGGCAGCAAGAAACTCTCACCTCATCAAATTTATAATTAATTGTATGATTTTTTTTAGTATTAAGAACATATGATTGTGCCACTACGAGGGAAAGGAAAAAAAATCCAACTTAAAAGTAGCAGCCTACCTTCTTGTGAGTCCTGCACAAGCAGGAGAACGTCCTATGAGCTTCTTCTTGCTTTGCAATTTCTTTCATCTATTCTCAGGGATTTGGCTGTGCTCTGGACATCAGTTGCATGGCTTGGCACATGATAGCAATCCTTTTGCAAACATCTCAATAATAAACAACTCAGCTTCATCTCCTTGTGGGTACTTCTCTTTCTTGGGTCCCATAAAGTACTTGTTACTTTGAAATACTTGTTTGTTCCACTAATAGAAAATTCATGACCCTCTGCTCTGTTTCTATGCCTTCTGCATACACAATCACTCCTGATTCAGTAGTGAAGCACAGTGTAGTCCTTTGAAAGCATTTAAAATGGCAATTAACCTTAACTTGGTTAGCATTAACTAGGCACGTGACTCAACTGAAAGAAATGAGATCAGTGACAGTTGTGACTACATATCACCTGCCCAGAAGACACCATCACCTTACAACTGCTGCCTGATGGGCAGCCATTTTAAGAAATGATCCATCCTAAGGTGCATCTGGATTTCAGAACTATTTAAAGGTGAAAAATCATCCTTTGAAAATCAATTTAAAATGGTTATTAAGTATCTTAAGGACTTTTGAATGTGATTGTAAGGAAAAGCATTGCAGAGGGGTTAATTTGGAACTCTTCAGGGAAAGTTGAGGAAAATGGGTGCAGAAGAGGAAAGAGTTGCAGGTGAGGAGAATTGCTAGATCACAAGGTGAGCTGTTGGGCAGGCAATCCACAGACACAAGAGATCGTGACATTTAAAACATTCCTATGTATTAGGATCTAGGTGCTTGCAATATTTTACACTGCAGATTTGATATTTTCTCCTGCCAGTATAATAAACTGCAAAATCTTGAGGACAGAATCTAAAACCTTCCATAAATTGGCCTCAACCTGCCTTTTCCCTCTTCTCTGCTGCTCAGCCGGGCACTTTATGCTTTGCTATCACGATTCTATCTCCAAGCACTGCCCGGAGTGCCATTTTAACTGCCTATAGGTCTTTTTATTTGAATACACCAACCTCTTTCAATGCACAATTATGATAGGAATGGGCATTTCATGACCAGTAATCGCTTCCATAAGACAACTACACAAAAATCACCTGGTGCTTTGTGCTTGCCAGAACCATTTGCAAAAGCAGGTGCCATTTAGCTGTTTGTGACTGCCTGTTAGATTCGTGGTCAGCCTTAAGAAGAGCCACCCTATTACTGATTGCTTCATGCAAAAAGAGGGAGCAGAGCCATTAAAGGCTACCAGTGTGACACAGGTGTTGAATTACTTTTCTCAGTGTGTTCTATTCCATGCTTTTCCACTATGGAGCAAGAAAACTAGGTGGTTAGCGTGAGTGTGCACTGTGCATGTTTATGTGCTATTATTCATGAGGTTAAACACAATCTCAGCCAAGTCATGGTTTGTCTCACTTTAGTGAAGCATTTCTTTGAAAAATTTCAGGCACTGTAATTGCATTTTAAAGATACATAATAAATTGCTATTAGGCTCTGGTTAGGAGGTTTGCTGAGGTGTGAACTGATCATTTTGTTCCTTTCTCTTTTATCAATAGGCTGTGCTTCAAGTCCCTGTCTTCAGAAGACAAAAAAGATGCGCTGGAATATCAAAGGCTGTAGGTTTATTACTATACAATATGAATAATTTAATGCAGCAACAAAATAACATACTGATAAAAGCCAACAAGTAATATTCTATTCATAGCTGACTGGATAATCAAAGCCATTGTAGGTGCTTATTCTAATACTAATTTAAAATTTGCATTCTGGCTTTTCGCCTTCCCACACGATAACCACCTACTTGCTGAGATATACTGTATACCCTTTGGAGTCCTTTACAATTGGGTTCAAAAGTACACTTTTGCTATATGCAAGAGAAGGAAAATAATTCATTGAGAAAAAGTAATTTTGCCTTAACTATTTCATCTTTTCCTTATTCTTTCAGTTTAGTGTTTGAAATTGTACTGTGTATAGGTTTCCTGTATGCTTCCAAAATGATCATATTGACCTTAGAAAAACTATCATGGGGTCATAAAAGAGTTTTAATTAGATCATTGGGATTTTCACAAAACTGTTTTGTAACACACTGTAGATGGAAAACTGTCCTTGGCTGTAGTCTCCACTCATGTACAAATTAAATTCATTTTTTTCCTCTTTCTTTATGAGTTCTGCTTAAGATAAGAATTAGATGGCTTTCCCAATTGCTCTTAGATGTTTTGATTTTGCTTTATTAGCAGAGAAACATGATATTTACAACCTTTGGCACCAGGATCGAATTCTAGTGGGGGGAAAGTGGATCAAGCCCCTCTGTGATCTTCAAATAGGTTCTTTGAATAACTGATTTTCACTTTTCTTTTTACGTATGAGAATCATTGCCTTCTACAGAAGAAGGATAAAAACTCAAGGTCACTTTCTGGTTTTGGAGTGATTTAAATCCTTAGGTAGACATGTTCTATTTTTGTTAAGGGCTTGAATAACATTTATCACATTAATCACAGGGGACTGATTTAGGCATTAGGAAAACAAAAAAAAAAAAAAGCAATTCCATATTCCTTTTCTCAGCCAGAACATGTGCTTGATCAAGAACGGAATCACTGAGCTCGAATCAGCAATCACACAAAATAAATGTGAGAAAGACTAAGAGAAGTTTTCAGAGAGGAATCTCTGAGTCCTGCTTTCCAGGTAAAGGTAGAAGGGAAATTAGAGACAGCAGTTCTCCTAAAGGTCAGGGTTTAGATGCAAATTGCTCTTTGCAGGCTCTGCAAGCCTCACCTACAGCTGGAAAATTACTAGAACCGTTTAGTAGAGCCCAGGTCTTTTTATCTGATAGGCATATATTCTTATCTGAGGCTTTAAATCTGTATGTCAGTCAGTGACGGCATCACAGAACTATGCCATCTTTTAAGTAATCAAAGCAGAGAACCTCTGAAATCAGGTGATAAAATATATAAGAAATGAGATTGATTTCATTCTGTTTCTCTTAGAGCAGCTGAATCATGTCAGATTGCACAAAAAAGAAAACCCAAATCTTCTCTGAAATGGCTTGGGTAGGGAGGTATGTATTTTCATTTAAATGTAGACATTAGCTCAAAAATATTTGAAGATAGTTAATAGAAAATAGATTTGCCTATAGAAGAACACATTTGGGTACTATTCAATAAGCTCTCCACCAGACCAGCAAAAAAAAGTAATTACAATTGCTGTTTTTCATTTTGCTGAAGAAAAGCTTCAAGTTAAATTTTATACTTAACCATAGATATTTTAGTTCTTGGAATCAGTTTTCTCTGACAATGAAATCTGAAGCTTATTTGTAAATCATCAAATGTCATGTCAAATGACAACAGAGGATAATTTCTTTTTTACCTTTAACTTTTTCAAGTAAGAAATTGCTGTTTATTTAATAAGTAGTTATTGGATATCTGCTTTTTGCAAGGCCTCAATTTAGTCCCAGAGGATAAAACTAAAGTCTAGGAATTTATGATCTAATAAGGCTCTTGATGTCTTTGTGCTATTCTCTATTTTATTTTGTATTAAAAAAATCATTAAAATAGCAGACTTTACATTTAGTAGTTATGTGTAACTAAAAGTGTCGTCTGCTGTACTATGGAAATGAAAGAGAAATGTCATTTATTTAACACCTACTGCAAGTCAGTCACTATGCCAAGTACTTTACAAGCATAATTTAATTTTTAAAAATAATTTCTTTTAAAACAATTTCAAATTTATAGGAAATTTGAACATGGTACAAGAACACTGATAAATAACATACAAATTTGGCTTATTTTGGTGCTCTTTGCAGCAAAAGACCCAAATCTATGACCACACATTGTGCTCATTTATCATGTCTGCTTAAATCTCCTCCAGTCTGAAACAGTTCTTTAGTCTTTTCTTGACTTCCAGGACTTTGACTTTTTTAAAGTTACAGGCCAGACATTTTGTAGAATGTTCATCAGTTTGGATTTGCCTGATGTTTTCTCATGATTGAATTCAAATTATGCATGTTGGGCTGAAACAATACAGAAGTAATGCCAGATACTCTCATTGCATTCTAATGGTGGTGCACCATGTCGATTTGTCCCATTGCTGACAATCCCATTCTCAATAAACTTTGTTTATTTTCTGATTACAACAGGAATATAGCTTCCATACCAAAATTCACATATTTAAAATACTGTGAATGTGCAGCAGGAAAGGTAGTTATAGCTTTTTTGTCCCTAACTGCTCTAAAAGATTGGCATAAAGCCATCCTATTTTCTGTTTGTATATCTTACTATGCAGTGGTCTTGGATATAATACATTATCTACTGTAATTTCCACGAACAACCTTATGAAGACATTTTTCTTAGCCCTCATTTGCCAATAAGGACATTTGCTCAAGGTCATCCACATGGGGAGGTAGAATACAAAAAGAGGTCTTTTGACACCAAATCTCAGGTTTTATTATGTACTGAGTTATAAGTGACATAGGTATATAAAGAATTTATTTATGTCAGATATTTAAACTAAATAAGTTTAACTAAGTTCTTTAATATCATGAATGAAACAAAATTTGTTAAATTAGCAAATCAAATTGTATAGATTCTTAATAACAGAGATTAACATTGCCTGATTTTTGTAAGTAAAGCACTTTCTCATCACCTTTACAATATTAGTAACAGCATTTTAAAAATATAGAATATTCACTGATCCCTCTGTGTGACTTTCTCTTCATATTCAACTTTCCCTATATCATTTGGTATCAGATAATTAAAATTGGTAACCAGTATGTTCTGTAGAAATCAGTACTGCCATAAATACTAAATAAAATGGAGTCTATTTCTAGTTCTGTCTCTAACTACCTACAAGTTATGAGGTATTTTTCTTAATTTCTTTTTCTCTCAGTTTTTATTTATTTAATTATTTACATATTTATTTATTTATATTCAGTACTGGGCATTGAATTCAGGGCTCATGCTAAGCGAATACTCTACCACTGAACTACACCTTCAAAACATATTATATTTTACTTTAAGCCAAGTGAGGATCTCTTTAAGTTGCTCAGGATGGTCCAGAACTTGTGATTCTCCTGCCTCTGCCTCCCAAGTATTTATGATTGCAGGTTTGAAACACTGCACCTGGTTCAGGTTTCTTTTCTGTAACGTTAACTGAAAAGCTCTCTTTGATTTTCCGTATATTATTATGAAAACTAAAGCAGTGGACAAAGAAAAGAAAGACTACAGAAGTCATTAATTTGTGAGTTAAATTTTATCTTATATAAGGGAAATTTAAATTTAAAAATTACAGTGCCTTTCAAAAAGTGTCACAAAATATACCTACACCACTGTTAGATTTGCCATTTTCACTACATCAAAGAAGAGATAAAGGTCTGATTATTACTTGATTACAGTATATCCTCAGGTTAGTAAAACATTTCAGTGGGTTTTTACTCTGAAAATTACTTTAAAAACTCACTTATTTAGTTCACCATGACACAATAACAAGTGTTATTACTTAAAATATAATTGTTCTAATTGCATTTACTATTCTTTGCATTCAAAGAAAAATATTTAGCAGACTCAGTTACAATCAATAACTACTCATTATCAGTTTCTGCCAGATTCAAGTCCATGGATGTTTATGCTTTCCATTTAGGGGAATGCTGCTTATTTGAAGTAGCTTGCTATAGTGAGTAGGTAAGTCAATGGAATCTGATATCAGAAAACCTAGATTTAGGTCTTGGTTCTTTTTTTCTGTAGTTTTTTACATTTGGGCTAATCCTGTTTTCTTAGTACCTTTGTGAAGATCAAATGACTGGTTTATGTAAATGAAATATAATCCCAGATTTGAGTCAGGGATGAATTAATTTATGTTTAGTATTATTATGGGTGTTTGTTTTTTAATGTAGATTTGAAGGATCTGAGAATCTTTGGATGATTGGAGTATCATATCATATAAGGAAATCCATTTGGGAATCAGGACAATATTCTTGTAATCAAAACATAATGACTTGGAAGTCTCAAATTTTTACTTGGGGGGAAAAAAACTAGTACTGAACTGAGACAAAGACACTACCCATCCAGAATTTAGGCATCTTGTTCAAATCATGGTCTGGTTAACTGGCTGAGAGGGTGAAATAAGGCATGCATTTGGTCTTGGCCTGGATTTCAAGTGTCTGCTTCAAATCTGGAGTAACTCCTAATGTTTTGGGCTTATCTGAAATAAAGAGGCCTTTCACAATAGCACCAAAATGTGCCTTGCTTGAGAATGGAACTCTGAGTAGTTCTACATAGAAGTAAGCAGGGTTGGCAAAATTTTCTTCTTTCCCCATCTGGGAGTTTCCTGAGATGTGCTCTCCCTGCATGTTACAAATCTATTTGACCAACCAGCATCTTCCTAGCCTGTGCTCACTGTCAGAAGTCAGATTCTAATTCATGAGAGAGGTGGCAAACTAAAATTGGCTTGTCCAGGAAATTTCCAAGAAATCTGCAAGTCTTCATCACAGGATATTTAGGTATAAAGCAGAGCTCATAAATTACAGGGTTATGGTCAGATCCAGCCTGCAGATGTTTCCTGTTGGAATCACATTGTATTTTAAAATATTTTTAATCAGCTGTTCACATTTCAATTTTAAGAAATTTTGCATAAAAATCTTGTTGTTTTTCAGATCTTGTCAAACCTGAGACATCAGTGGTGATCACCTTGGTTCAATGTCCCTGTGAATGAGGAGCTGAGCTGTGGTTATAATTATATAGTGGTTAAGAATGTGGACAATGAGTTTACTTCCTGGTTCTACCTCTACTTAGCTGTGTTCCTCAGGCAAGTTAAACTTCTCTATGCCTCAATTTCCTTGACTTAAAGTGCGAATAATGATTCTACCTCTTCCTTCAGGTTGTGTTAGAAACTAAATGTGTTATGTCTGTCATGTGCACAAAAGAGTGTCTGGCCTGTAATAATTAGTATAAGTAATTTTCCTTATTTGCTTTAGTTGGCTTATGAGAATTCTACTTTGCCCTTGAACACATCTGGCCCATTTTATAAAATATTTTGTAACTTGCCTGTTTCTCTTAGATGTTTGAATTTTTTTTAAATCTTTGAACTATTATCATTTTCCTCAAATAAAATGGTAGACATAGACTCCCAGACTACAATGAATAAATAATTCAAAAATTAAAAAGAAATTATGAGAAAAAGTCATCATCCTACAAATTGTTAAAATATCCAAATTATCATTTGGAGAGCCAGATACAAGATTTTATAACTAACTTATCTGCCAAAGACAACCAGATTAAAGAACATGAGACTAACATTTCTCCAAAAATAAAAGTAGCTTATGAGTGACAAGGCAAAGTTTTGCTTACCATTTTGCTATTTTTAGATTTAATTGTGCAATGTAGATATTTGTCATTTTTTAAAAAGTTGAACAATAACATAGGAGAAAGGATGTAAAATTGATTTTCTGATAGGAGTTCAACTGCTGAAATAAAAAAATTACAAGTGATTATAGTAATGATAACACATTTATTTTCCCACATTTTGATCTCATAGATTATTTCTCACCAGAGTTAATGGGTTAAACAAAGAACTAGAGGAAGAGTCAGAAGCCCTGGGTTCAAGTTCTTACACTCCCAATAACTCAGCATGCTCTCCAACCTTCAAGGATCCCATTAATCCATCTATAAAACTAAGAAATTCTGTGTTATGTCACACAGGATTAGCATGAACATCAATCAAATGAATTAAAGGAAAACTAGCAAGATGTCTTAATGAATTAAATTGGCTAATGGTTGTTTTGGTATTTTATAGAGATCATCAAGTAAAAATAATTGAAGTAACTGTGTAAGGTGTTTTTGTATGCTTGATCCCAACCAAAAGGCCCACAAGTGATAGAAGTTTTAAAATTTTTAGATTTTAATGTTTCTTTAACTTTACTGACACCCTTTTAAATATCCAGCTCATCAGGTTAAATATATTGCATCTTATTAAAAATAATATACTAAATAAGATAAAATTCCCCAAAGCTTCTCTTCCCTACAGTCATAGCTATATATATATATATATATATATATATAATCTACTAACACACAAAGCTAATAGAAATGGATGCTGGACTTCAATGTGCTCCCCAAACTAGTGTTGTCAGTAAAAATCTGTGCTTTCTAGTGGTAAGATGCCAAAAGAAAAAAAAATCACCCCATTCATTATTCTGGACAGATCAGAAACCTCTCCTGGGAAGCCTGTAAAATTCTACTGCAAAGAATAAAGCTATAATATACTGTCAGCAACAATTTTCCTTGGCAGGGGATGGACAATATGATCTAACAGTCCCTTTTATTTCTAATTTCTATGATTCTGGTTTTTTTCAAGCCTTATATAGTTCTCTTAACCCAATTCTGTAGCATACTGAGCCAGAATCTCCTAGTGTTTGAGCTGCTCTCCAGGGTTATCAGGCACTTTGGAAAATACATGATCACTGTGTTCATCAGGTTAACTCTTTTTTTGACTCATGTTACGAACAAAGCTTCTTTATCTTCATGCAAAGTACAGTATTTTTATGAGATAATATACAGACAGTTTTTTTTTTCTTTCCCCTACAGGGTCAAAATCAGCATAGATTCAAAACTATTGCCCAACTGCCTTGATGATTTTTAACTCTTAATGATCATAAGGCTAGGGACACTTTTTTTTTCCTGAATCCTGCCTCTGGAGTATCTTCCTACTATGCAGATCTTGCTCAAAATCTCTTCAGCTACTTCAGTGTTTACTGGGCAAAGTCTAGATTCATTAAGATGATAATTCCACCATAATGTCTACATGTTTTGGAAGAAATTACATATTAAGCATCTTCTTACAATAAATGCAGTCCTATGGGCTAAGACACAACAGGTTCATAAGGT
This sequence comes from Urocitellus parryii, assembly GCF_045843805.1. Taxonomy (NCBI): domain Eukaryota; kingdom Metazoa; phylum Chordata; class Mammalia; order Rodentia; family Sciuridae; genus Urocitellus; species Urocitellus parryii. The sequence continues at coordinate 1,621,865 of NW_027554094.1, read as the reverse complement.
ATTCCCTACTCTGTTTGGCTTACTTCTAAGAGGGACTCCAACAATCAACATAAGTAATATATAGAAAACACAGATGGTGGTGTGTGCTAAGGAGAAAGATAAAGAAGGAACAGAGGAGGAAATGTACCAAATAAAGTACATTTTTAACTAGGGCAGCTAGGGAAGGCTTTTTCTAATAATTATACTTATTTAATTTTACCCTGTGTGTTCTCTATTGAATAAGAGAACCACTATCTTGAATGCTAGGTAATGCTTCATAACTATTGGTTAATTGAATGGCATAGTATGATATATCTATCTCATATTTTTAAGGTGCATATACATCTGAATCTACTTTCTAATTTATTAAAGGTGGCATTGGCATTGTAGACTTATTCTTGGGCATTTGATTCCTAGAGAAAGCAGAAAATATAAGACATGTGAGGGTAGAGATATTGTCTATTTTGTTCATAACAGAATCCCAAGGACATAGAAATAGGTCACAGTATGGGCTCAATAATTTTTGAATGAATCAATGAAACATGTAGGGAAATCCAGGTATGCAGTGAAAAGCAGAGGAGAGGAAAATGTCCCTTTAGCTGTTACGTGCTGTGCTGCTACTTCACAGAATCTGAGAGTGTGATAGAATATACCGTATTTTTTTCCTTATTCATTTGCTGAGGTAGAAATTTTTTTTCCATGGATAGAATGGGATAACTACTACCATAAAAATTCAGCATTTATATATTATATGCTTCCTTTTCAGAAGTGCTAGAAATTGATTGACTTCTCAGCTTAAATTAAAAAATAAAAACCAAAAAAAAAAAATCCATAAGTTCTTATTGACAATTAAAATAACATCCCTCTACCTAATTACTTGGAATGCAAAAATCCCAATGGAAGGGAGAGGGGTCAGAACTTAATACTTTTAGTGATCATTATTGCTCTTTTAAAAATTCATATCGATGAATTTCAGATAGTTTCCTCTAGGGGACGTTTTCCATGGGATGATAATGGGAGGGAATTTGGAAGGAGAAAAGTGTTTGAAAGTGCTGGGGCAGATGAGGGAGAGTGGTGGAGAATTTTTCTTGTCTATTTCATATTTTATCTAGTTCAGATTCTATTTAAATTACCTCCTGGCAAAAATTGATTATAAAATGAAAACTCCACTCCTATCTTAGGCAGAGCTTTCTGAATTACTGAAAAACACAACACCAAATGAAATCTGGAAAAACAATGGTTAGTATTCCTTGCAGTTAGAAGAATTCTAATTTGGAAGGTCTGAATTCAAGACTTTTTGTCTCTTTCTAGTTCTCTATTCCTGGATCCACCAACAGTCTCCTTGAAAAGTTATTCTCTTATCTCCTTCATGAGGATACTTCATAGGGTTTTGTTCAAATCAAGTGGGAAGGTAAGACTTTATTCCACCCCCCTAAAAAAGAAAAAAATACTTATGCAAATATTGGTTATGGGTTATGGACCAAACAATAAAACATACATCCCTTGTTCAGGAAGATAAAATGAAGAACACTAAATTACAATATAATTCTGTTTGCTGCATATAGAGGATATCCACTAGAATATCTTCATTTTATAATAATTTAAAAATTGTGCATATGTAAAACAATGTTGATTTTTCCTTTTCTGTTATGGACTGAATATTTGTATCCCCCCAATATCCATAGGTTGGAATCCTAACTCTCAATGTAATGACACTGGGAGGGGTGATTTGGGGAGGTGATTAGGTCATCTCATGAATGAGATTGGTGCCTTATTAAAAACATTAGAGATTTCCCTTTCCTCTTCTATCATTGAGGGTAGAAGAAGATCCCTGTCTAAAAACCAGGAAGCAGGCCCTCATTGGAGAGCACATCTGCTAGCACCTTGATCTGGGGCTACTCAGCCTTTATAACTGAGAGAAATATTTTTGTTTAGATGTCCCAATATATGGCATACTTGTTGTAGCAACCTGAACAAACTAATTCAGCCTCTAGTAATGAAGTTAGTATCTCCAGCCTTCCTAAAATTTTTCTAGATTAGAGATACTAGATATATTTTCAAAATTATTTTAGTTGTATAGATCATATTTTTTTTAGTTGTCAATACACCTTTATTTTATTTATTTATATGTGGTGGTAAGAATCGAACCCAGGGATTCACACATGCTAGGCAAATGCTCTGCCATTGAGCTATAACCCCAGCCCCAATATAGATCATAATTTTATAAAGACTATAAAATAAAAATTCTTGGTTAACATATTCAGATATTTTTAGGTTTTTTGATTCTAAAATTCAGAAATATAGTCTTGCATATAGTAGCTTGCAATAAAAAGAAAAATTATATGCATGATGGTATGTTAATTGGTTGGTGTTGAAGTGTCTATTTTCAACTTGTATCCAAAACCATATAAACCCCCACAGCTTAGTGTCTGAATTAACATGTCTTTATTATTTTAGGAAACTCTTACCCAGAGAGATGGAACTGCAAATAACATTATTGTTTGTTTCAGGAATTTCCTGAAAGTACAGAACTAGTTATATTAGATAGCTCAAGTAGGCTGATCAAATCTACATGACTCACTTTTAAAGACTTGTCTTGCTAGGTATGTCAACCTCAAACCATTAGTTCATGAACTTGCCCAGTCTTAATCAAGATTCTCTTCAAAAGCTTCTAAGATCTCATAAATATTCTGCTTTTCCCTCCCCTCTCCGAGATGCTACTAAGATTCTGTAAATGTAGCTATCACCTATTGCAACACAGATTTACTTCTTTTACTGGTTGTTTTTCTGCCCTATATTCAGGGAGCTGCCATTTGACAAAATTCAGGATCTTTTCAAATGATTAGCAGGACTTATTTTTGCTTGAGGAATTTTTCTAATAAATTAAACATATTTCAAACTAAATTATAAGAACTAGAAATTAAATTATTATCTAAATAAAATGGGGCTTTAAATGCTTGACTTATACTTTCCCTTAAAACACTGAATCAGTCTTCATCTTTCTATAGAAAATAAATGCTTGATGCAGTTTGCACAGTGAAATTAGCTAATTACTTTAAACTACATGAACTTTGGTAATATTCACTGAACTGTACCATGTTTGCAAATGCAATTGATGTGTATTCTGGAGTCTACATACATTGTATCTGAAATGTTTTTCCTTTTTGAGAATTAAAACCCAACAAGCATGGACCAAAACAAGAATGTTTTTCTAATTTCCTTGCACAAGTTTAACTGCTCTCACTTGAAATGGGTGTTATACAGATGATAAATAGTGAACAGACTTTCATTATCTATCAATCATTCACATTTAAAAAGAATCCTTCATGTGTGTATTTTAAGTGATGTACTAAAAAATGGAAATTATGCTTTCAGATAAAAGCAGTCCTAAAAATATATTAAATGTAGGATTAAATTTAGATAATGTAGCAGTTGATTTCACTTAACAGGGAGAAGATTAGAAAGTGAATGACAGCAAAGAAGGTCTACAGTCATATCAGGTTTGTCTTTGAGGAGGAATAAGACCCATCATATCTGTGCATACAGGTCTTGAGAAGCACATCTTAATAAAAAGGTGGTCACAGACAGCAGAATACATCAGACACTAGAAAGGCAATATGTCAATCAATGGAAGGGAAACTGATGTGATACAGCAATTTGTATACGGGGTAAAAGCGGGAGTTCATAATCCACGTGAATCAACCGTGTAATATGATGTATTAAGAACTATGTAATGTTATGAACGACCAATAAAAAAATAAATAAAAAAATAAAAAGGTGGTCACGAAGACTGAAACACTCTGATTCAGCTGCTTATGTCAGATATCTGATATTGAGTGTGGTGTGTGTGTTTTAAAATGTATGATAAGCCAATTTTAAGCTACTGTAAACTCTGTTGTATTTCTAAAGCTTTGAGAGTAACATGCACTAGAGAAATCTCACTCTTCCTAAGACTCCCCAGCAATGTCTATGGATAGTCCATTTTAACCAAAGAACCAGAAGAATTCCCACCTGGGATTTTCAATTCTCATGTAATCTTGATTTGACAGGTGGTCAGAATTAAGAGGACAAAGAGTCTAAAGGAGAGCAGGACACCTGGGAGCCCACGTAAGTATTTTAACAACTACCAGTAAAACTCCTAAGTATATATTGGTGGGAAAATGGTTTGAAGTCAATAAGCAGCTGGCCACCGATTTTAAATCTAGCAGCAGGTTTATTCCAAATACAGACCAAACTGATGGTAGCAAGGTGTTCATAAACATTTTCAAAATGGCCCAGAAAAAAGAGTTTAGCTCCCAACAATTCCACAAAAAAATGATAGAAAGTTATTTTAATCATCTAAATAGCGTGTCTAGTAGAAATGCTTGCTTAGACCCCAAATCACTCACTTCATTAGCTGCCAGATAGAGGTCAAAAAGAAAATCAAAACAATTATTGAAATAAAAGAAAAAATAAACTTATTGTTCCTGTCTCTCCCCAGTGCCTGAAGTCATTATTGTAGTGCTCAGAAGTTCTACCAAAATTAACTATTTCAAGTCATTAAAATGCTCTTTACGGTTGCAAAGAAAACATTTTGAGAATTCTCATTGGCTTCAGACCCATTGTGTCCACAGAAGACAACATATACTCACTATATTCAGGCTGGATGCTACCAATGACAAATTCCTAAATATGATATGTTGCAGTGTTTCAAGTTTTAGTTATGGTAAAAAGAGTACAGATTGGAAGGTACCAGAAACAATAGAGGCCAATGTAGGTTAAATATTGTGTTTTAGTGGTCATATTAGTCTCTCTGTTACTTCTCAGTATCTGCATGTTAATATCATTGTAAAGACTGACAGGATATTCTCTCCATTAGTGACATCTGAGCACAGTGTCTGCCATTGCATTGACAGATGCAAATGTTATTTGGGGGCCTGGTTCCAAGACTCATTCTAATACTGGAGCACATGGAAAGTTCAGCAAGATTGTCACATGCCAAAATGTGACCATATTTGGGTAACTATTTTTAAACAGGAAGTATTTTTGTTTACTTAATATTTAGAGAAGTTAAATATTTAAAAGTGTGCGTCTATCTACGTGTGGTTTAATAAGTTCCCCTCTTTGGAAAAACTAAATTTAAATGTAAAATGTCACATGGAGTTCCCCATATTTCAGTGGTTCTACTTTCACTGTGTGTTGAGCGAAACAAAAATATTGACTAAATTCAGAAATGTTTTGTATTTTACTTATCAGTACACTCTATGCAATAAATGATATTACATGGAGACACATCTTAGTTTTCAGAATATGTTTGTTGGAAGGGACCTGTATGTGTACTAAATCAAATATTGTTTGAAATATCTACAATTCACACGTTGAAAATAAGCTTAATGTTGTGTGTACCACCATCTCAAATATGAAACACCTAAAAACTTAAAGTGAGCAAGAAGTATGCTACTTGTGGAAACTTTGAAATAATTACTCTGACTGCAGAATTGAAACACTGGGACATAATGGGTTAAAAATAGTGAACACAGACAATCAGACACACCTGGGTTTCAAATCTCACTGGTATGTGAACATAGGAACAAGTATTTATCACCTTAGGGAAATCACATGACTCTCCCAATTTATCGAGCTAACTTCTAATGGTGCTTTAGAGAGAATTAAATGATACAATTTAAAGTATAAACATACTGCTTGCTTGGCACAGTATGGATACTCAGGATCTCCTAGCTCCTACTCTTTTTCTTTTCACTGCTTGAAAATCTTACATTCTCAATATATGGATGAAAGCTGGGACTGACTCAAGATAAAAATTAGAGAACAAAAATTCATGCCACGTAAAGATTCACAATAGAATTACTTCACATAGAAAACTGTGCTAGTATATTTACTACATTCCACAATTTGCAAATTTCTTACATCCACTCATAAGTCTGTGTCTTGAATAGGGGTGAGTGTCTCTAGAAAACCAAGGTTGAGACTCTTTGCATCTGGTAGAATGCTTCTAATTGAAAGAATGATTTCAAACATGCTGGATGCTTATTAGAGACCTGAAAAGTAAATAACTTTGTGAATATTGGATCTAATACAATAATCTGTTGGAGTCATTATAATAAGAATTTTTTTTTTTTTTTAGTTTACAAGGTGATTATACATTGAAGATATTCCATCATGCAGTTTGCACAAAACGATCCTGCTAGTCTTAATTGCTGCTTCATCTCCCCTGCTTTTCACTGTTGTGGAAGGTATTTTTCAAGCAGCAGCATGTGGCTCAGTGGCTGACACCACAGGCAACTATGCTGGGAGTTTTGAAGTTTCCTATGTATTAGGTTGCTGCTGCTGGGCTGGGTTTTCTAGGCATTTACAAATGCTGAGAGCTTTTAACTTCTATTCTTCCCAACTTTATCTCTGGGGCTGTCCCTCCCCCCACTTTGAGAGAGTGCTCTGGGGTTTGGTATACCACAATTAATGAACAGCCTTTCAAAGGAACTATTTACTCACTTTGGTCCTGTTATATCCACTTGTAAAATTTAATGTTTTACCCTGTACAACAGTGGAAAAAAAGATCTCAAACAGCAAATTCTAAAGAAGTCTGGTACTATTTTACCTGGTAAGATGGCAAAGTTCTTACATACATTCATAGGAAGAAAGTCATTTTATTGAATTTTAATTTGATTGCTTTTATAGTTGTGGCTTTGAGGAAGTCTTCATTTGGTAGCTCTACCCAATAGGCTACAAGTTCTTTGAGCCTCTCCTATTTAGACAATAGAAGAATTGCTATTTTTTAAACCCATACTTGGTGACAAGTACCATGCTGAGCTCTGTTTACACATTTACATTTTACAAAAACATCTAGAGTTAGGTACTACTTTTATATTCCCATTTCACAGATGAAGAAAGTAAGTCTTAGTGAAATTAAGTAAGCTGTCATTCTGTCAGGAGTAAGCTGAGATTTGAACTCAGGGCGATGTGAAAATTACTTCTTGATTTTAACTGCCTTAGCAGTTTTCAATAGTACACATGTAGTTTAAAGAATGTTTTAAGAGAGCAAAATGAAACTTAGTTTCTATAGTATTTGAAAGCAGTTAAGAGAAAACTGAATCCCAAGAAAGGAAATAAAATATATATAACATTAAGTTGGTCAACATATGTTTCCTTGATTTTCTCAGTTCAATAATAACAGAAGTTTATTTCTTCAAGCAGAATGCTAATTTATAGAAACAGGAAAGAAAAAATTTCTATGCATCCTTACATAAACCCCAATTTCGGGGGAATGTATTAGATTATATTTGAGTAATACATATTTAAAATAAAAACAATTCAAGTATTATTCTTTAAAGTGAAAGAATAATATTTTCCATGTGAATTTAAAAAGTTAATTGATTGATTTATTAATATAAGGAATAAACCACCCACATCTCTGATCTTTCATGCTATATTTCATCCCAGAAGGTAATGGAAATGCCAACACCATCCTAATAATTGTGGCACCAGCAGGGCTTCATGCATTACAAACGAAATTTCTTTCCGCTTTTTTCTCCTGTTCTAAATTGAACCCAGGAGGGCAGAGGTGGGACTTTGATAAGATTCTAAAGCAACTGCTGTTGGTTAAAAAAAAAAATGGCCAATATTTTTAATTCGACAATTTTTAGATTGACAATTTCATTTTGTGGCTTCTTCTGTGTTTCTGGGCTCTGGTTTTAATTATCACTTAGAGTAAGTGTACTGGATATATACTTATCAACTCCTCATTTCCCTTGTGGACCACACTGTGTGTTACAAAATACAATTTCCATTTTGTCTGCTGATGGCCTAAATAAGGTACACACAAAACAACAGGATGGGCTTCTTAATTTAGCAGGGTAAGATGTTCATATAACAGTGGCCCTGAGGGTTAGATTAGAGGAGAAAGAGAAATAGATTCTACCTCAGTGGAGTTGAATAATTTCTAAAAGATTTAGCACAAAAGAACTGGGCCATCCTGCACTATGAACACTTAGAAAAAACTAATGATAATGTAGTAATTTTTTTTATATTCTTTAATACAGGGATCCATGGCATACATGCAATTATATCTTACATGATATTTTAAGCATAACTATCATTGGAACAAAAATGTTAAAGAAATATTAAGGATATAATATCATAGCAAGTTTCTCTTAAGGTATTTCAAACTATAAAATATATGGCACATCTAACCTGAATTATTTTATTTAATTCCTAATATTGATATCCACAGTGTTTAGCTAAAATAAGTACCATAATAAAATATCCTAATATAAGATATATAAAAATTCTTGAATACTTAATTTCTATTTTTTAATATTAATTTTTTCCACCATGAACTATTTCTCCATCTCATTTCCTCTGAATGCATGCCCCTTTCCTGAGAACATGCAGTATATGCTGTAAGTCATAATTCTTCATCAGCAAAATTTAATGAGTGCTCATAATTAGCTAAGTCCTAGGGATCCAGAAAGTTACAAAGAATGATCAGGTTTTAGCAAGTTAATTTGACAAAGATGGTATTTTTAAATGATTTTAAAAAGTCTTGCAAAACAATTGAAGAAGCATGGTACTTTTGGGATATCATAAGGCTTCACTGAGGAAACAGAAGTTGAGGTGGAGGTTGAATGGGTAAGACACATATAGAACCCACGAATGAGAAAAAACAACATTTAACTCATACATTACCCTGTATGGCCAAGAAAAATATATCATTTTTTTAAAACTCTTTGATTCTAAGCAGGTCTTACACAATAGGAGAATATAGTGAAAAGATAGAGAATTTTATAAAGGGTGATGACAGGTAACTCAAGTATGTATTTATACTTTATTCTGGAGGAAATGAAGGCTCACTGAAGGGTTTTGAGTACAGGGAATGATATCTTTGGAAAGCCCACTTAGTATTCTGATATTATAGAGGAAATTATAGAGAATATCTGGGATACAGACTGTGCCTTAAATGTAACATTCTGGTTGCATGCACCTTGCATTTTCTTGTTCATACATATCACATTTTCTTATATCTACATTTATGATCACATCAAATATTTGTCTCTATTTCTGGAAACCAGGATGAATGAGAGTTAAGCACAGTAATTGAAGAGATATTCTAAAGATGCCACATATCATACTGCCTAAAGAGAAGTAGACCTTGATGGATAACATATTACAAGGCAAAGAATAGAGAATTCTGGAGAAGCATCAAGTGGGAGAAGGTTTGAGCTGGATCCGTATAGATGTTATGTCTTTAGTTCTCTGATATGCAGCTTAAAAAAATAGTGAACCACTGAAGTCATTTAAATTTGACTTAAATGCATACATTTTTGTTGTTTATTTATTTTCCTAATTAGACTGAAATCAATTTGCACTCTCTTAACACTGTTTGACAGTGTTAAGGTGCCCATGCTGGCTGGCAAAACCCAGTTAACCTACAATATATTGTTGATAATTCAGAGAGACAATCGCATTCACTCAGTAAGAAATTATTATTTTAATCTTAATTGTACCTAAGATGTTTTCTATGTATGTGCGAACACGATAAAAATTATTTTTTATGTCTACTTCCAAACAACTATTATACAAGTATTTACTAAATACACTTACTGAATGTTAGTTAAGCTTGATAGCAAATTGAGAGCAAGGCAAAAGCATAATTTAGAGTTTATTTAATATCAGCATAAACTCCAAGCTAGACCCAAATTTGCAATTTAGGTTTATGGTAATAAATACCATTTGATAAATTTAAGGAAATTGGAATATTATTTTTTATTTTTTCCTACATTAAAAAATATGTATTTAAATTGTGTTCTATGAGTTCTTATTTGAGAAGGAGCTTTAGTTGATGAAATAATTATCCCATATCAATTCCTCTGTAGAAATGAATTTCCTTGGTCTTTTGAAAATCTGATGAGGACTCTTAAACCATCTCATTCTTTTATTCATTCACTCATTCATCCCCAAATATTTATTATCATCTAATATATTGTAATTACCTAGAGAAACAGTGAGAAATGAAGGTTCCACATGACATTTACATTTTTAAGGTCATCAGCAAAGTGCCAAATTGGAATGTTGAAAAAGAAAGGAAAGGGAAGAGAAGTGCTGGCACTACCAGGAGGGGTTGGTGAGAGTTTTGTTTATTTTGCAGAGTAATTAGACTTCATTAACAAAGTTCCATTTTAATAAAGAAAACTCTGAAAGAAGTGCTGATTCACACAGGAATAAAACTTCACTGTCCTTGACTTTATGTTGAAATTTTTCTTACATATTAGAAAATACACCTTATCCCAAAATGAATACAATACTTAGTTGTGACTGAATTTTCCAGAGTAGCTATCTGTAGGTTGAAATGTCTTAGTGTTTTGCTGGGAAAGATACTTAAAAGATTGCAACACTTCAGTTTAATTAATATCTATTAAGTGCTTACTCTGTTTAAGACTCTCTTAGACACCTGCCATTTTGTTTGCCCAACAACAATGACTCCAGTTTCTCTTAGGAGTGTTTTACTCTCCTTTGGGAGTTGATCCTTCCTATTCTAAAATGTGACCCAGGCTTGGCCACCCAGTGTGGTCCATGTTCTCTGGCTGAAGAAATTGATTGAGGAATTGTTTAAGATACAAGACAAGTGTCTCACAATCATTGTCAGTACAGGTAGTGTTGGTGGAACTATGTAAATGGACACTTCTTTTGCTAGGTTTCCTACCATAAGATAGAAATTTAGGACATAAGACTGAGGTTCTAATGTTCAACTCCTGAAATTAAAAGATCTGAAATAAAGTAAGAAGAGAAGAAGGCAGATCTAAGAAAGGAACAGAATCCCTGACAATATTGTTTCAACAGTTAGCTCCCCCTTTGCCTCGAGCATTTACCTATGGGCTTTTTTTTTCTTTTTTTCTTTTTAATAAGATCCAACAGATTAAAATATTTGCATGAGCTATTAGGATTAAGAGTCAGTCAATCCACTCAGTTCTACTTACTCTGCTGAGTTTTGAAAAAGAAAGAGGGTATATGACAATGTCAATGGCTGTTTTACTGATCACTCAGCTCTTCACATTTCTTTATGATGATTATCATGTGGCTACCTTTGAATAGCATAAAATGATTATGATATCAGCTAAACAAATATTTTACATGTGCCTAAGAAAACTTAGGTGATATTAGAAACATGCAAAAATGAAACAAGTCAAGTTGCTTAGTCTGAACACGCAAGTTCTGACCTTTATGTCTCTAAATTGTGTCTGAATTGTGTTGTCAAACAAAAATGCTATATAAATCATAAGGTTTTTCATTTTCCCATCAGACATTAAATACATTGAAGCCATGAATTGATTTGTGTCATTTTTTCTGTTTCAATTCTAACACTTTTGTCTAAAATGCTTATATTTAATAAATATAGTACTTATACTTTTATTTGAGTCCCATTAACCTACAAATATCCTTTTAGAGAACTAATAAAACAATGCATAATGTCTATCATTATGACCCCTTATTCAAGTCACTATCTGCTAACAATTTTTCATTCACACCTGATTTTGAAATTCTCCAAAATAATGTATTTATAAAGATGCAATGATGGTTTTAAGATAAAGCATTCTGCAATAAGTATTTTTACCTCTAAAAGACTTTTACCAAAACAGAGAAAGAAAATACATCAATAAGAATATATATGTATATACACATATATAAGCTCTTCCTTCTCATGTCTCATTCTCTCAATAAAAATATAAAATCAACACTCACACCACCCTCTGATTATAGCAAGATTGCAAGACCTCTGCAGCTTTCCTACTCAGAGCTATTTCCAATACCACACGGATCTTGTCGTGTTTGCCATCTCCTTAAAGCACCTGCTGGAACTCCTAGCCATGGCCCCTTCTTGCTTTAAAAACTAGATCTAACCCAATAATCAGGCTCAAAGTAGGAAATACAGCAGTTTGAAGAAATGCAAAAATATATCTTTTATTCTATTAAATGTCAGGCAGTGCTGAAATAGGTTCTGCCTCAGCACTTGGGTTCAGGTAAATAAAGCAATATGGTCTATTTTCCATGAAGTGGCTGCATTAGCAAACTAGCCAGAGTTACTTCTTTGATTTCTCATGTACTTTTCCCTCTTATTAAAATGTTTCCCGGTTACGTGACATTTAAGGCAAAAAGTAGGTGACTTGAACATACCTTCAGGGTCTATCCTTATAAAGTTTCCCCAAAGAGGAGATTCTCAATCCTGGCTTCACATTCAAATCACCTTGAGAGCTTATAAAAATGCCATTGCCTGGGCCCTAGGCCCAGAAGCTCGGTTCTAATTTATCTTGGCTGGAGGCCAAATGTTGGTGTGCTTCAAAATCTCATTAGCCACTCAGGAGGCTTAGGCAGGAGGATCACAAGTTTGAGGCCAGCCTCAGCAATTTAGAGAGGCCCCATCCCCAAATATAAATAAATAAATAAATAAATAAATAAATAAATAAATAAATAAATAAAAGAACTGGAGATAAAGCTCAGATGTACAGAAACTCTGGGTTTCATCCCTAGTACCCCCAACACTTGAAATACTTTCCTTAAGGCCTTGATCATAGATGAACTTCCAATCAGGAGAGAAAGAAGAAAGGAAGGGGTAGGAAAAGGAAAGGAGAGCTGAGGAGGTGAGAGAAGGGGAGGTGGGGGAAGGGAGGCAGAGGAGGGAGGGGTCCTAGAGGCCTGAGGACCTTCAATAGGTAAGAGACTGAAACAGTGGTCAGAGGGCTGGGGAGAAGAGCAAGTGTGTACATGAGCCCCATCTTTTCCCTGACTCTCCTGGGTTTCTTCTCCAGGCACAGAGACAGTTTGATTCAGTGATCTTCAAGATTCATCTTGTTCTGTGGGCATGGCATCTAGTGCCACAAGAGAGGAGCAAAGCTCTCTGGGAGCCCAGAAAGCCCCCCAGATTCCAGGAATCAGAAGAGGTGTTGCAGCTCTGAAGAATAAGGAGGATTTGCACAGGCCCAGGAGGTGAGAAAGGTAGAAGTGGGGGGCGGGGGTCAGGGCAGCACTGGGTGAACGAATATTCCAGGCCAAAGAATTGGAGTGAGGTAAAAACACAGTAGCAGGAAAACACTGGGAGTGTTTTGGGAATCCTGAGTAGTCACTGTCACGGCCAGGGACAATGGGTGTGGCCTGGTGGATTGGAATCCTGTGTCTGTCCCACAGCTGTGTGACCTGAGAGAAGTCACTGAACACAGCCTCATTTTCCTCATTGGTTCCAACACTAATTCTCCCCTCTGGGGAAGGGATGGAAGAAGAAAGAGCCTTTCTTGGCTGGGTTTCTAGAAAGATCTTACATGTGGGGAATGACAGTGATCCCCAAGTGTGAGCCAAATGACAAAAGGGGTCACTCACAGAGACTCTGGTCCCTTCCTTCATTCTATGTCAATGAGGCTTCCCAGTCAAGAGGACCGAGCCAGGAGAATCAAAACTCTGGACTAGAATGCAGACAAGCATGGTAGAGGTCCCCAAAAGGCAATGGCCAGCCACCCTCTGCCTCTCTCAGAGAGCCACAGAGGAAGGGACAGGCAGGGGAGCTTTGGATTTCCTGGCATGTACCCCAGCCACACCTTTGCCCAGTCACCCCATTTCACAGATGAGAAAAGCACCAAGTTGCCAGGAAGCAGCAGAACCAGGACTATCTGACTCCTAGACCCACATTTGCATCTGCCACTCCAGCAACTGTGTCACTTGGCTCTGAGAATGCCCCATCTGTGACTGTGTGCCTGGACAGCATCTGCTGGCTCCCTCTGCTCAAGATGGCCCTCCCTCTTCTCCCCTCCATCTGCCCTATTCTTCTCTGGAACACACTCTCTACAGCAGCCAGCCCTGAAGCCTGTGTCTGTCCTCTCCACTGGGACCCAGGAAGATGACATTGGAATAATTGAAGTGTCCTTCTTATGACCTTGAGTTCTGGCAAGGCTGATTTCCCTTCTGGTGACTGGGGCTGATGACAGCTGAGTGGAACAAGGACACACATACACAGACACACATCAATGAGCCACATCACAGCAGGCATGGACAGGATCCCCCCGTCGCCTGCCAGGGCAGCTTCCCGCACCCACAATAGAGACAGCTGGGAATACCCCTATCAAGTGACAGGGCTCCACCTCCATCCTACCTCCTCTTCCCAGCCAGGAACACACCTGCCGGCTGACGGGGCACAGTCATTCCCTATAGCTTCAGACACATCTCCATGTCACCCCTGCCAACAGGTGGGACACAGCCACCTCTTCAAGACATAAACAACATGGGCAAGTTGCAGATAGAATTGCAAAGGACACTCTGGGTCCCAAGGCTGCATAGATAGATACCAGCCTCTTCAGGACTTGGGAACTGATGAGCACCAGTTTTACCAGGCCCCTATTCCAGGTCCTCACTGTGTGACAAATATAGCAGGAATGCAGGCATTGGAGCTTCCTGGATGTATCTGGGTAGTCTGGGGCCTTCCATGGCCCAGTACACACGTGCAGTTCAGGTTGCCTCTGGGGGCAAGCATATGCACACGTACACGTGTGCTCACACATGCACCCACAGGTCTCCAGCTCTCATAGGTGTCTTTTTGTTGTTGTTGTACCAGGATTTGAACCAGGGGATACTTACGTTCCAAATACAGGTCTGAACAAATACCTAAACCAGGCACTGGGATAACAGATAGAAGTCAGAAAACCATTCTCTGTGGAAAAATTAAGCTAGAAGAGAACCCCAAAGAGACCCCCCCAAAAGGTGACAAGCTGGGGTTGGGGTTGTGGCTCAGCGGTAGAGCACTCGCCTAGCACGTGCGAGGTGCTGGGTCCAACACTCAGCACCACATAAAAGTAAATAAATAAAAATAAAGGTATTGTGTCCAACTACAACTAGAAACTAAAAGGTGACAAGCTGTAAGACCTATTGTGTCTGGAAGGAGCAAGGTGATGTTCTGGCCCTCTGAGTCCTTGCCAAGACCATACCTGGGAGATTTGGCCAGTGGCAGGCCTCAAGCAGTGAGGGACCACGGAGCAGGCTCTGTGAGAACAGTCTGGGCAGAAGGGACCATTTGGCTTGGAATAGAGTCAACTTGGGATTGAGCCATCTGAAGTGCTGTCACAGGGCACAGGCCATGTGTAGCCACAGGAGACAGAGCTAGTTTGAACTTGTTGATGGAAGCCACAATAAGACCACTTGGAATGACTGATCCCAGAATGCCAGTGGAAGGAAGGAGCCTCCCATCAGTAGAGGTGTGCCAGCAGAGCTCAACCGACCCCTGGGTGGAGGCTGCAGCTAGATGACCTCGAAAGGTACTTTCGACCCCGAGATTCCATGACTCTGGCATTTGAATTCAACTTATTCATGCTACAGATGAGGAAACTGAGGCCCAGAGAGATGCAGGGAATGTTTGAGGTCACACAAAGCGTTATTGGTCCTCTGAGAACTAGACTCAGGAGTCCTCATGCTCCATCTTGGATCCTCCCACTCCTTGGATGTTTGGGCCAGAACCAACCTCGTGGCCCAGAGATCCAGAAGCTCCTCTCTTCATTTGGCATCCTGGGTGGTCTGACACCCTGTGGTCTTTCCCAGCCCCTGCCTGGACTCAGCTGATGGATGAGCTCCTTGTTGAATCAGCTCTGGCTCTACAGATGGATGCTCTCAGGCTGAAAGGAGATCCACATTTGACCCAGAGCCAGATGTGTAGCAAAGAGAAGTGGGAAAATGGGAGATCCGGACACTTGAGGGAGGCTGCAGAGCCTGGGGGCTATGGCTAGGATCCATAGACCTGGTGAACCCCTCAAAAACTTGACACATAGTAGGTGTTCCATAGATCACATGGAGACAAGGAGGAAAAAAATCTTCCTCTGGAGCAGGGATGTTAGGAATGCCAGTGAATGAAGCTAAGTGTCCTGCAGACTCTTAGCAGAAATCCCGAAGCCTGGGACGTGGGTCTTTGGAAAGAGCCCTCATCCTGGACCCCACCACCACCCTAGCCTTTCTCCCCTGAGAAGAACTCCCCGGTCCAGCCTTTTCCCTCTGTCCTTGCTTGTGAAACCAAAATGACTTCTGTCCTATCCATCAGCGCAAGGCAACTTGCTAAAGTGCCAAGAGATTTCTGCAGAAGAGGGGCTTCTTGTCACTAAGAATGCCACAAAACAGAAGACTCCACCCACATACCAAGCCCTTCATGAGTCAGTGAAATTTCCATAGGTGATTAGGGGTTGGGAGAACAGACAGGTCTGACCCCAGGTGACCTGGGGACAAAACTAGAGTATGGATCTCCAGTCTCCCAGTACACAGGTATTTTCTCACCTGCCCTTTGCATGTTCTGGTGACAAACTACTTTCCGCTGTTTCATGGGCCCTTTGCAATTACAAATGAGGCAACCATTATTACCCTCATTTTAGGAAAAAGAACTAAAGGCAAGAGAGGCACAGCATCTTTCCAACTATCTTTCCTTAAAAATCAAGAATGTGGCGAGTTAATTGGGGGCAGGGAGTTGGTAATAGAAATGCTGACTTAGGAAAGCAGACCTGACGGAGTTCCAGGCCCATTTCAAGGCCATGAGGGACATTTGTGAAGCAGTGAGTTCAAAACATCACTATGGATAGGCTCACTGAGACCCACTTGAACAATTAGCGCGTGTGTGTGTGTGTGTGTGTGTGTGTGTGTGTGTGTGTGTCTGTGTGTGTTTGGGCTCTATGATAGGTAGGCCCAGAAAGACTAATATTTTTGTTGTTTCATTGGGAGTTCTGGGGATGGAACCCTGAGCCTCACGCATGCCAGGCGAGTGCTCTACCACTAAACCACACCCTAGCCCAGGGATCATTACTTTTAACAAGCACATCAGGAGAATCTGACATGTGGCCAGATTTAGAAATAACTGCTTAAGGTAGCCAGAGTCTTCCAGTCCAAAGGCAGGGCAAGTCCTGGGAAGAAATACCTCTGGAGGATACATATTTCCATGAA
Organism: Urocitellus parryii; assembly: GCF_045843805.1. NCBI lineage: Eukaryota > Metazoa > Chordata > Mammalia > Rodentia > Sciuridae > Urocitellus > Urocitellus parryii. Next base: position 1,604,942 of record NW_027554094.1, on the reverse strand, counting down.
TTTCAACCCTACTTCTGGTGATAACATGCGAGCAGGGGCTGTGTGGATATTGACTAGCTAACCATCCATCACCACTTCCTCTTCCCTTTCAGATCCCAGTCTGTTCATCCACTTCTGAGCGGCCAGCATGTGAGGTGCTGCACTATGGGGGCTTGATCTTGGTTAGTCTCAGCATATTTGACTCACTTGCAATGGTTTTTTAAAATAGTAGCAATTGGGCCTTACTTCCAGAGATTAAATTGGTCCAGGAGAGCAGTCTGAGCACTGGTATTTTTTTAAAGCACACCAGGAAATTCTAATGGGTAGCCAGGATTGAGAGTACTGACCTCAGTCAGCCTCAATAATTGTAACTTCTTTGCCATGTGGTTGGCTTCAGTTTTGCATGTGACAATTCTGTACAGTGGGAGGCATTAACAGAAAGCTGCTGGAATGTACTGGGCAAGGTAACTTTGTTCTGAAAAAGTGACCCAAAGCAAAGCCATGACTTCTTCCTGTCTTGGGGTCTTATTGAATGAGAGTGCCATCCTGGGAACTGATTAGCCACCTTATGACTATGAGGAGACAGGCTTGAGCACAGAAGTCAAGAACAGAAGGATGGAGGGAACTGGCCTCCTGGATTCTGAATAAACCCACTATTGAAACACCCTTAGTGAGGACTTCTTCTGTGGGATAGTTAATGAGCTTATTATGTAAGCCTTTTATTTTATTTTATTTGCTTGAGGCCAAATGCTCTTTCCATTTGATGGGAGAGGAAAACAAAGCTCAGGGAGGTTAAGTTATAAAAAAAATCATAGAACTAGTTAGTAGCTTGAGTGGAGATGATGGTTAGACCCTTTTCCACAAACCAAGTGCGCACACACACACACACACACACACACACACTCACAATCCCTCAAACCCTAGGTGGTATAGCATAGTAGAAAAAATCATTGAGCTTTGAGGAGAGGTCTGAGGGGGAGAGGTGGGTGTATGGGGATAAAGGCCACATAGCGGTGACAATCAGGTCAAGCATCCTGTGGGTGTCCCCTGCTGGGAGGCAGGGGAGGGGCAGCTGGTGCCTGCTCTGACTCCATCAGCCATTAATTAAAACTTGACAAAAAGATTAATATACAGGGGACAATTTTAATCAGAGACTCCTGGAGCGTTAGTGCTGGCACAGCCTAAAGAGACCATGTCATCCGGCCTCCTTATTGTATAGATTGGGAAACTGAGGCAGGCACAGGGAGCAACTGGCCTATGTTTCTTCAATGAGTCTGGGGCTCAGGGGTCAAAGTGCCCAATGTGATTTCCTGGTCAAAACTCTTCCTCTGCCCTAGTGTCACATACATATGGGATAGCTTTAATTATCTTATTATACCATTCAACTTGTCACTGATTCCCAGGGCCTCACCAAAGGCCTACACCTCAAGATTACTTTTGTACACACTCTGCTTGGCTCCAGGAGGCTGAAGGGATGAGGGTGAATTGAGGAGCCCAGGGAAGCTGAGTTTGGTCACCTCCCAGGGTTCAGGTCAGTTAGGGAGCTGAGCTGGGGGGATAGTCAGCCTGAGGACATGGCCTTGGCCTTTTTCACGAGAGGGGGTGGAAATGTCACTCATCCATTATCCCAGTCCCTCAATTTTCCAAGTGCTGTCTGAGATCTTAACTGAGATCCACACTCCCCACCAAAGAGAGGGGTTCATTCCTTTTCAAAACGTTTCTATTTTTCTTTCAATGAGACACATTCTTTGTAAGGACATCCACAGAACGCCTCAGGGCATAAGGCCAAAATCCACTTCTCTGCATCCCCTCTACCAATACCCAGCCATAGCCACTGGGGAGAGTTTCTTGTCTAACCTTCTAGACTTCTCTTTCCCCACACCTTTAGGTCTGTTGCATGTCCCCTATTGTCACATGGGGACATTGTGGCAGCCCGGGTGCCTTGCAGGAGGGAGGAGGTCCACTTTGGGATCCTCCCTTCCCTAGGCCCTCCTAGGCGACTGTCCTCTGTCTCAGTCGGCTGTCCAGTCAAAGCCCCGAGCTGGCTCACAAGGTGCCTATTGCCAATTGGAAAAGCATGTCCCTCTAGGCACATAATTGAGCAGAGGGTCCCTGTTCTTGAGGGTGGATGCTTCTTTTCTCTAGGGCAGTGTGAATTACACCGGGGACCTTGCTTCATGGCCACAATGTCTCCATCTCTGCCCTGTATGTCCACCGACACTGTCACTGCCTTGAACCAGGCTTCCTCCCAGAGACTGCAGTGGCCCCCGTCTTCCCACCAGCTTCCCTGCTTCTCATTGGTCCCTCCAAGGCCCCTGCTCCCTGTAGCCAGATGGATTGATGTCACAAGCAAAGTAGATCATGTCCCTCCTAGGCTAAGCCCCTCAATTATTTCCTCTTGCCTCCAGTCAAGGGCACACTCCTTGAGGATGACACTTAGGGATCTTTCCCTATTATTAGCACAAATGTGACTGCACTAGGAACAGGGCCTGTGTGCAGCAGGCTCCCTCACATGTGTGAATTCTGCTTCTACCACTTGCTGGCTGTGTGGCTTCTGGTAATCCAGAGAACCTGGCTGCCTCTCAACTTCCTCATCTGCAAAATGGGCATGATGATAATAACAGCATCTGCTTCGCTGCATTATACAGAATAGGAAATCAGGGAATTTGGGTCAAAGAGCTCAGAACAGTACCTATGAGATGAGGCCCTGGTAGCCCATGAGCACTTGAAGATCAGTGTCCAAAACGGCCCTCCACCCGAGACCTGAGCCCAGCTCCAGGCAAGTAGGGAAAGGGAGCTGCATGTGATAGAGACAGGGACAGAGGTCACTGTGAGACCGCTCACCCTGGACTCACTTCCAGGAGCTGAAAGGAAGATCTGACTGTGGCAGGTCACTTTCTGGAATGAGTCCTCTGAAGGGGACAGAGTTATAAGAACAGGCCCCAAGGGCCCTTTAGCTCCTGCCCTATGGCCTGGGAGAGAAGGAGGCCAGAAGACTTAGGGGATCCATGGAAGCTCCTGAGCCTCAGGTCTCTCATCCACAAAATGAAGGTCTGAATGACATCACAGAGTGACTGTGAACTTAAGGGAATAATTCACAGAACACCACCACAATGCCTGGAATATAGTAGGTGCTCAATAAACCCCTGGGGTAGGAAGAAAAGGGAAGACTGTGGACCCTCAGTCCAGAGTGAAGCATGAAATGCTCTGGGCTACCTGTAGCCTAGGGGGTAGGTGACAAGACAAAGCACTTCCCAGGTACTTTAGGAGTGCTGCTGGCTTTCTATGTGAGCCACGTGGGCAAGGTGGGGTGGAGGGAATATAGCAGTACCCCGATGCACAGGAGACACAGGGAGAGGGCAGCTGTGCTTTTCACTCAATGATCCTCATTGTCAGTATCTGGAAAGTGGGGATCATCTTGGCAGGTGCACAGGCCTATTGTGAAGCTGAACAAAGCTATTGAGTGGGAAAGTCCACCATAGCAAATGTGGACGTTTACTGGCTCCTCATTGGCCAGAGAAGCCATTTGGAGTCATGATTCACAGTGCTGCCTTTGGAGTCTGGTTGAGGTGGGTACAATTGTGGTTTATTCTTCCTCAACCAGCACACCTACACAAGTCACTCAACACCCCTTAGTGACAGTTTTTTTTGTCTCTAGAATAGCAATAACAATTATACCCATTTTACAGGATTTGGGAGAAAATTCCTCAATGAGACCACTTCAGTGAAACTTTTAGCCCATGTAAATAGTTACTGTGTAGCTATTGACTTTTTTTTCCATTCTGTGGATGGAACCAAGGGACTTATACATGCTAGACAAGCACTGTACCACCACAGACTCACTGCCTTGCCCAGGCCAGTCTTGAACTTGTTATCCTTCTGCCTCAGTCTTCTGAGTAGCTGGGTTTTCAGGTATGCACCACTGTGCCTTGCCTAATATATAGTATTTTTTAAGATAACATTATTCTTTAAGGAGAGAGCCTGTGTCTTAAACCTATAGGCAGGTAGAGTCACATGCCTATAATCCCAGCATCTCAGGAGGCTGAGACAGGAGGATCACAAGTTGAGGCCAGTCTCATCAATTTATCAAGGCCCTGCAGTGAGACCCTATCTCAAAATAAGAAAATAAAAAGGGATGAGGATGTAGCTTAGTGGTGGAGCATCCCTGGATTAAGCCTCCACAGCTAATAAATACATAAGTAAATAAATAGATAAATAATTCCTTCTCTTGATGCTGCTAATGAAGCCAGAGAATACATCCAACTGACACTCAAGAAATCTTCCATAGCCAAAAAAAGTCCTTAGCTCTCAGCAACATTATTGTATTATGGACTATGATCTCTGGAAGAAGTGTTCAGGATTGTTTATTCCAATCACCTCATTATACAGTTGGCCACACTAAGACTCAGAGGGCAGAACAGATAATCCCCAAAGCTCATGAATGCCATGGCTAGACCTAGTACCAAGGCCTCCTGACAGGAAACCAGTATCCCAAGTTCACCAAGGTAGTTCCTTACTTGGAGTTGCTTCTAAGTGGAAGGGATTCATCCCCCAGCAGAAGACAATTGCTATGGCCTCCCCAGAATCTCAACAGCTTAGAGCCTACTCCCTGTGCTCTGCTGGCCTTGTTCCAGGCCACCCCTAGCTGGTGGCCTAGGTTGGCCTCAGCCTGCCCCCCACAGCAGCCTGGGCCAGGTGCTCTGTGATTGCTTCCTGTCCTCACAGGCTCTGCTTGTTTGCTCTGTCGCTGTTTCCTCACCCCCCAGCACACCAGAGGCACTGACCAACAGCCTGGGACTCCAGGGGCCAGCACCCAGCCTGCTCTCAGAGGTTGGCCAGCCCTCCCCACACCTACCACCTGGAGCCCAGGAACCCAGCCAGACTCTGGAGACACCCCCCTCAGCACTCCCTCCAGTTTCCGCCTCCTACACTCACCCCCTCCCCAGCAACGGGTCCTGCCTCCAGCTGGGGGAGAAGCCAAAAAATCAACAGATGGCCATCCCCAGTGAAGTCCTTGCAAGCCTCAGGCTGAAGGGGACCCAGGCCCCCTTTCTCCCAGCCCATCCCCATTCCCAGCCCCAGCCCAGGGGAACTTGGGCAGTGGCTCCAGATGACAGTGCCTCATGGCAGGACTTGGAAACTGCTGAGGTGGGGATGTTTGGGGGGAGGAGTGAGGTTTCTAAGTCTGTCCCTGAAGGTCTCAGCAACTAGGATTAAAAAGTCCAAGGCAGACAGACAACAGACCTTGATTTCACACTGGCCACTCTCCACATGACATTAGAGCCAGGTCTTCACATGGTCTCTTCTGTCAAATGGGACCTGCCTACTGTGATCCTTGGCCCAGGGCTGTTGGAGGTGGACACGAGCTGTCTGCGGGTGCATAAGGCCTGTTGGGCAGGGTGGGGCAGGGAGTTGGGCCACTCACTTGTCCTAGGTCACTGGGGCCTGAGGGGTTTCAGTTCTCCAATCTGGACAGTCTCTGGCAAACTGGGACACACTCGTCATGCAAACAGTAGGTTCCACTGTGTGTCTCTGAAAACTCTCTCCCACCCCACATAACTCCTACAGTGTTTTGGGGTGTAGAAGACTCCCCCCACAAATCTTCCTGATTCTTCTTCAGGGAAACTTCCTGGCCTTATATCATTTGGAACCTTCTTCTCCATCCTCTTCCTCTCTCTGCGTCTGCGTCCACAGGTGTTCTTGCCATTCTAGGCCTTGTCCCTTCTGTCCCTCTACCACAGGACCCATCGTGTTTCCTCTGAGTTCCCTGTGTCCCTGCTGCACACCCACACACTGACCATTGCTTTTCCACTCTGTCTAGGCACATGGACTCACCCCCATCTCACACACACACACACACACACACACACACACACACACACACACTCACACACATACACACACCCTGTTCACCTGAACCTCAGCAGGAAGGATTTCAGTTTGGCCTAGGCACCTGCTGACCCACAGTAGGATCAGGCCTCAGAGATAGGTGAGAGGGGAAGTCACACACTTTTCCTCCTCAGGAGCAGAGCCTTTAAATGTAGAAGAGTTGTGAGGAGCAGGGTGTCATCTGGGAGAGGAGGGTCAGCTGCCATGAGTTCTTCGTAGCCCATGGTCTGCTTCAGGGGCCCCTGGGTGGTTTCCTTTCCCCAGAGTCCCTGCCATCGAGGCCAAGGCAGGCAAGGCCAGGAGCAGCACACCCCTGAATTCCATCCCATTGGTGCTGGACTGGGGGTGCTGGTGGCAGTGTGTGCATTGTGTCTATTTTGGGGGGCATCAGTGGTGAGGAAGCAATGGTAGGGAGCAGCCCCTTGGAGGCTGTTCCTTTTCTTCAGCTGGGGACATGCCCTGAGCTGGCTGGGGCAAGGGACACAGGCATGGAAAGGACACTGCCCTCTCCTTGGGGCCCCTGGCCGCTGGTTCTCACTGCCCCTCCTCAGCCCCAGAGAAAAGCTCTGTCAGCAGGATTCCTCCTATCCTGATGCTGGGGCCATGCTGATCCAGCACAGCCAACCTCCCAGAAGCCCTCCTTGTGGTGGCCTCAAAAACACAGACTGAGGGAAGCCCAGAGAGCTGGAGTGAGGGAAATACTGGCACCTAAGAGACCCACAATGCAGGAGAGCTGAGGGACAGCAGAGCTGGGGAGAAACTGTGCAGCTCAGAGATGGAGAGCAAGAGACAGACGCCGGGCAGGCACCCCTGTGGGTCAGCAAGATGGCGCTGCAGCAGACAGACCCAGCAAGCAGGCAGGACCCTGAAGAAGAGCAAGGGCCCATGCCAGAGAGGACAACCAAACCAAGACAGAAAGAGGCAGAAAGCAAGCCTGGATGAGAGAGAGAGGAGGAGCAGCAGAAGGAAGAGAGAGAGACAGGACTGGGGTGGTCACAGGAAAGAAGGGTCCCAGGAAGTCAGAGGCAGCAAGAGAGGCTTGGGTGGCCAGGATGGGTGGCTGCAGTGCCCCCTTGGGCTCACAGACACAGGGCCGCCCAGCGTGGCCAGTCAGGGCTGTTTGCAGAAGGAAGCCCCAGCTCAGTGGTCAGGCACACCAGGCCTGGCGGCGGTGGCCCCTGCACTTCATGACATTCATATTCCAAGCTGTGGGTGCTGAGGCCAGGCTGTGGAGGCCCCACAGCGCCTCTGCTCCCACCCAAAGGGGGCCTGGGTTAGGGTTAGGGCAGGAGGGCAGCCAGACCAAGCCTGGCCACAGAGGCTGCCAGGCCTCTGCCACAGTCCGGCTGCAGCAAACTAAGGGGGGCGGGTGGGCGGGGGGTGATGAGAAACTTGTGTACATTGATACAGCAGGAGTGGAAGCAGTTTATTGTAGGACAACAGAGGTATTTATACATTCCACACAGCTTATCTTAATTAACATAAACTAGATACAGCAGTCAACCAATAAGAAATCTCCACACTTAATGGCTCACTGGCGTTACTTCACAAACCACTCCCTCTGGCATTTTGCCAGGCGCCATCCAGACTTGTTTACAGACTCTAACAGGCCTCCAGAGAAGAGGGGGACGGTGGTGGCAGAGGGGCCTTGGAGCCTCTGGCCAAGCTCTGGGGAGGAAGGTGAAGGGGGAATGTTGTCCCTCACCCTGGGGTAATCTCCAGTGAGGGCCCTCCTTTCTCTGTGGGCGTTGATCTCCCCATTCACCCCAGGCAGAGCAAACTCAGGCAGGTGAAGGCCATGGAGAAGCCGAGAGTATGTGCCCTGGCTCAGGGGACAGCGCCACTCCACTCCAGCTGCCTATGGCCTTGTGAGTGTGAGCCCAGGATTACTAGATTGTCCGAGATTTTTTTTGAAGTTATAAATCTGGAATTTTATGTAGAAAACTCCTGAATTTTCAGTGATGGCTAATCATTTGTTCTTGATGTAGGCATGATGGGAGCCAAAGGAGACACTCAGAAGGTTCTAAGTGGCCCAGGTGCTTGTTTATGGCCGTCTCTGGGGCCCACCTCACCTCTGACCATCGGCACATGGATAGCTCCATCACCATCCTGAGAAGAATCCAAACCTTGCCTAACGTCATGCCCTTGGAGAGCTGATGGAAAGTTCCACCAGGAGAAAGCCACCTGGCACCCGCACTGCATGTGTGGCGACACATGGTCCAAGATGCCAGGCCCCTGGATGGCTCATTTACTGGCCAGCGGTCTTGCTCTCTCTTTTCCTTTCAAAGCCCCCACCTCCTCCTATCTCTGTTCTTCAAAGCTTTGGGGACACCCTCTGCCTGAGCCTGATCCAAAGGCCTGGTCCAGCCCACACATGGACAGAGCTTGCCTGGACCCACAACCACTGATAGTGCTGTCCTTCCTTCCTCTGGCACTTGAATTCCCAGGCCAGCACCCTGGGAGGGCCTCTTGCAGAAGGGAGAAATGGGAGAAAGGGGACAGTGTGTGCTGGTGTGTGCTGAGAGTGGCCTTCCTCAGGCCTCGTCCACCCCACCCCTTCCCACTCTACAGCCCACACCACCAGCCAAGCATCACAAGGGTTACATGGTTACCCCCAGCTGGGATCACGGAAACATAGGACAGGAAGGGACCTGGGAGGTCATCTGTCAGGGGTAGAGGAGTGATTTTAATGACCCAATTCAGCTGCACTGGAAGACCTCTCACCCCCACCCCAGCCTGAGTGGAGGGAGAGGTGAGGTCAGCAAGTACCACGAGGCTGGGAGTCCCTGAAGGGTACAGCCTGGCTGCATGGTCCCCTCCTTGACAGTGCCCCCTACCCCCAGTAGTGCCAAGCATTGGGAGGAGCACACAGCCCTGGGCTGAATAATTGACTAACAGACAGGATGAATGGTAGCAGGAGAGACTGTTGAGGGACAGCATGCTGAACCAGAAGCCAATGCCGAGGACCGTAGGCGTAGCATTTTTCAAAGTCACTAACCTAAGGAGAGGCTCCCACGCTAGCAGACTCTGCTCTTCATTTTTTTTAAACTTTTATTTTTAGTTGTAGATGGACACGATCCTTTTATTTTATTTATTGTTATGTGGTCCTGAAGATTGAACTCACTGCGTCACACATGCTAGGCAAGTTCTCTACCCCAGTCCGACTCTTGAGTTTCTTTGGGCTTCCTAGTCCAGCTTATGCTTCCCAGTCTTCTCAGTTCCATTCACAGCATGATCTTAAATGAGAAGACTCCCTCTGACACTTCTGTGGACAGAATGAGGAGAAAAAAAATGAGCTGGTTGCAGCAAGAAGGCTTCATGTCAGACATCAAGAAGGACTTCCAGAATGTGGGACTCACCACAGAGGCAGCCAGCCAAGTGTACTCTGCAGTCTCCTGAACTGAAGAGCTGGAAGCCAAATGGATGGGGAAGTAACATCAGAGCTAGGTGAGGAGAGGCTGGGGTGACATTTCTCTGTTGGCTCCCAAGATGGTGGGAGTAGCAATCCACCTAATTTCCAATCTACCAGTCTGGAGAGCATGGAACCCAGGAATGTTCCCAGCCCAAGGTCGATGTTACCAATTGGAGGTGGAAGCCCATGGTCACTACTGCTTCTTTTCTTCTCCCCAAACCACTCAATGAGTAGAACCCAACCGAAGCAGACGGAGCCAGGCTCAGCCTCTATCTCTACTCCAGAGAAGCCCCTGAATCAATGTGGACTTGTTGGCTCAAGGCCTCAGGGCGGGTAGGGGCTGGGCTGGAAGACAGAGAAGAAACCGGTGGGAGGGGGACATCACAGGAGCCACCTGTCTCCATCCCAAGGCAGGGGAAGCGAGAAAGACACAGCCATCTCTTGGGAACTCTCAATATCACTTTAAAGGGTGACCCTGCAGGGAGAAGCCAGCCCTGTGCAAGCTGCGAAGTGTGCTGCCAGAAGGTGAGAGCCATCCTGAGGTTGCCCTCCTCCCAGCCTTCCCTACCTGAGGGCCTCCACAGGAATACACCTCCCCAGGTCCCCAGGTGCCAGGAGAGCTAGGAGGTGGTTAGGGGCAAAGATCCAGGTGGTATGAGTGGGGCCTAAAGGAAGCTGCTTTGCCTCCCTGCTTGGGACAGTAGAGAGAGCCCCTCCTTCCCACACCTCCTGCCCCCCTCCCACCACGCCATTCTGCAGCCATCCGGGTCCCTTGTTCTCCAGGAGACCACCTCTTCTCTGACATCATCTGTAGTCAATTCCCCTGAGGGCCATCCCCAATTTTCATTTCCCCCCACTGATCCTCACACACAGTCCCTTCACATACCCAGAACAGCCTCTGTCCCGAGCTGGCTCCACTCACCAGATCTGTGTCACAGCTCACAAACCCAGGCTCTCAGCTGGGACAGGATCACAGAGTTCATCATCTCCAGTCCCCTTCCTCCTCCAGGGCCTTGTGGTGGGGATGGGAGTGGGAAGAGGAGCCAGGGCCCCACAGGGTTGGTAAGCAGAAGGCAGGTGGGATTCTGGCCCCCACTCGTCCTTGGCCAGGAACCTTGTGCAGTTTACAACCTGGATGCTCTCCACAGTGGCTCTGGAAGAGCCTAGGGAGGCATGCTCAGAAAAACGGGACTGGATCCCACTTGGAGTCCCTACAAAAAGAAAATTCCAAGAAGGTTATAGTAAGTCCTGGAACAGCTCAGGAAGTGAAAAGTCACCAAAGGAAGGTGATCTTCAAGCTGCATTTGAAGCAAATGTGAAGATAGAAAGGGCCTTCCATCTCTGGAATTCCTGTAGTTAGAGAATGAGGTCCAGGGTTGGGAACAGATTGGAGCAGTGGGCAGAGATATGGTTCACAAAGAAGACCAAAGGAAGACCTGGGGCCAGGCACGGTGACGCACGCCTAGCAGCTCTGGAGGCTGAGGCAGGAGGATTGTGAGTTCAAAACTAACCTCAGCATTTAGCAAGGCCCTAAGCAACTCAGTGAAACTCTGTCTCTCAATAAAATACAAAAAGGGCCCCGGGGTGTGGCTCAGGGTTTAAGTGCCCCTGGGTTCAATCTCTAGTACAAACAAAAACAAAAACCAAGGAAGACTTGGGAGGTCTGTGCAGTGTGGAACTTTAGGTTACATCGGGTGGTCAGGGCCCATGATGGATAAAGGGATAGAAAAGTCAGGTAAAAAAGGGCTGATGGCCCTGTCTTAGGTCCAGTCACTGCCCTAGGTGGTAGAGAACCGGGGTCTGTGTTCAAGTGCAGCCTCGCCCATGTGCCTGGTCTGGCAAGTGCCTCCTTCTGGCCCCAGGATCCCAAAGTTGTAAAGAATCACTAGAACAGCAAAACGCATTCCAGCTTTCCCAGGGCTGAAGGGAACCTGTTTCTCTCCTCTGTCATCTACACCCAACTGATCGTTCACGCCTAGTTCAAATATCACCTCTGGGAGGCCTTCCCTGATGCCAAGCCCTGACATCTCATCAGCTCCCATGACTTCTTGGACTCCAAGGATCACCACACAGACATGGTTTCTCTCAGTTTCTCTGACACCCCTACAAAACTAAGAGCCTCTGAGCCTGGCTCTTGAGGAGCAGGCAACGTGTTTGGTGGATGAGAGAAGCCAAGTGGACACATGCTCACACCTGGGTCTCAGAAGGACAGTCCACTGGACAACTGGGTCAAGGAGTAAAGGTTCACGGATATTCTCTCAGCCAGGCCCCAGGCCATGATTGGCATCAGGGTGAGGGCTTGTCGGTGGGGGCAGGGAGGCAGGCTAGGAGGACTGGCTGTGGAGGGGGATTCCTTCCCATCCTCGGTCCTCCTCCTGCCTGTTCCCCTTCCCCCTAAGTCTGGTGTTGAGCTCTGGATAAGCTGCAGGAAGCCAAGGGAGAGGCTATCCAAGGGACATCTGACGCCTTCCTCTGATGGGCATCCTGCCCATGTTCTGTCTTGCTCAACATGCCAGAGCTGTCCCAGATGCCCCTTCTCTGGTCACCCTGGAGGGCTCTGCCTGACCCTCTAGGGATCCCAGGCCCTGTTCTGTATGTCCACCATGCCATTCCTCCCACCAACTCGGCCTGGACACAGCATGGCCAAGCCAGGAGAAGGGAAGCCAGGGAGCCTGACTTCTGGGATTCTGGCCTCAGCTTTGCCCTTAACCTGTGGGTTCCTGTCGTGGTGTGTGTGATCCTGGCTGACCCTCCGATTGTCCTCACTGAGGACTGAAAGGCAAGGTGAGAGGCTCCAGAGAAGAACAGAGGAGGACTGACTTGGGTGCGGAAGCCTGGCCCTCACTGAAGCCTGGCCCTCACCACCCTGGACAAGCCAAGTCCGGTGCCCGCCTGTCTTCCCACCCGCCTGAGCCTGCACCCGCTCGGCCCCAGGCTGGGGAAGCATCATCCTGCTTCGCTATTGCAGACCCATCATCTCAGCTCAGCTCTGGCTTCCTGCGCAGGCCCCAGTTAGCCCGATACTTTGTTCTCAAGTGCATTGGTCAGATCGCTTGGCCTGGACCTTGGGGAGGAGGGAGAGAAGAGACGAGAGAAGGGAAGGCAGGGGGGAGGGCAGGAGGGAGGGATGGAGGGAGAGGGAGGGCAGGGGCGGGGAGGGGGAAGACAGGGGAAGGGAGGGGGAGGGCAGGGGCAGGGAGGGAGCCGGAGGACAAACTCAACGCTAATTAAGTCTCATTAAAAAATGAAGACGACAATGAGGAATAAGGACAAGAAGAAAGAAAACCCCAGTGGAGGGGGAGGGAGAGGCTTGCCGAGGAAGCAGAACAGCAGCAAGAGAGAGGGAGAGGGAGAGGGAGAGAGGGAGAGAGAGAGAGAGAGAGAGAGAGAGAGAGAGAGAGAGAGAGAGAGCGCAGGCACACGCACGCCCCCAAAAGACACGCACACACCCCGCTCTCCCTCCTGGCAGGCTGGCCCCACGCTTCCCCGCTCGGCCCTGCCCTGCCCCAGCCTGACACCCTCCTACTTAGGCCCAGAGCCTGTGCTGCCCTCTGGAGCCCAGGGCGGTGGCCCTCAGGACCCAGCACACTCAGACTCCAGTCCTGGCTCAGCTCCTCCCTAGCTCTGGGCTTCGGGCTCATCTCCTCCTGGGACCTCATATATAGAACCCTCATAGATATAAACTCATAGATATGTATCTGCCCAGCCATTGTCTTAGAACTTCCTTTTGCCCTTCTCCGTTCTTAGAACTCCTGTTTCCTGCATCCCATGTTTTCTTTTTGGGATTATCCCTTAATTTAAAAAAAATATTTTTTTTTGTTATACATGGACAAAAGATCTTTATTTTGTTTATTTTTTCTGTGGTGCTGACAATCGAAGCCACTGACTCCCGTGTGCAAGGCAAGTGCTATGCCTCTGAACCAGCCCCATCCCTTCATTTTAGTAATATTGTTAGTCTCTTGAGAAAAGATATTTGGGGACATAAGATTTGGAAATATATATGAAAATGATTAGTTGATGGAATTTCAGGTTGAATATAACCTGAATACATTGCTTGATATTTTTTTGGCAGTTTCAGTATTATTCTGATTCTTGACTTTATATTTGTCTTATTTTTCCTCTTTTAAAAGCTTTTTATCTCTGATCTTACGTTTCACGATAATATATATTTAAAATTTTTCACTTATTGTGTTATATAGTGGTATATTGGTTTCTTTCAGTACTTTTTTTAAAAATTATTTTCTTTTTAGTTATATATGACAATAAAATGTATTTTGACTTAGTATACATATATGAAATATAACTTTCCATTCTTATGGTTGTATAGAGTATGTCCAATTCATTTTATTCTATTCCCCTCCCTTCCTTTCATTCCCCTTTGCCTAATCCAGTGAGCTTCTGTTGTTTCCCCCACCCCTATTGTGTGTTAGCACCCCCAGAGCAGAGAATATTCAGTCTTTGGTTTTTAGGGATTAGCTCATTTCACTTAGCATGATAGTCTTCAGTTCCATCCACGTACCAACAAATGCCATAATTTTATACTTCTTTATGGTTGAGTAATTGCATATTTATACCACAATTTATTCATCCATTCAACTGTTAAAGGCACTTAGGTAAGTTCCAGAGCATAGCTATTGTGAATTGAGCTGCTATAACCATCACTATAGCATGATGGTTTTAAGTTCTTTGGGTATATGCCAAGGAGTGGGATTACTGGGTCAAATGGTGGTTCTATTCCAAGTTTTCTGGAATTAATAATATTGCAGTCCCACCAGCAATATATTAGTATACCTTTCTCCCCACATCCCTGCCAATATTTGTTATTACTTGTATTCTTGATAATTGCCATCCTGGCTGTCCTTCAGTTCTATGAATTATTTTAAACATTATTACTTTAATATTCTCCTCTTTGATTTTCCCTGGTCTCCCCTTCTGGAATGATTATAATTGGATATGAGCCTTAAAATTTATTTATTTTAATATTTGTCATCTGTTTTCCATTTTCTTTGGCTTTTGTTCTATTTTTCAGGAGAATCCTTCATTTTATCTTGATTTGTTTTTTCCTCCTGTTTTGCTTGTCATCATTTCAATTTCAGCGTTTTGATCTTTAAACATTTCTTAACATCCTTTTGCTTTGTGTATGTGATATTATCTCTAATTTCAGCAATGAAGATAACAATAGACTTTTTGTAAGAGCTGTATGAAAATTAAGAGCAATAATACCAGTACATCACTTAGAAAAGTCCCTGGTACATAGAAAGCACTCAGTCATGTTAGCTATTTTTCCTTTAAGTATATCAGAGATCTTTTGAAGTTTTGTTCTGTGTCTGTATTTTCTGTTGTGGGTTTTGTCATCTTTGTTTTTGTCTCTTTTATGGGATGGAACTTTTTCTCAAGTGTCTAAGGGGTTCAGTAAGTGAACAGTTTTTTAAAAGCATGACACTAAGAATGTTACCCAAAGCTCTCTAGTTGTAGTTTTGGTGTATTGCCATGGACTCTTCCCTAAAGGATGTTGAAGCCTTCACTCTTGGACAGTGTGATTGAGGTGAATCACCTTTTCTGCGGGGAGAGCCTTTGATATCATTTAAGTGCACCCTCTTTGGATTTATTCACTTTTCCAGAAAAATTATTTTCTAATTCCTTTCCTTGGGAGAAGGAGTTTAGATAATAGGTATTATTGGAACCTATGTGGATAGTAGGTGATAGGCCTCGCCCTCAAAAACCTTTTATTTATTTATTTCTTGGTGAGGTGCCTCACTCTTGTCCTATACTATACCTGACTCTGTTAAGTTGGAGCTTGTTCCTTTCAGTTTCTTCAGAGACCAAAGTCTGATGTCTTGTAGAGGAAGAATTCATAGTCCTTTAATTGCAATAAGTAGATAGGTAGGTTCCTTGGAGATCAGAATACTTTGCGTACTTTCATATAAAAGTTTTAAGTCTTGTAAATACATGATTCATCTATGGATTTTATATTTCTAACTTCTAAGCTTTTAAGGCACTTTGGAGAAAATATACTAGCTTCTTTTAGGAAGTCCCTTGGATTTCTGAGCTGCTGAGTTAGTGACTTTTTAACTTTTTTTCTGGGGCTGGGGATGGGGCTCAATTGGTAGCACACTTGCCTAGAGTGTGTGAGGCACTGGGTTTGGTTCTCAATACCACATAAATATTTTGAGACATGTCTCACAACGCTTAAACTTGCAACTCTATTTTAGCCTTTCTGATAAACTGAGCCTCTAAGCCCAGTTTAATGATTTTTTCTGAATCTGTTTTCTACCTTCCAAAAATAGGTATTTATCACTTGACATTTGTCTTTTTTAATATTCTCTCTTCATGTTGTGTTTTTTTTTAAATTAATGTTTGTTTTTGGTAAGTTTTTGGGAAGGGGCTGTTCTGGCATGTTTTAAAATCTATTACGTATTTGCCTTCATCACTGTTAATTTTCCTTTTATTTTTTACTTCCTACTTCCTAGGATTCTTTGGATTTCATATTTTTGTAACAGTTTTGTCATAAATCTTTCAAGTTCTGTGAGTTATCCCAAAGGACTTTTAAAAAATACATAAAAATAAACAAATAAATAAATATATTGTGTCTATCTACAACTAAAAAAAAAGATTCCATCTTACCCCAGTCAGAATGGCTAGCATCAAGAATATTTAAAAAATAGCTGGACACTGTGGCATTTGCCTGTAATCTCAGTGACTTGAGAGGCTAAGGCAGAAGGATCACAAATTTGAGGCCAGCCTCAGCAACTTACTGAGTCCTTGTCTCAAAATAAATAAAAAGGATAGGGGATGTAGCTCAATGGTAAAGTGCCCCTGTGTTCAATCCCCAGGACAAACACAAAAACAAACAAAAAATAAATGCTGATTCAGACCTGTTACAAGTCAGGAACCCTTATACACTGTTGATGGGAGTGTAAACTAGTACAGCCACTGTGGTAATCAGTGGGGAGGTTCCTCAAAACCTAAAAATAGGAATATCATATGATCTAACTGTACTACTCCTGGGTGTATACCTGAAGGATACCTGCATGCCTATGTTTATTGCAGCACATATCACATTAACTGTTATGTGCTATTAGCCAAGGTGCCTGTTAATGGGTGAATGAATAAATAAAATGGAGACTACATATACCATGGAGTATTATTCAACTATAGAGAAAAATGAAATCGTGATCTGTAGGCAAATGGATAGAACTGGAGAAAAACATGGTATAAGAAATAAGCTAGACTCAGACAAATATCACATGTACTGTCATGTGTGATGTAGCGGGAAAAAAGATTAAGTAGAAGGGAGACTATCATGGGGGGGAAGGATTGAAAGGACAGTGGGTGAGAATATATGAATATACATGTGTGAATATACCACAATGAAACTTTTTATTTTGTATAATTAATATGCACTGATAAAAATTTGGTTTTGGATTGGGCCAAAGGAATATGGAAAATCCTGATGAACTATTCTTGTGATAATATATACCTGTGCAGTAACCCAAAACCTCATGTCTTCCAGTTTAATTGTATCTCCTTTGATTGAATTGTATTAAATACATATGGAAAATTTTTGTAATTTGTGTCCATATTAATATTCTCCATGAAGACTCTCACCCTTGTATTCTACATCACTGCTTTGAAAAATAGGTTGTTATACAATTTAGGCCTCAAAATATGTGGCTGTCATACCTGAACTTGAGTTTTCCGAGGTTCGGTTAGTGAGGTACTTAACAGACTGCATTTAGCATAGAGAACTATAATCACTATTGAGCTACCTTATGTTGCTTTCATTGTTATTCTTGGAAGGTGACCATCTAAACTGTAGAAAAGAGGAACGGTGCTGGTTTTATGAAGTGGTTTTATGTCCTGCTATTTTGCTAAATTATTGTATTTAAATTTTTCTAATTTCCTGAGTATTCTAAGTATATATTCTATTTCTAAAAATTAATACATTCCCCTTTTGTTAAATTATTATTTTCCTATTCAATAGTTCAAACATACTGTTGTATAAGCATTTTTATTAGTATGTTAATGGAGTTTGGTTTATCTTTAGGTCTCCTCCCTTAAGTTAAGTGATACCAGTTCTGAACATCTAAAGTCCTCCAAATGGCAATCCCCAAAGGTTACGTTTCTGAATTTCAAAATACTGAAAGTTGAAATTCCCAGAACCACAGTTCCTATTGTGGATACACGGGGGTAGGGGGGGTATTATATGATAAGAGTACAAATTTGATGCTAAGTAGGAAAGGGGTTGGTGCTTTTACAGTTATATATGAGATAGCTGCATAATGATATATGGAATGAATGTTGGAAACCCAGTAAAACATTATTTTGGGTGTGTCTGTGAGAGTATTTCCAGTGTAGATTGGTGAGAGATTCTCGAGTGGACTAGAATCAGAAGATCCAGAAGCATAGCACACTGGATGGGACAATTTAATATGGACTTCCTTTCATGTATAAATGAATTGTAGAAGAATTTTTAAACAGAGCAGTACTAGTTAGAAAATGAGCATGAATGGATTTTTTGAGGAACACCATGTGCCCTAAAAGAAAAAAGAAGCTATATATTATGATGTAAGGCTTCAAAATATAACTAAAGATTGTGAGGTCTTATAGACTCTTCTTGCAGTTGCCAATTTCTATTCTTGTGTTATGTTTTTTGATATGTCAGATTTTCCTTTTAGTTTTTTTTTTAATTAAATGCATTTTAAAATAATTTACTATGGTGGGTATTTCATTAGTATCATTTCTAATACTGGAGGTATAAATTGTGTAAAGAATTTTTTGAGTTCTGATTTGTTGTATGCATTATTTGCAGATTTAACTGTGCAAGTGCATTTTCACAACATTGACTGTATGGGAGCGTGGAATATGTAAAAATGTAAAAAATTCCTCAGTAAATGAAGAGGTGTTCTTTTTTGTACATCTATGTTTATGAAAGATTAAATCTATCTTTAGTATCTCCATTGTTTAGGTCATGACCCCTTGTGGGTCTTGATTGAGTTCATCAAGAAACTTAGATTATTCATCTTTGTATTTCATAGAACCATTGTTCTAACACTGGGTACACAGAATTACCAGTTATAGTGATATGCATTTGTACGTTTCGCTTGTTAACCTATTTGAGTAGTTTGTATGCTCATAACTCATTATCTGTGCAGTTGTTGGTAGTATATTTGAGTGTGCTTGCAAAAAATATATATTATTGGCTATTATAATTTGTAAAATGAAGTAATCTGATATGTTTTGTGTTTCTTGAATCCCATTATGAAAATGTAATTGCCCTTTTAAGAAAATTTTAAACTGTTTTTTTTTTTTTCCAGAATTATATTTTTGGAGTTTAGGTCTTTCGGGATCTCAGCATTTAGGATTATGTCATTCCAGATTGTGTTTTCAGGATTATGACCCAAACCCATAGGTAGAATATAAACAGATGTTTTGAATAACAAACAAACTGTACTAGATCCTTTTGTATACATTATAGTAATTAGTTTAATCTTTGCATTAACATTGTGAGTTTGGGAGCATTATTTCATTTTTACTAATAAGGAAATGAAATGTGTAACAAGGTTAAAGAATTTACCATTATTAAATGGCAAAATAAGCTTTAAAGTGACTAGATGTTGAGTTGACATTTTTGGAATTTGATTTCTAATTTGTATCACTATTGTGAAGATTCATAATCATAATATAGTTATATGAAAGTGCTTTGTGAAAGTGCAGAAGATAGATGTTATCATTGCCTCTTGTTAATATATTTTCAGTATGATTTATGTTAGGTATTTGGTCTGAGAAAATGGCAAAAGTGGCTTTGGAAAAAAATTACAGTAGAATGTGTTATTTGTATTTTAAAAAAGTAAACTCACATACTGAAAATAATAAAATTTATAGTATTGGTTTTATTTTAGGAAATTAAAGCTTTATTCAAATGTTTCTTGCAAAAACAAATACAGTTTACATCTAATAGATAGGCAAAGATATCTGGAATTATATTTGAGTTGGCAGACGTTTATCTAGTTTAGTGAAATTGATAAGAAAGAGAGAGGCCTGGGTATGTGGCTCAGTAGTAGAGCACTTGCCTAGCATGTTAAGGTTGTGGGTTCATTCCCTGAAATCTTCTCTTCAAACCTATCAGAAGTACTTTATGAAAAGATAAGAGATAAAGGATGATTACATGAAAAATCATAAAAAGTTTCAATCAGAATCCATAAAACAGTGACAGGATGGACAATAATTAAAAAATCAAGTAATTGTATGTTCTAAAATATTAAAAACAGTATCAATGTAGTAGTTTTAATAACTTTTAAGTTTGACAGCACTGGGAAAAAGATTATAGGCCACTTTATGAAAATAAATACAAATAGCAAATAACAGGTGAGCTCAAGGCTTCTTATCCATTCAGTACATGGCAAGGATTTAAACTAGGTTGAACTGGCTATACCTGCATTGCCTCTCAAAAGGTTTCTTGGGGCTAAGAGAGCAGCTCAGTTGCAAATGATTCCCAGATTCTTTTTTTATTAAAGAGATAGAGAGAAAGAGAGAGTGAATTTTTTAATATTTCTTTTTCAGTTTTTCGGTGGACACAACCTCTTTAATTTATTTTTATGTGATACTGAATATCAAACCCAGTGTCCCGTGCATGCCAGGTGAGCATGTTATTGCTTGAGCCACATCCCCAGCCCAATTCTGAGATTCTTACAATCAGCTTTCTTTAATTTCTTAAACTTTTGATTATACTAGATATGTTCTTTTGAGAGAAAAATTAATCTTCACAATTCAAAATAACTTCAGGTTTGGTGAAATACTCATGGCCTTGCTCACGGCATTCAGATACATGATCACAGCCTCTTTGCTTTTCTTTGACCTGTTATTTCCATTTTTTCTTCTTCTTACTTTTCTTTGAGAACTATTTATTGGTAATGAGATTGTTTTAAAGAATGCTGATTTTATTCCTCTTGTTACTGTCAAGAATGAATATTTCATAACCATTTCTCTCTCTCTCTCTTTGGTCAGTCTGTAAGTTTCTCTCTCTCTCTCTCTCTCTCTCTCTCTCTCTTTCTCTCTCTCTCTCTCTCTCTCTCTCTCTCTCTCTCTCTCTTACACACACACACATACACACACACACACACACTAATTTGTTTTTTGTTTTTTTATTTTTATCTTCTCCAACTTTTTCTGAGTCCTAATGTCTTTTTTTTTTTAATGCGGGGCTGATTTTCAAAATCAGTGCCTCATACATGCTAGGCAAGCACTCTACCACGTAGATAAAACCCCAGCCCAGTCCAACTGTCTTGATCTGAGAATTTTAGTATGTTGGCCTGGAAAATTCTGCCATCATAAGTCATATTCTAAGCCTTGTATACAACAACATAGATTATTTCAGAAGGAGAATTTTAAGACATTCTTTTTTGGGGGTGGGGGGCAGGTATGGTGGATACCAGGGATTGAACCCAGGGCCACTGGGCCACTGAGCCACATCCCTAGCCTTATTTTGAATTTTTATTTAGAGACAGAGTCTCACTGAGTTGCTTAGTGCCTTACTGTTGCTGAGGCTAGCTTTGAACTCAGGATCTTCCTGAATGTTAAGACATTCTTTTACAAAATTTGCTTAAAATGTGATAGGTAATGTATTACAAAAAGAAAGAAAAAAGCCTGTGATCAGAATCAGAAGGCTAATTATACATTTAATAACTTTGCATACATCAGAGCAATCATCATGAGGCACGGGAAAATCAAATAACAATTCTCAAACATGATTAGTACATTCATTGGTGGGAACAAATCAGGCAGGAGTGATAGGTCAGTCCTAAGAAGGGGGGTACATTCAAATTTATTGGTTTGGGCCCTGTATGCCTACGTGCCAAACTGCACAGTGTCCAGGTTATTTATCTACTAAGTGGTCAGGGGGAATATCTACTGGGCAGTCCTGGGAATTGTCTTAACAGCTACAGGAATTCCAGGTTTTGTAGTGTAGCATAGGAACTTAACAATACCTGGTCCTTTACATTTTAACTCAGGCTTTGCAGCTTAGAAAGTTTACAATATCTGGTCTTTTACACTTTAACTTCAATTTCAATTTCTTTTACTCTTACAGTATAAATGAAGATTTATGCCCATAGGGAATTTATAATCTGGTTGGAGATGAGATGAACCATAAACACTTGAAAAATTAAATGAAAGCAAGAAAATAATTACATAATAATCCTGGCTTAATGAGATTAATTATATAAAGTGTTTAACAGAGTGCCTAATACATGGTAAATACTTTGAAGTGCTTATTTTCTTCCATTTTGACTAAACACTAAAAGTTTCATAAAATAATATTTACATGTAGAGATTTGTTTTGTTTTTAAATGATAATAAATGTGCTTGAGTTTTAGAGAGATTTCTATGAGCTAAGTGGGCTCAAATTTGAATATTGGTAGAATATGAAAAGAAAAAGTGTTTGGGGAGGTTAGCAGGAAAAGGGAAAGGCAAACAGCAAGGCATGGACCTGGAAAAGTTCAGTTCTATCTGAAGATTCATTGCTTCAGTTGAAGCCCAGAGTGTGTGAGCAGGGATTATGAAAGGTGAAGCTAGGAAGAGTAGTCTGGGACAGATTGTGGATATCCTTATTCTGCTTGGAAGAGGCTGGTGCTGAAGTCTGGCTGGACACAAATAACCGAGCCATCACAAAGCCTTGTAGATTCAAACAGCCACTCTTTATTTCCCAACTCTCACCGGCACTGCACACACCACACGGGAACACACTCCCTCCAACAGGCTCTGTCCAATCTCCCCCCCCCCCCAAGAACTCACAGGAACTCCAAAGTAGCAGGCACCCAAGGCAGCAAGAGCTGCCCCATTGCCCGACAGTAAAGGTCAAATATGCAATTCAATCAATCCAGCCTCACAGCAATTATATACAGCTTAACTCAAATCATCATCTCAATGGTTCGCTAGCATCACTTTTCAACCATTCCCTCTGGCAAATGCCAGGAGTCATTCTGACTGGGCTGTGGCTCTCAACTGGCTGGACTTTATATGCCACCTGAGATTTATAGGTTTACACTTTATACATAGAGAATGAATGCTTTAAATATAGAAAAGTAGGCCCCCTGAAGAATGCTACTTTAAGGATGAATGTACATATCAAAAGAATTTTATTGGTTTAAAATGTGTTTAGAACCCCTTTGGAGCCATAAACATCATACAGTATAGAAGATTTGCCATTTGCATGGCATGCTTTCTGAGACCATTTCAAATCCTCAGATTTTAACATTGTAAGATTTTTGTACAAATCTTTACTTGCCCTGAATGTATTTCTATTGAGTCTTATGTTTCTTGTATATACTACTATTCTACATGTTAACATTCTTTTCAACTTTAGTGAATGTTTTATTTTACTTTATGAATTATTTTTGATCAGGTTGGAGTATTTGGCGAATCAGTTCAATGATTGTTTTTTTTTTTTTTTAATCTCAAACATTTGGTGGACTTGTTCACATTCATAGCTACAAGTTATTACCAAATTTGATAATCTGTTCCTTTTCAGGTTAAGAGCTATCATTTTCTTAGTCTTTACACTTTCCCTTCTTCCAATATTTTTATTAACAGTTTGGCTTTCTTTGGTGGTGATGAAGAAGACATTCTTTACGAAGAAACTTTGTGGGCTGGGGTTGTGGCCCACTGGTAGAGTGCTTGCCTAGCATGTGCAAGCACTGGGTTTGGTCCTCAGCACCACATAAAGATAAATAAATAAAATAAAGATAATGTGTCTAACTACAACTAAAAAAATATTTAACAAAAGAAACTCAGGGTTTTAAAAAATAACATTTTTTTATTAGTTGCTCAAGACAATACAATGATCTCGACCTATCATACATTTGATTCAAATAGGGTATGGATTCTCATTTTTCCACGTGTACAAACTGCAGAAGCACATTGGTTATACATCCATGTGTATACATACAGCAATCCTAGTGTCAGTTGTATTTTGCTGCCCTTCCTATCCACCCCCTCCCTGCTCCTCCCCTCCCATCACCTCTCTCTACCCATTCTACTGTGACACTTATTTCTCTCTTTTTTCTTCCCTTCCCCTTCACACCTTCGTATATGTATTTTGTGTAACCATGAGGGTCTCCTTCCATCTTCCGTGAAATTCCCCTTCTCCCTCCCATTCCCTCCCACCTCTTTACCTCTTTTCCTTGTTTCATGGTAATCTTCTTCTCATGCTCTTCCTCCCTACACTGTTTTGAGTCACCTCCCTTAAATCAGAGAAGACATTCAGCATTTGTTTTTTAGGGATTGTCTAACTTTGCTTAGCATAATCTGCTCTAATGCCATCCATTTTCCTGCAAATGCCATGATTTTGTTATTTTTTAGTGCTGAGTAATATTCCATTGTGTATAAATGCCACATTTTTTTTATCCATTCATCTGTTGAAGGGCATCAAGGTTGGTTCCACAATCTATCTATTGTGAATTGTGCCGCTATGAACATTGATATAGCTGTGTCCCTGTAGTATGCTCTTAGGTACACTTGTACATTGCTTGTGGGACTGCAAATTGGTGCAGTCAATTTGGAGGGCAGTATGGAGATTCCTTGGAAAGCTGAGAATGGAACCACCTTTTGACCCAGCTATTCCCCTTCTCGAACTATACCAAAAAAATAACACTTTTTAGTAATTGCCTTTGAACTTTGAGATGTAAATTAAAAACATTAGGCTAAACTCAAGTATTTTTAGTCTTTGAATTAGGCCTTAGCCTCTCCATTGCCTTCACAAAGTATCTTCTGCATGGGTAACCATGAGTGTCATAGTCTGATATACTGAATATGTTTGTAGAATACTTCCCTTGATCGATATCTTCTTTTCTCATACTTCTTTGTGTGCCTGTATCTGTGTGTGTGTAGATATGCATATCATATGCATCTGGTTTCATGTTTTTTTCAGTGAACTTTCTAGTCCCTTGAGCAAACATCAGGAACATTTGTAAAGATTTAATATTTAAGAGAGTAAAATGTGCTGTGGTAACTGATTGGTTGGGAACCCAAGTGAACCTTTATGAGAATGTAGAAACCTACTGCTGGGTGGTTACTTATATACTGAAATAAGGCAATGATGTGGATATAATTAATTTAGTGGTTTGGGTAGTTGAGGGTTTTCTGTATGGAAAAACCAGTATTTGTTATCAGACATTTGGAGATGGCTTTGTGAAAGAATGCACCACTCTTTCCTATAGCATTTCAGAGGTAATAGGTCATCTAAAAACTTCCAAATCTTTTTTGAAAAGGAATGATAGACAAATAAATGTAAATAGTACAGGAATTTTTTTATGCTAGTTACAGAATAAATACCAGGTCAAAAATTTTTGAAAAGAGCAACAATTCTATATTTGTCTCAAAATTTAAATAGATGTCCCATTGTATTTTATTTGTGTTTGTTTTTATATTCACTGCTTTTGCCTGTAACTGTTTCTATTGTAAGTACATCTACCATATGTTATTTGTACTCATGGTGTATATGACATGTTACATCTACTGGACTGTGAATACTGTTTTATTTCTATTGTTAGTCTTTTAATCCAGTAACTGTGCCTAGTACAGAGTAGGTGCTTGATTAATATTGTGAGTTGAATGAATATGAATATTTGACTGTATCATTTGAATTATCATTTATTAGAAGACTGAACTATCTTATCTTAGCTTTTCTTGTGGACTGGTCATGTACCCTAACTAGATTGGAATGTGTTATGAGTAGGAACTTGATTTTGTCTTTCTTAAATTCTTATTTATAACACTTTGGGCTGTAGTGGGTAATAGGTATTCTCAAACATGTGATTGAACTGAAATATGTTGGCAGTTTTTATTTACTTATCAGGAGATTCCTAAAAACACAGCCATTAATAAGAAATTTGGAAGAGATTCAAAATGCCAGTATATATACTTGTCTGTCAGCTTGTGGGCTTATGTAACAATCCATACTTTCATGGAGTAAAGAGTTGTGGTTCTGGGTCCTTGCTTTTGAGTGGCCTACTTGCTGTATTTTGGCCTTCTACCTGTATCACAGATGATGTAAGTCAGTGGCTCTTCAAATGTGGTCTCAGATTAGAACATCACATAGGTACTTGCTAAAAATGCAGATTCTCCTGCCCCCTCCAGATCTACTAAATCAGAAACTCTGAGGGTGGAGCCCAATTTGTGTTTTAATTAGTCCTCTAGGTAATTTTGAAGGTGAATTTTGATGTCACCATGTGATGTAACTATCTTTAAGACAGAGGGATAAAGTCAATGCTTATGTGCTAGAGAAAAGCCAACTAGCAGCCTAGATTAATGTGAATAAGAAGAGTTTCTCAGCAAATCATTGGGGTGAGTTAGCACGTGTGAACCCTTAGAACAGTGCCCAACCTGTGGCAAATACTTACTTCAAAACTACAATTTTATTTCTTATGAGGTCGATTGCAGTTGCCTGTCATGCATTTGGTGTATAAGCCCATGACAATGATATGACTTTAATTCTTCATGTGGTTTCCTGCCAGGCTATGAATTCCTCAAAGGCATTGGTTGAATAAATACCTTTTCCCAAAGCAATTGATATCATGCTTTCAGTTGTATTTCCTGTTTAATATATTTATATACTGTAATCTAAGGGGAGCTCTTCGTTTAGTATTTTGACTAGAAAACATTGTTCTTTGGAAATTCTTCCTTGAGGCTAAAACATCCTTGGACACAAGAAGATTTCTTTAAACCTACACAGGCCCTTGAGGCGGCTGCCGGGAAAGTTATCTCATGAAGGTGCTGTTCAAAAGAATTAAAAGGCCCAAGAAAACAAGAAATATCTGGACCTTGTCATTTTGGCCAGAAATTTTTAGCAGAGCCTTATTGCAAAACTTTGACACTTGTAGGCATGGTGGCACACACCTACCTGTAATCCCAGTGACTCGGGAGGCTGAGGAAGGAGGATCACCAAGTTCCAGGACAGCTTTGGCAACTAAGTGATTTAAGCTAAGTGATTTAAACTTTGGAAACTAAGTGATTTAAAAATAAAAAGGGCTAGGGATGTGACTTATTGGTAAAAGATCCCTGGGTTCAGTCTCCAATACCCCAAGCAAACATTGAACCTTAGCAAAAAACAAACAAACAACAAAAAAAAGTTTTTTTTTTTTTCCCAAAGGCCCTAATTCCTGAGAAAAATCAAGTCTAGTGGAGTTTTAGACATCACATATACCCAGACACTGAGTGAGCCCTTTTTAGGATTCTTTTGAATGTCTCCCCATTATACATCTATCTCACATCTTGACAGATATGTTCTTAGCAGAACATGGAAGTAAAAAGGAAAGTTGAACCAGATTTCTCCCAGCTTATTGTAATGCAAAAACATCAATAATAACATCTAGCTCTCAGCCTTCTGTGATGGCACATGCCTATAATAACCAGCAGCTCCAGAGGCTGAGGCAGGAGGATCTTGAGTTCAAAGCCAGCCTCAGCAAAATTGAGGCACTAAGCAATTCAGTGACTCTGTCTGTAAATAAAATACAAAATAGGGCTGGGGATATTGCTCAATGGTTGAGTGCCCCTGGGTTTAATCCCTGGTACAAATAAATAATTAATTAAATAAATAAGAAACCTAGCTATCATTGAAAAATCCAGGACAAATGCTAAACTAGATGGATCCCTTAGGACAAGAGGCATGGAAACTTGTAGGAAATGACTGTAACACTGATCCCTCTGAGGTAGTGCAGTGGTTCTCAATCCTAGCAACCTCTAAGCATCACTGGGGAGCTCTTAAAACATGCCAATACTTGTTTTGGATTCCAGTTCTTCCTAGAGACTCAGATTTCACTGGTATTAAGATGGAACCTGAGAATCAGGATTTGGGTAGCATCACTTTCAAGCAAGATCTACCTGTTCCTTAAGGGCCAGTGTTCCAAAAGCAGTGTGATGCAGGCATTCAGAGATTCAGACAATACAAACAACAGGGACCCTACCACGTTCTCCGTACCAGTGGGTATGTTGTTATCTTGGGCTGAAAGAGTGGAGAGTGGCCCACATCACAGAACTCCCACCTCATGACATGTGACACAGTGAGAAAGAGTGCACGTGATTCTTTTAAACATTTAATTAAGCAACTCCTACACTGTCATGACAAAATGAAACTTGTTGAGGGTTACAGAGTTTAATGAGAAATAAAAATAAAAAATTCTCACAAAAGCCCCATTTAAGCCTATTATAAGTGCTGCACTCTCTTTTGAACATGGATTTTGAAAACAAATGTCAAAATGTAAATCCTCAGCACCCTAAAAATGACTTATCATTTTGATTCAATCTATAAGTCGATGATCATATTTCCAGTGCCAAATTTTGACATATGAGAACTGCAATAGCAAAGAATAGAAATGCATCTTGTTTGCCCAAGTCCTCCCCAAGACTCGCCCACCCTGTGGGTTCCCCAGAAAGCACAGGGATGGTCCAAAGAGCCAGTCAGTAAGGCAGCATTTGCTATGCTTTGCTGCTCTGAATTCAGTTCTGCTGCTTTGCATTGAACTCTGTACAAATGTTCTGGATGATCCTGGGGTTGGATTTGTACAGGTTGTCAAACTCATCCACAAAGAAGTGACCTCCAGCTTGTCCTGTGCAGCCCATGCAACCCTTATTGCACAGGTGATCACTCCTATGGGGACAAAGATCAGATGAAACAAATGCCCCTAAGAAAAAGTGTTGTTGATGAATCTTTGCCGTTTTGCTGCCCTGTCAGCACAACCCAATCCCAAATCAGAAATATGTCAAGCAAAAGAAAAAAACTCCCATGGAACTCTGGGTTCTAGAATTGAGACCAGGTATGGCCATTCATTCATCCATTCCTTCAAGAAATACTTTTGAGCATCCACTTCAGAGAGGAGGTAACAATCTTCAGTGGGGAAAATGGAGAGACTGCCTGCTGTGATAGTTCTTGATTTGGTTGGGGGCAGTTGGATATCAGGTACTTGACCTTACTCTACAAACTCCTATTCCTATACCACCTTCAGGTTAACCAGGGTGGATGCACAGGATGGCCAGGAAACAGAGGGCAGAACCTGAGGTGGTCTTCCTGCCCAGGCACCTGCCCTGCACCCCCCTTTCTGCCAGTGGCCCATCTCATCTTCTAGGTGTACAGTCCTGCTTATTAGGAGCTATCAATGCTTCACATAGCTCTGGTCTAATATGCTTTCAGTTAACCATCATGCTGCATATTAACTGCCAGTCCCTTTTCTCACCTCTCCAGCTTCTTTTCTCTGAATATCGTCTCAATTAGGAGAAGTTAGCCTTGGGTTTTAAAATGCTGGTTAAGTGGCCATGGGAACTGAGCTTATACTGAGCAAGCCCATGTTTCTGCTCAAAGAAAGAAAGAAAGAATATCCCCCTATAAAGACTAGAGAACAGTATGCAACTTTTCAGATCCTTGAGACCACCCTTGCACAGAACCTTCTACTGTCAATTCTGACAGATGGTTGTTAACTCTGGACTTGGATTATCCTAGGAACACAATGCTCATTGCATTTTTAGATGAATCACAGTGTTTGGCTGAGCAGGAACCCACCTCCATGTAATTTGTATCTATTGGTCCCAGTTCTTTAAAGCTTCTCAGAATATGAGAATATGATCCCCTGAGAACTCCCATTTCCAACAGTCTTCTCATTCCCTCACTTCCTGGGTGAGGCCCAAAGAAGGTTCCTAGAGAAATAAGTGAGGGTGGGACTGAATGTGATCTTGGACAGATGTGCTAGAAAAAGCCCTGCGCTGATGAGCCAAGAGCTGGCCCATGTGCCACTCACTCTGGGATTTGGAGCGGGTAGCTTATGACTCTTGAACCAACTCTGCTGATGTGAGACCAAGGGAATTTGTGACAACTGGCACAAAGAACATCACCATCTCACCATTGTGAAGGTGCCCCACAGACTCTGCAAAAGGCAAGTCCCTGAGAAGACTTTGTCTGAATGCATTGTCTAGATACTTTGTTTTCTGGAAGTCAGCACCACCTGTTCATTAAGAATTGTCTTAGAAAGGATTTAAAGCAGCTCTCAAGAATACAAAAAATCCTGAAAAAATAACCCATATTAAAAGTATGCACAGAAAAGGGAAAAATAATTGACCACTGCATTGTGTGAGTTTTGTACCATAGCACTTAGAGGTCTCCAGTTCCTCTGACTACTTTATTCAGTTTTATCATTGTTATTGCTACTATTTTTCTTTTTCGTAGTTGTAGATGGCTACAATACCTTTTATTTATTTATTTTTATGTGGTGCTAAGGATCAAACCCAATGCCTCACACTTGTTAGGCAAGTGCTCTACCACTGAGTTACAACGCAGCCCATTTAATATTACTATTATTATTATCATTTTGGGTTTTCTTCAGGCTATTATATTTTCATGCTATTTTATGGCACTTTTGAGAAAATATATATTAATTAATTCATAAATGTGATTTATTTTCTAAACACTTAAGTACTTTGTTCATTTTTTGTGTTCTTTTAAATAATTATTTCTTAATTTTAGGTGGACACAATATCTTTATTTCATTTTTTTTTTATGTAGTGCTGAGGATCGAACCCAGTGCCCCATGCAAGTACACTATCACTTGAGCTACATCCTCAGCCCTCATTTTTTGTGTGTTTTTGAGCCTTCTCTCGACAACTTAGAAATTTTTATATGGAAATATCACTTTTAAATATTCTGAATCAAAATTTCTTAGGGTTTTCCCCCCAAACCCTCAATATCTAGTTTACAAACATAGTACGACTTCCTTAAAGAACACTATTAGTCTTTAAAAGGTATTAAGGACAAATTGGTGTCTTCAACACAGCTAGGGATTTGTTTTTCTTTCATAGAAAGTGAAAAATAGAATTCCCTTTTAGTGTCTCAATCCCTGGTGGGAAAAGCCTCAGGATGTAGGAGGTCAAGGAAAGGCTCCCTGTTTTCATATAGATGATTGTACTTTCTCCTTTATCTTATGGTTGAGTGGTCATGTGACTGATACGGTCTATGAGTTATGAAAGGAAATGACACATGTAATGTCTTGGCTTGAGCAAGACACATGGGGCCTCTCTTCTCTGCCATCTACCAGCAATATTCTACACAGAGGCTTTCCCATAGGATTTTTATCAGGGAAGAAATGACAGAAAACAGATCTGCACATGGTCCATAGGGGGTACATAAAATGACCAAAATATAAACCTATAAAAAGCCACCACAATTGGAAAGTATTGATTACTCTAGCATAACTTCACTTAATCCAATTAATGTATAGGTCCACTAGTGAAGTACTCAGCTAGAAAGAAAACAATATAGAAACTATCCCTGCATTATTTGTACCTCCTCAAAGAAAAGATAATAAGATTTTAACTGAAAAATGCTTACTTGATGTTCATTTCAAAGGGCACCCATTTAATTTTGTATTAACAAGAATTACATCTTTTTAAAAACTTTGTTATCATTTTGTCTAGTTAAAACATCCTGAATCTTCTCAAGTTCTTGAACAAAATAAGAATGTCAATATTTATCTTATATATGTATGTAATTCATGAAAGAATATAAGAAACACAAAGTTTACACTAAGATAATGTAGTATTGATATGTAAAGTAATGAAATTCTTGAGTTAAACTGTAGTCTCTCCTACATAGGTCTAGATATAGATCAGGCTGCCATGACAAGTATGAAAGTGATTTTTGGCATAAAGAATCAGAGTTTGGGATCTTGGTTATAATTCTTAGAAACTCTTTCTTTCATTAATTGTTTACATTACATAAATAATCTGAGGTTATTCATATTTTTAGAAGTTTTTAACCTTTCAGTGTTTTACTTTGAATGTAAAGCTCAGGCATTTCCAACTTGGGGAAGCCTGGCAGATGTATACCCCTTATGGGTGATTATTGTGATACACACATCTTTTTCCTTTGCTGGACTTGGGCATATGTCTTATTCCATGTGTTAATGAGCTCTTTCCCTTGGCCCCTTTCTGAGCTCTCAAAAGCCATAGGTACAGGTGGAGTGGGTAAAATTCTTATAAGAAGCACAAATATTATTGAAAAATGTGTTCCTGTCTTCTGGAGAAGCACAGCAGACTGAGTGTCCCCTAAAACAAAGGTGTAAGTTGTAGTTGGGATTTGTTTACTCAGGGATAACTTAGGTAAAACCTCAAGTCTTGAGGACTAACCTGAAACTTATTCTAGTTCTGAGACAAGATACATTCCAAGATTAAAAGAACCAAGTGAAAAATCAAATTTGGGACCCCAATGGTTCAAATTTAAGAGGTAAAGTTTAAGAGGTAGTTTTCCAATAGCCATGTTTTTATTAGATTGATTACACTTTCTGAGAGTTTGAATATTTCTAGAATATTTTGATTATTGAAGCTTTTTTTGGTTATTTGAGCATTCAAATTAAAGAATGCTTAAGACACTATTGCCTCTTCCGTGTTTTCCAATGTCCAAATGCATTGGATTTTTGTCAAAGAAGATAATCCTAAAATTTTCTTCTGATTCACCAAAAGAAATCCAGGCATAATTTGCCCTTTTCTATTCTTTCTTTGAAGTCATTAAAATCCAGGCAATCTTGGTTCACAGATTGTCCCCACTGTTTGTCAGTAACTATCAATTCATCTTCCTTGTCTGTGCATTAAATTCTTAGTTCTTTTTTTTAAAGAGTGTGTGTGTGTGTGTGTGTGTGTGTGTGTGTGTGTGTGAGAGAGAGAGAGAGAGAGAGAGAGAGAGAGAGAGAGGAGAGAATGTTGTTGATATTTTTTATTTTTCAGTTTTCAGTGGACACAACATCTTTGTTTGTATGTGGGGCTGAGGATCGAACCCAAGCCTCAAGCATGCCAGGCAAGTGCACTACCGCTTCAGCCACATCCCAAGCCCAAATTCTTAGTTCTTAAAATTAAACACTTAAGATTTGTCTACTTTATATATATGTTATGCTTCAATTTTAAAAAGCTAATATATTTTTGGGCTGGGGTTGTGGCTCAGTGGTAGAGTGCCTAGGTGCCTAGCATGCGTGAGGCACTGGGTTCGATTCTCAGCACCACATATAAATAAATTAAATAAACGTCCACTGAAAACTAAAAAAAAATAAATATTTTTTTAAAAAAAGCTAATATATTTTGTTACACATATTTAATTTTACTACAACATAACTTTTTTGTGTGCATTCAACCAATATGCCTCCATTCATTATCTAGTTATTCATAATATTTGTGAGTACATATTTGTGATTCAAACTGACTTGAGTTCAAATCCAGATTCTGCGACTGCATTTTTACTCTCCCAAAGTTTGAATTCCTCATTTCTTGAATGTGATCATTGCTTATTTTCAGGGTTATTTTGAGGGTTAGCTGAAGTAATGTAAGTGAAGTATTTAATGCTGCAGATACTACATAGTAAGTCTTCAATAAATAGTAGAATTACCATTTTATAAATATAATGCTTCTATACAAAAAGGCAAACGGTGCTTGCTTATAGCCACTGTGAAGTTGATCCAGGTGAACAATTTTTTTTTTCTTCCAAGACAAGAAACAAATGGTACAAAAACATCAGTGAAAGAAATACAAAACACACAAGACCTGCTTCCCTTAATTAAACAGACAATAGAAGAAATCATAAATTGAGAGTAAAAAATGGAGTGTCCAGTCCTATTTTCAAGCTTTGTTTTTTAAGCCTGTCATGAACATCGTGTACTTCCATATTCATTCAAACAGTTTTGGTTTTGAAATTTTAAAGTCGATTTACAAATGCATGTATTATGTGTAAGTATTAATTGATGCACTGCCTATCTCAGTACCCTCAGTAAAAAAGTTCAACATAATACTTTTATTACTATTATAATCCTAGTAAGCTTGCAAGTAGAAGAGGAAAGTAAAAACATAACACCCTGAGTGAACTTCCTTTACAGTGTTCATAAAATTTTGTTATTTTCTTGATGCCTATAAGACCTCACCCTAACCACTGAAGTTATTTCACAAATATTAAAATTGTTTTTGTTTCAAATTACTTTGTGAACAAATAAAAATTGTATAGTTTTATGGTGTACAAACATGGTTTTTTAAAGTATGTATACAATGCCGAATGACTGAAACAATCTGATCCTAAAGTTTTCAATTACTATGTTTAGTCTTGGACTGCGATATTATCACTCAACTAATATTAACATAAGAAAGTAATGTTTGACTGTGAGAATTTTTCACCAAAAATATGATGTAGATAATTTTTTATATACATGCAATTGTAAGAATAATGCAGAGAGAGCCTGTGTGCTCTTTACTTCATTTCCCTTATTGTATGACTGTGCAAAATTATAATATAATATTGTAATCACAATATTGATATTTATACACCATGTTGCTGTTACTCAAACCACCTATTTTATTTGTACTCACTAGTGTGTGTGTGTGTGGGGGGGGGGGATGTTGTATATAGCTTGATAATCTGTATAGTTTTATGTTGCACCAAACATACTCAGGATACTGAGCATTTCCTTAACTACAAGGATCTTCAGTGTTAGTTGAAGTGTAAATTATTTTTTCTTTCTCTTTGGCCTGTCGATGTGATGAATGGTATTGATTGATTTTCTAACACTGATCCAACATTGCATACCTGAGAATAAGAACTATTTTGCCATGGTATACAGCTCTTTTAAAAATGTTGTATACTGTTTGCTAATAATTATAGGTGATTTTCATGTCTAAGTTCATGAGCAATATCAGCATTTCTCTTTTTTAAAACTATGTTTGTCTGCTGCTGGTATTAGAGAAATATTGAGAAAGACTATATGAAATTGTTTTTCAGTTTTTCAAATGTTTGCTAAATTTCTCTGGTGAATCCATTTGGGGATGAGGATTTCTTCTTCAGGAAATTTTTAATTGCAAATTTTACTTTTTAATGGTTTAATGGGATTTGATAGTTCATGGTTTTAAAATAATTGGTCAATTTTATCTAAATTATTGAATTTATGAGCATAAACTTGTTCAGAATGATGACTTATTACCGCTCCACTGGTTTCAGGTCTGTAGCAATAGCCTCAATTTTATCGTGATATTAGTGATTCTTTTTTCTTCTTTTTATTTCTGTCAGTCTTATCAGAGATTTACTAATTTTGTTGACTTTGTTTTTTGATGTGTTAAGTATTTGTTTAATTAATTTTCTCTATTTTCCTATTATCTGATTTTCATTTATCTTTATTAGAGTAATTGACAGAGGCATATGGTGAAGTCAGTGCTATAATTGTGGAAATGTTAATTTCTCATTGTAATTTTGTTGGTTTGCACTTCCTGTATTTTGACACTCTCTAGTTTGATACATAATTAGGACTGTTATGTATTTCTGGTATATTGATTTTCTCTTATTGAATTGCCATTTTTAATTTCTGATAAATTTTAGAAATATACTTTGTCTCTTATTAATTCAGTTATTCCTCTTTTTTTTTTAAAAAAAGATAATGTTTCTCTGGTTCATCTTTTACATCCTTTCACTTTAAGTCTATATATGTTGTTGAACTGAGAATGAATTTCTTTTAAATAAAATTTAATTGGGTGTGTATTTGTTTCATTATTTCCTGCTGCCAACTTGTCTTTTCATTGGTGAATTTACACTGTTCACATTTAGTATAATTAATAATAAATTAAACTTAAATCTTTCACTGCGATTTTTTTTTTGTGTGTGTGTCCTCTGGATTTGTTCCTCTGTTTTGCTTTCTCCACCTTTTATGAGACACATAATCAAATTGTCCAGTTCCATATGGATTTGCAATAGTGTATTTCTGTATCAATCCTAAAGGAAAGTGGACAGCAAAAAAAAAATTGTATCTTTGAATGTTCCTTTTCTACTCCCAAGAAACCTCACCAAGTTAAGGGAAGTATGAGAGCAAACCTGGGCAGGAAAGTCCAGATACCTATTATCTTGAAGGCATGGCCTTCTCTGTGAACACAGAGTTAGGGTAAGTTAGTGTTACCTGTAGAAAGTTACTTTCTTGAATGTGTACAGTGATGGTTGCTCCTTGAGATTCTGGTAATACAAGTAAGCTAATGGTGATATGTCACTGATTCTGCCTCCTAATATGTGAATCTATCTTCTGGGGAGTTGCGTGTTGGTGTGAACTGGAGGCACTGTGGAAAGGATTTATATCATTCTACACTCATTCAGCCAGCCACCATTAGACAAAGCATCAAGTGGAAGAAGAGTCTCTACCTTGGTGAACCACCTTGAGGTACAGAGCTTCTATTTGTTCAGCCTTCCAAGAACTGAACTTTCTGAGAGCAGTCACTGATCTCTCCTAAGCTTTCCCTTACTAGTCATATATGTCTCATGTGGGCACTTTCTTGACTTTCCCAGAGCCCATCAGAGGGCCCTGGCACACTGGGCTGTGGACAAGACAGTCTTTTTGTATCATTTCTGTCAGAGTTGCTCTGGGAATTACAACATATAAATGTGACTTTCAACATACATAGATGACTTCTGTTGTTACCGGGATTTCCAATTGACTTCCCTTGCTTTGGAGCCATGCTACCTGGTACGGTAAGTAAGCTCCTGAATCAACAAAGGAAGGAAGTTATCAAGAAAAACACTGGGCCTCCTTAGGTAAAGTGTGTGAATCTCACTTCTGGTTGCTGTCATTATCTTTTTCTTTGTCTTTATTTTTTATAAGTTTAAATTTTTTTTCAGCATTAAGTTCTCTGGAATTATTTTGTTTAGAATTTATTCAGTTTCTTGTATCTATATATTTGTATCATTTTGCCAAGTTTTGTAAGTTATTTTTCATTATGTCTCTGAATACTCTTCCACACACACTCTACATTCCCTCTCCTTCTGGGACTCTGATAACACAAATACTGAATTTTGGAATATTGTCCATAGTACCAGAAAGTATTTAGTTTATTTAATTTGTTTTCTAGTTCATTTTTCTCTTTTGTTTAAATTGAGCAATTTTTTTAATCCATCAAGTTAACCAACCTTATCTTCTGTTATCTTCAATATATGATTGAGCCTTACAAGTCAGTTTAATAATGTTGTTATTGTACTTTTCAGGTTAACATTTTCCACTTGTTTCTTTTGTATGACTGCTAATTCTTGGTTGAAGTTTTTAATTTATTTATTTTTTTTCATTTGCTCCATGAAAGTGTATTATTGATTGTTTAAGTAAATTTTCTGGCCATTAATTAAAACCCCTTGTCATGGTGCCAGCTGATTGTCTTTTCTCACTAATGCTGTGATCTTCTTTGTTCTTGGTGTAACTAGATGATTTTGAATATATTTTACTACTAGCAGACTCTGGATCTTCTAAAATCTCTTGTTCTACTAGATGAACACTCTTCTTAGCTTTAGCACTCAGGTCCTGGCATTCTTCTGTGAGTTGTTTTTTTTCTCTGACAGTTCAATTTTTAGAGCTTGTGTGGTATATTCTTGTCTAATCTTCCTTCTGGTACTGCTGGGGCTTCCACGGGTCTCTTCCACTGCAGATGTTTTGAAAGGGAAAAAGAGGTTTCTGACAGCAAGTACTACAAAGTATTTTTCATCAGTAAAGGAAGTCATTGATCCTAGGATGAAGTGGCTTCTGTGGCCAGAAATTTATTATGATGGGATTCTCCTAACTGTCACAAACAGAGAACAGAGTATTGTCAGTGAGCATCCTGGCCAGCACTCCTTTTCCCTGGCCTAGCATCTCTGGCAATGGCATGACTCAAACCCTCAGAAACAAAATGTTTTCCTAGGTTTGGCTGATGAGAAGACTAGGTGTTTAAAAAAATCTTCCTATCTTCTTATGTTGGGCTGCTCAGTGTGACTACATTTCTTTTGCTGTTGCTGCCCAGTGGTTTGGTGTCTCAGGCTGATATGAAGAGTGTTTCTTCTGGCTTCTATTGTTACAGGGGTTTGTAATTGACCTCCCTTTCTGTGGTGCCAGGCTACCTAGTATTCTAAGTAAGCTCCTGTACCAACAAGGGAAGGAAGAAAGCAACCTGGTCTACTCCTGGGTCAGCTTCTATTGAGGGTGGGAATCATGAGTCTTCTTACAGTTAAGGGGCTCTGCCAGTTCTGAGTGACAAACCAAATTGCCTTTCCCTTACCTCCTTTTGGGGTTTTTCTTTGGTTGCTCCTTATGTTTTTCTCATACTTTGTGGTTGTATATATTGGGGAAGAGCAGAGGCAAGTGTGTATATTGAAATCTTCTCCAGAACAAAAGCTGTAGATTATTTTTGAAAATAATTATTTTGAAAATACTATATAGTCGAAAAACCATTTCAAAGTACAATCAAAACTTCCTGTTACGAATCTGATAGAAATAGCAGATAAAGTTTAGCTAGGCCATTGTCCACAATATCATATGTGATCTAGACTTCATAAGCATCTACAGTTCACTTGTCTTCTCACTGAGTTACTCAAGTTATTCATGTGTTCTAATGTATCAGGCCAGTATAACAATTTTTCAATATATACTAAGAAAGCAACCCAAAAGTCTCCTTAATTTTTAGTTGCTCCCAATCATTCAACAATTAGAGGTTTATATTATAATTAATAATGCAATGTTCTGATAGATATAAGTATACAAAATCAGTTAAAATGTATACCTCATCCTTTCTAAATTAGAAACTATTAAAATAAAGACTAGGAAAAAAACCAGAATAAATTTTCATTTATTTATAATTTATTTTGATTACATATCAGGTTTTTAAACTACTCTATATCTACACAAAGATATATTTTTAAAGACACACATACAATGCTTTACATGCCAGCACATCTAATTCAATAAATATGGCACATCATAATATGCTATGGATTGGATATAAGATGCTCCCTGGAGAACTCAAGAGACAATGTAGGAGAGTTCAGAGGTGAAATGATTAGATTATGGGGGCCATAATGTAATAGGTGGATTAATTATTTTGGTGACCTAATAATTTGAAAGGAATACTGTACTGGGTAGTAACTGTAGTTAGGTATGGCATGACTGAAGGATTATGTCATTGGGAGCATGACTGTGAGGGTTATTTTGTCTCTAGTTGCTTGATATTTGCTTCCGGGAGCTTTCCTCTGCTGAGATATTCCACCATGATATTCTGTCTGAACTCAGCCCAAGAGCAATGGAAGCAACTAACCAAGGACTGAGACTTCTGAAACCATGAGCCCAGGATAAACTTTATCTTCTCTAAATTATACTTGTCAGATATTTTGGTTACAGTGACTAAAAGCTGCTTAACACAATGTACTACAGGTAAAACTACATATATTATAAAATGAACAAAATTGTATTATTTTGATATTACAATACTTTTCCCAATGTAAATTAATAATAAATTAACATTAATGTTACTTACACAAAATGTTAATAAAACAGCAGATTCAAATTAAAAAAACTGAAAAAAAAATTAAAAAGCAACTTTATATATCATATTTGCATATAAAAGTATTTATGCTGTAAGGTTAATTTTATAGTAGTCCAGAATATTTATTCATTTTTAAAATTCCTCCAGGGGAATTTATATCAAAAGGAAATGAGATATTTAATAAAGGTAATGTAAATATGAGACATCATTTAATTATTTGCCCCATTTCCAATCTTAACATAAACCACTAACATGACTAAGTATGAATTACCATATTTGTAGTTTATGTAAATTAAAAGATTAAAAAGTTATGTCTGTAGCTAAGGAAAATAAGTAAAACATTTTACAACTGCTTATCAATTCTAAAGCCAGTGATTTGATTTCAATTGTTCTATCCATAAGAATCAATAAAATACTATTTTTTAAGGACAGGAAATAAGATGAGTTAAAGATTGAAATAATGCTAAGCACCTGAATCTTTCAACAGCATAATCATACTCTGAAAACTTGAGAATGAATAAATGATTGTTAATATTTTTAGAGATTTCAAATAAAGAAACTTTGTTTGCCGCGACCCCTCGCCAGCAAAGGAAACACGACACAGGATTCTTCCTTCAGCAGTTTATTCAGGCCTTTGTTTAGACATGTCTTTTAGCTTGTTTCTCTCTCGAACATTCCTCCCGTGTGCCCCAGCCTTAATAAAGCAGATAAAGCCCCAATGCACAACTGCCACGTGGACTTTTCTCATAGGGTGCCAAGTCACAGCGTGCCAACTCATTCAGATAAGGAGTTGTTTGTCACAGACTACAGCGGAGCCAGCGCCATCTTGTAATGACGGCCACAGTTCACAGAAACGGCTCACCACATTTGTTAACCTCTGCTTTCAATTTCCAAAAATCCAGTCATCTAACCATAGTATTTATGATTAAACAGTGGAGTTTTATTATAATATTCCAGGACAGTTCACAGCATGCTTCCACACACTGTTTCAGAGGGAATCAATGCATGAGAAAGTACTTGTCTAAAGTCACCATGAACCCAGAATGGAAAGCTTGCAGTCTGTGGTCTTCCCATCTCACCACAGTTTTTTTTTTCTCTTTTAGGAGGAGAATCATGTCCATCAGAACTTTATATTTATGCAAATTAATTATAGAGTTCTGTGTTTCATTATGGCAAATAACATAATTAATCTATATTTTCCCAAATACCTCCCTTTCTCTTCTCTCCAATTCCCTCCTTCTCCTGATTCCTATACTCTACTGGCTTATTCTCTACTGGCCTCCCTTCTACTTTCATGACATTTTTTTTCTTTTTTTTTCATCTAGGCTTCCATATATGACTGAAAATATATGACATATGTCTTTCTGAGTCTGGCTTATTTTGCTTAACATGATGCGCTCCACTTTCACTCATTTTCCAACAAATAACATAATTTTGTTCTTTGTTTTGGCTGAATAAAACTTCATTGTGTATATATACCACATTTTCTTTATCCATTAATTGGTTGATGGTTTCATAACTTGGACATTATGAATTATGCTGTGATAAACATGGGTATACATGTATGTATAAAGTATGCTGACTCTAATTCTTTTGGACAGAGACAGAGGCATGCTATAGCTGGATTATATTGGTTTCTGAGGAACCTCCCTACTGATTTCCATACTGCTTGAACAAATTTACATTCCAAACAACAATGTGTAAGAGACGCTTCACCTCACTAGAACTCCCACATTCTTGCCAGCCATTATGGCTATTCATTGCTATTCAATGATAGCAATTTAGCATCTTTTTTTTTATTGGTTGTTCAAAACATTACAAATCTCTTGACATATCATATTACATACATTAGACAATTTAGCATCTTAATGTAGTTTTGATTTGCATCTTTTCTGATGGCTGAAGATTTTGAACATTTGTTTTTCATAGAGTTGTTGGTCAATTGTGCTTATTTTGAAAAGTGCCTGTTTTGTTCTTTTGCCCATTTATTTGCCTAATTATTGAATGGGTTATTTCATCACAGTGTTCCTTAATTCTTAAATCATTGCTTTTACTGCCTTTTGAAATGAGCATAGGTGTTTGAACTTACTTGTATATAAATACATACACATTTATGTGTGTATAAATATTCTGTATCTCTCTCTCTCTCTCTCTCTCTCTCTCTCTCTATATATATATATATATATATATATATATATATATATATATACCTGTAGCAACACTCTGAGATATCTGTTAACAATAGATATATCTAATTATTATAAGTTATATAAATATGAATTAGGTATTGAATTGTTTGACTTTCTAGTCAAGGCAAATGACAGTGGCTCACAACACACAAGTAGTACCAAATAAATGCTAAATGCAGTAATTTGTTCCCTTTACACAAATAGCTGCTGAAAGGTAGATGGAGGTGACAGTTGTGTGGGGTGCAGGTGATTACAGCCCAGTCCACACACCATCAGGTTGTTGTTTTTTTCTCCACCAGAAAACTGTCCATTAACTTTCCAAAGAGCCAAAAGCAAAAGGAGAGGAATATGTGAAGTTGATAGCCCATATGGCTGGTAGTGAGTTAATCTGTGTCTGAGCAGCAGGTAGCAAGAGCCAGTCTGTCTGTTGGGGCTGTTAGTAACCCAGGGGCAGATCAGAGAACAGCAGGGAAGGGATCAACTCAGGCTGCAAATACAGTCAGGAATGTGGCAGGAAATTATTTCTGAAAACACACTTTGCAGCATAAGGGCAGCCATCAGATGCTACATGATAATCTAATCTGCACTTCATTTTGGTAATTATTTAGAGTTATACATGTAGGTATGAATTTTAGATAGTTGAAGATATGTAGTCATTGTTCACTTTATATAACACCTTGCCTTAAAATAATTATTTCAAGTGTCCTTGCTTCAAAATAAAATGTGCATTCAAAAATATTTTGGAATTTTGAAAAAGAGGAATTGATCTAAATCAGCTATATGAGAAAGAGATAGGGACCTGTTCAAAAGGCAGAACCACAAAGATAATGGCTTTGTTAAATAACCAAGAGAAAATAGGGGCTGGGTAGTATTTCCCTTAGTGATCTGGCAAATAGAGAAAATGAGAAATAAATTAGTTGAAAACAACTAAAAGAAGCCTGAATTATAGGAACAACTGGGTACCAAAAATTTTAAAAAGGAACCATGCAAATTATTATTGGACGATGGTTATTAGTATCTTCTTTCCTTCCTTCTTTTCTTTTGCTTTCTTCATTCATTTATCAATAGATGGATCTCTCATCTATCAATGCACCTATATTAATGTTATATCTAACATTAATATTTGGCATATTTTTGTGTTCGCAGAATTAAACCTAAACCATTTGCAAAAATAAACTAGACCAAGGAATCTGTTTACATGTAGTCTTCTTGTTTCTTAACCGTGAAAATAAAGCATTAATTTTCCTAAACTTAGTTAATATAACTTAGTTATATTAAACATCCATCATTAAAATATTGAATAGAAGGGTTGAAGAGATAAATGATCAAAGCTGAATTAAAATGATATTCACAACTAGTATCAAATGTGATAACTAGGATCACATAGTTCTAGAAAATCCAAACTACTATTTTTTTTTCATTTAAATTTTTTATATTTTTTTACATAAGCTCTATTATTTTTATTATTATTATTTGCATTACAATTCTTAATACACCTCTATACCACAATTTATCCTATCTTCGTATACAAGACATGCTGACACCAAATTCACATCTTCATACATGAACTTTGTACAATGATGAGGTTCTCCTTCCACCATCCATGCTATTCCCCCCTCCCCTTCCCTCCCACCCCTCCTCCCTATCTAGAGGTAATTTTCCTCCCATGCTCTCCCTCCTTATCCCATCCTGAGTCACCCCCCTTATATCAGAGAAAACATTCAGCATTTGTTTTTTGGGGATTGGCTAACTTCACTTAGCATACTCTGCTCTAATGCCATCCATTTCCTTGAAAATGCCATGATCTTATTCTTTTTTAGTGCTGAGTAATATTCCATTGTTTATAAATGCCACATTATTTTATCCATTCATCCACTGAAAGACATCAAGGTTGGCTCCACAGTTTAGCTATTCTGAATTGTGTTGCAATAAACATTGATGTGTCTGTGTCCCTGTAGTATGCTGTTTTTATGGGTTTATATGTAAACATATAACTTTTTCAAACCTTCTTTACTCATAAAGAGCTTTAATAACAAACTCTCTAGAGGGGAAAAGAATTAGAAAGGGCCAAGTCTATGCTCAGGATCAGAATTCAAGTGAACTTCATGTTTTTCTTTCTGAGACCTATGACCATTAGTTTCAGTAGACTGAATTTCACCTTCTGTCATACCATAGCTGAAATTCCAAAACTAAAAGGTTTACTGTTTAGGGGTCTATCACCTGACCCTGGTGATAGGATGTGGTTATTTCCATAGTGAGGCATATTCTGCTTTTTCTCCCTAGAAACAAGAAAACTGAAATACTGTTAACTCCTGCACAAAGTCATTGCTACAGAGTGGTTCCTACCATTCTTCAATAGCCAGTATATGTTATCCACCTCACAATTGTCCTCTAAAGCTTACATCATTTACATAATTTCAGGTGATCTCAGAGACCAACTCAAATTCTCTTCTCTTTGCTCCAAATTGCAAAAACATCTCCAAATATGTTAGTGTGATCAAGGGAGGTATCATGATTAAAATTGCAGCTGAACTGGGCCTCAGAATTTTAAATAATAAGAATCAGAAGATAAATTGTTATTTCATGAAGATTGACATGCTAGACATAAAGTCATCAAGAAGGATTCCAGACTGTATCCAGGGGGAGAATGCAGAAGAGCAGGATGCCTAAATTTACTTATATAAGTCCTGAAATTGTAATACACATGTCTCATGAAATATGAAGTTCAAATTATGATAAATGCTAAGAATTTTATTAGATGTCAACAAACCCTAGAAATGATGATTTGGAAGAAACTTGATTTTTTTGATGATCAAAGAAAATGACAACAATGACAAGAAAAAAAAAAACTTGTACAGTGGTATGTATAACCAAAAGGCTTTAGTGTAGGGTAAAATGTATGTATATATTAGTAGTATTCAGCAATAATTTGGATTACCTAAGTTTCAGAGAAAGTATTAACGTATTTCTATGTAGAAGGAGTTTGTATTTTTAAATGGGAGGAATTTGTATTTATTTGCAAATGCACTACATTCTATGTAGCTGTAGAGAAACTAAAAACATATTATTAACATAAGACACAGACACATGCATATCTAAAATGAATTACACAGTACCCAGCAATGTCACATTTGCCACTTTCACCTATTCTTACAGTATTCATTTTCCTTAAATCATGACAACATAATAAATCCCATTTTACTACAAAGAATAGAAGCTTTCTCAAAAATAATAAAAATTAGTGTTATTCATCTATGTATCTGAAAGACATCAATGTTCATTTTTTAAAACTACATTTTAAATTTATTATCAAAGTAATATGTTTAAAAGTAACTCTACTCTTCCAAGTCCACTACTAATTCTTTTTTTTTAATTGTTGGTTGTTCAAAACATTACATAGTTCTTAATACATCATATTTCACAGTTTGATTCAAGCGGGTTATGAACTCCCACCTTTACCCCGTATACAGATTGCTGTATCACATCAGTTACCCTTCCATTGATTGACAAATTGCGTTTCTAGTGTCTGATGTATTCTGCTGTCTGTCCTATTCTCTACTATCCCCCCTCCCCTCCCCTCCCCTCCCCTCCCCTTTTCTCTCTCTACCCCTTCTACTGTAAATCATTTCTTCCATTTGTATTATCTTGTCTTACCCCTCCTTTCCTCTTATATGTCATTTTGTATAACCCTGAGGATCGCCTTCCATTTCCATGCGATTTCCCTTCTCACTCCCTTTCCCTCCCACCTCTCATCCCTGTTTAATGTAAATCTTCTTCTCAAGCTCTTCGTCCCTACCCTGTCCTTGTTTACTCCCCTTATATCAAAGGAGTCATTTGGTATTTGTTTTTCAAAGATTGACTACCTCCACTTAGCATAATCTGCTCTAATGCCATCCATTTCCCTCCAAATTCTATGATTTTGTCATTTTTTAATGCAGAGTAATACTCCATTGTGTATTAATGCCACATTTTTTTTATCCATTCATCTATTGAAGGGCATCTAGGCTGATTCCACAATTTTGCTATCATGAATTGTGCTGCTATGAACATCGATGTAGCAGTGTCCC
The DNA here is from genome assembly GCF_045843805.1 of Urocitellus parryii. Classification (NCBI taxonomy): domain Eukaryota; kingdom Metazoa; phylum Chordata; class Mammalia; order Rodentia; family Sciuridae; genus Urocitellus; species Urocitellus parryii. The sequence goes on along the minus strand of NW_027554094.1, from coordinate 1,560,087 downwards.
TGTAGCATGCTCTTATTAGGTCTTTAGGGAATAGACCTAGAAGGGGAATAGCTGGGTCAAATGGTGGTTCCATTCCCAACTTTCCAAGAAATCTCCATACTGCTTTCCAAATTGGCTGCACCAATTTGCAGTCCCACCAGCAATGAACAAGAGTGCCCTTTTCCCCGCATCCTCTCCAGCACTTATTGTTGTTTGACTTCCTAATGGCTGCCAATCTTACTGGAGTGAGATGGTATCTTAGGGTAGTTTTGATTTGCATTTCTCTGACTGCTAGCTATGGTGAGCATTTTTTCATGTACTTATTGATTGATTGCACTACTAATTCTTAAAAGCAATGACATCCAGCTTACTTTTTGTATATTTAATTATCCACACCTCAAAATAACATGTGTGTATAACTTCTTAATTTATCAAAATGAAGTCACTTGTCTATTGTCTTCTGATATGACCAAAAATATTTAAAGCATTTAAACTGCCACATCACCTCCATGTACTCTGGGTATGGTTACATCACTATTCTTAAGTTCTTTGGGGGTAATTTCTATCATTTGGAACTATTAGAGAGAAGGAATATAAATTAATATAATAAATAAACGTGAACATCGCCCAATTTAATAAATCTCCAATGTAACACTTGTATCACGTTCTCCTTCCTTTCCTTGCAAATGTTAAGTTCCACTTAAATTTGGTGTTTGTTTTTCCATGCAAGTACATATTCACTTATATTTATCCATCTTTCCTGTTACAAACCCTTTTGAAGTTAAATGTATTTTGAAATTAGAATGATTTAGATACTATGAAAACATTACCATAAAGACACTATATACTATAGAATATGTAACATCTTCTGTAGATTTGGAGCAGGCTCTATAATTAAAATCAACAAATATTTCTGAAACAGAAAGCATGAATATCCATAGCAAGTGTGATAAACAAAAGGAAACATTAGCTTCATATTATTTTGGTCAAATTTTGTCAGCAAGTGAATTAAGATTACGTAAATTTTATATGCAATGCATTGGGGGTGGGGTAAGAAATCTCATTTTTATAGCTCTTAGGATTTGGGAGTCATTCATGAGAGATTGTGAAAATACACTAAATAATGGATTTCTATTACACTCCTAATACATTTGTTCCTAACTTTTTTGACACAGATTAGTGTAGTTCCCCTCTGTGAAACGCAATTATCATCATCACTTCCCTTCCAGGGACCTTTCTTCCCAATGCCTACCTTTAAATGGAGGTCTTTTTTTGGTATGATAACACTTGTATTCTGTTACAGAATGCTAACATAGCTTGTTTTCCCTGCTATGTCTGTAATTTGATTTGGAGAGGGCATGTCAATAATCTGCTTACATTACTTTGTCTATGTGAATATGGGTTATGCAGCTCCAGGGAGCACATTCATTTTTCTTCGAGCTTTAACTCTATTTAGTTCATTTCTCTGCATTATTTTAACAAACATACCTTTCAATTTACCCACAATTTCTATCCAAATGTGTTTGCTATCAGCTGCCTGTAAATACTGAACTCAGAACCTGTATTAAAAGTGATTTCCTTGTTGCTGTCATTGCCCTGTGTGCAAGGCAAACATTTGTTTCCAGTTTCCCACCATATCCTTCACTCTTTCTCCATCTGCTTTTTATCTTTAATATTTGTTGAAATACATCATTTGCAAATGACTCTTGTTTTTTATATTTATGTTGAGACTATACATGTAAAAGCATAATTTTTGTAAAATACAATATATATATACACACAAAAATAGTATCAGAAAGAAGAGAAAATGAATTTATATTGCTAGCTTAACATTTGTTTCTATAAATTTTAAGAAGAAAAATGTTCAAATGATAACTATAAAAGATCATATTATCCAGGAGCAAGGTGGCAAGGTGCAGAACTTAAATGTGTTGTGTTCAACTACAACTAAAATAAATATTTAAAAACAGATGAAATGAACAATGCCCCGAGGGCCGCACCCCAGGACCTTTGCTTGCTAAGCAAGTGCTCTGCCACTAAGTTACATTCCAGCTTGATGTCTGCCTTTTCCACTCTTTTTTTTAAATATTTCTTTTAGTTGTAAATGGACACAATACCTTTATTTTATTTGTTTATTGTATGTGGTGCCAGGAATCAAACCTGGTGCCTCACACATTCTAGGCAAATGCTCTACCACTGAGCCACAACCCCAGCCCTGCCTTTTCAACTCTTACTCTCATGCTTCTACAATACAGTTTCATACAAACTTCATGATGTGCAGTGACTTTACCACTGTGAGGGTTACAGACTGTATGAAGCTGATATGAGAATCCAGTGTCTTTTATTAAGGCAGATATTACACAATTTGTGAAGACATAAATTAATGTTATTCTTTTTATTTTTTTTCTTTTGCTTTGGAAAGTTAGTTATCACCCACAAAAAAATGTTTCTATGTTGCTATATGTGGTGGTGCATGCCTATAATCCCAGCAACCTGGAAGGCAGAGGCAGAAGGATCACAAGTTTGAGGCCAGACTCAGCAAGGCCCTAAGCAACTTATCGAGATGGTGTCTCAAAAAAAAAGGGGGTGGGGGTGGGGATATGATTCAGTGGTTAAGTGCTCCTCCTGGGTTCAGTCCCTAGTGGGGAAAAAGGTATACTCATACATTGCTGTTGGGACTGCAAATTGGTACAACCACTCTGGAAAGCAGTATGGAGATTCCTAAGAAAACTTGGAATGGAACCATCATTTGACCCAGTTATCCCACTCCTCAGCAATGTTCCAGATGACTTAAAATCAGCATACTAGAGTGACATGGCCACATCAATGTTCATGGCAGCTCAATTCACAATAACTAAGCTATGGAACCAACCTAGGTGCACTTCAACAAATTAATGGATAAAGAAAACACAGTACATATACATAATGGAATAATACTCAGCCATAAAGAAGAATGAATTTATGGTATTTGCCAGTAAATGGATGGAACTGGAGACTAACATGCTAAGTGAGATAAGCCAATACCAAAAAATGAAAGGCCAAGTGTTCTGATATGTGGATGCTGACTCACAACTGGGGGGGTGGGCAGAGGTTCACTGAATTGGAGGAGGAAGTGGACTGGGAATAGGGGGAAGGGAGGAGAGTTAAGAATGGGAAAGATAGTAGAATAAATCAGACATAACTTTCCTATGTTCATATATGAATACACGACCAGTGTAACTCCACATCATATACAACCACAAGAATGGGAATTTATACTCCAGGTACGTAAAAGTCAAAATACATTCTATTGTCATATATAACTAAACAAACAAACAAAACAAAAACAAATAATGGATGGATTGCACTCCAGAGCAAAACAAAATATTTTAAAGTAAAAAAGACAAAAGTGAAAAAGACATTAAATATTGTATACTCACCCAAACAGTTACTAAATCTTGTACATCTTGATGACTAACCAACTGAATATTGCCATCTTCATAATAGTGAACCTGTGTGATGAAGTATTTGATCAAGTTTATGTTTATGTTTAGTTCATATAGAATCCTATTACTTAATGCACAGATTCATGCTTTAAGCTATCTTTTAAGTTGACAATCCATGTTTAGCAATTCTGAATAATTAATACAATCAATGATAATTCATAGTGGTATTAACATAAAATTCACAGAATGTTTAAGTTTAAGAATTCTTTTTTTTAATATTTATTTTTTAGTTGTAGTTGGACACAATATCTTTATTTTATTTATTTTTATGTGGTGCTGGGGATCGAACCCAGGGCCTCACACGTGCTAGGCGAGTGCTCTACCACTGAGCCACAACCCCAGCCCAATTTAAGAATTCTTTGGGCTTGTTGGTGCATTCCTGTAATCCCAGTGACTTGAGAGGCTAATGCAAGAGGATGGAAAATTTGAGGCCAGTATTAGCAACTTAATGAGACCTTGTCTCAAAAAATAAAAAGGGCTGGATATAGTTCATTGGTAAAGTGAACCTGAGTTCAATCTTGTACAAAAGAAAAAAGAAACAAAACCTCTTTCCTTACCAGATAAAATTTAAGTTCAAAAAACATTTGTGTGGGACTGTGGCTCAGTGGTAGCGTGCTCACCTAGCATGCATGAAGCACTGGGTTCAATCCTCAGCACCACATAAAAATAAATAAAATAAAGTCCATGAACAATTAAAAAATATTTAAAAACAAATAAAAACAAAAAAACAAAAAACATTTATGTTTTTGATTCCAGGCACTGGGCCAGACATTATGACTACAAAGATAAATAAGATCCCACTTTAGAAATATTAAAAATAATAAAAAGCTGGAAAATTAGTTTCTTTTTGAAAACCAAGGAGTTTTAATGGATCCTAATACTTAATATGTGAGACAAGGCCATACAAATATCATCAATATGCAGGAGGTACATAGATCTGACTGGCAGGAAAAACCTAATTGGGATTTAAAAGAAAATCACTGAAAACCAAATATTTGATGGGAAAATACACTATAAAAATAAGTGTGACATAGGCCAGATGCAGCGGCACATGCTTGTAATCCCAGGAACTCTGGAATGTGAGGCAGAAGGATCTTGAGTTCAAAGTCAGACTCAGCAATTTAGCAAGGCCCTAAGAAATCAGCAAGACCCTGTAGCTAATAAAATAAATCACTGAATTTTTTAGAGCCTTGATTTTGCTGAGGCTAGCTTTGAACTCTAGATCCTCCTATCTCAGTCTCCTGAGCCACTGGGATTACAGGTGTGTGCCACTGTGTCTTGTAGGCCTAAATATCTTACTGTCTCTTTCAAATAATTTTCATTGTGACTTTTAAAGGATAATAAAAATGAAGTAAGCCTTCTCTCAAAGTGTGACCAGACATTCTGTATTAAAAAGTGTATATGTATAGGGCTGGGGATATAGCTTAGTTGGTAGAGTGTTTGCCTTGCATGTATAAGACCCTGGGTTCAATCCCCAGCACCCCGCCTCCGAACACACACACAAGTATGAAACAGGGCTGTGGTTGTGGCTCAGCAATAGAGAGCTTGCCTCGCACGTGTGAGGCACTGAGTTCGCTCCTCAGCACCACATAAAAAAAGAAAATAACCAGCAAATAGTATTCTCTACATAATTATCTTTATCAACCCCAAATAGATCTCTGTTTAACTCCCTCCCCAGGAAAGCTTTTAATTCTACTCACTTCCATCCACCTCTCTTTGCATCTACATATAATTTAGTACTTATTTTAATTCTACAACAATGACCAACTCGCATGTTTATTTTAAAATGTGAAGTTTTATTTATTTAGGCAGTGCTGGAGATTGAACCCAGGGTCTTATGCATATTTGGCAAGCACTGAGTCATACTCCCAAACCAAAAATGTAAACTTTTTTTACCATGATCAATGAACATGTTTGAATCTTACCTGAATCCTGAGTACTCCAACCACCTGGGCTGTAGGTGGTGTAATAGTGAACTTCCACTCTGATCTCCAATGACCATTCCTATTAAAACATACACATACAGTGCTGCAGAATCAGCAGTAGGTACAAGAAAGAGGTGATTTACCACTGAGGCCAAAAAGTTGAAAAAAATTTTTGAGGGGTTGGGGAGGAGGGGACCAGTCATTCCCAATTTGTTAAACCCAAGGCATACTCAAACCTAGTCTGGAACTAAGTGGCCTGACCATAAACCTTTTCTAAATTATCTGGATTTCCACTTTTTCTTAGTTTGCTTTGAAGTGAACCATGCCCATTCTGTTCATGGTATGTTCTTCTGAAAATGGACAGGCTGCTGAGTTACATAATCAACTCAAATATTACTAACCCTTACCCAAGTAAAATTCAATAATTTCAACTGGGCACTTTATATTAATCATTTGTTCCCACTCAATATAAAAGTAGTTTTTAAAAAGATATGGCTATAGAATCTTAGAATTGGAGCTGGGTATGGTGACACATTCTTGTAATCTCAGTAACTCACAAGACTAAGACAGAAGGACTACAAGTTCAAGACCAGCCTCAGCATCTTTGTGAGACCCTGTCTCAAAATTAAAAAAAAAATAATAATAATAACAAGAACTAGGGATGTAGCTCAGTGGTAAAGCACCCCTTGGTTCAGTCTCACATATTGGAGAGAAAACAAAACAAAACAAAACAAAACAAAAAACCCAAACCAAATTAGAATTGGAAGGAATCTAAATAATGTCTAAATTCATAGATGGAGAGCTAAAATCTTGTAAATAAAAAAATTACCTTGCTGAGGCAGGAGGATTAGAAGTGCAAGGCTAACCTCAGGAATTTAGCAAGACCGTCAGCAACCTAGTGAAATCCTGTCTCAAAAATAAAAAAGACTAGGATATATGTAAATTAATAAATGTTGGGAGCAGTGAATGAACTATATAATCCTTGAGCTGTCCCTCCTGGGAACTCTCTGTGCAAAGGCCTAGATTTAAAACTGTCCAGGTGCTGTGGTGATGCCCTGTTCAAAGGGAAATTCCATGCTAGCCAGGGACTTATCAGTTCTTAACCTTGGGTTCTAATGACAGTTGTCCACAGGTGGAGAATTATGGGCACAAGCTGATAGTTCTAATTGAGCTGTTTATACCCTCCACTTTGGTTCTGTTTATCTTTAAGAAACTTTCTTACAATAAATCCTTTTGAGGTTAAAACCTATATAATGAACATAGTGAACTGGCTCTGGGTTGTCCATCCCTTGTCAGGGCCCATGCTTTTTCTCTATTTGTATTGTCTCCATCTCCTTATCACCTGATCTGGTATCTGAATTAACTGCTGTGCAGTTTGCAGCAAAAAAAAATTCTCAAAATGGATAAAAATTGCTGATTTCTCTACAAAATAATTAGATGCAAACAGAAGAGAATATCTATTTCTTACCGAAAGTTTTTAGGCTGAAACTGGTGGCTTTCAATACATGCCATGATAGTCTGTTGCACATCTATAGTTTTAGAATAAACCTATTGGGGGAAAAATCAAACTAGAAATACACAATTAATCTAAACGCCAGACAATGCACATAAGCAGTGTGTTAAATCCTTGAGACAGATAGAATAAGCAAAACATAGCACTCACAACCAGATCCTGTTAAATTCTTTATATATATATATATTTTTAGTTGTAGTGGACACAATACCCATATTTTATTCTTTTTATGTGGTGCTGAAGATCGAACCCAGTGCCCTGCACATGCTAGGCAAGCACTCTACCTCTGAGCCACAACCCCAGCCCTAAATTCTGTTAAATTCTAACAGAGACAGAGGTACAATGAATAGAGGAAAATATTGCTCCTGGCTTAGAGTTTAATGGAGGTTTCCATTTAAGCTGAGCTTTACAAAGCAGATAAGATTCTGATAAGCAGAGACTGAGAATAAAGACCAGTAAACAGTTCAGGCATGAAATCAAGGGTTTGTTAAGTGAATGTCAATTAGGTCTTCAGGTTACAGGGTATGTGTAAAGTAGACTAGTGGGAGACAAAATGGTAGATTTAGAACATACAGTAGTATATATAAGTAAAAACTTTAGATTTCATTCTACAGGAAGCAGAAAGATAGTAAAACAACATGACCAAAACTATTATATTGGGAGAATATGACCAGCACTATTATTTTTGGAGAATGACCAATTCTGCTATACAGGAAAAAAGGGAAGAAAAGCTGGAGGCTGGTTAGAAGACCACATAAATTAATTTAGGTCATAATCTAGGGTAGTATCAAATGGTAATGAAAAGGAAGGGTTCCAGACATAATGCATAAGTTTAGCAATATATTGTAACTAAAAGGTTAAACAAACAAATGGACAAACAAAAAAAAAGGAAGGGCCAAAGTATTTGTACATCTGAATGATTGGAAGATGGTGGTATCAATGACAAACTGGGAAATCTAGATGGAAATGTCTAGCCAGTAGTTACAGAAACACCAACTCTTCCTTACAGTATAAATAAATGGAAACAATTACTAGAGGAATGCAAAGAAGCCATTGAATTTTAGAGTTCACATAATATGTTTTCCCATATTATTTTCTATTTGCTCGAATAAAACTGGGAAAATCTACAACAAAATAAAAGAAAAGGCATGTTTATTATCCACAAAAGGTAAAGCTGAAGTTAGTTCACTGTCCAAGGTCTCTTAAGAGAATAAGTGGTGAAGATAAAACCAAAACACATTGTTTTTCTAACACTAAGTCTGTGTTACTTTCCCTATGTTTAGTGGGCTATGAACTTTCAAGTGTATTTTAAAAGTTTTTGGATATTAGAAAATTAGAGACAAAGTAAAAAGAATTAATAGGTATTGATAATGGAAGTCTAAGCAAAATATCATTTCTATTTTCTGGGCTCAGTATGAAACAGCAGTAGAAGTCAAGGACCACAAAAATGTTCACTGGATCAAGTGATTCAGGAACCATTAATACTCTCAGAGAGCACTTTCTATAGGATGGAGACTAAAGTAAAATTCAAAGGCTCATAAGTGGATGAGTAATGAGAACATGGCACTAGTAGGGGAAGAAGGCCCAATGATTTGGAGGGTAAGGAAGAAAACAGAGGAGAAACAGCAAGATGAACAGAAACAACTCAGAGGAATTATCATGATTAAAGTTTTATCTCCATTAAGTACAGGAAAAATAAGAACATTTCTAAGTAATGAGAACTATATAAGAAGAAAAAACAAAGTCATATAAAATTGTCTTAAAGTACACAGGATAGTATGAAACCAAGAGTAAGAACCTTTCTTTCTCAAATTCAAGTATAAGAGAAAAGTTTTTCAGTGTGGAGGGAAGAGAAAAAGATTTTATGTCAGACTCACACCTAATAAAACGTTGGGGATTAGATGCCCATCTAGGACAAATAAGAATTGTCTGAAAAATGCCACATAGAAAATGTGATAGTTAATAATGAGTTGAAATTACTAAAATAGATTACTAAGCAAGACAGCTAAGAATATAGAAAACTAGTGTACAGTAGACACCATTAGAAAAATTCCAGCACTTTGTTGCTCATTTGATAGCAAAGAGAAATGAAAAAAGATCCCTGAGGTTATTTGCCATTGAAACTCTCCAAATTAAGAATGGGGAATGACAAACTTTGAATAGATAACAAATGACAAATTGAAAGTATATTTAGGAACGAAAAGCCAATTTCTAAAAGGAAGTGTATCAAGTCTCCCACTGCAATACTGGGTTCCAAAAAGAATTCTGTACTGGTATCCACCAAGATGGGTTTTCTCCTTTATTAAACAAACAAACAAACAAACAAACAAATAAATAAATAAAATAATAATGTTATCTACCATTTAGGCAGGGCTTATGTTGTGCCACTGTTTTAAGCACTGTAAATGCATCATTAACTCATTTAATCTTCACATCAATACTATGTGGTAAGAACTATTTCCATTTCAAATGAGAAAACAGACATAAAACTATTAAGTCATTTACCTAAGGTCACACAGCTAGTTAGGTGGCAGGGCTAAGACGCATACCAGTTATTAAAGTTTAAATGTAAGTGCTCTTAACTAACTTTCTATATTGCCATTTAACTCATCATCATCACATATTTTAAATATTCAAGTTAATGTATTGTTTTTGAGAATTGCTTAGAGATTAGATTTTCAGCATTCTCATTAAAAAATGAGAATGTTAATTAGCTCAATTTAGACATTCCACAGTGTATACCTATTTCAAAACATCATGATTTTATTAATTGATATAAGTTTAAAATACAATAATAAAAAATTATTAAACATTCTGAGGCTGGTGTTACAGCTCAGCTGGTAGAGTTCTTGTTTCACATGCACAAAACCCTAGGTTCAATTCACAGCACCACCAAAACAAACAAACAAACAAATAAAAAATTAAACATTCTATACATATCTTTCTTGTCACAATATTATAAAGGGGAAATCATGTTAGAGCCAAATTTATCTGTTAGAGCCCAAGAGATAGTAAAAAATAAAAATAAAATTACTCTGGATTTCTAAAAGTGTTTATTTCAAAACAGTTTTGATTATCTAGTGAAAAATATCTTAACTATGCAGAAGTAATTTTTTTATATAAATGCCTATGCCAAAAAGACACAAATGTGGACAATAGATCTCCCAACAATTTTAACATTTTTTCCTAAGTCTATGTTAAATTATTTAAAAACTTAATTTTTGAAGGAAGGCAATATTTTTCATAAGTAAATAAGATAAATATGAAATAGAACATATAGAAATTTAAAATTATTATGCATTGTGATTTTATAAAGAAATTTTTCATATATTTATACTCCGTTCAAAAATGGTTTAGGGGGCTGTGGTTGTGGCTCAGTGGTAGAACGCTTGTAGTATGTGTGAGGAACTGGGTTTGATTCTCAGCAACACAAATAAATAAATAAATAAATGCCCACTGACAACTAAAAAATATAAAAAAAAGATTTAGGGAATAAAATACAGAGACCATAACTAAGAAAGAAGTGATGTTTGGTTGGCCAAAGTTCCCAAGTGATAAGGTAAATGTAAGAAATATAACACTCTGATAATGAAATAGGCAGACAGTTACTTAACAGTACAGAAGCCATTGGAATAATGATCTTTCACATAGGCTCTTAAAGCATTGTCATAGGATTCTCTCCAAGACTTCAAACCTCCATCTACTTCCTCTGGTTGAGGGTCACTTTGCTTCTTTCTATAAGTGATCAAACTTAAAGGAAATTTTGTTTCTTGGATCTAAAAACTGACTATTACCCAGGTCACCATGCTCTGTAATTAAGACCTTCCAAAAAAGAATTAAAATTATGACTAACTATAAAAAATATAGTTATCACATTTTGCAAAACAAATAAATAAAATTGAGGAAAGCAGTTTTTCATTAAGTCAAATTTCTCTTTCATATTGATTTTTTCCAAGTCTCATTTTTATTCTTATGAAAATATTATACTTATGGTAAGTCAACTTTATCCTATAAATTGCCCCCCACCTAAACACCCATCATTTCTTGGTTTAATATTTATGTAAGTACTTTTGAACACTTTGGTATTCTCTTTCCTATACTTTATGCAAAATTTTCAGAGTCACTATACTGAACATTTAAAAATATATAAAGGTAAAAAATCTCCTATTTTCCAAATAGCAAATTCCTAAAGGAACTTAAAGTAGCCTACATTTCAGTATGAATGCTTTTATTTCCCCATTGAATAAAAATGTCTCCTGTTATTCTTTTTTTAAATTTTTTTTTGAAAGAGAGAGTGAGAGAGGGAAAGAGAGAGAGAATTTTTTTTAATATTTATTATTTATCGGCAGACACAACATCTTTGTTTGTATGTGGTGCTGAGAATTGAACCCGGGCCGCACACATGGCAGGCGAGCGCGCTACCGCTTGAGCCACATCCCCAGCCCTCTCCTGTTATTCTTACTAAAAAGAATTAGAGACAGCTGAAAAATTTTTAAGATCTTTTGATTTTCTCTCTTCATATTAGGGGCATCTCTCTCTCTCTCTCTCTCTCTCTCTCTCTCTCTCTCTCTCTTGTCAAAGATAAACACTAGTATCAGCAGAAAGAGAAAATAATTTCCTAATGTGTAGAATATTTTTAAAAACTTTGAAAATCAAGACATAAATTTATTTAGCACTTAATATACATCTGCTTTGGTTTCTATCATCTCAACTACGTGTCAGGCATAGTCTATCTAATGGGTGTATTTTTTCATATATTTTTTGGATCTTTTGAAAATATGTGAAAAGGCCATTTGTTGGGCATGTAAGCTGGAAATAAGCCTACTTTCCTTTGCGCAGGATCATAGGGCTCCACTCACTGGTCTGTATATTTGTGGTTCGGAACACCAACCACAACCCGCCCCATCACCATGGTAACCTGGCTACTCTCACGTGCACATTGTGTTCCTTTTCTTTCTGCTTTTTGCCAGTGAACTTTCAGCCCATTGGATGCCACTTGTAAGTGTGTTGCTTGCTCACCGGATTATTATGGCCCTCAGCTAAATTTACTAGGTAACAGACTATGCATAAAAGGCTTCCCTATGCAATAATAACGTGGAACAACTTCTGTGAAACTGGTCACCAGAAGCTTCTTTTTGACTTTGTCACCACAACCTCCTCAGCTCTTCAGTGGGCTTTGGCTGGACCAAGTGAGCCCACAGCCATTGAGTACTCTTCTTCCTAAAACCAAAAAGTGTGTGTGTGTGTGTGTGTGTGTGTGTCTGTGTGTGTGTATTTGTGTACAATTAAAAAAATCATGGATACTTTGAAGCCAATTAATACTGCCACCAGGTAAAAAATCCCAGCAATAAAGGTGCCTCTGAAAAAAACATACTACTACACAAATCATACAGATGCTTTTTTAAGTAGATGCTACTCAAGTTTTATAATGTTATATGTTGCTCACTGTCATCATATAATAATGCTGAACCCTTTTTTTTTTTTTTGGATATACGAAATACCATAAGTAACATTGCCTATTATATATTAGGTGACTTATCAGTACTTGATAACTGAATGCAAGTATTAAACGTTTTATGACATGGTATTAAAAGGATATCAGTACCAATGACCAAGAAATAAACAAAAAAATCCCTGAAATCTTTAATAATCTCATAGTTATTTTTAAAATTCTGTTGGTAATTAAAGTCAGCCTACAAAGAAAAAGCATGAAGTTGACTCTTTCATTTAAACTCTCAAAATTTAGCACAACATTCTCCCTCATATCTGGATCATGGACCCACTATGAAACCAACGAATACCAATTAATGAATGGCTTATGATTTAGGATTTACCATTTCCTGAGTGGACTTTCCTTGAAAAAAAGTTATTGCAAAAACATTTAACGTTAACAAAACATTATAGCCTCTTATATAATAAATAAGTCTTAAAAGCTATAATTAACTCCCTTCTCTCATTGCTAATATTAGTTACTTGTATGTCCATCTATTTCTTGATTTAGTACCTCAGAAGTTTATCTATCTTATTAATTTTTCCAAGAATCATCTCTTGACTTCATTGATATCAATTGAATGTTTCATTTATTTCTGCTTCATTTTTATTATTTCTTCTGTTTTTCTGTTCTTTTGCTAACTTGCTGAGATAAATAATTAACTCATTATTGTTTAACCATTATTCTTTGATATGAGCATTTTCTTAAACAGTTACTTTTGTTAAAATCAACAGATTTTATATTTTTAGTTGTAGAATTTGAAAGGAAGAAAGTAATTTGTAGTTAATCTTATTGTGCCTTGTGATAGCTGATTTTAGGTACCTAGATATTTGGTTATATATTGTGTCTGAGTATCTGAGGGTTATTCTAGTAAAAAATAAACATTTAAATTGGCAAAATTAATTAGTACAGCAACATGCCCTCTCCAATGTGGGTGGCCTCATCTAATCTACTAGAGATCTGAATAGACTTAAAGACTGAGTAATAAAGAAATTTTTCTCTGTTTGATTGTATTTGAAGTGAGATGTCAGTCTTCTGCATTTGGATTATGACTCTCACTGGAACTCAGACCATGAGCTCTCAAGAAAGTGCCTCACTCTGGCTTTAAGACTCAGACTGGAACTATATAATTATAGGTCTCCAACTTGTCAAATACAGATTTTGGATGTCTTAGCCTCCATAAATGCATGAACCAATTCCCTTATAGTAAATGTATTTTTAAATGTCTCTATTTGTGTGTGCATACTATTAATTTAGCTTATCTAGAGACACCAGAATAATGCTCCAATACAAGATACACCTGTCATACAGATAAATTATTTGAATTCATGAAAAGTAAACTTTCATTTTTATGTACCAGCTACAAAGCTAAGAAATAAAATTTTCAAATAATAGCTCTTATAATAGAATAAAATATCATGTAGTTTGGACTAAATAATATAAAATAAGAAGACCCTCAAGTTTACTATAAAATAGTATGCAATAACAGGCCACAGTGGGCCACAGTATGTGATTATCTAATATTATCTAGGTTTGTGTATGTATTCTTTATGATGTTCAAATAAGGACAAAATCATCTAACAATTAATCTGTCAGAATGTGTCCCATCATGAAATATACTCTTAAGAGAAATTGAAGTTCTAAGAACAAGATACTATTTTTGTGATTATCAGATTTAATATTTTCTGAAGGGCTATGTTAATTCCCCACAAGAAGTTAGCAAAATTACAATCAAATTAAGCAGCCTGTATTGACAAGATAATTTAAAAATAACATAGGAGATTCAAAAGGTTAAGAAAATCAGTAACATAATCTTTAAAGAAGCACAAGTACTTGCTCCTCTAATTGTTATAATTTATTATAAACCTGCAGAAATTAATATATTGGCATAAGGATAGAGAAATATATCAATGGAACAGATTAGATTGTTCAGAAGCAAGATCATTTATACCCTTGTCTTACAACAAGTGACATTAGAGTATGGGAGAGTGTAGACAGTGGAGAATTGGGGTAAAGTGGATGAATGATACTGAACAATTAAAGACACCTATATGAAAAAAAAAATTCAACCTCAATCCCTACTTCATATTCAACATAAAAATCAATACTTGCAGGCTTTCATACCTATTAACTAAACATATTTATTAAAGTTCTGGTAATGTAAACATGTATTTTTATGACCTTAGGTAGAAAAAAGACTTCTTAAATAGAATACATAAGTTATTAATCATACAGGGAAGGGGTACCACACTTTAACTACATGTAACTAAGATTCATCAAAAGCCACCTCAAAGAAGAAAAAAATTAAGTTGCAGAAGTGGAGATGGATGTGACACATATGACAAAATGATTCATATACAGAATATACGAAGAACGCCTAACCCTTCAATAGGAAGAAAAGTATCAAAACCCTAATAGAAGAAGATGGGGGTATGCATAGGGTTTACAGCTCAGTAGTAGAGTGTTTGCCTAGCATGAGAAAGGCCTGGGTTTGATCTATGTCCTACAAAATAAAGGAAAAAATACAAGCACTTCACAACAGATGACATTTAAATAGCCAATATACATACGAAGGTGCTCTAACTCTTTAGGAAATAAGGAAATGCAACTCAGACAATATTGAAAACTATTACCCACTAACCAGTCAGCAAAATTATTATCAAATATTGATGATAATTTGGAGCAATAGGAACTTTCTTACACTGCTATTGGAGCATTAAATGGCTCAAATTCACCATTTCATACATACGTTAGTCACATGAGATTCTAATCAGCAACAGATCACATATATGACAGTGATCCCATAAGATTATAATGGAGCTATCCAGGTGCAGTGGTGCACACCTACAATTCGAGCTAATAGGAGGACTGAAGTTTTGAAACCAGCCTAGGCAGCTTAGCAAGAAAATATTTTAATTTTCTTAAAGTAATAATAATAAAAGCCTGTACATGTAGCTTGGAGGTAGAGAACCCTTGGCTTTAATCCCTAGTACCACCAAAAAAGATCATAATCTAACTGAAAAAAATCCTTAATACATAATGAAGTCATAGCTGTCTTGACAATAACATGATACTCATGTGTTTGTGGTGACGTTAGTATAAACAAACTTACAGTTCTTCCAGTCATATCAAAGTATAGCACATACAATTCTGAAAAGTGAATGACATTTGATAATTATAATGAGCATCTATGTTATTCATTTGTATATTTGCTCTTCCATAATTTTTTTTTTATTTTGGAGCCTCGCTACTTATTTTAAAAGTGCATATACAGGTGTGGTGTTATCCACATATAGTCACAGCATTTTGGAAACCGAGGAAGGAGGACTGCTAAAGCAAGAAGATTGCTTTAATCCAGGGGATTGGTGACAGTCAAAGTAGGACCCCATCTCTTAAAAACCAAAAATGGCAAGTACTATAAAATAGTATGCAATAACAGGCCACAGTGGGCCACAGTATGTGATTATCTAATATTATCTAGGTTTGTGTATGTATTATTTATGATGTTCAAATAAGGACAAAATCATCTAACAATTAATCTGTCAGAATGTGTCCCATCATGAACATATACATATATATTCTTTACAGTTAAGCATTTAATACAGTAGACATTGGTCAAATATGGATAATGCACATCTACAATGTAGCTCCACCGAATTGATACAGGATTTAAAGAGTATAAAACACAGGCCAGAATTAAAATATTTAGTATAAAAATGGCAAATATCTTAATTTTTTAATCTATCATGTGTTGCAATGACTATATATTTATTAGGCTGAATAAAATATATCATTAAAATCAACTTTATCTCTGTCTACTTACATTTAAGTGTAGCTTAGAAAAAAATTAATATATATATATATATATATATATATATCACATTATATTCTACTACATATCACTATTTCAGAGACATTACTCACACGTATACTTGAAGACATGCACCAGGAGGATTGTAAGTAACATTATTAGTTATATTTCCCAAACTGGAAATTTTCACTAGAGTGTAATAATATATTGTGGCATATTCATACAACATGTAGCAAAAAATAACAGTAGTAATAAAACATGGATCTATCTTCAAAATATTATTAACATAATGAAGCCAGATTAAAAAATAAAAACACATATGATTGAATTCATTCTAATCTATTTAAAAAGTTCAAGATGAGAAAAACCTAATTATGGTATTTAGGAACACCTGATTGGATGAGAAAATTATAAAAAAAGCAGTCACTACCATAAAAGTGGTATGATGAGAAAAGTGTTGACACTGTGCTAACTTCAACACACATTATGCTCAGTGATGGTTAAATACTAGTGTTCTGTAAATTGTATATTTTTTATTTATATGCATTTTCTGATTGAGTTACAATTCACCATAAAGAGGACTTAAAAAAGAATCATCGGGCAAAGAAAAAAGAAGGGTAAAGTTATCAAAAATAAGTCTAAATGGTCATTGTAGTACCCAGTTCAAAGAAAAAAGGACAAATTTCAAATTCTGTAAGGGTATAGCAGAATACACCCATAACACCAGGTTCTCAGAAGAAGAGTGAGGTAGGAGTACCAGTGAGATTATTCCAGACTGTAATAGTAATACTAAAAGCTAAGCAACACTAATTTCCAAAACAGAATTCAACATTCAAACAAATTATCAACAACATGTCATAGTAACATACTCCTTTGTATACCAAGATAATAAATCTTATCTCCCATATATTCTTTCTCATTAAGCTTATGTGAGTTCTGCTATTGTAAAATGAATATAAATACCAATAAATGAAAAATCTGGAATATAAGAAATGAAGGAACCATTATGGAAGAATGGCCAAAAGAATGCCCAGAATGAAATGAATGGAAATTACAAAAATATCACCAGTCCACATTTAGGTCAGAAAAATAGAAATATCACCAGTCCACAGTCAGGTCAGAATGCCCTGGGAGAAACTGTCTCAAGAAAAAGAAAATTGATTCAATGACTGAGGGAACTAAAAATCTTGGGAGAATATTTGGAAAACTGGTAGAGAGTTTGAGAATCAAAACATAGAAAACTATACAAATAAGAAAACAAGGTAATTTTCTAATCAAAGACTTCCTCCAGAGCCAATCTTGAGCAACTTAAGAGCTATAATGCCTGCAACTCTTAGCAGGCAATACAAACGTGCATGTGACAATGTCCCAAATAGGGTAAAACTGAATATAATATAAAGTACTTCACCAAAAATTTCCCAAGGTATTTAAAATGTTTCTGTGGGAATGTACATTAATTCTATTAAAAATTAATAATAAATTAATAGAAATTGTTTTTATACTTCACTAAAATGGTCAAATTTTCTTACACATATTTTATAAGCAAAGGGTATACCACAATTGTTGAGTTCAACAATATAATATTTGCCAAGCACCTAGAAAACAAGCACAACATATGAATGCTACCTAATAGGACTAAAGCAAAGGACAAGGATTAGATGCTAGTCCTGGTTTTGCTCTAACATATCCTGAAAAAAACAAATATGGACCTGAACATGAAGATGATTTGTCAATACTACCTACACTTAAATACTATTGGCTACCACAAAGTAGTAATGGGCGTATATTGCTTTATGCTGCCAACAACATAGACCTACCTGGTAACTGAACTCACACTTCATGATAGAAGTACTATCTAAGCATTTCTCCCTTTGCTTTTAATTCAGGTCAGAGTTCATTACCACCACTCAGCACACTTCCACATTGATTTCGTCTCCTTACAGAATTGGACTACACATGTCAGAAGATCAGTTTAATACTTTAGAACCTGGTGCACCAATGAGATGACAATCATTCCACCCAATGTTTTAAAAAGCATGACTTGAAATTTGCCCTAAGGGAGCCAATGCTCACTTTTAAGAATCAGGACATTAGAAAATCTGAAATTCGGAATGCCTGAGAAAATGTTTTTACCTTTAAAACACACTACTGCCTTCCTTTTCTAGGAATTTAATGTATGAAGAATTATATTCCAGGTGCAGTCTTTTTCTCTTCTGAATCCCTCCTGGGGACAACAGATGGATCACAGCAGAGTTTGAGAAAGGACTGCGAACTCAATCCAGTTTTATAACCACAACCAACCCTTCCTTCCAGGACCCGCCCAAAAATCAAAACAAAACATACCAAATCGAGAAAATGCCCTCCAGGACCAACAGGCAGCAGAGTCCCTGCTGCCAGCCACGGGGACATGGCTGAGCCTTGGCTGAGAGCAGGGTGGACCCTGCTTCCTGTAGGACTTCAGGGATGGACAGGCACCCCGCCCTCTGTGGGCTAGCCAGGTCCCTCCCCCAGGTCTCTGGTGGCTGCCGGCCCAGCACTGACCTTCTGGAGGCCCAGGACCAGCAAACCCCACCATTTCTGATGGTTCTCTTTGCTGAAGATTTCCGACCTCCGCTGTGCCAGCTGCGTGGCCAAGGTAACCACAGTGGAGCTGGGGCAGCCCGTGGGCCAAGCTGGGCTAGGAAGGTGGCCAAGCCGCGGCAGGCCGGTAGCCACACAGGCAGAGCGCAGGCCACATGTGTCGCAGGCCACCGCCTCCAGCCTGGGCCGTGACTGTGGCCAAGGAGCTCAGGGGTTCTTCCTGCGCCCAACTGGCCCTCGCCTCCCAGGAAGCGCGGGAACCCTGAACTCCAGCCGCCTGCAGGGCCCTGTATTCCGCAGAGCTGGACTCCTGCTTTTTCTGGGCCCCCAGCCCCAAAAGTGTCCCACGGGCTTCCCCTCCTTTCTGATTCCTGTGCAGGCCAAGGCGGGCTGTGAGTGGAGGCAGCAGCTCCTTTGCTCCTAGCCCTGTCCCTGCACTCCAGACAGGCAATGGCCCACCTGTGTCACCTCTAGAAGGCCAATGCCACAGACTGAACGCGCAGAGGGCAGGAGCATGCCACTGGGACATGCACAGGATGAGCCACCCTTGGACAGCCACGCAGAGCTCTGGGGGGAAGCCAAGCTTCAGGGCGCAGATGCAGAGACTCAGCCCGCGCTGCCTGGAGAGGCCCCACATGGAGCATACCTGCAACAGAGTGGACCAGGCTGTGGCCAGACTGAGTGTGGCCATGGATTCGGCCTCTGGGGAACTTTTCAGGGACTGTTTCAGACTCACAGAGGATAAGTGCTCTGGGCCCTGTGGCCAGTTCTGCTGTGGTGTGAACTGGTCAAAATAATCAATGTCATAGGCATAGGTTATAGATTATAGGAATAAGATAAGATGATATAGAGAAGCAACTGTAAGACATAAGTTCATAGACAAGTTCACAGGAGTAAGCCTTAGTAGTTAAATCATGTAACTATAATACATAGCATTTAAACCACAGGAAATGCCCCAGCAAGAGAGGCTTAATTTAAGACTTATGTTTCAAGTCCAAGATCTGGTGGTCCCTTGGTTTGGGCCTCTGTGAAAGGTGGCACATTATTAAGGGAGAAAATATTGTAGGGATTTCTCCCACCTCAAGTCAAAGGAGAATATAGAGGGGAGGGAGGAGGGAAAGGTGGAGGAGGAGATGAGGATGATGATGATGATGATGATGATGATGATGATGATGGAGTAGATTGGTATTTCCCCATCTATTTTTCAAACCATGCTTCCAAATACCTCAGGACTTTTTACTAGACCTCATCTCCTGAATATTTGTTACAATTCCCTCTACCACCCTTGGACCAAGCTTTTGTATTATATAGAACTTTTGGGAGCACTTATCCAAATTTTAACAGTCAAGATTACTAAACTCTTGAGTAAAAAATAATTATGATATTTCTAAAGTTTGAAGCTAACACAGAGCCAGATGCTGGATCAAGTAGAAAGATTATTACATAGAAATGTACAGATCAGGCATATAAATGTTAAAAGCTTCTATTTATTTATTTAAGCATCTGTGAACAATCTCTGAAGAGTAGTAGTTTTTCCACTCAACAAATAGAAATCTCAAGGAAAATTTCTTTTTCAGACTCTTCATTTGGAGAAACAATATAGGTATGAATATATGTCCTGAGGGCCATTGCAAGTGAGTAATCTGTGCATTTCTATTTTGGTGATGGAGTGCTCTGTGTACTTTGCCAGTAGAATGTCTTACACCATGAATCCCACCTCCATTTCTTCAGATCCTAATCTTTTTGTACAACCAATTCTTTAGTGAATGCTCAAAAAGGGCATATATTATTAAAGCCTGCATCCAAAGATCACTGTGAAAAGTGAAATAGGTAAGTTCTCTGGATATGACTTGGGATAATAGTAAATAGCAACACAGTGTATTCTACACAATTAGGATGGTGATTGTGATAATCATGATTTATGAAATTTCTCTGTATAATGATAATAACAGATTATTATTGGCTGCATAAGAATAACATCTTATTTTGAAGCACATTGTGATTGTTTTGTTACACAATTCTGTACAATTATTATTCAGAGCTTTATCCAATTTTGAATTTTATGAGTAGCTGAGACTAATATTTATATACCAATCCTTTGGGGCTGATCAAGTGGCCAAACTCTGATCCAGACTCCTAGCTTCCTTCCCAGGAGACAATCAGAGGAATAGGAAACACTAGGAAGTTTAGAGTGAAAAGGAGGAGGTTAGAAGCAGCCCTTCACAGGAGCTATGTCCAGTCTCCTGGGCCATTGTATGAGAAAGGGACATTCCTGAATGAAGACAGAAGTCATATTCAATAATGGGCATGAACAAAAGTAGAGTGTGTGGTAAGTTGCTGGTGGGGAGTAAGGAAAATGAGACCTAAAAACATACTGGGACCACATCATGAAAGGTCCTGAATGCCTGCTGGAAAGTGTGTTCTTTAGGCAAGTGGTCTCACTGAAGGTCCATGAGCCAGGGAGGCTTAGAGGAAGGTTGTTTCAAGAAGGAAGCTTAAGGGAACTTGCAAGTGGACAGGACTAGTGATGGGAAGAACTACATTAAGCCTAAAATATTCTGCATGTGGCTTTTCTGGTGATGAAGCCCCACAACAACCACTGCTGAGTTTCTAGTTCCTGGACTTGAAGTGGTATTCTGATGTCATTGACTTTGTGATGTGGAGAAGTGAAACTAAAGTATATAGATAGTTGTAGCTTCATGGGAAAAGTACTGGGACAAGGATTGGAGAGGCCTGGTTGGGAGTGTCCTGAGTTGGAATATTTCCCTCTCCTAGGTTTTGTTTTCCATCTGGTAAAACAAAGCAAGTGAGATGGATTAGGTTGGGCATTTTACTCCAAGCTAGGAGCACTAGGAAAGACTTAAAATACACCTTCAAGGGGTCTGTAAATGCCTGAAGTTGCATAAAAAATTGGTCTATAGCTTTTCCCATTTCTTTTGCTCCACTGGAATGCCCTCTGCTGGAGGTGAGTCTTCTTCCTCAATTTTCCATGAATTTTATGTGCTCTTCCCATAGCATGGATCACACCCAGTATTGATGTTTCTTAACTCCTCAGAGACATAATCCCTTCTCAGTAGGTGTACCTGTTTTCCCCCACTTCTGACTCTAGAGCTCATATACACATGTGTGTGAATCTGTAAATTTAGGGATGAAATTGAGTTCTGTCTAGGTAGGTGCTATGAGCATTCCTTTCTCTTTCCATTTGTTCCCTTTTAGCTCTTTTTGGGGTTTGCTGTATAGAAATGAATGTTGCTCTGTAGTTGTAGAATAATGAAGTAATTGAACTTTGTAGGCCAAGCAGGAACTGTTTAGGGACCTCTTTCTAGTTGATTTTAAATTGCATTCTTATTTATCACTCTATTTGATTAAGTGGTAGTTCATTCTCAGGATCCTCGTCCTAAGAATCTTCCTCAACATCATATTTCTTTCACTCTTGAATCTTCTAACATTTGGAGAAATAAAATGTTATTATTGTTTCCTAAAAAGTAAACTTAGGGCCTTTGTGTCTGCTGCCCTTTGGAGCCACTTAGTGGTCATGCATTTTCATGCAGTTTGCCTTCACTGGAACTTCACCAACCAACCACGAACTTTCCTGGAATCCCTGAAAGAGCTCCAAAGTAGCAGGCCAGGCAGCAGGGGGCCGCCCTATTGACACAGCTTAACTTAATTATCATCATCTTAAAGGCTCGCCTCTCAACCATTACTTCTGGCAAAATGCCAGGGGCCATTTCGACTCGGCTGTGGCTCTCAACAAGATTTCTAGTATTTTTATCCCTCATTTCACAGATGAGGAAATTAAAACTCATATAACAATCAGATAAGTTGCCTTCTACATGTACAGCCCTTAAGTGTTATTACCAGAACTAAACTACAGGTCTATCTGCTATTCTCCTGATGAATGGTAGATTACAAATAAATCTACTACCAAGAGGTGTGTATAATCTCATTTTAATGATAGAAAAAAATGCCCAGGTAAAAGAGAGAGAGCACAAGCCTTTAGCCACACAATGAGTTATTTGCTGATCTTTTCAGAAATGTGGCTAGGATTCACACCTCTTAGTCATTTCTTCTACTACCTACAGATTTCATGGTTTTAGCAGGAAGTTGGCTCATTTTTTCCCTGGTAATTGCTTCGTTGTGTTCCCAGGAGGTAAGTTCACCCCTTTTAGATGGACTAAGTGCCACAGTGCCCCTGAGTGCAGCCCAGAGGGAGATCCAGTGCCTGTCTACACTGCAGCTACTACAAAATGTCCTGCAGATTCCTGGGAATGAGTCAGAAATGGCCAAGGTCCTTGCCTTGCTTGATTCTTGAACTCAATAGTTCTCAATTTATCTTGTTCAATGTGAGTGTGGAGAGTGAATGTGAGAACTCTTGGTGAAATCCTTTTTTTATATTTCATTTAGAGACAGGGTCTCATTGAGGTGCTTTACTGAATGAAGCATTACCCTATTTCACTCTGGACATTTATAGTGTCTGGTAAATTGGGCACAATTCCCAGGCTAGTGTTTGATGTCTTTCAGCATTCTCAGCTTTCTATTTTTATTTTTCCTTCCAGCAATCCTCAATTCCCTTCTGCTGGGGAACAGAAGATTTCACAGACATACTCCTTCTCATCCCTAACGGTACATCTACAGAAGTGATTTGCTATATCTGGAGTACCTAATTTGTTTCTTTCTCACAAATTTTGTCCATCATCTAATAACATTCCTCAAATATTACTATTAAGTACCAAAAAGACATTCAAATATTTCTTCACATTATATGTATTTCTCTATCATTTATTCCACAAATATTATTCAGTGCTAACTCTGTGCAAGTAATTATGCTTGGCACTAAATGTCAATATATAGTTCATAATGGAATTATGATGGAAGCCAGGAATGGTGGCATACACCTGTAATCCTAGCAGCTCAGTAGCCTGACACAGGAGGATCACAAACTCAAAGACAGCCTCAGCAAAGTGAGGCACTAAGCAACTCAGTGAGACACAGTCACTAAATAAGATAAAAATATGGCTTAGGGGATGTGGGTGGAGGTTGAGTGCCCCAAGTTCAATCTTGCTTCATCTTCAAATATCCCCAGGACAGAAACTTCAAATCACCCTTTTTAGTGAAGCACTATAACTTTCTTTATTCCTGTCAAGTGTCTTTTCAGAGTGATACTGTTGGTATATGAATGTCAATGGATCCTGGCTTTGATTTTTTCTTCCTCTTCCCCTTAGTGAGATTTCCCTGTTCTCTCATAAATGACCTTGCCTTTCACCTTTACAAATAGCAGAACTCTTCCTGTCCCTGAAAATAGTCAGCAATGGCAAACCCTTGGGACATGGCCCACTGTTTGTGGTTACTGGCTTTAATATTATGTTCATAGGAAAGGAACTGGGAAACTGTGTGGTGGAAATTTGATCAAACTTGGGGGAAAAAAAGCAAATGAAGTTTTCAGAGACAATCCTACAGAGATGGATTCCACTCATGAAGAGAAAAAGCACTGTCCTTGGTGGTGCAATAATATATTTACTGATTCCCATTCCCATAACCAAAACACTGCCTTTTATTCTTAGAATGCTACACAAAATTCAAAGAGAGAAAGCAGGATGGTTATACATTTAGTTGATAGTTTCACAACCCTGTGTGGCCACTGTGATGATGACAATGATGATGATGATGATGATGATGATGATGATGATGATGTCAATGATGTGATTTGTATTCTGATTACAAAAAACGTGGTTCAAACATGTTGAGACATTATTTTTTTCATATCAGGGATTGAACCAAGGGGTGTCTAAATGCTGAGACACATCTGTTTAGGGCCATATTAAGTTGCTGAGGTTAGCCTTGAACATACAATTCTCCTGCCTCAGACTCCCAAGTCACTGAAATTACAGGCACCTGCCACTATGCCCAACAGATTGACATTTCTGAGGTTAAAAAGACTGGTAAGTGGCAGAACTGAGATTTGAATCGAGGTCTTAATTTGTATTCACTTATTAAATAATTCACATAATAAATATTCATATTTGTTTAGAACTATTTATTTGAAGTTATCTTAAAATAGCAGCTCTGTGAAAAAAAAGGTAAATAAGACTAACACAGTTCTGGTTCTCACAAGTTTATAATCTAGGGGAACATGTACTAAGACTTGCTAAGGGGAAATTCAGTACCATGAGAGCAGTTACAAATGCTTTCTGAGAATCAGCACAGAGGAGGGTTTTGAATCATAGGTGAGAGGCTCAGTGCTCACAGCCAAGAAATGCAGAAGCAGAAGCATGCCAGGTATGCTCATTGTGTCTAGTTAAGAGTGAGGGATTGGTAGGAGCTGTATATGGCCAATCGCACCAATAAGAC
Organism: Urocitellus parryii; assembly: GCF_045843805.1. Lineage (NCBI taxonomy): Eukaryota > Metazoa > Chordata > Mammalia > Rodentia > Sciuridae > Urocitellus > Urocitellus parryii. Next base: position 1,534,955 of record NW_027554094.1, on the reverse strand, counting down.
AGAATATGTAAGGCAGATCCGGGCAAAAACTGGATGTCATAAGGTGTAAGCTGTAGGGATGCATGTTTATCAAAGTGCTCTGAATTTATGCTGGGAGCCCTGGGCTCACTAAAGGGCTGTGCACACAGCAATCTTTAGCAAGGCTTGGAAACTTGATATAATTATAACACAAAGGAGATGTAAGTACCATGGGAGAATGGTAGAAAATGGGTGGATTTAAAATTATTGAGGAAGAAAAACCCTCAATATTCCCTTTGGTTAATGACTTGGACTCTGGAATCAGATCTGGTTTTGAATTACTAATCCTGCCATTTGACAGCACTGTGATATTAGGTTAGTTACTCTTTGAGATTCCGTTTACTGATCTACAAAATGGGCATGATAATAGTATGTACTCTAATGAGAAATAATCAAATGAGGATATAGTAAGTGTTCAATTTCTCTTTTCTGAGTCCCTCCTTTAATCACATCCTTCAGTCAGATGTATTCATACAATTATTTGCAGTTTCTTTTTTATTGGTCTTATTTTTTTAATACATGACAGCGGAATGCATTACAATTCTTATTACACATATATACACAATTTTTCATATCTTTATATATAAAGTGTGTTCATGCCAATTCATGTCTTTATACATGTACTTTGTTTTTGTGGGTTTTTTTTGCATTACAATTATTATTAAACATATATACCACAATTTTATACAAAGTATGTTGACACCCAATTCGTGTCTTCATACATGTATTTGGATAATAATGTCCATCACATTCCATCATCATTGGTATTCCCCTGCTTCCATCCTTTCCCTCCCTCTCCTCTTCCCTATCTTGGATTATTGACAATTTCTTCTTGATCTGAATCCTGTTAAATTGCAAGCTCCTTGAGCACCCATGTCTCCAGCACCTAGCAAGATTCTTTGCAATTTATAAGGACTCAGTTGAAACTATTTATTTACTTTTGATACTGGGGATTTAACTCAGTGGCACTGAACCAGAGAGCCACATCCCCAGGCCTTTAAAAAAAATTGAATCAGGGTCTCACTTAGTTACTTCGGGCTTCACTAATGTTGTGAGTCTGAATTTGAACTCATAATGCTCCTGAGCTGCTGGGGTTGCAGACATGCACCACCAGGCCCAGCAGTTAAATTTTATTTAATCAGTTTAGTAAATCAGGCAGCCATCCAGTATAAAATATGTGTACAAAAGGAAAAGGAAATGAAACTAATTTTCAACACTGCTCATAGTAAAATAGGTATCATATGAAACCAGGTATAAATATACAATTAAGATGGTTATGGTGGTGCATGACTGTAATCCCAGCATCTTGAGGAGCTGAGATAGGAGTATCACAAGTTCAAACTCAGCCTCAGCAACTTATTGAGGCCCTAAGCAATTTAGAAATATCCTGACTTTAAATAAAAAAATAATAATATAAACAGGTTGGGGGTGTGGCTCAGTGGTTAAGTGTTCCTGAATTCAGTCCCTAGTACAATAAACCAATAAATAAATAAATAGTTTCTAGGTCATGGCTATAACTTTCAAGTTTGTGCTTGGATATAGATGGAACACTAAATAAGAAGAAGAACAATAAATACAGGTTTTTTTTAAAGGTAGGATTATGTTTGGGTTTAGAAGAATGTTATTGTTGTATAATACCCTTACTCTACTGAGCATGTGTGTGTCTACACAAAGGAACACGAATGTTTCTCTCTGTTCATTTCCCAATATTGATCTCTAGATGTTTTAGTCAGCCTTTTCTCTGGTGTGACGAAGAGACCTGACAAAACAGCTCTAGAGGAGAAAAAGTGTATTTGGGCCTCACAGAGATCTCAGTCCACAGATAACTGAATCCATTCCTCAGAGTTTGAGATGAGGGAAAACATCACAGCAGGAGGCTGAGGTGCAGCTGAGTGGCTCAAGACAACATTATGAGTGTGTGTGTGTGTGTGTGTGTGTGTGTGTGTGTGGAGAGAGAGAGAGAGAGAGAGAGAGAGAGAGAGAGAGAGAGAGAATGAACAAACACACACTCTACACAATAAAGACAAAATATATGCCTCAAAGTCATGTCTCCTGGGAACTCTCTTTCTCCAGCCATACCCTAACTGCTTTCAATTACCACTTAGAGATTAACTTACTATTGGCCTAAGGCTTTTATAACCCAATTGTCTCACATTTAAACCTTCTTCTATTGTCTTACACATGACATTTGGGAGGACATATAGGTAAATCATAGCACCAGATCTGAAGAAAAAGAGTCTGCTTGTATCAGTGTCAAGGATAATTCTAGTATAAGGTTATAGTTTTGATATTATCAATCTAAAAACTGAATCATAAAAGAAAGTTCATAAAACTAATATTGATACAATTATTCTCCACATTTCTAATTAATAATTAGTTCTACTAGTTCAGAGCAGCCCTTACAGTTCTCTAAATCAAGGAATTTTATATCACATTGGATAAGGAAACCATTATACTAGGGCTGATAAGTCTTAAGCCAGGAAATATGCAAAGGTTAAAATGCAGAATTAGTATGTTTTGACAATAGTCCAATTCTGTGACAACAAAATAAATGAAGCTCCACTGGAAAGACAGAAATGAGGCTTGGGGCCTGTGCAGGGTGGAAAGAACCCAGATGTCATGTACTCTCCCATCAGCTAAGTTTTCTTACCCACAAAGGGAGAAATGTTCTGTCAACCAACTGTCCTCACTACATGAAGAACCACTTGTGAGGCTATCTCTTATTCATATGTGTATCCCTAGTGCTGGTTAATATTGGGGATTCAATTAATGTTCACTGGATCTGCTTGAGAGGAGGTGCTCTCTTCTATGAGCAGGGAAGTTTCTTTTGGACTCACTGTAACTTGGAGGACATTGCCTTCTATTCACCTATGGTCTGATTCTGAGATTAACAACTCAACTTCTGGCTACCAATTTGACATTTCACCTTCTATGTATTAAGAATGAAATGCATTGGATAAGTGATGAGTGTTCTGGTTGTGATGTATTGTTTTTATATATCAGCCACCTGTGGAATGAATAATTGAATATTTTAAAATGCTGATTAATTTTTACCTCTGAACATGGACAGAATTGAGTTCTTGAATTTGTAAATCAAAGTAAAAGATCCTAAGCTTGGGTGATTTTACCAATATAAAACCCTGAAACACTATGCCTAATGAGGCTTTTATATTTCTCTTTAAAATTACAATAGAAATTTCTGTTGTGCACAAAGTTGCAACTTCCTCATCAGCTTCCTGAGGACCTTCCATTTTACATTATATTCCAGAAATATCCCTAGTTCCCAGGAATATTGATGAAAAGAGACCAGGAAAAAGAACTTAAAATCAGTATATTATAGTGACATAGCCACATCAATGTTTGTAGCAGCTCAATTCAAAATATTCAAAAGCTATGGAAGAAAAAAAATTGTATGTACACTTCGTCAGATTAATGGATAAAGAAAATGTGTTATTTATACACAATATATTACTCAGGTATAAAGGAGAATGTAGTTATGACATTTGCTAGTAAACGGATGGAACTGGAGAATATTATGCTAAGTGTAATAAGCCAGTTCCAAAAAAACCAAACATCAAATGTTCTCTCTGATATGTGAACACTAACCAATAACAAAGGGGGATAGGAAGGGGAAGTATAGATGTGAATTGTATTAGACAAATGGGAATGAAGAGAAGGAAAGGAGTATGGGAATAGGAAAGAGAGTAGAATGAATCACACTTAACTTTCCTATACTCAGATATAAATACACGACCAGTAGCCATCTTTCTTTTCCTCATCTCTACTTCATGAATATTGTTTTTATTCACAAGAAATATAATATAGCCTGAGATAAAACCTACCGGCTTGGAAATATGCTGGTCTCTCCTGTTCTCTCATTGAGATATAGGAGACAACTCGCCAGCCCCTGAGATGGGGACATATTGGTTTCCCTGTTCTCTCCTTGAGAAGATAAAACAGACATGCCATCCCTCTTCTCCCTCTGAGAGACGGAAAAACTGGTTGCCTGTCTTTTTTTTCCAAGAAGCAAACTTGCTTTCTATAAGATCAATGGATGCTTACTGTATCAGTCAAGATTAAAGCCATCCCTACTGTGCAGCCATGATTCTAGCCTATAAAATGTTACACTCAAAGAGGAGTTGGGGCTTGTCTCCACCCTTGCTGCTGCTGTCACTCTCTTTTTTTGCAGAACAGACTTGTCAGATCCTGATAATAAACCAGCTTCTTATCCCAGGTGTGTGTGATTAGTCCTGCACAACCATTGTATCTGGTTTTCAAGCTCTTAGAAAGTGGCTGCTATTACATAGAGATGTATATATGGGTTGTATCCATACATTAACTTTCCTCTGTATTTCTATGCTGTTAAAATATTACTCTTCCTTCACATTCAAGTTCACATGTTAGCTCCTCATTGAAGGTTTCCATGACCTTTCAAAAGTAGGAAAACCTGGGCCCCATAGTCTGGCAGTGTGGTCCATCTGCTGAATTTGTTCAAGGCTCATTCTTTAGGGCCTCCAGTTGCCCTAGTGCACCTAGATGAGGTTGGGCTGGGGAGGCTCCCAGGGCCACTCTGGCCTGGCAGTTGAACATTTCACTTTTGCTATGGAGTGGGCTCTTAATGCTGAGCACAAGGCCAAGTCCTTTAGCACTCACTCCTGCACACTCCTGCATTTTCATTTTCTCTCCCTTCTTCAGGACCAGCCTTGATTTTCCTTGCTGGCCTTCTATGAATATGTACAGAATGGAGCCAGAGATAGATAGCTCCCATGCCATCTCACTAGGGGTAAGATCTACACAGTGTGTGCCCATTAGGTAAGAGGATAACAAGGGGAAACTTGGGGTGAATTTTATAATAGTAAACTTCCTGAGCAGGGAATAGGATACAGCTCATTCTTTGTGGGGTTGCAACTTCAGTCACCTGGCAGGCTGTGGAGTAGCTGCCCATGGGTCAGGTGCCATTTTTTGTTCTGGTGATGGAGCTTGCTTCATTCACCAATATATATTTATTAAGCACCCTACCATGTGCTAGACCCCAAGTCATCTTTTTAGTGTACAGTGGTGAACAACAAAGGTTTTACTCCTCCCTAGTTCACTTCATTTAGTTGGGGAAATGTCACCAGAGCTTAAGATGATAGGTTTGAAGGAACCAAATAAGGGCCAGACATGGAAAGTAACAGACCTCTATCTACAAGACAGTCAGAGAAGGATTAGAACTTGAACAACAGGGAAACACCCTAGTGTCAAGCAAGAGAAAGAATGTTTTCCAAGCAAAGGGGTCATTAGAGAACAGATCTCCCAGAGCTTTAGTGGCCAGAGTGGCCATTGGGATTTTTATTCTCTGGGTGTTGGGGGAAACTTTGGCTTGTGTTCATTGGAAAATGTTCTGATTTTGGTGTGGGGAAGATTATTCCATGTCTCAAGTGTGGACAAGGTACACACCAGGATATCTCTGGGACAACCTGTGTATGTAGTGAAAGAATAGCTTCAAATTTCAAGTCCTGGCAAACCTGCAGGAAACCATCTATGAGCATTGTGTGAACTAATCAATGCTGGAGACCTTAGGCTGGGAAGCCCAGTGTTAAGAACTTCCAGGTGAAATCCATTAGTTTGAGCAGCTCTAATCTCTGATGGAGAATCAAGTTTGAAGAATTACACCAGCAAACTTTTATTTCATTATCAGATAAAAAATATGCAATGGTGGCAGATACCTGTAATCCCAGTGGCTCAGGAGGCTGAGGCAGGAGCATCATGAGTTCAAAGACAGCCTCAGCAAAACAACAACAACAACAAAAAGGCAAGGCACTAAACAACTCAGTGAGACCCTGTCTCTAAATAAAATACAAAATAGCGCTGGAGATGTGGCTCAGTGGTTGAATGCCCTCAAGTTCAATCCCTGATATCACACAAAAATAAACATATAAACTCTTCAAGTATATTCTTTGTGTTCATGAAAGTTATAGATTTAGCAACATTATGCAGCGTATTCCACAGTTGAGCTCTACAGCTGCAATATGCAATGATAGGAGCTTTGTGAAGCTCTCAAGATAGTATATATTGTAAAGTTACTATTAGGAAGGTAGGTTCAGGAAAGATGGTGAAACATATGTTTGCCTAGCAAGAGAGTTCCCTATTCCCAGGAATTGTATGCCTGAGATCAAGGTTGAAGCTGATAAGACTGTGGCACAGAGCCACCTGATACAGGGCATTACCACAGCAACTGGGCATCCTCTACTTTGTACAGAAACTTCCCCAGGCACTGAGCATGCCACAGCCATGAAGACATCAGACTCATCCTAATCTCAGACACTTGCCACAGCCCAGCTGGCTTGGCAAAATAACCGGGGGTGGGGTGAGGGGGTGATGAGCAACATTGTTAGAGTCTGTAAACAAGTAAGGATGGCGCCTGGCATTTTGCCAGAGGAAGTGGTTTGTGAAGTAACGCCAGCGAGACATTAAGTGTGGAGATTCCTTATTGGTTGACTGCTGTATCTAGTTTATGTTAATTAAGATAAGCTGTGTGGAATGTATAAATACCTCTGTTGTCCTACAATAAACAGCTCCCACTCCTGCTGTATCAATCTACACAAGTTGTTTGTCACCCCCCGGTTATTTTGCTGCAGCCGGACTGCGGCAGACACTGTTCTCCCATTCTCTGTCACTGCTCTCCACAACACCTGACAAAAGTAAGCACCAATAAAAGACTCCTCCCACAGTGAAACCTTGTACTCACTGGTCCTTTTGATCTGTATTGCTATAAATAAAACACATAGGGGCTGATTCTGTGTTAGCACCAGATCCTTCTGGTAGACTCAATCAGTCATGCCTCTACTTTAAACACATTCTTGACTTTTGTCTTTATTTCTGATATATTACTTTACTTTGAGAACTTTTATTTCACAGCTATCCCATCCTTCTGATGGGTATGCATTCCCTTACCCACAAAGGATGTGAGTGACACAACCCTTCCCTTCTGAAAGTAAGTGCCATGGTAGGCTGTGTCTTGAAGGGCTTTGTGTGGAGTGGCCAGCATCCCATCCTCCCAGAGCTGAGCCAAGCATCACTTGCAGCCCTCATCCAGTACACCCTTTACCTTGCCTTACTGCTCCCACACCAGAGGTGCTCGCTCAGTACTGGTCTACCAGGCCCAGGAGGACACCCCACCTGAAATTCTTTTATGTCCTGTGGTCTTCAGGCCCCTCAGCCCCAGGAGCAAAACAGAATTTTGGATTAGCTCAGGAATCTGAACTCACACAAGTATTACCCTGTCTTTAAGCAGCTCACCTTGGTGAATTTTTTGAGCCTTACTAAATATGAATTCCTCATTATGAGGGCAAAAAAATATATATATATAAAGACTCAACTGGAGCTGGAAAAAGGGAAGTCAGACTCCTTGGGCTGAACTTATTGGCCTTGACCTTGTTATCCAGCTGTGGACTGGCCCTAGTGTACCCCACCAGACACGTTGGGCCGTGCAGAGTTGGTGTGGTGGCAATGCTGCAGATCTGTTGCTGGTGGAGATGGATGGAGTTGGAGCAGCTTGTAAACAGGATGCCCCAGGAAGGCAGATCTTCTTAGTACTCCAGCTCTTTCTCCAGTCCCATGGGTGTGCTCACAGAGGTGTGCTCAGACAGCTCCAAGGAGAACAACATATTTGCACATGGGCACTTGGAGGGTTCAGATAAGGAGAAGTCTGTGATGCTCCTGAGTCACTTCACTGAGAGCTCTGCCTGACCCATGACCCATGTATTACCTGTGCAAAATGAGGCTGGCTACAGCCCTTGACTAGCAAGCCATCACCATCTGCCCCTATAGCTCTTGCCCACAGCCTTACACCTGCCACCCAACTGAATGCTGAGTTGTGTGCACAAAACTGACAGACAAGGTGCCAACAGGAAGTTCCTCTCATCCTCTGTGCACTAGTGGTTTCTTTGGAATAAAAGGGGCAAATGGTCTGGCTCCAGGAGTGGTATTAAAGTATACAAGAGCTCTGGTAGTGCTGTGCTGCTCAACACCTTGCCCTCATTCACACCCCATCCCCCTGTGCAGGTCCTCTCCTGACTCTCCGAGAGCAGCTCCATGTCATACACTATCTGCTGTGGGCCCTTGACAAAAGTTGTGCCTGCAGCCACTCTAGACATTGTGCTGAAGATGGCACGGCAGATAGCCCTGGTAGTCCAGACCACCATCACAGCTGCCACCATGATGCCCAGTACTGCCCTTCACATGGCATTTAGCATTCTGTTTGTTACAACACAGGCAACAAGGGGTTAGCAGCTAAACAGCATCTTCAACAAAGTTCCTTTGGACTTCTCTCCCCCACTCTCCTGACACTGATGATCCCTCTTCCTCTCCCTCCAGACTACAAACTTCTTGAAGGGTGATTTAAACCATTTCCTCATGGCCTAGCATAAGTCTCAAATGCTATCTTAAGATTTGTTTTGGGATAAATGAACTTCTTTTGAAGACCACCCATACCAGGCCCTCTTTGAGCAACATAGTGTAAGGCAGCAGGAGGAAAAAAAGAAACTTTCACCAAGCACATTATCCTAAGGTGGCAGTGTTGAAGGGAAAGGCCCTGACCTGCAGTTGCTACAGGTGTGATGCAAGCAGAAACCTGGAAGGAATAAATTGGAGGAGGGTGGCCATTCTCAAACTGGCTGCCTGTTGTCATCACCTGTGGGAAGTTTTGCCTGTCCCCTCCCTCAGGACTCACCCTTCCATGGAAAGCAGAGTCTCTGGGTGAGGTCCTAACTCTTCAGTGATCTCCTGCAACCTGCTGATCCTGGCTCTAATTCTCCCAAATCTGTGTTCAGTTGGCATCCTGGTAGCTTAAAATTTACTACTGTGTGATATTTCTATCACATCAATCGGAAAATTCAACAAATTGTAAATTAGTTCCATCCCCATTTTTTCCCCTGGTTATAGGTGGCACCTAGCTATATTACTTCTGGTTTTTAAAAAGCTCGCCAGATATTTCAAAGGGCAGCCATATTGAGGAGCTTCTATCCAAATTATTCCCCTTTTGGTCTGAAGTGTCCCACTAGAAAATATCTGTTGCCTACTTCCTGCCTTTGAGTTAGTGTCATTGCATGCTACTCAGATGGCCTCTATGGAACCCTTATGAAGTACAGAAGACAGAGTAGATTTGTGGTTTTGTTCTTAGTTGTTAAGTTTCTTTGTATACAATTTAATTTCTTTTAAAACTGGTCAAATCTCTTTCAGTGTCCTTTTAGGGTTGAATCTATGGAGACAAGCAAACTTAACGAAGGAAATGGGGGAAACTTGAAGTAATGTGCAATTAAGAACCCCGATTGTCCCCTTGTGTGATTGTAATTTCCCATTTGGAGGCATAATTATTTGTGGTGTAATCCGGTGGCAGAGATCTGATTTTAGACGAGTGAGCTCCACCCATCCAAGGGTAGTCTCACAGGTACCATATACTGGACTGATTTTCTTGCATCAGAAATACCTGCAACCAGATGCACAGCTCTATTCCCCTCTCAGGCTGGATGAGTCACGTTTTGCTCTGCACAGTAGACTGCAGTGTTAACTTAAGTAAAACTGCCATCACCACCATGTGATGCAGGAGTTCAGCTAAACAAACTTGGACTCAGTAAACCCTGAGGTAACCAGAAATCCTAAAGACAGAGAGAACCACTGAAATGTAGAAATTCCACTCTTGAAACTGGTGCTGGGCTCCTAGAGAACTTCTAAAGCAAAAAGGTAACTTTAGTCTGGCTAAGAGAAGGCAGAAAGAGGTTGAAAGGGCTTTTTAAAATTGTATTGAGGATGACAGTCTAATCAGGATATGTTCCAGGATGACATCTGGAACAAGAGGCACATTTCAGTACATACTGCTTTGGACTGTCTGCAGGAGATAGATTGTCAAGGGCAACTTACTTCAAGGGCTCTAAACTGATTTCTGTAAAATCTTTGTTGTTCAGATATTATCCTCTATAGTGTTAACATCAAATTCTTCTTAAATATTTTTTGTCTGAAAACTAATTGTGATTAGGATAAGTGGAAAATTATCAACTTAAACATTGACATATATTGTGCAGGAAAAAAAATCAATAGAAACCTCTCAAGGATATTTTTGTGTCAGTAAATGGACTTGAATTAGATGCTGACTAGATCACAGAGGGGAGTTTCTAATCCCAGCTGCTAGAGCCTTGCAAATGTGACTTGACTATCCCCTCTCATCAGCCCATAGGCAGTGGGCCACAGACCGAGTAGCAAGTATATATCTACTGCAAGTTTGGCCCTCAGGGAGAAGCATCCTTTCTGCTCCATCCACCTGCCATCAATAGAGAGAAATTCAAGATTGTATTTTCTTAGTTTTTGCTCCTATTTCCTTTTTCCCAGCCTTTCTGCTCTCCATATAATAATAAAATATCTCTTGGTGCAGTTTTACATATCATTTTATAGTGTTATAGTCTCCACTGAATTTTTTCTAAAAGAATATCTGATATCCATTAAATTTTGTGAACCAATTTTCTCTGCAGAAACTATTGTTTTCTCTTATGTTTATCTAATGAATAGAGCACAGTGTTGAAATAGACTCTTGGAGAAGAAAATACTATAAAAAATGAATATGATCATTTCCTTTATTTTCTTGAATTTTACTTTGTAGCAAGCAGGAATGCGCCTGAATCATTGCCACGACTTGCTTCAGGTCTAGGGAGAACCTCAAAGCTGTGCTTCTGAGGCAACTTTCTCCTTTCCACATCCCCATGTTAAATAACCAGTTAAGACCAAAAGTGTCTGATCAATTCCCATTCCCTTAGCCTGGCCTTCAACAGCATACATCAGCCCATCTCCCTGTTGCCTTCTTGCCAACCTCGTTAATCCTTCAGTATTTCTTACTTCAGCAGGCTCACATTCTCTGTGTGTATTATACTTTTCTTATTTTTACAGAGCTACACGATATAAACAATGCCAGTTGCTTTCACTCAACAGGGTTTTGCAGCTCAGTCATATCATTGCATGTCTCTTGAGCCCATCCTTTGAATTGCCAGGTAGTATTCCACTATGTGATCATTCCATAATTTGTTTATTCATGCTTCTACCAGAAACATTTGGGGTTTTTCCAGAGTTATGCTATTATTAATATAACTACTATGAACATTCCAGAATGGTCTTCCATGGGCATATGTTTTCATTTCTCTTGGATAAGTTCCCAACACTGTTATTGTTGATTTATTGTATTGGTATATGTTTGACTTTATAAGAAATTATCAATTTTACAAAATTTATTTTGTTCTCTCATTAGTAATTACAAAAAAAATATAGTAGATACATATCCTTTCTAACATTTGGAATTGCTACTCTATTTATTTATTTATTTATTTATTTATTTATTTATTTATTTAATACCAGGCATTGAACTCAAGTGCACATAAATTATAGTTGATAAATATACTTTCTAACATTTGGAATTGCTACTTTATTTATTTCTTTATTTATTACCAGGCATTGAACTCAAGAGCACTCAACCACTGAACCACATACCCAGCCCTATTTTGTATTTTATTTAAAGACAGTGTTTTCCTGAGTTGCTTAGTGTCTCACTGTTGCTGAAACTGGGATTGAACTTGCCATTCTCTTGTCTCAGCCTCCTCAGCTGCTGGGATTACAGGCATGTGCTATTGCTCCCAGCATATTTAATTTTAATAAGTTATATAAAATGGTCTTCTTGTGGCTCTAATTCACATTTACTTCAGGCAAATATGATTATCTGAAGCTTAGTTCTTACCCAAGCAGAAGTTCTAAGGTCATAGCCATGAGGAACGAGATTTAGATTCAGCATACTCTAAAGGTTGCAAACGAGAGGTGAAGGAAAAGGAAACTTGTTAGTACTCAAATCATGAAGTGAATAGCTTCTGGATGGCATCATGAGATAAAATGCATACCAAGTGTCAACAACACATTCTTTCCCTTTCTGTGACCAGCACTGTTACACGCATGCATTCATATACCTTCCACATGTTCACACAGGATACATGTTATATGGCAGGCTTTAAATCTTTCCTCACATAAATCTGCAGTGATATAATCTATAAAGAAGGACCTAAAATATGAAAACTACTAGTAAAAAGTGATTAAATATAAAAATTAAAAGAAATATGCTCTACCAAATATTCAAATATTCTATGGCATACTCATACTTGCAAAGGGAGACCTACAGGAGCTAAAATCTACTTCATTTATTAAGCTAACATTGTCAGAATTATATGCAGTTCCCCTTCAAAAAATGTAAATCCAGAATTAATTAATAAACAAATTAACTACAATTAAGCTCGTCAAACTGCATGTACAGAATATGTTGAGAATAGTGAAGTGGTATACTATTTTCTTTAAAAGTTCATTATGATGTCTATATCTCATTATGTGCCTTACTAAATAAATTTTAAAATTAAATTTGATTTTCAAATTGTAAAATATTTGTCTTAAAGAAAAAGCAAATATTGTACTCATCTATTTTTAAAAGTAGAAATGGGAAAGCCAGGCTCGGTGGCACATGCCTATAATCCCAGCAGCTTGGGAGGCTAAAACAGGATGATCATGAGTTTAAAGCCAGCCTCAGCAAAGGTGAAGCACTAGGCAACTCAGTGATAACCTGTCTCTAAATAAAATAGAACATGGGGCTGGGGATGTGGCTCAGTGTCTGAGTGCTCCTGAGTTCAAACCCTAGTACCCCCCCCCAAAAAAAGGGAGTTGTTGCAGTAATTCACGTGCAGGTCAGCATGAGAAAGAAAGAAGAAGCAGAGCAAGCAAAGTAGTAGCAGAAAAAATCCTTTATTCTATACAAGCAATCTTTTTATAGTATTGTGAACAAAGAAGGCAGCCTTCCAACAGCAATAAATCAGGTCTTTCAGCTAATTAAACATAGCATACAGAAATTTAATTTCTAATCAGAAGTGACCCACTTCTCATGGCTAATCTACTTTCAGCTTGGAGCATGCTTAGCTCTGCTCTTGTTATGAATAGATAATAAATTTTTTCTCAGTGCCCTCTTAGCCCACTTGACAGAACATCATCCCGTTTGCAGGCAAGTCCTCCCAAGGACAGCAGACAACTCGTTTTCCATCATGTCCACTGTTACCTTATCTAAACCTTGAAGGAGCCTCTTGTATTGAGTAGGCCCTCCCAAGGACAGCAGACACCTCGTTTTCAAGCATGTCCGCTGTTACCTCCCTATACCTTGACAGAATATCCTGTTTGCAGGCAGACTCCATCAAGGACAGTAATAGTAAAGCAGTCACATTTGATTCTCTACAGGATTGAGCAATATAATGGGTAATATGTCTCATTTTCATTATAGAAAAAAGACAAAGTGAACAAGTAATCACAAAAGTGAATAAGAAATAAGAGATGGAAATAAGAATAGGTGGGTCAGAAATGGATAAGACACCTGGGGTTGTGGCTCAGAAGTAGAACACTTGTCTAGAAAGTGGGGGCAGTTGGTTCAATTCGCAGCACCATGTATAAATGTATAAAATAAAGATAAACCTCCATCAACATCTGAAAAATATTTTTAAAGTGGATAAGACAGGGCTGGAGGTGGTGTATATATTCCACACAATGTCTGAAGCTCTAAACCCAGCACTGAAAAAAAAAAAAAAAAAGATAAATACGTTCTCCTATCCAGAGTTAGCTGGAGAAAAACACTGATGAATCAGACCAAAATGGTGGATGTGGTCATAGGTAAATCTGAGAACAGGAACAGAGGACACAATGATTAGAAGCCAAAGAGCAGTTAAAATCATCTTGGGAAATCATGTTAATATAATAAAGGAATCAGGGCTATCAGAAGATTCACAGAATGCCATTGGATTTTGAAACACCACTTATTCATCCCAATTTTCATTGGTTCTTATACCTATTACAGAAAAATCGCTGTTTGCTGTCTTTCATTTTGTGAGTAAACATATGGGAAATGCTCATATTTCATATTTCAGAGATTTATTTTGGAAACTCAGATGTGTAGGTTAAATTTTATATGCATAAGTACTCTGACATCTAGAATTCTGACTACCTTACTTATGTGCTCCTAAAAGATTAAGATTCAAACATTTCATAAAGCATTTTGTCATTCTGACATTTAAATAATTTAACAGTTTTTGATCTAGTTAGCTCCCAGTAGAGAGAAGACACAGTGCAAATCCCTTAAATAATGTTAGAAGAAACATTCAGAGATAAGTAAGTCAGCACTCATCACATTTTACAACTGCTCTTTGACAAGCTATTTCAAAGAGTAAGATCCATCAGTCTGCTTTAAAAGAAGTCTTGCTCCAAGTTAAAGCACTATCATCAACACAATCACATTTTATATAGTACGTGCCAGAGGCCTCAGAAATTTGATCAACAAACAGAGCTATTATTCCACGTGTCTGAAGTCTTGAAGAATTATGTATATAACTCACCCATATATAGAAGACACATCCATTACAACATCAATCACAACACAAGAAAGTTCATAAGACTGCATATACATGGGGGTACTGTCTGCTGCAATGTATATATTGGGTGAAAATATCAAAGAGAAAATATTTTCTAATACCTGAATTCTTGAAAAAACAAAATTGTGGAAGTATTCAGTATCTTTTAAGAATCAAAGTTAGCAAAAAATCAAAGACCATAAATTATTAAATAACATATAAGGCCATACAACACAATACCAAAACAAAAATAGTAATTGTTTCAGAAACTCTTCTATTATCAAATAATAAAAGTTGAATTATATCTCTATTTTACTGACATAATTGCATATGTTAAATGTTTTTCTTATTCCTCTTTGATTAAGTGAATCATTTCATAGATATCACCAAAAAATTTAACAAAAAAATTATCCAAACTCAAGCTATAATTATAATCCATCTCTGATTTGAGTGATCATGCTACCGGAAATTTCTTATGTGTGCAATCAATATAACACAAAAGATTTACAGTTGATGTCAACATCTAGCATAACACAAAAGCCCAAGAAACCACTGAACACTGAATCCTTTCAAATTAATGTTTGGAAAATATAATAGATACATATTAAATTTACTGGGATGGGAGAAGTGGTACTTTTTTCTTAAACTTAATCTTCAAAATAAGAACACAAAAATATAAAGCTAAGATTACATTTGGTGGCTGGGTGTGGTGGCATACATCTATAATCCCAATGGCTCAGGAGGCTACCACAGGAAGAGCAAGAGTTCAAAGCCAGCTCAGCAACTTATTGAGGTCTTAAGAAGCTCAGGTATCTTCTCTCTCCAAATTAAATATGCAAAAATGGGCTGCAGATGAGGCTCAGTGGTTAACTTCCCCATACCAAAAAAAGCTCCCCAAAACAAACAACAACAACAACAAAATAGATTACAGTGGGAGAAGAAAGGAGGATACTTTTTAGAGGAAGATAGTTTGAATTTATTTTTTAGAATGTTTTAGTTGTAAATGGACAAAATACCTTTATTTTATTTATTTATATGTGATTCTCAGGATGTAACCCAGTGCCTCATATGTGTGAGGCAAGAGTTTTACCACTGCTCCACAACCTCAGCACTGAATTTTATTTTTTAAGCACTAATTTCCTATAAATGATTTAAAAACTTAATCCAGGCAAACTAGAAGTCAAAAGAGACTTTTTGCATGGTTTTCTAGGGGAGTTCCTAAAAGCTCTTGGACCCTGAGGCCCAGAGAACATTATTGAGCTTATAGGGAAGTCACCATAACAGACTCACGATAAGGTAATTACTACATTGAGTTGCTCCTCTGCTTCCCCTGTAATCTGTTACTATCATTAAGAGAACATTTTCTTGGTATGTTTAAATGCTCATTTGAACCAACATCATAAAAAATGAGATGGGCAAAGGTATTCCTTATAAGCTTATAGAAAGCAAATTCAAAATCTTTAATCTTAATTAGCAGATGATATTTAACAGTAGTTTCTTAATTAAATAATTATAAATAAGCAATACTTTCAACTATTTCATAGAAAAAGGATGCAAACTTATACAATAAATCCACCTAACACAAAGGATAGTTTCATAAAAGTAAAGTGTTTTAAAAACTAAGATACATTAGAATCAGTCCAGACTTGAAAGTGTACCACATTTATAAAAGACCCTTGCTACTAATAAAGATAGTATGAAAATTCAAGCTAGACTTTAACAACAAATATAACAAGAGATTATTTGCCTAAGGCAACTGGAGGTTGTGGGTGGGGCAAAAGCACCAATGGATACATGTCACATGAATTCAATTACCAGGAAAATGTGAAAAGAAAGAAAAATAACTTCTCAATTTCACCAGGCTTACAAGATAGCGTGGGATTCAACAAAGAAGAGACCGGAATATTTCAGAACTAGGAATGGGCCTATCAGTAACAGAAAGCTATGAGGTTGTAATGAGAGAGATGGGAATATATCTTCAGGGCTCTCATATTGAACACACATGTTGTTTTTTAAGGGAGGGATCTCATTTCAAATATACATATTTTTACCTAACATGGATTTTTTTTCTAGCCCAGCATCTGCAAGGTCATCACTGGCTCTCTGACAAATATTCCTCTTTGTTTCTATTTTGTGAGAATCAGACAGACCAACAACTTTGGGAATAAATCCCTCAAAATGCTTGTCTGGCTTAACTTTGTAGGCTTTATTTTTTAAAAAAAAATATTTATTCATTTCAATTGTACACAGTACCTTTTTTAAAAAAATATTTATTTTTATATGGTGCTGAGTATCAAACCCAGGGCCTCACACGTGCTAGGTGAGCACTCTACCTCTGAGCCACAACCCCAGTCCCAACTCTGTAGACTTTAGCAACAGTAATGTGAAGTCTTGTTGAAGCCTCCCTGTAGTTATCCTGTAAGTCAGAAAAATTATTTTATAAAAAGAATCTTACAAAAGGCAAGGAATGAGTTAAGAAAGTGTCACACTAACTCTTTCCCCAACCACAGAAAATATATTACACTATTTATTCAGAAATATCCAAACATCAAATATACTAATAGTTAGTTCTTCCACTTCTTAAGATAAAAAATTAAAATGCCAAATTAATGCCTCAAATTTTAATACTGATAATATAAAGGAAAGGGTAAATGAACAATTCTTCCAAATAGTTTTTAAAGCAGTCCCAGCTCTGCCATTTATTAGATGTGTGAATTTAAACAAGTTGCTTAACTCTGATTTCTGTTTACTCATCTATAAAACAGGAATTACAATATTAACTTCACAATGTTGTGAAGATTAAATTAGATCATGTATGTGAAAGTTCCCAGTATATGCTCTATTACTCAGAATGCATTCCTAAATAATATATCAGCTATGAAAAGTAAGATTCTTAGGAATAGGGACATGTACCATTCATATGACTACCTGGCACACAGTAGGCCCTCAATAAATGCTTTCTGGACTAAATTCAATTTGGACATTCAAGAAAACTAATAACTCTAGTATATATTGACTCAGTTCTTTCTCATTGTCCATCTTATGTTATGGGCACTGACAGGATCTTTTTGATAAGTTGTAGTACTACTATAATAGCTAATAGTAATGTGTAGCAAATTTTACTGGAAAGCCAATCCTAGGTGCTTATTAACTAGGGCTCAGGATGTAAACTAAATCTCCTAACCATCTGATTCTTTCAAATTGCAATGACATGCCTGTTCCAAAAGCACCTCTGCAATTGCATCAAATACTGTTATGGAATCTGCTGGTAGAGAAATGAGCTGCAAACAAATGACAATTAGACAAACAATTTTCCATTGTTTCTACATATTTTTGCCACCAGGGAAGAGAAGTAAACATAATTATTTCTAACTACCTGTGCATCAATAACATATATAAATGTTCTTGTTCCCCTAAATACAATCTTGCTGTCAAAGGTTGGGTCAAAAAAGTCCATTGGCCCAGGAAAATCCCAAATCTGGAAATTCACAAAGTAGCTATTGGAAATGTCATGTTTATAAATCTTGTTGGTGCTCTCCAAATAGAATGGGTGACATCTTGTAAAACACTACCTGCTAGGAGAAAAAAAAATGTTATGTCTCTTCAACTTCAGAATTTAAATTTAAAACTCCATAATGGATTAACAATAGAAAACTTGATCTTTTGGCATAAACAAACAAACTAACTAACTAACTAATGTAAAAACTGAATGTTTATAAATGCATTGGTACTATCTTTTTACTTATAGCTAAGGAAAACAGTAAATAATTTTCCATTCAATCTATTTTAAAGCTGAAACGTTTTATCCTATTTTCTCTGCAATATAATCAGTACTAGCATTAGCACTCTATTGTACCCACATTGTTGTTGTTGTTTTTGGGGGGTTGTTTTTTGGTTTTGTTTGTTTGCTTTTATTGGGGATTTAAACTTGCCAAACTCTAATTTAATATGATGAAACTTTTGTAGCAAAATATCCAGAAGTTTTGATCATTCAAAAATCCAATGCCTACCCCAGGATCTGAGGAATAATAAACATGAAATATTTCCTCATTAAATTTGCACTCTTGTGGAAAAAATAAACAAGGAATGTAATTATACAGAAAATGTCCAAAACATGAGGGGGACTTGTGGGAGCTGATAGGTTAGATAGGCAACTCTCTTGAGAAAAGAAATGGTAAATGCAAAAATTGAGAATCACAATATTCACAATCCATACAATCATAACATAAAATTAATTTGCCTCACCGTTACACTGTAGAAAATAAAATGATTTCCAAGGTTTTGTAACAAATGGGAGGAGCTAAAATCAGTTTGCTGCAAACCTATCATAAGTACCCCAAGTCTTTGTAGAGGTGAGAAGAAAAGTAAATAAAACACAGTAATAAATCAAATTCAAGAGGGTACTTTTTAAAAACATCACAACTATGAAATATCACACAGACTTTTTTTTGCATAGACTTTTTCAACAAAGTGTAAAGGGGGAAATACTAGGTGTGCACAATAATAGTTTAGAAGTTTGTTTTGTGTGTAATGAGGATGAGAGAAGTCAACTTTGCCTTTATTTTCCCCTTTTCCAAACAGTATATAGTCCTCCATTCCTTTCTGACAGACCCAAAGTGAAAACAAATGGACAAATGTGTATCTGCAAAACATTTTCAAAGTTTTCAAAGATGTTTCTAACTACACATCTATAAGGTGAATACCACCAGTAACTACACTCACCAGGTCACTAGGATTTAAATAGGTGGAGTGACAGTACCCAATTCCCATAAGTGTTGGAGCCAAGACTCCTCTGGAGTAGTAAAGTATTCAAATGCCTGGTGCCTTAATCAAAACCCTTTTGGACCCTGCTCCCTGGGGCTCGGCTGGGAATCCCTGCAAATTCAGGGCACCTGAAGCGAGCCAGGACAGGAGATGGAATCCAACAAGTTCTCCTAGTGAGATCTGGAGGCTGTGTTTCCCCTTGTCAATGCCCCACGGCCTGTGTCCCCATGTGACGTTTCGGTCTGTCTCCAGTCAGTTTTGCCAGAGTTCGGGATCCCCGTGCATTTGGCTCCATGCCCACTTGTGGGAGTGTGAGAGAAAGTGAGCTGTGACCCGGGTGTAGGCCAGCACGACCATCACCCTCCTCTGTGCCTCCAGGTAGCGGCCACCTGGGACACTGGAGGGGAGCCAAGGGAGGACAGAAGGACCCAACACCACCAACTCACCCTCTGAATGGAGGACTTGCGGCTGTGCAGCATCCCCAAGAGCAGAATCCTCAGCTTTGAGCTGTTAGGGGTCCCCGGGGGACCGCCACCTCATCCTTCTCTTCTCCATTAGAGAAGAAGTCCTTTGGGAACCAATCCACCCAGTTGGAACTACGTGTCAGGGGCGTCTCCTCCGCCCCATACTGCAGGGACACGGTGGCAGCAACCAGAACACCACCGCCTGCGCCCTGACAGGCCAGGACAGACCAGGCGGTGCCACCTCTCCCCACTTACCCACACGCCTGCTTCCACCTCCGCCACCACTGCCGCTGCCACAGACCTGCCTGCCGGCTGCCTCTGCCTCCCACTCGACTGCTGCCGCAGTCACCTGTATACTGCTTGCAGCCACTGACGCTGCTTCTGACCCGCCTGCATTGGCCGCCGCCTATCCACCTGTAGCCACCGATGAAGCCCTGCAGGCCGCCACCAAGGAAGCCCTGCCTGCCGCCGCCCCGCCTCCTGCTGCGGACGCCAGGCCGCCTGACGCCCACGCCCCGCTGCCTACTGCCATGGCACCTCTCTGCCTGCTGCCACCGACGCCCCGCCTCCTGCTGCGGACGCCAGGCCGCCTGACGCCCACGCCCCGCTGCCTGCCGCTGTGGCACCTCGCTGCCTGCTGCCGCCAACGCCTAGCCTGTCACCGCCTCCGGTTCTGCCACCACCGCGGCCGAAGGCCGGCTTCCCGCCACCTCCGTGGCCCCGCCTTCTGCTTCCTTTGCCTCGCCTCCCGCCACTGGAACTACCGCCCCACCTGCCGCCAATGCTGCCTCCTCAGCCTTGCGTGCCACAGCTGCCGCCGCTCCACATGCTGCAGCGCCGGCTGCTGTTGCCGACACCACTGCTGCTCCACCTGCACCTGCTGCCTCCAACCCGCCTACAGCCGCCGCCGCCGCAGCCCCACTTGCCAGTGCCCGGCATCCCGCTGCTGCCCTGGCGGCCAAGGCCCTGCCTCCCGCGGCCTCAGCCCGGCCTCCCGCCACCTCTGCTGCCGCTGCCATCTCCGCCCCTCCACCTGCTGCCTGAGCCGCTTCTTAGGAGCTGTAAGGAGCCTTGCACATGCCCGGAATCGCCTGACTCGTGGCAGTGGGGCTGGGATGAGTATTCGTGAGGAGTGCGGCCCTGCCTTGATTTTTTCAGAGCTTGGTCCCTCTGCCCTTGGCCAGGCCCTTGACCACACGCACCATGGTCCTGCCCTGTAGCGCAAGGCTCCTCACAGTGTCTCTACACTCTTCCGAGCTCTTGAGAGCACCCCACAACGGGAGATGCTTTCTGGGATTTTGGGGAAGAACTGATTGTTCTGCTTCTCTAATTATATTCGTGGAACCAATAATTACTGATGCCTTGATACTGAGTATCCAACAAAGGGCTTGAAACTGGAACTGATTTGGACCCTACCTGCCCTCAAAACTGCTTTAAGATTAAGAGATGTCGGACCTCTGAGAAAATTGCCTCCACAGATTAAAAAAGAACAAAAATAATTAGAAAGCAAAAATTCCAGAAACTTTCCTCAAAATCAAAATTCTAGAAACTCTCCAAAAGCAAAACTTGAAATGACTACATCCTACATAACACCCTAAATGCACACAAGTGAAGTATTGTGTAGGCACTCTATTGGATGTTTTATAAGTGGTCTGGAGATGATTTAAATTATATGGGAGGTTGTAGGTAAGTCTTATGTAAAGTGTATCCCATTTTATGTGAGTGTTGAGCTTCCACAGATTTTGGTATTTGGTTAGGTGGGTCATGGAACCAAACCTACACAGATACTGAGAGACAACTTATGTTGGTTCAAAGAAAATCTGATATTTCAGAAATGCAGAAAGTCAAAAGCAGAAGCCCTACTTCATTTTTGGGACCTGTGAAGTACATCTTTTCCTAACTTTTCGTCTAAGTATTGAAATATGTATGCGTACATGTGTTGGCTTTTCTACAAATATATTTATCATTTCTATCTCATCCTTCCATTTGGGTCTTCCATTATCATGACAGTGACTGTGTGTGAATGTGTATGTGAAATGAGTCTCATTTCTTTCTTTCTGTTTTTGGTACTGGGGATTGAACTCCAGGGTGCTTAACCACTGAGCCACATCCCCAGCCTGTTTAAATATATTATTTAGAGACAGGGTCTCACTGAGTTGCTTAGGGTCTCTCTTAAGATTCTGAGGCTGGCTTTGAACTCTTTTTACTCCTGCCTCCACCTCCTGAGTGGCTGGGATTACAAGTGGGTGCGTTTTTAATGGTAACATAGAATTTCCACATATGCATGTGCCATAATTTTGTGATCGATATCCTATAGGTGAATATTTGGGTTATTTCCCAAATTTACTATTACATATAACAGTGCACACTATTTGATGAGATACCATGTGGTTTCATTGGGTCAAATGGTGGTTGCATTCCAAGCTTTCTGAGGAATCTCCATACTGCTTTCCAGAGTGGCTGTACCCATCCAAATTGATTTATTCTAAGCAAGTGTCTACCCATGTCCTTTAAGTTTAGAGGCATGGGGTTCTGTTTCCAAGGATGTCATGCCATTGTTTAAAATTATTGTTGAAACTCCAAATATGTGTAGCTTTTCATCCACCCTTCCCACACACAAGTAAATAACTATCACAGTATCTCACTGGATCTCCAGTGCCCATGCCCATATGTGTTTGCAGCTGATGGCAGGGTTGAAGTTTTGTGGCAGAGATCAGACAGCACAGGCTCAGAATATTTCTCTCTTACTCATTTCCGATCCTTTTATCATTGGAGATGGAGCCCAGCAGCCTGCTTGAATCCTTAGGTAGTGTGAGCCTAGAATATCGGTGGCATTATTTCTCCTCTCCATTAGGCACCAATAGTGAAAAAGCAAATTGGGAGCACACTTATAGCATCTGCAGTAAGTCTGAAGTTTGTGTGCATCTGTTGGGCTGCAGTGATGAGATGAATCCTCTTTGCTAATATATGACTTGCAGCTTGAAGCCTCCCCAGTCTCTGGATTATAAAGCAGGTTGCTCTGTGGGCAGCCTTTCAGCCAGAGAACACGTGGAACAGAGCAAGGGCGAATCCTGGGAATGCAATGAGCACACTGGAATTTTTTTCCTTTCCCTTTTGGTGGTGACTTTAGCTAACAGCTGCGTCAAAACCTGGCTGATTCCATAAAGCCTTGCAAGCAAGGGCTGCTAGAAATGAGAGCACACTGAAGTATGTCAGCAAAAGAAGAACAAGGGGCTGCTCTTGTAACATGCACTCTAGTACCTTGACCCCTCTCCTAAAAAATATAGTTCTCAGTCAGGCGTGGTTGTGCATACCTGTAATCCTAGCGGCTCTAAAGGCTGAGGCAGGAGGATTGCAAGTTCAAAGCCAGCCTCAGTAAAAGCAAGTCCCTAAGCAACTCAGTGAGGAGACCCTGTTTCTAAATAAAATATGAAAAAGGGCTGGGGATGTGGATTAGTGGTTAAGTGTCCCTGGATTCAATCCCCTGTAAAGGGGGGATTTTTTGTATATGCTAATTATATAGAATAGTGGGTTTTGTTGTGGTATATTTGAAAATGCATATACCATAACTGTAGCATAGACAAAGGGGTCAGAGGGAGAGACGAAGGGGTGCAAGGGGAGGGTACCCTGAATGAAATATATCAGTCAGACTATCATGAATCCTATAAAGAAAGAAACTTTCAAGCCTGCCACTGAACTAAGACTCTGTCTACCACCAACAGATGGAGCTTATGTCATGTCCCTTTGGCTTGGAAACAAATATTTCTTAATACCTTTTCAGAACCTAACACATAAATTGAGACTGAAATAGAAGACAGGAACTTATTATACTTGATCATGACCTGTTGGCATATCACTTAAGATCTATTGATTCCCTTCTTCTATAATTCCATAGTCATAAAGAAAATTGGAATCGTTTTGTTAAAAGCTAGAATGCTAGGTAGTGCTTGCCCTGGAGAAAATGTACCAGAAGTTTGTGCCTCAAAGGAGTGGAGTGGAGTTACAGCTACAAACCTGTTTTCTCTGATATCCATTTCTAGTAAATTGTTTTCACACTATCTGAGCAACTCTTAATTAATTGGTAAAATGAATTTCTGAGCAGAATTTTACTGTGGTCTGATAAGCCAAAAAATCCCCTCTATTCACCCCTCACAAACACTGTTTAGCATTTTGACAAGGATTCTCCCCTCTTCAAAGTTGAAGAATGATTGTTGTTTTTATTTTATCAATCCACATATTTTAAACAAGTTTTTTTTCCTGATTTGTTTTATACCTGAAATTGAACCCAAGGGAACTTAACCACTGAGATATATCCCCAACCCTTTTTCTATTTTATTTAGAGACAGGGTCTCACTAAGTTGCTGAGGCTGGCTTTTAACTTGCAATCCACTTACCTCAGCCTTCACAGCTGCCGGGATTACAGGTGTGCACCACTGCACCCAGCTAAACATAACTTTTTAATTCCACTTCTACACATGGGTGTATAAAGTCTATGTGACCTCAACTGATGTAACCTGCAGATTAGCCATGGAATGCTAAAAACAAACATGATTGTTGTCTATTTAAGCAAATGTTTAGATGGGTTATCACTTTTCACAGTTTGTCCTTGATTAGCATATACAGTTTCAGCAAGAATCTTGAAGTTTCTGATGTAAGTTCTTGCCATGAATTTTTATTGGTGGGGGCAGGGATAAGAGCTGGGATTTTAACACTAAAGCCTGCTGTCTGTTGTGTGGATAATCCCCATTTTTTTTTTCTTTTGCATTTGACTGTGCAGATGACATAAAACATTTTGTGAATTGGAAAGTATGATCATATCCCCCTCAGGTTTCATTGAGGCACAGATTCCTAGTGAATCTAGTTTGTGCCTGCACTTTTTGGGGGAGGTGAAGTATTTTTGCTCTGAAGGATGCTGCAGCCACTTTTCAAGTGAGAAAAAAGTCATCTCTAATACATGTGAAATTTTTCATTACCTAAGAGGAAGGGAGTTGGAAGACAGCCTTTTCTTTTTCTTTCTTTTTTTTTTTTTGTTTTTCTTTGGTTTTTTTTTTTTTTTTTTTTTTTTGTACCTAGGATTGAACTCAGTGGCACTCAACTACTGAGCCACATCCCAGCCCTGTCCCTTTGTATTTTATTTAGAGACAGGATTTCCCTGACTTGCTAAGGCCCTTGCTAAGTTGTTGAGGCTGGCTTTGAACTTGCTGACTTCCTGCCTCAGCCTCCTGGGCTGCTGGGATTACAGGCATGCCCAGCTAGGGAGCAGTTTTAAGTCACAGAGACATTTGATCTGCATATTTGTGTGAGTTAGTGTCTTACTAGAGACATTTTTACAAATAGTTTTTAAGTTGTAGATGAACTCAATATCATTATCTGGTTTATGTATTTTTATGTGGTGCTGAGGATTGAACCCCAGTGCCTCACTTGTGCTAGGCAAGCACTCTACCACTGAGCCACAACTCCAGCCCACAAATTAATTTATTAAAGCTCAGCTTTTCCTCCTGTCAAGTGGAGTATTACCAATATACTTCACAGGGTTGCAAAAAGGAGTTAGAAAAAGTGCTTAGAAGAATATATTCTCTATAATCCTTAGATGTTGTGATTAATGTATCATGCACAATTTCAAGTAGCTTACATCATAAGACACAGCTAAAAATGGTGAAATGAATATCTCCTAGTGGTAGAAAGTGGTAGAAAAAGCACTTTGACACATTCTGGAGTCCTGATACATTCTTACTCTCGAGTCCTGATACATTCTTACTCAGATCGTGAATGGGGTTCTGTGTGCCCCTCCTATGGTCCATGATGGTTTTGCTAGGTTTGTATCTGGTAGGAGTACAGGTAGAGCAGTAGATGACACAGCCTCAGGGCCAGGCTGTATTTATCCACATTATCTGGGAAAAAAAACCCTGAGGTTCCTGGGGGAGGAAACAAACACTAGCTCATAAAGTTTGGTGGTACTAAGCATGATTCCAGACAAAGAAATTCTCCCCAGCTAGCTGGTGACAGATTCCTGCTTGCTCTTCCTTTAAGTTAAGAGATGAGCAGAGGTTGATGGGCAGGGAGTGGGGGTGAGTTTGATTCTTCCTCATGGCTTTATCTTTGTGAAATAGGTTAGGGAGATTGTTATTTGGACCTTCATGATATTTCTGTACCCTATAATGAGCGATTCTGTGCTAGACAGATTGATAGCACTCCATAAATAGAGATGGCCCCCACCTTACAATGGGTTGACTTAAAATATTTCAACTTTACAGTGATGTGAGAGCAGATCTTGGCAACCACTCTATATTTTTTTTAACTTTGAGTTCAATATTCAGTGAATTCCATGAGGTTTACCACACTGTGTTATAAATTGAGCTCTATGCTGGGCACAGGGGTGCACGCCTGCACCTGTAATCCCAGCAGCTTGGGAGGCTGAAGCAGGAAGATCACAAGTTTGAGTCCAGATTTACCAACTTGGCGAGGCCCTAAGCAACTCAGTGCAACTCTGTCTCTAAATAAAATACAAAATAGGGATGAGATGTGGCTCAGTGATTGAGCACCCCTGAGTTCAATCCCCAGTACCCCCTCACGACAAAAAGAGGTATGGTGTCAGTGATTCTGCTCTGCAGTAGACTCACACCACTGGACTTTGTTTAAGGCAAGCCAGGCTGAGATTTGATATTTGGTGGGTTAAGTGTATTGAATGCATTTTGAATACAATGTTTTTAACCTCCTGTGGGCATCCTTTTATTGTAGGTTGAAGAGCACGAGAGTATTGGTTGGTGGGCTGAGGATTGGGGGGCAACCTCTAAATGTTTATGTCATCTATAGAAAAGCAAAGAATTGAAATAAACCAGTCTGTGCTTTAGTTATATATTAAAAATTCTTGATGTGCCTTATGCTGGTAAACATATAACAAATTATTGCTGTAATGACTGATAACACTCAGTTTGGAATTGGGGAGACATGTTAGCATATGACTCTTTGGAGCCAGTACAAGCTTATAAACTCACACAACTAATTAATACCACTTGTGTGCTGGGGTACTGTGCTAAGTGGTTTAGGTATATTTGTTCATTTAAACATCACTGTAACTTGTTTTTTTGGTACCAGGGATTGAACCCTGGGGAACTTAACTATAGAGCCACATCCCAAGCTCTTTTGTTATAACCACAGAGCCACATCCTCAGCTCTTTTTATATTTTATTTAACGACATGGTATTGCTAAGTAAGTTGCTTAGGGCCTTGCTAAGTTGCTGAGCTTGTTTTAACTTGCAGTCTTCCTGCCTAAGCTTCCAGAGCTTCTGGGATTACTGGTGTGTCACCATGCCTGGCATAGAACCTGTTTTGAAAGGAGAAAACTGAAGTTCATAGAGTTCAAGAAGCTAGCCCAAGGTTACATGGGTTGTAAGTGACAGAATTTCCATGGGCACCCACACAGCCTGGTTTCAGGGTTCATGCTGTGGACTCAAAACTATACTGTCACCTCTCAGCAAAATTTCAACATTGCTAATTTGAAGTTTCCTTAAGTTAGAAAAAGTCACACAAGAGCACAGTCTAAATCAGAGCTAAACTTGACTAAATCCTTTGCTCTGTCCCATTTGCAAGCAGGTGCAGCTGTAGGTGGGGGAAATAGGTTCCTTCCTCCCTTTGAGAGTCCAGAATTACCCCTTAAAAGCCACACACTCCTCCTGGCTGTGTTTCCTCTCCCACAGGCATCCCTCTTTCCCGAGACTGTGCCAAGCATACATCACTCTCTTCACACAGGAGTCTCCAAGGGCCTCCAAAAGCATAATTAAGTTTTACCTATGGCTGATTTTCTCCCTGGAATCAGCCACTGTGGAATTCTGAGGAACCAAACACTTGTCTTTATCACATTGTTTACTCTATATAAGCCATTTTTTTTATTCTTATAACAGGGATTGAACCCCATGGTGTTTAACCACTGAGCCACATACCCAGCCCTTTTCTTGTATTTTATTTTGAGATAGGGACTCACTGAGTTGCCTAAAGCCTCACTAAATTGCTGAGACTAGCCTCAAAGTTGCCATCCTCCTTCTTCAGCTCCCTGAGCTGCTGGAATTACAGGTATGCACCACCCCCCTAGCACATCCCCAGCCCCCTCCATCACTCAGACACTCATACTCCACCCCAACTGTACACTTTTGAGTTATTTCTCAAGCTACCCCCTAGGGCCCTCTTCTTCATAGGAGTGCTCCTTTTGTCACCAAATAATGTAGATCAGTGCCTTGAAAATGAAAATGTCTTAATTTGAAGATTATTTTTCCTTTCATCATTCTAGGCAAAGAAATGGCATTTCTTCTTACTGTGAGCCATCAGGATGCTGCAATGTAGGAAACATTCTTTGTTGATATTTTGTTCTCTCAGTGGGATCATTGTAGATATTTCTGCCACATCGATCTGGGTTGTGTTATCCATCTGGGATACACTATGTAGGATGGACATGTTCAGGAAGAAAAGGGCAGTGGTGTCTAGGGCTTATCTCTACCTAATGGTGGACCGTAATAGTGGCCTGAAGCAAAGTGTAGAGCTATTGCGCTTCTGAAGGGTGCATAGCTGCCTATGGATTCACCTGTGACAGTTTCTTACCCTGCAGTGTACAGGGTAGACCAGGCACACTGGTGCATGCCTGTCATCCCAGCATCTCAGGAGGCTGAAGCAGGAGGATCACAAGCTCAAAGCCAACTTCAGAAACTTAGTTAGGTGCCAAGCATCCCAGTGAGACCCTGTCTCTAAACAAAATACAAAATAGTGCTGAGGATGTGACTCAGTGGTCAAGGGCCCCTGAGTTCAATCCTGGGTTACCCCGTCCCTCCAAAAAAAAAAAAAATGAAAAAAAGAGCTGCTGGAAAGGGTTTGACATCTTTCTCACTCTGGGTAACGTGACTGTCGTGTCAATATTTTAGCCTCACATCAGTGATGCCCAGGCAGCTTTATCTATTGATGGTCATCTTGCATGCCCCCAATTGTAGCATGTCTTCTGTCTTTTGCATAGCTCAGTCCTGCACCATCAATGCTACTTGATGTTGATAGTGACCATGAAATAATAAGAAGGTCAGACGTGATCTAGGTGGGTACATGCACACTTGGTGGCTAAAAGTTTTCATGGCTCTGTGTGTATTCATAAAGCACTATGAAGGTGTCAAGAGCATTGATTTTGAGGTTACAAATTAAATCTGGTGAGTAGGAAAATTTGCACACATAGAAACTATTAATAATGAGGATTAAATGTCTCTCTCCCTGTGTGTGCAGCTGGAAAGAGGAACCACTTTTGTGATGCAGTGAAAAATCCCTCACCTACCAATTTATAACACTTTAGCTTTGGCTAAATCTCCAATTTTTCTTATCCTTCTTTAAAAAGGAATGATACCATACGGATTTATGAGCATTAAAAAATTTGATGACCTTAGCACAGTAGGTACTTGATACATATGTGTGTCCCCTGCATAGATAGTATTATTTTGGTGGATGTGGGTGGTGGTGATGGTGACATGAGCCTTGGAGACATTGAGCATCAACCTCAGCATCCTAATATTGAAACGAATAATGTTTCTGGGTATTCTGGTTTATTTTCCACTCAGTACATACTATAATAACTATTTGGAAGACTATTGTGAGCATTCAATAAAATATCCTGCTGGATAGATTTTGGTCATCTTTGAATCCCAATACAATTGGGAGCTGTTTCACAGTCATGGAACAGTATAGATGTTGCTTATCATTTTCCTTCTCATTTTAAGTATCATCTAGGATATGTAATTTTTTTTCAGTATTTAGGTGGAACCCAGGGCCTTGCATGTGCTAGGCAAGTGCTCTACCACTGAGATGCATCCCCAGCCTATTCTGATTCTCCTTCCTCTTATTATTATTATTTTGAGACAGAGTCTTCCCAAGTTGCTGAGGCTGGCCTGAAATGTGTCATCCTATTGCCTCAGATGCTAAGATTATAGGTATGTGCCACTGTGACCAGCAAGAAACACAAGTTATTTTTTTGTACCAGGAAATGACCATAGGGGGCATTTTATCCACTGATCCACATCTCCAGTCCATTTATATATTTTATTTAGAGACAGGGAATTGCTAAATTGCTTAGGGTCTCACTAAGTTGATGAGGCTGGCTTCAAACTTTCAATCCTCCTTCCTCACACTCCCAAACTGCTGGGAATACAGGTGTAAACCACTGTGCCTGTCAGGATATAGAAATTTCCATGGATATTATCTTTCCATGAGAATTTTAAAGTTTATCATTACTTGGCATATTATAGTTCTTGTTAATAGTGATTATCAATATTTTGTCTTATGCCAGTCATTCATGATAGAGTTGATTTGTCTGTGGAGAGACATATGGCAATGTTTTGCTTGTCATAATTATGCAGAGGTGCTACTATCATCAAGTGAGTAGATGACAGGGACACTTCTAAACCTCCTGCAATGCACACGCCATGCCTCAGAATGTGAATAGTGCCAGGGCTGAAGCACTCTGCACTAACTGCAAGCTCCTTGGAAGCAGCACTGTGTCCTACTCCCTGTCCTGAGCCCTGGCATGGATCCCTATCAGATCTACCTTGGGTCCTCAGATACCTCCTGAGTTACATAGTCTACAAATACACTTAGCCCCTGGGTTTAGCATTTCTGCAGATTAGCTTTGTGACTTCTAGATTTTAGGATTCATCCACAGCCATTTTTAATATTTTATTCAGGACAGGGTCTCACTGAAGTGGTTAGGGCCTCACTAAGTTGCTGAGGCTGGCCTTGAACTCATGATCCTCCTGCCTCAGCCTCTTAGATGCTGGTATGACAGGTATGTGCCACCATGCCCATCTCTCTTCTGTTTTTATTTTACATTTTTGATGACAGAGATTTAACACTGGGCCTTGGACATACACATATAGCATACACTATAAATATAATTTTATCCTCTTAAAATATTAATCTCATAATATCACAGACATTAGGAAAAAAACAGTATAAACACAGCTCAAAGCACTGTCCATGGACTGCCCTCACTCTCAAAACTGTTGGTTCCCAGGCAAGCAAGTACAGAAATTGAGAGAGTTCAGAAAATTGGGAAGCCATGGGCCAGTGCTTGGTGGTTTCTGTTCTCAGTAGGTATCTGTCTTCACCATATTCAAGAATATGAATTTCTTTTACAATGTATGACCTTTTAGTATTTAAACTTTGAATAATAGTTAAAATTGTTGGATAATTTAAAGACATATTTTTCCAACTTTTATCATGTAAATGTTAAAATGCACAGAGAAGCTGAGGGAGTTGTATAGTGAACAATTATAGAACTACTAAAAATGTGGATTGGGTTGCCATGCTGCTGCTTGCAGGTCCAGCCAGTGTGGAAATGAAGCCTCCGTTTGAAAATGAACTTCTTCTGGAACAAGCCCTGCCCCTTATTTCATGTATTGTTTCTCCCTGCTGTCGTACCACTCAATCAGGACTGAGTAGTTTCTACAGAGAACTTTAGGTACTGCTCCTCCACCGAGTAGCAATACATGGTTGTTTCAGAAGCACAGAGAGCCCACATTTGGATCCCCAGTTTTAGTAGGTATTGACATTTAGGTGTCTTAAGTGCACATTTATGTCTCTTTCCCAATCTTACCCTGTCATGTCCTACCCCCAGTCTTCTGCTTATTTTATGGTTTTCTCCTTTCATTCACCTTTTGGTTTACTCTGATCCAACTTCTTTCCTAAATTTATTAGAATTTTTGGTAATTTTTTTTGTCTTTGTGTGTGTATGTGGGAGTGTATTATGGGTTTTTGTTTTTATTTATTTGTTTTATTTTGGTGGCAATAAAAAAGATATTCAGAGACAACTACAATAATAGTAAAACAGGAACACTTACAAGTGCCAGATGCAAGGCATAGTGAAGTATGCCTTAAATCAGAGTGAATCTGTCACCCACTATTTTTTTGTTTATACACTTTAGTGAAGGAAATAGAGATATGTTTGATGTCTTCGATTACATTTTTACCTTCCAGAAAGTAAGTTTATTATGATATTAAAAGAATTTCTTATAAAATCCAGGACACAAAAACACAAGATTTCTCCTATTCATATTTAAAGCTTGAAAAATATTAAGTGTGCTGTATAGCAGAAAGAAAGTTTCAACAGGGTGTCTTTAACCATTTATTTTTTTTTCTTTTTATAATGTATAATGTGTGAAGGGACACTTCAACAATTGCTTTCTGGTCACACATAAAACAATTCTACCTGTCTTCTATGAGGGGAACTATGTTGTATCAAAGGATTTCTTGCAACATTTATAAGGACCTTTCTTTCCCGAAGAATTTCTGCCAAGTATTTCCTGTGGGACAATAAAAATAGTTATCTCTTGTTAGGTTTATTTGTTAAAAAGCTAATTATGATGAAATGATAAAGATAGTTGTGTCTTAAGTGTAGTTTTACATTGATTTTTTTTATTTTTTGTAACAGGCATTGAACCCAGGGGCACTTAGGCACTGAACCACATATTCAGCCCATTTTTTACTTTTTATTTGGACACATGGTCTTTCTAAGTTGCTCAGAGCCTCAATAGGTTGCTGAACATGGCTTTGAACTTGCAATAGTCCTGCCTCACCCCAGAGTTATTGCAATTGCAGACATGAACCATTGTGGCTGACTGAAATTAATTTTGATAAATCCTGGGGTCTTTTGGAGATCAGAAAGCTAATATATCTTGTCTAGTAAGTCTCTCCATGAACCCTGAGAAAATTCTCATACTTCTATAAGCACAATACTCTTTGTTTTAAGAAAGCTTTAGAAAATGGAACATCAATGTTTATTCTTAAATTGCAGTTTTCACAAATATACTGGGTGAAACAACACAAGTAAAATATCTAATAATTTTCATAAAAATCCTGAGTTATATTAAAATGCTATATCCAGATTCTCAATAATTAAAACAATGGAGTAAGATGGAATATGTTGGTTTTGTATTTTTTTAGAGAGAGGGTCTCACTGGGTTTCTTAGCACCTCGCTTTTGCTGAGGCTGGCTTTGAATTTGCGATCCTCCTGTCTCAGCCTCCCAAGCTGTTGGGATTACAGGTATGCACCACCATGCCCAGACAGAATATACTGTTTTAAATGAGTTTAAAACTTCATTTTTTCTTGTTAGTGTAAGCATGTGAATCAAAGAGAACACTAGCGTCATGGGAATAACAAGTATGTAGTTGCATTAAACAAATTTTACATTTTAGCAAATTTTTCACTGTAGGCAAATTTCTTTAACAATTCCAAAAATGTTAGACTACAATGAATTTTGCTGATAGGTGATGAGCCTCCAATTCCTTTCTGGAAAACATCTGATAAGAATTAACTTTTAACAAAATAGAAGTACCTATACAAATGGCTCATTTATTTTTCTTGGTCCTATCCATTTCCTTTTGAGGAATTTTAAAATTTTGAATATAAATGTTTATCTTGACTATTTTAATTAATGTTCTAACATTTGATATGTTTTTCTCCTCACTTTTCTAATTTATCAGAAATTGTTTTGTACTGCTTATGGCTATTTTCTGCAGCTTGGTAAAATTTTATATATTTGTGGAGCATATTCATCACAGTGTAGTAAGTGGAATAACTTGATATTTTCATTTCTTTCAAGAATGTATTCTCACCAAACCCTAGAATATTCAGTGGAGCAGGGAATAAGTTATTTATCATTACCCAATAAAAAGGGAAGGTATAAAAACTATAAGAATGAAAATTTACTTTTTAAGAAGGAATGGAATTTTTTTGGAGAGAGAAAAGGTAAAAAATTTGTCTTAATGAATATAACAAATGAATGATTATTATTTAAAATAAAATCAGGTTATGTTTTTGAATAGAGTTTCAGAAGACTCCTCAACTTAAGCCACTCCCATTTGGGGGGCTAATACTTTTAATTATGTAATTATACAATTTTACTATTCAGTATTTTGTATAAAACCAGTAATAATATACCATAATTTCAAATCAAGAATATGCATCAATCTGCATATATATGCACAGTTTATAGGTCATTGTAAAGCTACCTTCAAAATACTTTCAAGAAAATCAACATTCAATCAGTTCTGTCAGCTTTAAAAGTATGATAAGTAACATTTAAACAACAGCAACAAAAAAAATCAAAACAATGATCAAAGACTTATTAACCATTTATTTTTTAAAACTAATAATCTGTTCATGAATGCAGATTAGATAAAAGTCTGCAAATTATTAATATAATACTGCATTACTCTTCTATGACAGTTCTTCCATGTGATAAGGAGGTAATTTCCTTCAGAGTATGGGCAAATTGTCCCATGTTTTAAACACACTCCATAGTAATTGCATGTAGAGATATTGTTCTTTCAAATTAAGAAGAAATGGAAGAGCAGCAGTGAGCTTCACTAGAACATTTTAGTTGACAAGAACTATTCATTAATTTTTTTTTTTTTTTTGCGGGGGGAAGTTTGGTAATCATTGCTTTTTAAATGCTATAAAAATAAGAAAAAGAAAAGAAGCAGCTGGTTCCTTCTAGAAAACACCAAAAGAGTGCACTTCTCATCTGTCATGGATGGCAATTCAATAAAAGCAAAGACTTAAGGTGCTCTTGGCACAAGGCTTCCAGAAAATTTATAGTCTGTGTGGCCTGCATGTCTGCTTCAAGTCCCCAGAGTAGACAATAGGACTTCATGGGAACACTGGGAATGCTTCTGAGACTAGTCTGCACAAAAGCTAAGTGGGAAAACAACCCTTAGTAAGCAGTAGCAAGGTGAGTTTGGGGCCAATGGGGGAGTTGAAAGGCTTAAGCTCATAACTGGAAAATTCTACAGAAAAGTAAAGCCACCACACAGTACAGGCAAGGGTGCCTATGAATGAAGCATGGCTTACCATCAACCCTCTCTATTGTTGAGAAAAGTGTTCTAGTGTCTTTTATACACCATGAGTTTCTCTAAGCTAGAGGAGCATACTTTTTAGACACTCAGCTCTGGGTCTCTTCCTGATGGTTGATGATTTGAGTGAAGGGCACCTATGAATATTCATTTCTAATTTTAATCCCAGTGGAAGTGGTTTTGGTGTATATTTTAAGGTATTTCAGGCCCATAAGTTAGTATAATCACTCTACCTGAAATGTACTCCTTCATTTTCTATAGAAGGAAGGTATTCAACTGGACTCCAAGTTACAATCCTTGAAGATTTGTGTATTTTATGGTTTCCTGTTGGATGGAGTTTGCTCTTATTTGTTGCAGAAGGAACTTTCCATGTGTCAGACCCAGAAATTTTCTGGTTCATACACATGTCCCCAGTAAGCTTAATCTTGTTGCTATAAAATTCTTTTGACGTAATAGCAGTAGTCATCTGGGAATCTGAAGGAATGTGCCTTCAACAAATCTAAAGTGTCCTCTGACTAATTTAGTGAACTACTTACATACAGTGTTTATGACAGTGATTTTAGCTGGAAAGTTGAGAAGCCAACCCAAAAAAGCAACTTCGAGAAAATCACTGTGGTTACCAAAAGTTTTGACCAAGTCCCCAGATGGCTGTGCACTACGAGGGGTCAGAATGTGGCATGAGCCAAGGTGTAAAGGACATCTACTCATTCCGCTGCAGGACATAACCATCTGCTGCAGATGGGCATATGGATTGGTATCTACTGAGATTAGTTATGGAGGACTTGGCCTTTACAAATTTCACCCTGAGTCACAGCAGTTAAGTCCTGGGCACAGCTCAAGTGTTTAGCATTTTCTCAGCATGGAACAGCATATGGAATGGTCCTACTTCCACCCAGCTCTTAGCCTTTTTTTGCCTGAGGGACAAGAATCCACTGCTTCCCTGTGATCTAGTCCCCAGGTTTAAAAAACTGGCAAGATCCTGCCCGCTCAGAGAGTACTGCAGAAAGAATTGCCCACAAAGATATGGCCAACTGACTTCTGCCTTAGTTCCCATTAATGTCATGTTTCAATCCAAGGACAATTTATCCTGTCTTGCTACAACTTTGAAAAAAGGCAGCTCTGTGGATTCAGTCTTCCTCACACATTCACCTTGTCTTTGAAGAAAAGCATTGCCTGATGTTGCCTTCCAAAAGGACCTCTGTTCAGGATTCAGACTAGGAAAGAACAGAATGGTTACGATGGATGGATAGTGTTCACTTCTTAGGGAAGTAACCAATGTGATTGCAAAATATTCTTTAATTACAAAAAACAGGTTTTTTTTTTTTAGCAGCATATGAACACTTTCTGTGATCATTGTGCATTACACACCTGGCTGTGTTCCAGCAAGGTTAAGGAAGAAGTCACTCAACAATTAAGTGCTGTCACTGCCAATAACTGTAGCTCAAAATTAATGACTTTCACTGGAATGTCCTCAGTGTGATTACACAAAAATAATAATCCAAATTGGTACAGGAAGACCATGAAAACTATTGATATTGTTTCTTTTTAAAGCCACCATAATGTGGGATTGCTCTTTGCAGAGGCAAAGCCCAACAGTGAGTGTGTATGTATGAGTGTGTATATGTGTGTCTGTGTGTTCATACATGGAGGAAAATAAAATTTTAATTTTACTGACTGGGATACCCAGTAATGCATAGCCTTCGGATACTTTGGTCCCTAAGTAATATCAAAAAGGAAGTTCCTTGGCACAAGTCTTCCAGAAAATTTATAGTCTGTGTGGCCTGCATGTCTGCATCAAGCCCCCAAAGCAGACAATAGGGCTTCATGAGAACACTGGGAATGCTACTGAAACTAGTATGCACAAAAACTAAGTGGAAAACACCCGTGAGTAAGCAGTAGCAATCATCTTTCAACTTAGAAACCAGTTCTGCCTCCTAAGTTTTCTAAAGTACTCACAAAAGTTCCCTGGCAAGTTTTCAGTGCCCAATGTACTACTTGGTGTTCCAATATGAAACAGTGTTTAAGTGCCATTTTCAAAGGTTCTCTCTTGTAAAGCATGCTTTTTTGAAAGGCAATCAGTTGAGTACTTCATATAGTGAAATTCACAACAATATTTCAAAGAGAAAAGGCAGAATGATTGAATTAAATAGTATCCCATTTGGAAAGATCCATGGCAGGAGCATCTGCTGGGGTCACAGTGTAAATAAAAAATAAGAACATCAAAATCTCTCTTTAGATACACTTCTGAGAGCCATCAGTGAATATGATTATCAGTAGAAGGACAAAATGAACCACACAGACTGGGCAACACTCTGGATGGTGAAATTTGTGCTACTTTCACCTGAAAGTAAGTTGAAAACAGTGTTTTTGTGGTTTAACTCAGACAAAAGTGAATCAGGCCCTTCATGTCACTGCTCAAACCTCAGACTCTGGGTTACTGAAACTCTAGTGGATCTTTTCTTGTTCAGATAAATTTCTAAGGGGGAAAGCAACTATAGCATCTGAAATTTTGTTTTGTTCTGTGTAGAGAGCCATGGCCAGTCAGAATGACGCCTAGAATTTGCCAGAGGGAATGTTTGAAAGGTGATGCCAGCAAACCATTGAGATGATGATTTGAGTTAAGCTATATATAATTGTTGTGATGCTGGATTGATTGTATTGTATATTTGACCTTTACTGTCAGGCAATGGGGCGGCTCTTGATGCCTCGGGCACCTGCTACTTTGGAGTTCTTGGGGATTCCCAGAGAGTTCCCATTGGTTGGGGAAGTGCCGGAGGCAGGAGTGCGGGTTTTCTGGAAGGGCCACGTGGGTGGCGTTGGCAGAAAAGCACGAGTGCTGTGCCAGTGAGAGCTGAAATAAAGTAGTTGCTGTTTGAACATACAAGGCTTTGTGGTGGCTACGTTATTCGTGCTCAGCCAGACTGCGGCAGTTCTTAAAGAAATTTTTCTAAATCTTGTCAGAATTTTCTATTCCCAGATTCTTTCTTCAGTTCTGATCACAACTTTTTTATTTCATGCAAAAATATTAGTCCTTGTTAAAGAGGGGCTGCTAAAACTGCTTTTTCTCAAAGCAGATTACTTGGTTGTTTTAATAAAATTACATTTAAATGTTTAAAACTGTGAAGTGTGTAATGAAGAATTACTATGGGTGATATAATGTTAGATTTTGATAGTATTCAGCTTTTCAAGGCCCCAATTCTATCACCTTGTGGAACTCCATTTATTATGTCACCATCACTACCTTGTTCAGGTTTCTGATTGTCTTGATTTTCTACACTGCTTGTTGAAATACCACCTAAGAGAAGTCTGGTGAAGATTGATGCTGCTTAGTGTGTTCCATTCTTCTGCCTCCCTAACTTTTGCTGAATATGGTCCCTATCCAGCCAGACACTGGTTTGTTTCATGACCAAATTCTTCTGCTGAGGCCTGATCTCTGAGCTGGGTCTACAGATTTGGACCCAGGAAATAGTCTTGGCTGCTCTCCTCCCATAATGCTTTATGATGTGGCCTATTTGAGTGGACATTAGATCAAGGCAGACTTTACAGTGCATGGAAATGGCACCTTCTACATTTTCATATATACCCAGAAATTATTTTACAATGGCATCCATTGGGGTGCTATCATCCACAAGGAAAAAACCACGGTGATCAAAGAGTTTAGCAACATATATCCTTTTACTCAGAAAATACCTATAGTAACATTTTGAGTCTTACTATCAGGAGAATGTTGTGTATCTTGCATAAATTCTTCAGAAGGTGGTCTGATATTTTTCATTTTAAATCTCCATTTTTTGCTATTTCATAGTGTTTGTTTTTATCAATGTCAAATGTGTTGAAATTTAAGAAGCCATAATGTGTTGCCTTCTTCATTATATGAGAACAGTAAAGAAAGTAATATAAAATTTGAAACTTCCATAGGCAGCAACTCTGAACGGATTAGAGGATGTATTTCCATAGATTGATATTTTATGTGCATTTTCTGGACTTCTCCCAAATATAGAACCATATCCCATATGACAAAGAAAGCAGCAGTAGCTTTTCTCTGATCAGAGCTAGTAAAATGAATAATTCTCCTCCTTATTCTTGTAATGCAGTTGAATTTCTTATTTTTGTTGTAAAATTATCTGCAAACCATTTATGAATTGAATAGTTTGAAATCTGCACAAAAATCCTCATGTTCAAGTTTATTGTCTATGAGGAAAAATATCTATTTGATGTATTTTTTAGTCTGCTATAGAAAATGGCACAGTGATGGCAATTAGTAATGTCCAGGTATAGATCATTGTGAAGGTGATGCATGTTCTGCAATATGGAGGTATAACTCTTCTTCACACTCAGGAATTTCAATCAATAGTGCCACGAACAGGGGCATGCAGTGGCCCAACTCATTTGCTCATCAATCTTCCACTTCATGGACTTATCCATGGCCCAAAATAGAATAACAGCCATGGACCCATGCATATGCATGCCCAGGAGGCCTATACCAGCCCCAAGAGAGTTTACATGGATAGAATGTGGGATTTAAAACATAACAAATTTAATATGGTTTAGATTTTTTATATTAGTAGCTATTCTCAGGAATTGATTAAGATCTTGGTAAATACAAAACTACCCACCAGCAGTTGCCTTGGTTTCCATCCAAAACTCACTACTTTTAGTTGATACTGATTGTTTCTGTCTTCCTATACATGAGTTCTTCCTAACCAGAGAGTTCAATGTACATACTGTTTGTGTGATGGCAAAGCTCTTACAAAGAGCTTTGCAATCCATCCTGTGTTTTTCCTGTGGAGTATCAATCATAAGACTGTCTTATGAAAATAGAACTAAGGATGAAAGGTTGTACCTGCTCCACTATTAAAAGAAATGTTTCTATGCAGCAGAGGATGAGAGTAGCAGACCACTGTTTCTTCACTGATACCCTCTCTATTGCCCATTCTCTCATCTATAAAGCCAAGCATAGGATAGATCCACTCCACAGGCTGCTCCTAGAACACATTTTTCCAACTTTTCCATCAGAACAGAAAGTATTTCTTTCCAGGTCAAGTTCAGTGCCATCAGGATTCTGGTTGGTCCTGTCTGTTATGTGCCCAGCCCTAAGACTACAGAAAAAGGGAGAAGAGAGTTATATGGGTCCTCCTCCATTTCCACATACTCTTGGAGCTCCTCTGTGTGATCTCTCCAGGAGTGCAGTTGGACATATTTGTTAGCACAAGGCTTCTAGAGAGTAAGATCTCTTAAAGTCACACCTAGAGTTAGCACAGTGCTTCTTATATAGCCCAGAGACCAAATCACTGAAAGACCAATGCATTCAGAGAAAAGGGTTACATACTCCAGTTCTTTTTTTTTTAATATCTAGTTTTTAGCTGTCTTTGGACACATTACCATTATTTAATTTTATATGGTACTGAGGATTGAACCCAGGGCCTCACACATGCTAGGTGAGCATTCTACCACGGAGCTACAACCCCACTGCCATACTCCAGTTTGTGATGAGAGATATATTTGAAAAATTGTAGCCATTTTGAATTTATTATACCTACTCATAATAGAACTAGAAATATACTTTTCCAGGGTTCACTGAAGACTGAGTCCAGACAAAATCTGCTTAGGTGTATTGTTTCCAGACTGGTACAGACACGTGGTAGTGTGGCCTTCAAGGGCATTCAACAGAACTGCTTCCTTTACCCAGGTATTGTAGCCATGAAGAGGCAGCTTTTGGATTTCTCTTTCAAGGAGGTTTGCTGCCTAGAATACTAAGGAGTGCAGGTGGCAGCCTCTACTTGTCAGCATCATCAGTCTCTGCCTCAGTTGTAGAGAGCTTTCCCCCCATCATCATGCTTTTTCTGAGCACTCACTACTTTTAGTTGATTCTGATGTATACTCCCTATACATGAGTTCTTCGTAGCCAGGGAGTTCAATGTACATACTGTTTGTGTGAGAGGTAAGAAGAGCTTTGCCATCCACCCTGTTTTTTTTCCTGTGGGCTATCAATCATAAGACTCTCTTATGAAAATAGAACTAAGGATGAAAGGGTGTACCTGCTCCACTATTAAAAGAAATGTTTCTATGCAGCAGAGGATGAGAGTAGCAGACCACTGGATCTTCACTGATACCCTCTCTCTATTGCACATTCTCTCATCTATAAAGCCAAGCATAGGATAGATCCACTCCACAGGCTGCTCCTGGAACACATTTTTCCAACTTTTCCATCAGAAAAGAAAGTATTTCTTTCCAGGTCAAGTTCAGTGCCATCAGGATTCTGGTTGGTCCTGTCTGTTATGTGCCCAGCCCTAAGGCTACAGAAAATGGGAGAAGAGATTTACATGGGTCCTCCTCCATTTCCACATACTCTTGGAGCTCCTCTGTGTGATCTCTCCAGGAGTGCAGTTGGACATATTTGTTAGCACAAGGCTTCTAGAGGGTAAGTTCTCTTAAAGTCACACCTAGAGTTAGCACAGTGCTTCTTCTATTTTTATTATTATTATTGGTTGTTCAAAACATTACAAAGCTCTTGACATATCATATTTCATACATTTGATTCAAGTGGGTTATGAACTCCCATTTATACCCTGTACACAGATTGCAGAATCACATTGGTTACACCTCCACATGTTTACAGTGCTTCTTTTTATATAGCCCAAAGACCAAATAACTCAAAGGCCAATGCATTCAGGGAAAAGGGATACATCCTCTAGTTCTTTCTTTTTAATATTTAGTTTTTAGTTGTCATTGGGCACATTACAAATATTTATTTTTATATGGTGCTGAGGATCGAACCCAGGTCCTCGCACATGCTAGTGAGCATTCTACCATGGAGCTACAACTCCAGCGCAATACTCCAGTTTGTAATGAGAGATATATTTGAAAAATTGTAGCCATTTTGAATGTATTATACCTACTCATACTAGAACCAGGAATTTACTTTTCTAGGGTTCACTGGAGACTAATCTGAGTCCAGACAAAATCCCTTAGGTGTATTGTTTCCAGACTGGCACAGACACGTAGTAGTGTGGCCTGGGAGAGCAATCAACAGAACTGTTTCCTTTACTCAGGTATTGTAGCCATGCAGAGGCAGCTTTTGGATTTCTCTTTCAAGGAGGTTTGCTACCTAGAATACTAAGGAGTGCAGGTGGCAGCCTCTAGTTGTCAACATCATCAGTCTCTGCCTCAGTTGTAGAAAGCTTTTCCCTCAACATCATGCTTTTTCTGAGTAGCCCACATCCAGTGGTGAGGGAAGCAGGAAGATGATGGCCTGGCCACTTTGGTCCAGCCATTTCCATCTGAGTTAGATAATACTTACTAGTGATACTTGTTCCAGAACTCTCTACTGGCATAACAGGCTCTGCAAGGTTATATTGAAATTTCACTTCTTCTACTGCCAAAAACAACTTCTTATCTCTTCCTTTCCGGAGTGCAGATTCCCAATGAACAGATAATACACAGACAGTCACAGACTGTGCTTCCAGAGTATGTGGCCTGTGACACACTTCAGCAACTATTTACCCATACCTAGATAAGCACACATGTATGTGTATATAAACACACACATGTGGATAAATGCTCAAGGCATGCAATTATACATGTATACATGCACATATATAAAATGCATAGCACATATACACATATATAAAACACTCACAGACATTGGTACATGGGAATGCTGAGAGCATGGAGATCTTGGTAAAAAATGAAACCAGCCTCCACTCATTCATTCCTTCATTCAACCAATACGTATTGAGGATCTAATATGTGCCAGGAAAAATTCAAACCAACTCAGTTTCTGAAAATGAATGAGAATGAGAAGATAAAACAAAATTAACTAAGTCCAATTAAGAAAGTTTGGAACCAATACACAACTAACTAATCTCCATCATTTTTGCAGAACAGATTTGTTTCCATCGCTGTTAAGGCTAAAGTGTTTACCATTTCCTAATTACTTAAACATTATAGAAAAAGTGATTGTAAATGCCCTGTCTGGTTCCAAATTATACTGCACTCTGCAATACATCAGAAAGATCTTAAATATTTTATAAATGTTCTGGACTCCACATAGGACATACAGTATAGGAAATCTCTCCTGCAACCACTACTATAATGTAGGGTGAGTTAACATAAACTTCCTTTGCTCCTATGTCATTATCTCTAGCAGATAGTTATCCTGACCATCCTGTTGTGAGTGCTTACTGGCTTTATTCATTAAATAAATGCTTATTGAATACTTTAGCATGTGCAAGATATTGGGCTGGGTGTCCTAGAAACAATGTTATTAGTATATATTGCTCATCATTGAGAAAACTTTAGTTCATATGAGAGATAGAACTATAATCAGTTAACTATAATACATGTGCCATAATTATGAATATGTACTGTTCATGATGTATTCATGCTCTCTCATGAATATATATATATATATATATATGTATATACACACACACACACACGTGTATATACATATATGTTTGTATATATTCATGCATACATACATACACACACACTCACACACATATTCTCTCCTACTCTTCACAAGAGCACTACAAAGTAGATATCATATTACACAGGCTTTAAGATTCAAAGAAAGTAACCTCCTCAGAGGTAGGTGTATCACAATAGATTAGACTAAGATAGGTTTCCAAAGTCCTTGCCAAATTCTCAATAGCATGAATCCTTAGGGAGTACTACATGTGTTTACATGTGTATGCATCTACAAGCCGGTGTCTTAAGATTGGGTTATACTACTTAGGAGTAAGTATCTTGCCATATTCTCCAGGATTTCCTCCTCCTATGCTAAATATACATTACTTAGTAAAAAAATTCAAGTTATAACCAAAATGAAGTACACATTAAACAAACTTGTGTTCTCTAGAAGTTTGTAATAGACATTAAGTGAGAGAAACCATACAAATGTAAAATATGTGGCAAATCTTTAATCAAAGCTCACACCTTATGTAACACCAAAGAATTCATAGTGGAAAGACCCAGAGAAATGTAAAGAATGTGGCAAAGCTTTTAATGTTATGCCAACCCCTATTGGGTACCAGAGAATTCACACTGGAGAGAAATCATACTAATGCAAAGAATGTGGCATAGCATTCACTGTTCAGAACAGCCTTGTTGTGCAACAGAGAACTAACACTGGAGAAAATCCATACAAATGTAAAGAATCTGGCAAACGTTTTAATCAAATGTCAAACTATATAATTCCAGGGAATTCATACTGGAGAAAATCCATACAAATATGAATATTTTGGAAAAATTTTTACTCAGAGACAATATCTTTGTTGACATCAGCGAATTCCCCCTGAAGAGTAGTGATACAAATGTAAAGAATTTGGCAAAGCTTTTAATCACAGATCATGCCTTAGTAAACATCAGAGTATTCATACTGGAGAGAACCCATACAAATGTAAAAAATATGGCAAAGGTTTTAATCAAATATCACATTTTATTCAACATGAGAGAATACATACTGGAGAGAAACCATACAAATATAAAGAATATGGCATAGCTTTTAATGTTAGGCACACAGTTATTGTGCACCAGAGAACTCACACTGGAGAGAAACCATACAAATATAAAGAATGTAGTAAAGCTTTTAGTGTTAG
Source organism: Urocitellus parryii (assembly GCF_045843805.1). Taxonomy (NCBI): domain Eukaryota; kingdom Metazoa; phylum Chordata; class Mammalia; order Rodentia; family Sciuridae; genus Urocitellus; species Urocitellus parryii. The sequence continues at coordinate 1,490,794 of NW_027554094.1, read as the reverse complement.
GCAAAGCCTTGTTCTGCAAAATAGAATTCATAATGGAGATAAACCATACAAATGTAAAGAATGTGACAAAGCTTTTAATGAAATATCATACCTTAGTATACAACAGAGAATTCATACTGGAGAAAAACCTACAAATGTAAAGAATGTGGTAAAGATTTTAATCAAAGATCACACATTAGTAGACACCAGAGAATTTATAATGGAAAGAACCCATACAAATGTAAAAAAAAAATTTCAAGGCTTTTATTTGAAGAGTAGGCCTTACCCAACACTAGGGAATTCATACTGGAAAGGTTATACAACTGTAAATAATGTGGCAAAGTTTTTAGGTACAATTCAAGGGTTATCAAGCATGAGAGAATTCATACTTGAGAGAATCTTTACAAATCTAAAGAATGTAAAATATGATTTATTGTGATATCATGACTTAATAATTACTAGAAAATTCATACTTGAAAATATAGTTTAAATTGCCAAAAAGTGGCAAAGTTTTAATCAAAGCCCAACATTTAAAAAGTGCCAAGAATATTACAGTAGTGATTAAACTCTACAAATGTAAAGAATGTGACATAGTGTTTAATAAAAGAACACACCTTACAAATTTCCCCCAATTTAGAATTCAAGAGAAGTTTTGTACTTGCCAAAAAATGTCAGAACGATGTTCAAAATTTAAAATTCATACTCTCTCTATTCCAAATGCATATACTATCTATTATGGAAAATTGAATAAAGTACTTCTTCTACCTTAGCAATGACTTGCATGTTATATAAAAAAGCATCATCACTCTTTTCATTTTTATAAAAGCAGTATGTACATTCATTCATTAATTTATGGCTGTTGTAAAATACTTATATTAGCCTTGCTTTTCCTATAACATGCACTTTTATAACAATGTATCTCAGAATCCTCTTTTGCCTTTCATTTTTCAGAAGTACCCTTTATTGTAAACAGCAAAAACCCAAATATCACATATGTATTTATTTTTCTTACTATAATGTCAAGTCTGAGATAATCTAATCACATAATTTATACTATGTGCCTTTTAAAGTTATTTTAATACCACATCAAAATTGTAAATAATAGTTGGATCCATTGTTTGACATATTTATGCCACAGTCTGACCGAGCACAATAACCGGGAATGTGACAAGCAAGCTGAAGGTTGAAGTGGGAACTGCTTTATTGCAGGGAAACTCAGCAGGAACTGAGCAGGCACTCAAGGTAGTGAGAGCTGCTCCTCTTCTGGACAGCAGAGGTACATATACCCAACTAATTACACACAGCTTAACTTAATTAACATCATCTAGATACAGCACTCAGACATTAAGGAATTCTCATCATCTTAATGGCTTGTTGGCGTTTCTTCATAGACCAATCCTCCTGGCAAACTGCCAGGTGCCATCTTGACTTGTTTGTGGCCCTCAACATATTTATACATGCAATAGTATAATTTGATCAATTTTATGCCCAAATTCCTCTCTTTTCCCTTCCTTGCTTCCTATCACTTATTGCTTTCCTCTACCCTATAGTTCACATTAAATTTTAATGAGATCCCCATTTTTCCATTCTTCAATTTTCCACATATAAGAGAAAACATAGGATCCTTGGCTTTCTGAGACTGGCTTGATTTGCTTAACATGAGGTTTTCAATTTCCATCTATTTTCCTGGGAATTATATGGTTTTGTTTTTTAGGGTTGAATAAAATTACATTGTATCCACATTTTCTGTTTGGTCTGTTGGCCAATATCTAGGTTGTTTCCATAACTTGGCAGTTGTGAATTATGTATATTTGTGTTGCTAAAGTATGCTGACTTTAATTCTCTCATATAAGGAGTGGTATAGCTTAATCATACACTGGCTCCATTCCTAGGCTATTAAAGAACTTACATATTGACTTTAATAGACATTGCACTTATTTAAAAATGTTACCAATATTATATTAGTTTCAGTCACCTAGGATTCTCACCAGCATTTATTATTATTTAAATTCTTGATAGCCATTCTGACATATATGTTGGAATTTTACTTCTGTATTTTCTTCTATGGAATGCATAATTTCTGGTCTCATTAGCAGGTATTTGATTGAGTTGATTGACTTTTATTTGATTGACTTTCACTTTTGTACAGGGTTATAAAGGTGGATCTAAAATTATTCTTCTATATGTACAATTTTACTAGTAGCATTTGTTTAAAAGACTGTCATTTCTTCAATGTATGTTTTGGTACTTTTGACAAAGATCAGATGACTATATCTGTAGGTTTGTCTCTGAGTCTTCTTTTCCATTGATCTACAAGTCTGTTTTTTATATTGGTATCATGCTATTTTATAACCCTTCATTTTAAATTGAAATCAGTTATCATGTTGGCTACAGCATTATTGTTTTTTTCTCCCAGTATTATCTTGGCTACTCTGGTTATTTTATTTTTCCATACAGATTTTAGAACTATTCTTCTAGGTTCTGGGGAAAATACCAATATTATTCTAACAGGGATTGCATTGGATTTGTAAATCACTTTTGATACATAAATGACTTAGCAATTTCAATTGAGCATACCCATGAACATGGGAGGTCTTTCCATCTTTTATTATCCTTTTTACAAATTCTTGCTTCAATATTTTATAATTTTTATTGAAGACACATTTTATTTCACCTCCTTGGTTAGATTTATTTCCAAGTACTTTTAAAGTTCTATTGTAAATGGAATGGTTTATTGATTTTTTCCCAGTGGATTCATTATTGGTGTGTTTAGAATTCGTATCTTGCTAGTTTGCTGAATTATTTTTAAGGATCATTGATTTCTTCTGCTGGAAATTTTTAAATTTCTAGGTAAAAATCATATCATCTACAAAAGTGATAATTTAACTTGTTTATTTACTAATTGTATATCTCATATTTCTTTTTCTTGGCTAATTGTTCTGGCTAAAATTTCAAGTACTACATTTAATAGCAATGATGAGAGTAGACATCCTTGTTTTATTTCTGATATTAAAAAATACTATCAGTTCTTTCCTATCCAGTAGGATATGTTTTTTTTTTAATTTTTTGTATACAAATATAATATTGAAGTGAGTTCCTTACATACCTAGATTCTTCAGTGTTTTATCATGAATGGGTGCTAGATTCTGTCAAAAGCTCTTTCTCTTCATATTGAGATAATCATTTGATTTTTAAATATTAATAATGTTTTTGTGGTGAATTACAATTTTTGATTTGAATATGTTGAACCATACTTTCATTCATGGTATGAAACCAACTTAATCATGATGTACAATCTTCTTAATTTATTCTGAAAATGATTTTCTTAAATTTTAATAAGAATTTGTGGGAGTTAGTGTTGTGGCTCAAAGGTAGCGTTCTTGCTTAGCACATGTGAGGCACTGAGTTTGATCCTCAAAACCACATTAAAAATAAGTAAATAAAATAAGGATATTGTGTCCATCTATAACTAAAAACATATTTAAAAATATTTTTTAATTTATGCTCATAAAATATATTGGTCTATAGTACCCTGATCTTCCTGATATGTCCCTAGGTATTTGGCTTATAGTAGCTTCCTAGGATGGTGATGGAAATATCTATGATCCACACACTTTTTCCATTTCATTGAGTGATTTGACAACTATCAGTAGTAACTCCTTAAAATCCTGGTAGAATTCAGCTGACACTCTGGGGGTTTTGTTGTTGTTGCTGTTGTTGTTGTTGTTGGGAGGCCTTTTATTACCAATTCAATCTCATTTCTTTTTATCCAGTTTATATTTTCTATGTGCTCTTGATTCGATTTTGGTAGGTTATATGTTTATATAAATATACCCTTTTTAAAAGATTTTCCAAATTATTGAAACATATGTTCAAAATAGTCCTTAATGATCCTCTGCATTTCAGTGATGTGTGCTGTTACCTGGTTTTTCATCTCCAATTTTAGAAACATTGTGTTTATCTTCTCTCTGTTTTGGTTAATTTGGCTAAGTGTTTATTAGTCTTATTTATGTTTTCAAACAATCAACTCTTTTTCACATTGATTATTTATATTGCTTTTTAATTCTCTTCATTAATTTCAGACCTGATATTATTTCCTTTCTTCTGCTTTTTTTTAAAAATTTTATTGGTTCTTGCTTTCCTAGAGCCTTAGATTGTTTATTTGATATGTCTCTGTTTTGTTTGTTTCATGTTGTTTTTATGTACGTACTCACAGAAGTAAACTCTTCCCTTAGAAATACTGTTGTGATTTAGGTAGGCAATGACGTCCAAAAGCTCATGTGTGATACAATGTAGTAAAGTTTATATGTGAAATTACTGAGTTACGAGAAATTAAATTTAATCAATGCATTAAACCCCTGATAGGGATTAACTGAGTGGTAACTATAGGCAGGCAGAATGAGGCTGGAAGAAGTGGTTCTTTAAAGGCATGCCTTCAAAATATACATTTTCCCCCTTTATTAGGGGATCCGAAGTTTGCCTGCCTCTCAATTCTTTTTCCATTCGGTTTCCTTCTCCTGAGCTGCTTTCATCCATCACACTCTTCTGACATGTCTTTCTATTTCACCTGAGTGAAATAGAAAGTGTTCTATTTCACCTGAGTGAAATAGAAAGTGAGTAATTTTTGAACTAAGACCTCTGAAACTATGAGGCCCAAAATAGTTGTTTTCCTTTAAAATTGTTCATATCAGGTACTTTGGTCACAATGGTGCAAAAGATGACTGAAAACGAAATTGGATGGTCATTAAAAACCTATTAGCTACCAAAGAGACCCTGTTAAGTACCTTACCTAGAAATAATAAGAAAGATGGCTTGAGGGCATCTCAGTGGATTGACCACACCCTTCTCAGGGATTAAATCTCTCTGTAGGGATTAAAAGTAAAAATTCTTTTGAGAAGGAACCCTAGGTCACCCTTTTTGGGCTGGGAAGTTTGGGGAGTTGTTTCACAATGCTCAGTCACCTAAGCACTCAGAGGCCACTATAGCCCTGATACTTAGAGATTTATCTACTGCTTGAGAGGGCAGCGTTTCTTGGTGTTAAACACATGGTACTTGTTCTGCAGGATTGCCAGATACTGGATTTAGAGTGTCATAGATTCTTCCACAGATATTTCAAAAGAAGTCCTAGGAGGCCAGGAAAATTCCAATATGATTATATTCCCTGCAGGCAGTTTCAGAGAAGACAATGCATTAAAAATATGAGTAGTAAACTAAAGTTACAGAAGAGACAAGATTTGAAAGTAAAATGAAATCGCCCAGCTGGTCTTTCATTTGCAATCCTCTGAACTCAATTTCCCAAGTTGCTAGGATTACAGCTATTAAAGTGACTCTAAAATAGTTCTTTGTTGTTGGTAAATTTGATTGATACTCATATAGATGGTGTCAGGGGTCTTCTTTATGACCAGGTTCTTATTTCTCTGGGTTTATTATGTCTATTAGTTAATACCCTGTGACCTCTTCTCAAACAACTCACATGGTTTGTTCTTTATAAACAGATGGATATGAGCCAGGTGTGGTGGTGCTTGCCTGTCCTACCAGAAGCATGGGGAGGTGAGGCAGGTAGATTGCAAATTCAAAGCTATTCTTAGCAAATTATTGAGGGCGTAGGCAATTTTTATAGACTGTGGGTCAAAATAAAAATAAATAAATAAATCTCAACATGTGGATCAGTGGTTAAATATATATAAACTTGAGGATTGTGTCTTGCAGTCTTAATGTATCAGGTTATTTTTCCACATGCTGATATATGTCCTATATGTCAGAAAGAGAGAAAGATGAAGATGGACTTTTTAGTTGTTTCAGAAAAATCTTGTATCTATGATCTCTAGTCTCAGATCCGAGATCTATGTACTAGTGCAAATAAGAGTGGTTTCCAACAATGAACTACATACAAAGCAGGAGTGACAACTAAGGCCTTGTGAAATTGATCACACAAATCAACAGGTAAACCAAGTTTAGATTCCAGATGAAATAAATGGGCAATAAATAAAATCACATGTGCTAAAAAAAAGTACAAGGACTGGTTAATTGTGTCAAATTTCATTCACTTAAGAAAACAATGAGGTATTGAGTGATGATTCAGTTGAAGAGTGATTGCCCAGCACGTGTGAAGCACTGTGTTTGTTTCTCAACACCACATATAAATAAATAAAAATAAAATTCTATCAACAACTAAAAAAACAAAATGTTTTTAAAAAAGAAAATGAGGGCAGCAGGACGGAAGCATTAAGAAGATTGACCAGCTGCTGCTAAAATTCAGCCCAGAGAGAAGTGCATTGACACTTATCACTGTATATATGGTTAAAGTAATTTGTGAATAAATATGTATATAATTTTATTTATGGAAATTATATCACAGTTACATTAAAAATTATTTAGCTTTTCTGTTCTCTGGTCTTATAACAAGCAACTTGAGATTTAAACTCATTAGCAATTCCCTGAGTCAGCAATGTTCCCATATTCCTCCCCTAAGAAAAAGTGACTCAATAAGTATAATTTTAAAGTTTCTACTATTCACATTAAAAATGAAAAAAAAAAGTCAGGCACAGTGGAGTGCCCCTGATTTCAATCCCTTATTTCCTTAGTGCAAATGGGCCTGGAGTTATAGCTCAGCTTGTACAATGCTTGCCTTCTAAGCATAAGGCCCAGGATTTGATCCCCAGGATCATGGGGGGGGGAGGGAGAGGGAGGGAGGACAAAGGAGTTTAATGAAATGTTTGGAATGTTTCTATGGGTCATTTTAATAAAATGGTCTTACATATGAAAAAAAAAATCTAAATTGTGGACCCATGACAGTTAGTCTGAAAAAATAAATCCTCCTATGGAGCAGTTCATTTCTATATTTCCTCTGGGAAATCAAGTTGGAAATATACCAACAGCTGAAATTTTGAAAATTCTGTTCTCTCCATTTATGGTATCTTCAATTGCCACAGTCTGGCTGGGCACAAAATGACCCAGCCACCACACAGCATTGTAGGTTCAAAACAGGAACTCCTTTATTCTCCACACTCACGAAAATGCCATGCATGTGGCCTTCTCCTGGGACACACTACACACCAACCAGAAAAACCTTCTCCAGAAATCCATCCTCTGGCACTTCCCCAACCAATGGGAACTCTCCGGAAATCCCTGGGAGAACACCAAAGTAGCAAGCCCAGGCGGACAGCAGGGGTCTAATATACAATTGAATACACATTAACATAACCATTATGATCTCAATGGCTTGCTGGCTGGCGTCACCTCTCAACCACTCTGTTCTGGCAAAAATGCCATGCATCATTCCAGTTCGGCTATGGCTCTTAGCATTCAATCATGGCCCAAGCCCATGTGCATAGCTTTGTTCTGGAAACCTGGCATTTCCCCAGATTGTATGCTAATAATTGCTGTGATTATCAGGAGAGAATCCCAAACCCAGGTGTGATTTTGTTTCTTTGCATAAGGCTTTGCTGGTATATAGGTGATTGAGTTGTTTTTTCTTCCTGAAATTTCTGAGAAGCAGAACCTCAAATTCAGAATGCTGAAACTGATCTTTAGCTTTATATACATATCTCAGAATAAATCCTATATTTTCATCTTCTTGCTCACATTCATAATGCTAACTTTATTACTCCACAGTATAATAAACAATTTCTCCTATTATATTTCAGACACAGTATTGTGTAACTATTTTTCTCCAACACTAGATGGCACTGTTTATGGGATTTTGCTCTGTTGTATTTTATATGAGAGGAAAAAAATGAGAAGATCACTTGGCTCTTTTTGTAAAACAATTCTCATTTCTGCCCCCTCTTTGTCTTCCATAGATACAGATACCTTATTGGAAAGTCTTTGAGTGGGGATTCCCCATTGTAGACTTGACAGGATGATGTGTTCTCATGTCACTTTCATACTTTCTCTTGGCTTAGGGGTTTCTGAGCGATCCACAGCTCTCATGTGTATATACTTTGGAGTATCTAGCTAATTTGAGTCTCAGTGTCCTCTGTTGCCAAGAGAAAGTGGTCTGAAATACGGTGTAAGGGTTAACAGGGGGGTAGTTAGATGCCCTGCAGTTACAAGGAATCTCCTGGTACACTCTTCATTTGAAGAAACTTTATTTCTTCTTCTTTTCTTTTTTACTACTCACAACTCTGCTACATAAAAATTGGCATGCAGTTGTTTCTTTATCTTCCTCATTCTAATACCTTGAAATTACACCCTTGAACTAAGACATCAGGGAAAATGCTAAAAATTAGAGAGCAGAGTCCAGAACATGAAACAATCCTGCAGAGCCCTCTCTCTAGGTCAACACAGTTATTAACTAGTTTTCTCTGAATAAGATCGTTCAACTGGTTATGAATCCAGGTGCTGTGTTCTCATCCAGCCATTTCATTCTGTCCATGATGGTGCCATGAGAAATGAGACCAAGGCTTTGCTGAATTCCATTTTTAACACCCTTGTGCTTCCCTGATCTATAGGACCAGGAATCTTGCTGAAAATATTATGACTTGTTCTTGGACAATCAAATGAGTTCCTAGGATTCAACCTTATGAAGTGTAGCATGCTTTTTTATTTTCCTGAAGAAAGCAAACCAGAAATCACAAAGGTAGATTATAGAATCCTGTAACACAGAATCCAAAAGTCTCCAATTTATTATCGTTTTACAATGTTAATGATGATGGAAAGAAGAAAAGCCATTCTGAGTAAAATGCTGATAATGGAAGAAAACTCCCTATCAGTATGTCCTCTATTCTGACACCCTTTTGATAAATGCTGGTTAAAGCCATAGAACAGTGTGGCAGTTGGAAGAACTGTCAGGAGGGCAGTGAGGACACGTTTTTTAGCAAGGTGAGCAGGAGTCACCAGACAACTGGCCAAGGAGAGCCATTGCTCCTGAGGCAGGGTCCCCCTCAGAGTTTTAATACTCTTGTTTGTTGGCCAGAAGTGACTGGAAGCTTCTTTCCCCTGCCCAAAGCTCATGGGCACTTTACAAGCCATGTCCTGGGGAGCTGAGGTGGGCCAGGGAGGCACAAAGGGGATGGGGGTGATCATTACCTGACGGCTCTGATGGTGGCCTTGAGGGTGGGGATCATGTCTTCAATGAGAGAGTCATTTCCGTAGCCCATGTCTTCTGCCATGGGATCATCATGGGAGGGAGACACAGGTGTCAATGGCAGGCCTCAAAACGTGGAGAGGCTCTGAGACCCTCCCTGGAGTAGGAGCTTCCAGGCCTCAGGCTTTGTCTCCACTTTGTGGGGCCACAATGTGGCCTCCAGCTGCCACAGCACCCACTCTTCCTTGCACCCCCCAATTCTTGTCCAGAAGTTTGAGTTAGAGGCCCAAGGGCTGGGGAGGGCATGTGAAGTGGGCAAAGTATGTCCCACAGTATCCAAGAGGTCCCATGAGACAGCAGTGGACACCTGTGTGGGCCTCACAGTCTGATAGATCTGAAGTGGGATTCTTTCTCTGTCAGTCTGTCCTGGTGACCTTGGGAAGTCACTATCTGTGCCATTCACACTTCACAGGTCCCAGAGAGTATCCAGCAATATGGTGAGACTCAAGGACCCAGTGGCCTCAGACATGGGAGTCACTGCTTTCATGCTGGCCCTCCCTCTTCATGAGTAGAAGATGCACACAAAGCCATTGTTCCTATGGCTCCTCAACCTAGGTGGTGGTTTTCTGACCCCTCTTCCCCATCCCAGACCTGGGTACTGAGGTGTCCATCTGCAAAAGGCTGTGCAACTGGTCTCTGCCTTCAAGTTGACCTGCACAGCTGTTTGCCCTTCAGGGCCACCTCAGAAACCATGGCAACCTGCCCCCAGCTCCCTGGAGACAGCCAGGAAAGCAGCTAACTCAGCAGCCTCCTGTCCTATAAGCCCTGATGCCTGGAGGGACATGAATGAGATGAAGAAGAAAGAGGGAAGGGAGAGACATTTTGGGGACTCAGGAGTTCTTCAAAGGAGAAGAGGGGAGGTGGGGAGGAGGTGGGCTCAGGAGAGCAAAAGTCTGGGAGACAGGCAGAGGATGGGAGGACAGGGGGCCATTACCTTGGGAGCTCTGCCAGAAAGCATAGGCTTTCATGCAGAAGGCGGTGCAGAAGCGCTCTTTATTGTTTAAGCCAGCAGGCTTTGACTCTTTAGAAGGACTTTCTTCTATGTCATCTACATTCAGAGGGGTAAATAGCTTTCCTTTAGTATTGCTACCAAGAGGATTAGAAAGGCAAACCTGATCCAAGAGACCCAGCTTTTGGCTACAAAAGAAGCAAAAGTGAACAATTTTCCTCCTTAAGTGCAGGCTCTTGTAACTTGCCAAACCTCCATAAAGACTCAACGTCCTCCTCCAAGGCTGATGGGAATCAGCGCCCAGTGTAGGACAGGGTGGGGCTCACATGCTGGGCACCAGTGCCCAGCCTCACATCTTGGGTGAGCTCCTCAACTCTCTGGACTCAGCTTCCTCCTATGCTAAAGTGGGGCACACATAAGATACAGTAAGGGCAGAGACCCCTCCACGGTTTCCCTTTCTGTAGTTTCAACTATCTGCTGTCTACCACTATCTGAAAATGTTACTAGAGTGCAATGAAGGATTAAGATATTTTGTGAGAATTCATGCACATTGCATAACTTTTCTTTTATCCTATTATTATAAATATTTATTATTTGTTATTGCTGTTCATTTCTTACTGTGTCTAATTTGTAAATTCAATTTCATCCTAGGTGTGGGTGTATATGTAAAAAAAAAAAACACCCAGTGTATGTCAGGCTCTGCACCACCTTGTTTCAGGATCCATAGGGATCTTGGATGTATCCCCTGTGGATGAGAGGGGCTATTTGGAGGTGCCTGTCTCATAGTTCATGCTGCAAAAATCCGTTCCTTCTTCATGTCTCTCCCCTCTGTATCAATAACTTTTTGTCTTTCCTTTTCACCACATTGTGGTGCGAAATATGACTTACACAGGCAGATAATTATCAAATGCCCCTTGAACAAAACTAAATAACATAAAGCCATAAAGTGGCACCTTTAACCTGCCATCCACAGACAGAATCTAGGGGGTCCAGGGACTTGGGTGGAAATGACACCTTTGAGTTTCTAGCCTTTAACTAAAATTTAGCATCTCTTTAAATTAACAAATATAGGTAACAAACTCCACCAATATCCCCAATGCCTATAACTGCCCACAAAGGAAATTATAGATAATTGCATGTCCTATTAGCTCAAGGTATTGTTTATGCTCATGGCAGCTTCAAGGTTATCATAGTATTCAACCTGCCAGTAGGTCTTGTCCTTTAGTTCAATACAAGGAAGCATGTATTTGACAGCTCAAATTTTTAAGTATTTAACTCTATTAAATACTTAACAACCAGTTTATTTTATAACTGAATATTATATTTTATTTATGGATTCAAATAAGTATTCTAAGAAAGAGTCCATGGGTTTTGCCAGACTGCCACAAAAGTTCTTGGCACAAATAGTAGTTGATAACAAATATACAGTTGTCCTGGTACAAAATATCAACTCCTGGTACAAAATAACACCTCCACTTGAAGCCAGGTCTATCCTTCCCATCTGGCTGACATTGGCCAAGCCATTCTGTTCCTGACCCTCAGGAGCCTCATCTGTAAATTATAAAGGTAAGCATTTCCTGTTCTGCTCGGTTGCAATGAGAAAATGTTGGTCAAAGATTTGACAAAGAACTTGATACATGGTAGGTGCTCTTTAAATATGAATTTCTTGTGGTGCACAACTGTAATCCCAGCAGCTTGGGAGGCTGAGGCAGGAGGATCATGAGTTCAAAGCCAGCCTCATCAAAAGCAAGGTGCTAAGCAACTCAGTGAGACCCTGTCTATAAATAAAATATAAAATAAGGCTGGGAATATGGCTCAGTGGTCGAGTGCCCCTAGTTCAATCCCCAATACATCCCTCCCCCAAAATAAATAGATATGAATTTCTTCCCTCTATTTCCCACCCTCTGTGCTGTTGCACTAGTTGGCATGAGAAATATCAATTTCTATGTGAAATTTTCTGGAGAGTCATATTGCATATTTTCCCAAATAAATAGGCTCCAGTCATTGGCTTCCTCTCCACCAGTCCACATGGGGCTTAGCACAAAATAGGCTCTCATGAGGGGCTGGGGATGTGGCTCAAGTGGTAGCACACTTGCCTGCCATGCGTGCGGCCCGGGTTCCATCCTCAGCACCACATACAAACAAAGATGTTGTGTCTGCCGAAAACCAAAAAATAAATATTAAAATTCTCTCTCTCTCTCTCTCTCTCTCTCTCTCTCTCTCTCTCTCAAAAAAAAAAAAAAAATAGGCTCTCATGAGAGGGTGAATGTGTATGGGGGTCCCATCAGTTCCCTGTGGGCCTGGGACCACTCTGTGTTCTGAGAAGCCAGTGTCACTGCCACAGCTGTGGGCTTCTGCCTTTGAAGCCTAGGGTTGTGTGGAGGGAGGTCCTGGGGTTGCGGTTGCAGGGCTCAGGTGGGAATGCCACCCCTGCCAAGAACTTCTGCACTCCCTGAGCACCATGTCCTCATCTGGTACAGGGGCTTGACAACTGCTTCATAGAGGCTTGGGGACTATTACACATGATGTTATCTGTGAAACTTCCTGCCTGCAGCCTGGTATAGAGAAGTCACTAAGAAATATTGCATAAATAAGTGAATAAACAGAAGACTATGAGAATAAGCAATGGGCACCCCTTATTTCTTGCTCCCTCTGGGGCTATTCTCTCTCATCCTGCACTGTTCACAGCAGTTTGGTTGAAGGACTCCATGAATAACCAGCCCAGGGTACATTTAGATAAACTCCAATATTCAACCAGCTCCATCTTCCTTGAGCTGAAGTCAAAATTTTTGGAGCTGCCTTTCTGACCAATATTTGGTGAATAGCAAATAGGCAGAGATGTCAATGGTGGATAATGCAGGAAGTGAACTGAACACATAGAGAAGGCAAACCTGCCCACCATGGAAGAAGAGGCTTTGGCAGTTACTTCTCAGGCCATCTTCCTTCTTGGCCCCTGCCTACCTGTCCTGCTACACCTCCAAGTGGTTCCATCTTTCTATCTGCACCAAGCCCTTTGTCCTTTCCAAAGGGTCCTCCAACACAAACAGGTCCACCTGCCTGCAGTGCCCTTTCTCACCTCCTCAGACAACCTCATTCCTGTCTGCAAATCTATGTACAAGTGTCCCCCCTTGGAAATTAGGTACTCCTCATCTGCTGCAAAGTCATGTTGTATTTCTCTCTGTCATATATTAACACATGTGTGGAGAAACCATTTCCACATCTGCTAGGCAGAGCCTCTGCCTAGTTATTTTGGGCCTAGCACACTCCCCTGCCCAGTACTTCTGGTGCTCAGCATGGCACCTCAAATCATGGGCTTTGGGAAGAGACATTCTGGTGAACCATGCAACTCAGGACACATAACTTGTGCTCTTTGGTCTCCAGCTTCCTCACAAGGAGAATAAAGACAGTGAGCCCATGCTTAACACAGCTGATGAAGAGTTAAATGCAGTAATGTTTGTAAAGTACTTTGCCCACTGTCTGGGATGCAGGAAGCATTCAATAAATGCTGGCTATCATCATTATCTTGGTAAATAATCCTCTTCTCACAGAAGCAGTGGAAAGCTTACCACATTTGTGAAAATAGTGAATACAATTTCCTGGGCCACAAAAAAAGTTTGTGTGGGTTTTTAAATTTTATTTTATTCTTTTACATGAACTGAGATGAGCTTTGGGGATTTATATTTTATTTTCCAGTGCTCCTTAATGCTAATCTCAAAACACTCAACATTGCACTTTTATCCCTACTGGCAGAAACTAAGTACGGGAGGAGCTAAATTCCAAATAAATTAAGCAAGACAAATGAATGGGAGCCACTTTATCCTGATTTGAAATTTCAGCATAATTTTGGAACGATAATGAGAAGGCCCTCTTGGTTCTATTTGTGTTGGGACCTAATTCTTTGTCAGTTAAATGCTTTAGTCCAAACTCAAAGTCTGAATTGCTTTGGCCACATTCACTTAATACTGTGTTGGTTACAGATGATACTCAGACTGTGTTAATATCCAGATGTGTAGGGTCCAAAGTCAGAAATCTTGGCTCTGAATTGCTAACAATTCAGCCCTTGTCTTGGGCCCTGGCCTGAGGTCTCACCACCCAGGAAACTCCAGCCACATTCAACTCCTCAAGAGGAGACAGATCAGGCTGCAGCAGCCACACACCCCACTGTCCTTCACCCCCATCATCATTATAATCAACACTGGCATCTTTCATGCATTCTTGGGCATCTTTCATGCCTTCTGCTTGGTCATCAGATACTTTCGTTGGTGCTTTTATACATCAGCTCATTTCATCCTCATTACAACCCTGTAAGGTAAGTACTAGGATCAGTCATTTTCCTGAAGAGGTGCAGAGAAGTAAAATAAATAAATAAATAAATAAATATTGCTCAAGGTCACAATTAAGAAGCTGCAAGGTCAGGGTCCCAAGTTGGGCCGTCTGGCTTCAGAGTTCATGCTGTCCTGAGAGGCACTGCAGGTGCTGAGCGTTTGACCAGCCTCAGCATTTTAAATATTCAATTATTTATTTACAGGTGGCTGATATATTAAAAACAATACATCACAACCAGAACACTCATCACTTATCCTCTTGCTGTGCTTTTGACTGATGTCTCAGGTGCCACAGGGTTTCAGGTGCCACACAGGGACCATGGAGACGGGGTCTGGACAGTTTTCCCCGCTGCCACTCCAGACCTCCAGTTCAGGGGGCTGAAAAGTTGTTAAGGACAAATGCTCAGCCATTGCCCTAACCACCCGCAGCCACCCACACCCTATGCTGAAAAGAATGAGCATCAAACCGCTTGCCTGCTTAGGCATGGGCCTCTGCAGCTTGCCACTCACTGCCAAATGGCTGAGAGAGGGGGAATCTGTGCTCAGACTGCCCCCTCTGCTAACCAATTTTCAAACTCACCATGCTGCCCTCCTGCAATTTTGAGCCAGTCCCTGCAGCTTCCACACCATTATGCCCTCTGTGGAGGACACTGCCTTGGATGCTATTTTGGCATGCCCTCCAGTGGAGGGCTGCTGGGCCCAATGTTTTCAATCTCTGGTACCAAAAATCTACTATAGAAATGAGATAATATGCACACCACTTGGTTTGAAGGGGAGAGGAAGAGGCAGCCTATCAATCAGCTGATCTCAAACACTAGAGCATCTGCAAAGTCCAATTTCAAGTCTCCAAGAAATATAATGTGTGTGTGTTTTAAAACATAGTCTTCATTATTATTTAGGTATGGCAGGGCCAACAGCTCAGAGGAAGCTGCCACTGAAGAGGTAGCTTCTTATGTTCTGTTTCCAGTTAAAGGGAGCACCATGACATGAGTGCCACATAGGGGCTAGGAGCACTGGCATCAGTCAAAAGCACAGAAGAAAAAAAAAACACAGAAGGGAGAGGAAATGTGGGCAAGAGCTCTTGGTGTGGTTTCTATGATTAGGAAGAAGTGGGGTGGGGTCGTGAGGTTTAGGATTGTCTGGCTTAATTAATTCAGTGGGACTTGAGGCAAAGGGCTGTTCCTTATTATCTGCTATCTGCTCCTGAGGGCATTAGCACAGGTGGATGATGACACAGGGAGAGAGATCTCTGTAAAGCAGGCTATTGGGGCATGAGCTGGCTCATGTTTCAAAAGCCTACTCAGGCCCACATTGCCATCTCTAGGAATTAGCAAAGTTTGAAAGTGGAAGAAAGTCCCTAGGGTTTCAGGAAGACCCCAAATGTCAAAGCATCAACTGCAGGTGCTTCCAATTTAGCCCTTTCAATCCATGTTTGTTATGTAATAAAAGAGTCATAGTTTTATGGAAGTAGGAATGTTTATGTGAAATTGTTTTTAAACTATACTCTTTTAAACTATACTTTTTAAACTATACTTTTTTAAAACTATTCATTTAAAAAACAGAAACAAAGATCGATGTTTGTCCTTTTCATCCCTGCTCTTTGATGGGAGGGTTCTTCTCTGTCAGATATATTCCGAGAGCTTATCTGATGCAGACTCAGAAGGAAAGCTGGGCATATAGAAAGACCAATGGTTCTTAAGTCTGCAGGGCACTTGAAAGAACTTCTAAATGAATCTGGGAAAGTTGTAAAGAAAAAGGGGTAGTTTTTAGTAAAAATTACGTTTTTGAATATGTTCTAGTGATGATGTTCAAGATATAATTATGAAAATCTCTGATTGTTGTGAAATTATGGGGGGAACCTGGTATATTTTCTTTCAAATATGATATTACTCTGAAACTCAGTCATGCCTACCATAGATTCAATTTGTTACATGATTACTAAATGTCTTTGGATAAATATTTTATTTCCTATAGATATTTTTTTCTAGAACATAGAGCCTTTAATTTTATATGCATGTAAGTGAACTTTAAAATTTAAAAGAAAATTAATTCACATATAAAACTATAATTCTAACAAAATTATAATTCTGCAGAATTTTTTTTGTAATAGCACATTTTTTAAAAATACCATTAACAAAAGAGTGTATTCTCCACTTACATGTTAACTTTACATTCACTTAAAAAATACATAGTATTTCATTAAATAGATTTATTATCACTAAAAATAATAATTTAATTATTATATACTTAAAGCTTGCTTTCAATATTTAGACAATAAAATGCTGGGTATCTGTGGTATAAATAGTCCCTTAATTTTCAGTTTTTTAAGGTTGTTTTACTTGCAGAGCTCAGATAGAATGGAGAATAAGTATGGGTAGCAGGGTCTGGGATGATATTTCTCTCACTGCAAGCTAATCATGTGTGAAAATGAATTTAGAGAATTGCATGTCTCCATGAACTACATCATGTACTGATTAGAGAAAAAAGTGACCTTGACATTGATGAGATTGACTTATCTATAAATGTTGATGAGCACTCAAGATGGTTGAATGAAGTGATACTTCCTGTGTGGTGGCTGCTCTCATAACTGCATTAATCAAGGTTTAAACCATAACTTCTATAGTTCATTTGAATGATTAGGTAAGTGTGATGTGAAGATGAAAATATTAGAGCAGATATGGAATTAAGTAGGCAGCTGTTCAGGAATCAAGTCACAAGTAACAAGAAAATATGTAGAGAGGGGTATTTTATAATGTAAAGGACTTTTAAAAACTGTTTAAATGTGGCATTTATACACAATCGAGTATTACTCTGCATTAAAAAATGACAAAATCATAGAATTTGGAGGGAAATGGATGGCATTAGAGCAGATTATGCTAAGTGAAGCTAGCCAAGCCCTAAAAAACAAATGCCAAATGTCTTCTTTGATATAAGGAGAGTAACTAAGAACAGAGTAGGGAGGAAGAGGATGAGAAGAAGACCAACATTAAACAAGGATGAGAGGTGGGAGGGAAAGGGAGAGAGAAGGGAAATTGCATGGAAATGGAAGGAGACCCTCAGGGTTATACAAAATTACATACAAGAGGAAGTGATGGGAAAGGGAAAAATAATACAAGGGGGAGGAATAAATTACAGTAGAGGGGGTAGAGAGAGAAGAGGGGAGGGGAGGGGAGGGGAGGGGGATAGTAGAGGATAGGAAAGGCAGCAGAATACAACAGACATGAGTATGTCAATATGTAAATCAATGGAAGTGTAACTGATGTGATTCTGCAATCTGTATATGGGGTAAAAATGGGAGTTCATAACCTACTTGAAACAAAGTGTGAAATATGATATATCAAGAACTATGTAATGTTTTGAACAACCAACAATAAAAAACTAAAATAAAAAAAAATTATAAAAAAAGAGAATTAGTGAGGTAGAAAACAAATAGAGAAATCAGTGAAAATAAAAGCTGATTCTTTGAAATTATCAATGAAATTTACAATCTATCTTGCTGAATATTAAAATGATTGTACTAAGAACACAGACAAAAAATTGTATATTTACTTCATTAATTTACTCAAATATAATTCTAGAAAACGCAACCTAAAATCAGCCATCAGCCAGGAAGAAGAGAGAATTTGGGGAAGGGCAGAGAAGTTCTCTGATACATTTGGGGTGATGGACAGGTATATTAACCCAATTTTGGTGATGGTCTGTCATGTTTATTATATCCCAATTATACCTCTTTAAGACTGTTTTTTTTTCTCTCTCTCTCTCTCTCTTTTTTTTTTTTTTTGGTACCAGGGATTGAACCCAGGGATGCTTAACCAGTGAGCCACATCCCTAGCCCCTTTTTAAAATTTTTTATTTTGAGAGAGGGTCTTGAAAAGTTGATGAAGACCTTGCTAAATTTCTGAGGCTAGTTTTGAACTGGCAATCCTCCTGCTTCAGCCTCCAGAACTGCAGGGATTACAGGTGTACACTACTGCACCAGGTTTTACAACTGTTCTAAAAGGACAGTCTTATTTTTAATTTTCTTAATTTTATAAGAAAATATTAATACTAGCTACTACTAGTATGTGAGAATTGGAGGGGATATGGTTAAAAATGATTTCTGCTGTTCTTTTAAGAACTGAATTCACTGGACACAAACTGAACATTATTTATAATACCTGCAGTTTACCCATTCAATTTTACTGCAGAGAAATGTGACTAATTATGAATATGTTCATAATATTAGTGAGTCTATGCAGTATTATTTAGCATATATCTAAATAGCTACAAGCCAATCATATTGTACAATGTTTTTACAAGCTGATAAGAGGAAATATACAGCCACATTTCAAAGAATATGAAGAAGTAATTCATTAAGATGGATACAAATAGCCAACAGAAATATAAAAAAGGTGGTCTGCCTCATTACTTATGAAATACATATTCAGAAAATGGTGAATTAACCACTTGGGTCTATCAGGTTATCAAGTATTGAAAAATTGATATTTTCCAGGTATAGGTGAAAATGTAAAGAATATAGATTTCTAAAGACAACCTAAAACTGTATATCAAAATTTAGAAAAATGTTGACAAATTAATTTCACTTCCAGAAATTAATTTTAATTCCAGGAATTTGTATAAGATAATAAAATAATATATAGATACTAATCAAATATTGTATAAAGTAGTAACAAAGTTAAACAATTCATATGTTCATCAATAGGATGAAATAAAACATCATATTACCTATTGGGTAACATGGAATGTCACAGACAGTTGGAATGGAATGGATAAGCTAGATCTAGTGGAATGTGATGATCATTATTATTCAAAGTACAGATATTTGTGTGAATATAACCAGATATATGAAAAATTGTGCTCTATACATGTAATAAGAATTGTAATGCATTCCACTGTCGTAAATAATAAATAAATAAATAAATTTTAAAAAACTGTCTAATTGTACTTGCTAGTAAATCTCTTCATTACTAGTGGCACCCCATGTTAAAAAATAACAATAAATTCTTTGGAGAGCTTTAAAAATGACAAACTTATGGTCATCTTTTATCTACTCTCTTCTTCCCACCCTTTATCTCTCTTAGCCCATTTATCAATTACTTAAAAAAATCACATCTAAATTTATATATATATATATATATATGATTTATATATAATTGTATAATTTTCAGGTAATTATATGTATATATATATATATATATATATAAAACAAATTACACACACATGTTCATCTTCATCATTATCACCATCTCAATTCTATCATCTGTTGTATTTGTATGAATTTTATGTTCCTGTAAAGATTAATGGGCTGAAATTTTAGCCCCTGGTATGGCAATATTCAGAATCTTTGAGAAGTGGGATGATGGAAGGTAACTAAATCATAGGGACTGAATCCTCATGAATGGATTAATGCTATTTCTGGAAGTGGGACAAATCTCATAGAAGTGAATTAGTTCCCATGAGAGCTGATAGTTATATATAGAGAAAGCCTAGGTCCTACCATCTTCCACTGGCTATCTTGCCATGTGATTTCTCTGTTCCACACCATTGTGATGACATCCACAATGGGGCCATTACCAGAATAGAATAGATGCTGACAATATGATCCTCCACCTCCAGAGCTGAGATATATAATCCTCTTTTTCTATGAAGTATCTACTATTGGGTATGTTGTTATAGCAACACAAAAATAGACTAAGTCAGTTACTCATCTTCATTTGTACTTTTCTCAAGTTTCTTGAAAGAAGTTTGCATTCTGATAATTGTGTAGCTGGGAACTTACTACTTCACTTTACAAT
Source organism: Urocitellus parryii (assembly GCF_045843805.1). Taxonomy (NCBI): domain Eukaryota; kingdom Metazoa; phylum Chordata; class Mammalia; order Rodentia; family Sciuridae; genus Urocitellus; species Urocitellus parryii. The sequence goes on along the minus strand of NW_027554094.1, from coordinate 1,470,658 downwards.
TAATTTGTTAACTCTCTCTAATTGAGATTTTGACCCCCACATACCATCTGAGACTGTTTTGTTATAATCCACAAAGACTTACTTTTTTTGGTAAATCAATGAAAAATATTATTTTTATTTTACTTCTATTACATCTAAAATCATTTAAATTACTTCCTCTCTAAGCCATTGTGACAGTGTCTTTTCCTTATTCTTCATCTGTTCATTTTATTTTACTTCATAGTTACTTCATTTTTACTTTTTACTATATCCATATGCTCAGGGTTCTTAAATCTTTTTGGTTTTCTACTATATCAACATGCTGGTAATTCTCAAATACCCATTTGATGACCAAACCTCCCTTTCTTCCAATGTTATACCCATGTAGTCAAATCCTATTAAATTTCTTCAGCTGGATTTTTTTTCTCATTTAAAAATAATTAACTGATACATAGCTCAGCTGAATTCCATAAATGTCATTAAAATGGAATGCATAGATTTCTCATCCTAAAGTTCTACCTGAAATTTGTAACTCTGAACAGCAGTGAGGAGTACTTCCAGTCCCTTAGTAAACCTGCCAGAAATAAAATAATCCTTCACTCTTTCCTCCCTAGTTTTCCTCTCCATACTCTATTTATCTTCTGGATAGCTTTCAAATTCAAATTCATTAGTTGAAATTCTAATTCTTTCTTATGTGGATTGTTAAAATAGCCTTTGATCTGTCTCTACTCTCTATTCCATTGGGCTGTTCTTAGTACTGTATCAGGACTAAGGTGCATGTATTTAAATCCCAGCATACTTTCTAATGAGTTAGAGTTTACAATTAATGTTCCATAGCTTTCTGAATAACACTGAATTTATTACTACAGAATAACTGACTTTTGTGACTCCATTATTTTTTTTTTTCTCTTTGCACGCATCTCTACATCCCTGTATCAAAATACTACTTAAACCCGAAACTCATGCCTCTGGGAATCTTCATTCTGCCCTTCTCTGGAAATCACTTCCTTTTCTTTCACCATGGATACATTTTTTCTGAACTTTGGGATTATGGTTAGTTACTTCTTTCTCAAGAAGTCTTTCTCTGACTCTGCTGCCTTTGTGTATGTATTTGTTCTCTATCCCTGTGACCCAAATCACTATGAACTTGATGACTTAATAAAGAAAAAATCTTTTAAAAAATAATTCTCACAAGTCTGAAGTTAACACCCAAGAACCCCTTGGAACTTTTCTCACTACTGTAAAATTCACTTATTTGGGGTTGCATGTTTGTGGTTCCCATGCTCTTGCTGGCTGTCAACTGGAGACCTGTTTCATGGATTGAAGTCCTCCTCCTTTCCTTCTTGCTTGGCTTCTTCAAATCTCAGAGTGCCCTTAGTTATCAGTTCCTATGCTTCAATTATCTCTTATTTATGTCCCAGCCAGAGAAGCGACTCTCCTTTGAATGGCTTATGTGACTAGTTAGGCCTTCTATATCACTTTCTTACTTAAGGATTATCTGTACCATAAAACATAAGATAAGCTTCAGAGTGATATCTTGATATATTGACAGACTCTGGAGATGGGCAGGACAATGCTGAGGGCCTCTTTAGACAGTCTGCGTACAACAACCTAATAGGATTTTTCTCCTTACATGTTCTTAAAAGCTTCTTATTGGGGAAATAATATGCCACAAACCCAATTTTATGAGGGAAAACTGAACCTTAGAAAAGTAATGTAAATCAATGTTGAGGTGTACTAGCTAGGGTAATGTTGACAGAGATTATAAGAAAGTTGTTAAAACACTGAAAAAATGTGGTTATTTATATCTTCTTGGTATACATACATCATCATCATAAATAAGGCACTTAAATTAACATAATTGCTTTATATAATAAATTAATAATAATATCCTGATGGATATCTGGGGGAAACCCTTACCATGTACAAACCATTTTACCACATCATATAATCTATTTTGAAATTGAAACAGAAAAAGAAAAAAGGGAGAGGATGTAAATATGCTAAAGTGAGGAAATATGCTAAGTTGAGGAAACTTATAAATATATTTAAAAATATAGATGTAACATACTGAGATTAAAGTTTTTTTTAGATAAAGGATATTTGTAAATGATTAATCAAACAGTTAATTACAGTTTCAAGTCCTCTAAAAAATAATTCTATTTTATGTTGTTGATATTGCCGGTTCCCAGTGACAAGTTCTGCTCCCTTACATATTGAAGTAGAACATTAGAAAATTCACACTAAGGCAAGCATATAAAGCAGGTTTTATTTAACAAGGGATAGCTTCTCTGAGGAGGGAGAAGGGGGCCATAGATGGTGTTTCTAGAAGTGGGGCCATTCTGCCTTTTTTTTATATAGGACTTAGGCTTCCTTTGTTCTCCTGCTCTCTTCCCCTTATCTCTCTCCTTCCTGCTTATGTGACTAGGCCCAGGAGCTGCTCAGTGTGATGGCCAAAATGTGAGCAGTAGATGGGATGAAGGGGCCAAGTTGGAACCATCAGGGCCGGAAGGCAATTAACAACTCCCTATAGGAAGGGACAATCTCTGAGACTGGTTATCTTAGCAACAGGTTGGAACAGGTGCAGGGTTATTCTTGATATGGGTGGAGAAAGGGCTCTGAAGGCATTAATATTTCAATCCCACCATTCTCCTGATCTAACCCTTGCCTATCTTCCTCTCTGATTCTTGCTTCATTGTTTATTTAAAATTTTATTTTCAGAACAAAATACTACCATTATATAATTCTGGTGTTATGTATTATACACATATATAATCTTTGAAGGTTTTTTTTTTTACAAAATTTTAGAATGTTGGTTAATAGAAATACAATCTTAAAAAAAAAAAAGTCACTTTGATAAAGACACATCAAGAATTTAAACACATCAGCTGCATGCTATAAATTCTCCCTAACACCAAAATATTTCTCAGGGAAAGGACATCCTTAATGCATGCTAGTATATTCAAAATACTATTTTTACTCTCAAGTGGCATGATTAATCAGAAGAAAAAATAAGTACAATGGCTAAAATGACATTTATTTTCATCAGTGATTTCTTTTGAATTCACGGTAAGAGGAAATATTTCATTTCTCTGTAGTTAAAAAAGTATAAAGATTAATCATATGTTCACTCTCCTTTTTCAAGGCATTTTTCTTTTACTGATTAACAATTTTGATTTTTGTTCTAAAATCTCACTTTTCAACTTATATCATTATGATAAATCATTGAACAGTATAATTCCTACCTGGAAAGGTAGTATCAACAGAATCTGTAAGGAGAGTAGTCCACAAGGTCACATCAACTTCTTTCTTGCCAAATGGCACTCTCTCTATCTGATCTCCTTCATTACATTCCATATAACATGTTTTATTAATGAACATCACTTAGCAAGCTGAAAGGAAAAATTCCCCTTTCTATTTTCTCTTAAATACACTGGATAGATTTAAATACAATTATTTAAAACATATTTCATTATTGACGTCATAAAATCTGAAGATGAGAGATCCACAAGGCAGATGGTTCTTTATAATTAGACTTACTCTTAGAAAGCAGGATTGGCCTACTATTACAGCTGTTCTGATGGCAGAATGTTGATTATAAATTCTTTATTTCATTTGTTTTTTTTTTCCTCTTTTATTTTTTCCTCTCCCCACCCCCACTAGCCACCTTCTTCTTGGATTATTGCTTTTTCACTTAGGTTGGATCAGGACCATTTATACAAATCACCTGTAAACTCACATAAAGCTGTGAAACATCCAAAGCAAGATTCTTTTGCTTGCTTGTGAGAACATAAGACTTTTGTTCAAGCTTTCCCTTGATTTGATTTATATCTATAAGGCATATGTTTTTAGTCCTTTTCGGCATTTCCAAGTCTTCTATTTCTTGCAAAAAACACATTGTTGGATTTTATTTTCCTTTGTGAAATTTATGGATCCTTGTCTTTTATTTGGTTACTTTAATCCATCTTCATTTGTTTTAATTTCTAACTAGGATTTTATTCTGCCGTATTATTTAATGTTCTTGTACTTACTGTGCTCTTTTAATTAACTTCTATAATATTTTCTTCTGGTGTTTAAAGTTTTATACAATAATTTTATTTCTGTTTCTCTTTAGAGACACAAACAATACTTCTGTTTCCCTAATATATCAGTGGCTGTATCTTCCCTCTTAGAAAAGAAGAGCATTAGTAAACCTCATGTCTTTACCATCTCTATGATGCCCGGAATATTACTTACTTCTGGTGACATAAGTAATCTTTCTCTTTTATTACATTTATATATTCATGAATCATAGTTCATTATATTTACTTAAAATTATTCCACTACCTTTATTGGTTCTTTGGCTTTGGAGAAGAACCAAAGGCCAGAACATAGTGTTTATCTCTGTAAGAAAGCTGAAGTATCTTGTGTGTGGGACAGGGCATGGATATGGACATTTTGACAGAAAGTCCCATTCAGTGAATCATAAGACAGCTATCACTTGATTTTGAAATAGCCCAGCAGAAAATAACTATGGTCAAGATGGCACTCCAAGTTCTTTTTTATGTTGGAATGTAGATAGAAGACAGTTTTGCCAGGTTGCAATCTACAAACACTGGGAGTTAGATTAGAGAAGTAAAGGACTGAATGCCCAAAGCATGTCAGCCTCCACCTACTTTAACTTTACCCAGAAGAACTCTTGCCCAAGAAGATCCCCACAGCAATGATGTGAGGGCAAAAGGATAGGCAATAACAATCCAAAGGCAAAGAGGTGGGACATAGGTTGGGGAGAGCTAAAGGAGAATTGGAACTGATCTTCTTGTGTTGCCTCTAGCTCTTCCCTGCCCTAAGCTGGCCACTCACTCCCTCAACAGAGCAGTTTAAAATATACTTGTTAGTGTTGTTGTTGTTGTTGTTGTTTTAGATCTTGCAGTCCATTTTTCTAATCCTGTGGATTCTTGGCATCATTTTTTGAGGCAGTAACTTATACAAGTTGAACATCTTGTTGAACACCTGCTATCTTGGGTGAATATATACAGATGTGTGTGCATGTTGAACTTGTATCTATATTCAGTATATATTAATTATATAAGGGATATATATATATATATGTATATATATATTGATACCTTTACTATACTTCATGTTCTTTATTTAAATCATTTTTTTTCATTTTCTGTATTCAGTGATAGTATATATGGTTTTTTTATAGCTAGATAATACTGTACAGTTTAAAATCTGCTTATTTTACAATGAAAAAAATTTCCATGTACAATGAAAATATATGTTCTGAAAGATGACCTTATAAAATTCCCTTGAAAGGACACTTCATATAGTGTGAAAATACCAAACAAAAATTTTTTAAATGCAATTTTTAAATAAGTCACAAATTTCAAACCTGCAGTCATTAGGCAGCATTTGGAAAGAGTTTTGAAGTCTCATCAAAATTTTTGTTCTTTCATGTACAAAATTGAATACTGGTAATTGTTACTTAGTTTATAGCCTAAGTGACCTCCAAACATCATTTTAGTTTACCAAAGCATCTTTTATTTTTATGGTGCTTGAGCTTGAACTCAGAGCCTGTGCATGCTTAGGCACATGCTCTACCACTGAGTGACCCAAAACCCCATATTGATTTGGCTAAAAAAATACAGCAATTAATGGAAAAGTATATGTTTGATGAAGTACATACACAAAAGCATTAACGTGAACACATTATCTTGTGTTGGTACTGTCAAAAAAGCAAATACTGGAGAAAAATTAATACTTACTCAAATTTCAGTTTAAATTTTGTTAATTCTCCTCATCCCCAAAACAATTTGTCTCAAGAAACACTGTACTACTTATTGTTTCCTTTCTTCTTGTCCCCTTTTACTATCTCTGCTTCTCTTTTCCTTCTTGTTCCTCACCCTGATTCTTATTTTTTTTTTCTTTTATTTTCTGCCACCACTGTTTCCTCCCTTTTCTTCATATTTTCTCTCCTTTTTCCTTATCTTCTTCCTTGGTCATCAAGTAGCAGTGGTAATGGTTGCCAAGTTGCACGTACTAATAATGGTTGTATTCATCATTCAGTAAATGCTTTCCACGTGCTGGACATTGAGCTCAGATTTTAACCAGATGAGTAATTTTAGTTGGTAGTTCTTGGGATTCAATGGGAAGTTCAGTTCAATTTGCATGCAGTTTGATTAAAATTATGCTCTGACATCTTTGAAATTTGATTGAATTAAAAGACTAATGAATTTATATTAAAGAAGATAGACTTTAAAAGAACTCTAGAGTTGGATTTATATACTCCAAGTAAAGTATATAGCCCCACTATATACACTTTTTCCCTGGGTTAATTTAAAAATGGAGAAAAATATAATTCTTGAGAAACAAGAATTGTCAATATTTGAAAATAAAATAACAAATTAAATTTAATTGCCCATAAGTTTACTTTATAAAAACATTACTTTTTTAAAAAAAAAAGTACTCTTCTCTTTGCTTTCAAACACCAAACTAAAATATATGGTACTTCATAATAAACTTAATGGAGATGGTATTGTATGCAATAATAATATTTAGGGTTGCTAAAAAGTTTCTTTCAGTGAAATGTGTTATAATAGAAAGAAAATATAGAACAGCTTCTTGATAGGCAAGTGCTTCCTTCACTGATGTATTTTTGTGATTGACTTTTGAGGGTAAAATTCATTATCAAGAAATTCTGTCTTGAAATTATTTTACAATAAATTGGTTGCATTAGATAAATGCAAACTCTAACTGATGTGATACAGCAATTTGTATACGGGGTAAAAGCGGGAGTTCATAATCCACTTGAATCAAACCGTGTAATATGATGTATTAAGAACTATGTAATGTTATGAACGACCAATAAAAAAAATAAATAAAAAAAAAAGATAAATGCAAACTAGGTGTTTTTTCTTTAAGAAGTTTACCATGTTTGCTTTCCTCAGCTCATTTAGAAAGAATGAAAATATGGAAAGCCAATTTACATTGTAACTGCAGGCATCAAACCAATTTGACTTTGTAGATGCAAAAAGTGAAATGTATAAAATCATTTTCATTTTAAATCACAAGAATAATGATCCTAAACAAGATGAAGAAGATTGTAGAGTAGATTTTTGTTTAAACTTGTTTGAAGTATAATAAAGCACAAACTTACCTGTGAGAACTTATCAGATTCATTAGGCAGAAAGTAATATTTTGGGGATGGGGTGATTTATAGTGTCCTGGAAATTGGTACACAATAAACATAGCCAGTCTACAGATCATGAAGAACAAAATGAATGATGGTAATGCATTTTAAATTAGCTTGAATTTGTAAAGAAGCAGCAAAGCACAATCTCATTCTAGTTTGGAAAGATTAGTTTTGCTGCAATATGGAGCAATTATTAAGTGAAACAAAATAAGAGGAAGGACTACTTTTAAAATGTTATTGCACTGATTCTGAAAGAAAAAAAAAAAACATTTTTTAGGTCCTGGAGTAAAACACTAGCAACGAAAATAGAAGAGATAATTTTGGAAATTATTTAGTAGTAGAATTTCTTGAACTTGAGATAGATGATTGTCGGAGGTTAAGTGTCAAGGATGACACATAGGGGCTTTATAGAAAATTATTTTGATAACTATGTCATTGTGACAGAGAATCTAAAAGAAGAAAAAAACACTAGAACATGACAAGTTTTGTTTAGAATACTGAGATTGTGATGCATGATGGATAGCTAAGTAGGCATGGCTGCTCAGCAATTTGACGTAGAATATAAACATAAACATTATTAAAAGAAGTGAAATAGATTTTAGTAATGAAATAAATGTAAAGAGTAGGCATGATATTATCACTCATGATTTTTCCTTGGTGAGTATTAGCTTTCTATTTTATTATAGTTGGAGCTCAAATGAAGTATGTTAATTGCAATGGAGAATGTTAAAATGGACCTCAAATGAAGAATGTTAATTACAATTTTTAATGGGGCATCAATGGCGTCTAAAGGTAGTGGATCAAAAACAGATGAAATTATCTTTTAAATCATTACAATTTCAACAGAAGTTAGCTTCTGCTTTTATGCCTCTGACATCACTAGGATTTGTATAATATTCTCAAAATGAATATTACAATTTTGAAGACAAATACCAAAGGGAAAGTTACAGTAAATACATTTACCAAAAGTCACTCCCCTTGTCATCTCCAATAGTCACTCATACTTGGTATGTAAATACAATATAAACTTGAAATAACATATTCACTAATATAGCCAATATTTTTCAACAGAAATCAAATGATGGGAGCAAGGTGAGAAACTGATACATGTATTTATTTCTAGAAGCATTTTTGCTTAAACTGTTTTTTAATATGATTCAGTAATATGTAGACTGAGTATGAAAGGTATTTGCAAACAGTATTTGATTCATTCTACTCCCTCAATTTGTCCTAAGGAGGATTTCAAAATAAGAAATGGAGATATGTATGAAAATGTTCAATGTGATTCAAAAGTTAGCCTGATATCCTCAATATTTAAATAACATTATATCAGAAAACTGCATTGAAAATTCACATGCAAAGGAATGGAAAATGAAATTAAAAAGAATGTCTACTAAACCTCAAATCTTAAGATTTTCTTTTTATTCAGAATTATTTATTAATTGAATTGCATTTTCTTTTTGAGACCAATTGCACTACATGCTTTTTTTTTAAGAGAGAGAGAGAGAGAGAGAATTTTTTAAATATTTTTTTTTAGTTATCGGTGGACACAACATCTTTGTTTGCATGTGGTGCTGAGGATCGAACCTGGGCCGCACGCATGCCAGGAGAGCACGCTACCGCTTGAGCCACATCCCCAGCCCTGCACTACATGCTTTATTACTTAAATAATATGTACATACCAAAATTATCACATATTATCCATTTTATAGGTAATCAATTTATAGAAAGAAAATACAAAACTTACTGTAATTGTATACCAATGTAGCCCTATCATATAAGGTAAATGTTCATAAATAAAAATTGGCACTTGTATATAAAGCTTTCATGATCAAGGATAACTAGATACCACCTAAATAAGACATGTCAAGAACCAGATATTAATTAGTCACCTAAAACATTGGTGCCTATTAAAAGATTTTAAAACAATATTATTAAAAATTGTATAGCCAGGGAAAATTGAAGGAGCAGGAGAAAGAAAAATGGAGCTCAATTGAACTATGTAAATTATCATTTTTAATGGAGCATCAATGATTTCTAATGGTAATGAATCAAAAGACAGATGAAATTATCTTTTAAATTTTAGTATTCAAAACAAATAAAGTTAAGAATGTGTAAATCTGTGAGACTAGGGAACAAGAGAAAATAATTTTTCATTTTTATATTACTACTACTTAAAACTTCAACCCAGAGGATATAGATGTGCTGATGTTGCTGCAATTTTGTTTCATCCAGTTATTGTCACAAGGAGAGTCATCACCAAGCACTATTCCCTTCACAGAGCAAACTGTTGCTAGATTCACACTAACAAAGGGGTTTTAATTCTATTTCTCTTTCCTATAAGAGAATATGAAATAATTCCAAGATACTGAAAAAAATGGTACTTAATGTGTTTTGACTATGTAGAGGAAAACCACTTAAACAATGAAAAAACTGCAAATCACATTTTGAAACTGAATACTGATCATGCCGTGAGTCCATCTTGGTAAATCTGCCTTTATGGAAGAAAAAGCTCTCCCATTTACTTGATACCTAGGTCATGGTTCATAAGAACTGATACAATGTTTAAGACACTTGCAACTTTTTTTTTTCCTGAAGAGAAATTTTTCAGACATTTTTGTAGACCCCCACACAGTTTCCATGGGCTGTGGGATAGGAGTTGGATCCAAGGAGGTTGGTCCCCCATCAGCAAAGGCCTGTGTGGAAAGCAGGAGAATGTTATGAAAACTCACTTGTTTGTGAAATAATCAAAGTAGTGCAGTTTCTCTACTAGTAAAATGTGCAGTAAATCTTAAAGGAATTAAAGATGCAGAATTAAAGGAAAATGAGCACTTAACTGCGCTTTATGAATACTGGTAATTCTATGTTAGGACAGTCCAGTTTAAATGAAACCATCTCCAGGGAAGGAATTACAAAAATCTATTTTTTTTCTTGAAGAGAATTAAATCAAATACATAATATTTGGGGATTAAAAGTCTTAATCAAATATCTTTTCTTAAAATATGACTCGTTGACAAAAAAATTTCCAAAGTGTGACCCAACATGCATTCTTGGTCTTCTATGGTTATATGTACCATTTTGAAAACATCTTGTTCATGAGGTTAAAGTTAATGCTTGATTCTCTGTTTATATCATGTTTTCAAAATAGGTAAAATGGGTGTCACCAGGAAGGAATATGACAGTTACAGTGACAGCGCTGCAAAAATGCAAAGTACGTTTTCATCACGGTGTGTAGGCACAGGCCTGGAGCCACCAGACATAAAGGAACTGGCTAAAGATGTTTTTAACATAGTCATTCATTCATTCTTCTGTGTTTATCTGGAATCTACAACCTGTAGTGTATGAAATGCTTTTGCCTCTCAGCAGATTGCTAAGTGGACAGTGTTTGGCACCTTCCAACGTGCTGTCCATTAACAGTATCCCCAGACCTGCCAGCTTCCATCTCTGGTAACACAGCGGGAAGAATGGAAATGCTTTCTGTATTCAGCTTCTAGAAAACCATCCTCATGTGCTAGTGACACATATACTTAAAACCTCTCTACTTGAATTCTACCAAACTAACTCTCCCTCCCCACCTGTAAGATGTTGTTTACTGATCCTTCTCCAAAACTGTTCCAATGGAATTCAGTCGACTGGAGTCAAGCCAAAACAAATATGTATGGTACATATATTATAGGACAAGACTGTTTTTAAAAAACAAGAAGTCCCTTACTCTTTACAGAGCTTGCTGTTTAGACAATGTTTGAATGAACTGAAAATCAGTTAATGCAATTCAGTATGTACAGGCAAGTATAGAGCAGGCAGTGGCAGAGGACAAAGCCTGCAGTAAAGGCAGCTTCATACAGGATGGGAGAGTTGCTAGGGTGGCCAGAGGGATGGCTTCATCAAGGGAGATGTCCCAGGAGGTCCCAAGACCGAAGAGCATCTGCATAAGCATGGAGGAGAGCCCCTCCAAGAGTCCAGCTGGTTCTCTGCTTCAGCTGGTTCAACTCTGACATTTCTTACATTCAATTAGTCCCTTCCTTCCTCATCTCATGCTAGTCTTTCTATGTTAAGTGTTTCCCACTCACTCTTGTTCTTCAGTGCAATCAAAAACATTTGGGACTTAGTGATACATAGCCTCTTCCTCCAGGAAACCATCCACCATTCATTCCCTGATGATAATCACTTAAAAATAACATTGGTTTTTCATTTTGCAATCAAAGCATATACATATTGAAAAAAATCAGAAAATACAGACAAACATAAAATGGAAATAAAGGTCATCCACGAACCCACATCCAGATAAAAACCTCTGTGACTATTTTATTGTACATACGTCCAGATTTTCCCTACCCATGTGGACATTTTTCCTTGAACAAAATTTACAGTGTACAATACTTATCCTTGGAAATCTAATTTTTTGCTTCATGTAGTGTGAATCTATTTCCTAAACAAAACTTACCTGTGGCACAATTTCTGTGGTTGCATAGGATTCTTTCTTGGATCTGCTTTAACCTATTTAAAAAACACTTTATTACAAATATTTTATTATTTCCATTTTTGTCATGTTCTCTTATCATGTCTGATGGGCTTTTTTCATCTTAGTATTACACATTACCCAACAGGTTGCATTTGTTGACATGTCACTGTGCAATTATTTTCAAGTTATGTCTGTGCTATGGTTTGGGTGTGTCCCCTAGAATTCAAGTGTTGGAACCAAATGTCTAGTCATATGTTAATGATGGGGGCAAGATCTTTGGGAGGTGACTGCATCAATAGGGATCTGCCCTGATGAATAGACTCATCCATTCATGGGTTAATGGATTAATGGGATATTGAGGAAGTGAGTTAGGTATCATAAGGGTGATTTGTTAGGAAATCTAGATTGACCATCTTTCATGAGCCCCCTCAGCATGTCATGCCCAGAACTGCCTTGGAATTCTACAGAGTTCCCACCTGAGGAATGCCTTCCCCAGATGCAAGTCCTTGACCTTGGACTTCCTAGCCTCTAGAACTATAAGAAATTAATTTCTTTTATTTACAAATTAGCCAATCTCAGGCATTTTATTATAGCAACAGAAAACAGGAAGATAGGAGTGTGTATTTGTAAGTCTTCCACGAAGTCAAAGCATCTTAGAGGCATGGGCAGTTTTCCTTATTAGGAATTATTCATATAGCAAGTGTTCACTGCTGCTCAGATGGGTTGGCACAGTCTGCTAGGATGACATCTGAATGAACATTTGTCTGGGGGTGACCTGCAGATTTTGCCCACTGTTCAAACAGTGGCTGGCCTGTTGGAATGGAGAGCAAAAGGAACAGGAGCAGATAGTAGTGGATCCACTAGTTCAGCTGATGGCCCAAGAATGTTCCAGTTCACTTCCCAGGAAGCTTTGGGAAAACTGCTAGAACTATAGATTATGAATTTGCTAGAGATTTTCTCAGGTGAGGAAAGGACAGACCACAAGGGGGAAAAGCAGAGCACCTGATGCTGGAGGTCAAGCATGGGAGCCATGGGAGGGTGTCTCAGTGCAGCTGTAGGTCCTGCTGCTTCTTGCTCCACTCTGGACTCACATCTATACTAAACTTCCTGTTCCTTCCTTCGAACTCTTTATTTCTTGCTCAATCATCTTCTGCAACCAAGACATGAACACAGTTCCAGACAAGGTGACAATGAAGTTTATGTCCTTTCTGCACACCACCCAGCCATCCGACCTACCCTATTGGCTGCAGTTGTTTTATTCACCTGGTTCAGGCCAGTTTTCTTCTGAAGTAATAGTGACCCCCACTCTTGTAACTAAAAGGGGGAAAACTCTCTGTCTGTTGGTCAAAACCTAAACAAGAAATAAATAGTAAAATGCAATTTTTGTCCAGTTTCCTTTTGGAAATTTAGATGCTCATTCATTTTATTGAACAGCCAAACAGAGCTGTGTAACTTAAGATAATGGTTCCAGTGAATGTATAAATTTAGAAATGGCTATTATATCATCAATATAGTTGTTTAGGGTATGATGCCATTGAAGGTGGCCCCTCCTGAGCCTGCTTTTGGTCGCCCCTCCAGTGGCTTTCCAAGTGTTAGCTGATTTATCCCTCAACACAGCCAAGGCTGTCACTGTCACACTCCTGTCTCACAGGTGGACCAGCGGAGGCCCAGTTTGATTGGCAGCTGGTGAGAGGCAGAGCAGGGTGTGACAGGCGTCCCTACTCTGCAGTTCTGCCCTGAGTCATTATGCTGGCCAGGAACCTGGAGCAGGGTTGGGCACACACTGAGGGGCCCTGAGGGAGATGGGAATCTGCAGAGCCCATGAAAGCAGGGCTCTTGGAGGTTTGCACTGTTATAGTTTGTGTGGAATGACCCCCTAAGATTCATCTGTTGAAGGCAGCAATGTTCAGAGGTGGGACTTTGAGGAATTAATTGAATCACGAGGGCTTTAGCCTCATCGTGGATTGATCCACTGATAGATTAGGATTTTAATGGCATTATTGGGAGGAGTTGGGAACTGTAGGAGGCAGGACCTCACTGGGTGAAGTAGGCCTCTGGGGTGCGCATCCTGCTGGTTACAGCTTGACCCCACTCACTTCCCTGCATTCTCTCTCTCTCTCTCTCTCTCTCTCTCTCTCTCTCTCTCTCTCTCTCAGCTTCCTGGCTGCCATGAGGAGACAGCTTTCCTCTGCTTCACCCTTCTGCCTTGATGTCCTACTTCATCTCAGGCCTAGGTGACCAGGGACCAAAACCTCTCAAAACATTAACCTAAATAAATTTCCTCCTCTAAGTTGTTTTTCTGAGATATTTTGTCACAATGTTGGCAATGGACTAACCCAGATGTCCCCAGGACAGCAATGTCTACCTTAAGGCTGCCTTGTTTTTACGTTAGCATTGCATGTCCACATTCTGTTTTCTTATTTTTAGCCTGGTGTATCTTTTCCATCCCTCTTCTTTCTAACCTTCTGCTCTGTCCTGTGTTGCATTGTTTTATGTTACATGATTCTTTCTACATGTTTAGACCTTTTTTTTTCAGATAATGATATGATCTTGACAAACCTTTTCACAGATTTTGATATTATCCACAAGGTGCTATGGAGTCTGAATATACTCTGCCTATATGTTTAGGATCCCAATCCAAGAGATCAGTGTAGACAGATGCCTGGCCCATGATCCTTAGGGATGATTGGCAGAAGCTAGTGCTGAGCTACTCTGCAGGGGTATTTTCATGACCCCAGACATTCCATTGAGAATGAGGTCACAAATCAAATGCAAAACACAGGGAAAATTATTCACTATGATTCATGTGCTTAACTCTGTCTTGCTTGAGACTTGGAGAGCCTTTTGAATCTGAACAATCATGCATTTTAGAGAGCAGCAAAATTCTTTTAAAATAGTCTCTCTGCCAGTTTCTCCAATTCTTTTTGGAAAACATCTTTGTAGACTTACATTGGACCTTCTCATTTTATTCTATGTGCCTCTTAACAACACTTTCATGTGTGTGTGTATAGATATCCCTTGATTTATGATGGGGTTATGTCCAACAAACCCCTCATAAATTGAAAATATCAGAAGTTGCAAATGCATTGAGTCTAACCCAAAAAGCATCCTGCCTTAACCACACAATAGATTGTATACTGTAGAGTCATTGTTTCCCCCTCATAATCTAGGGGCTGACTAGCGGCAATGCCTTTCTGCCCCCACCCATAATCATGACAGAGGATTATACTGCAGATCACTAGCCCTGGGAAAGAACAAAAATCAAAATCTATATAGTTAGGAATTTATTTCTATTAAAATAATATATATGCAATGTTTAAAGCTAAATAAGTTCTATTAAGACTTAGGATATAATAAAGAAATCCCCTTCCTCACACAAATTCCAGCTCCCAAACCCACTGTTTTCAACTTGTTTCTTCTGACATTTGCCTCTGCATTACTACATTATGATAATGCTACTGTTTTCAGGTTTGGATTTCATCTACTGATTTCTTACTACAGAAATGAGGAATTTCCTCTCTTATACCTGTATGACAATGTTCCCCTTCCCTTTGTTATCTTTCAAATTTTTCCCAAGTTTTTCTTCCTACTATCATTTTTAAAATTTTCTAAAAGATTATTATTTTCTTTCTGCAGTGGTTTCCTTTTTAATTACCTCCTGTTCTTGATTCATGTATATACTATCTTTTTCTCCTCCTCCTCCTTCTCCTCCTCCTCCTCCTCCTTCTCCTCCTCCTCCTCCTCCTCCTCCTCCTCCTCCTCCTCCTCCTCCTCCTCCTCCTCCTTCTCCTCCTTCTCCCTGAGGACATTATCAATAGTTGCTTGTCTTTTCTGATTTTTCTGCTTCTGCATGTTGCTTCCATTTCTTCAAAGTTATTTTCTTTTCCTTTTTGATATAGAACATTCAATTGCTTTCTAATCCTCACTTTTAAATAGGAGCCTGGGCAAACATTATCAGACAATTGAGGGAAGTGTTCATAACAAAAGACTACATGTTTTCTTTTGCTCAGTTTTCTAAAAGGGACAACCTGCACATTTCTGCTCGGGGAGTAGACTTTGGACGCCCATGCTCTCCAAACCAAGCGCAGGAGGGAGTGTGAGGCTCATAATACAGTACTACAGTACGTGGATCACCTACTTCTACTTCCACCTTCTCCTTGTGGGCTCCGCATTAGCCTTCTCAAGCTACATGCTATTACTGATGTCTTATCGTGTATCTCCTCCCTGTTCCCTTTGCTCCTGAAGTGCCTGCCTTCCTTTCACCATTGTTACTTCAGTGGAATTCGTAGGAAGGAGGAGTGATAGTGATAAATGATTGTTTTAAAAGAAACATTTATGTTTAAACAGAAACCTTTTCTTGTTTCTTAACTTCTTTCACTGTGTTACATTCTGAATAATAATTCCACATTTTTCTAATCCCTGAGGACTTGACTACTACTTCTCCTGGTTTCTTCTCTTTCTTCTGTTTCTTGTTTTGTGTTTCCTGAGTCACCTTCTCCTTTACATAAAACATTTACTCTCCTAGGTGCTTTTTTTTCTTTCGTGTGTGTGTGTGTGTGTGTGTGTGTGTGTGTGTGTGCATGCGCACGTGTGGTGGGTATCAAACCCAGGGCACTGCCCATGCTAGGCAAGTGCTCTGCCACTGAGCCACACTCCAGTCCACTCTTCTAGGCTTTAATTTTGAGTCCGAGCTCATCTCTGGTGGACAGGGGAGGCCTACTGTCCACTCCAGAGGAGGGTTGGGGAGGGTGTGTTTTCATGTTTCCTCTGTAAACCACAGGATTTCACTGGCTTGAGATTTTTTGTTGTTCTTACTTTTCAAGATTCCTGCACTTTTTGGATGATGTAAATTTAGACTCTGCACCTAAGCTATGTCTAAAAGTAGTGTTTTGACTTTTCCTTGGAGACTTGAAAATTATTTCTTGCCCAGATCCCAAGGCGAGAGAAACCTCCTGCCACTCCTTGGGTCCAGAGGACAACCTCTCTTCCTGCCTTCTGTGCTCAGGTGGAGTGGTGGGCTCTCGGCTCCTACACGTTCTGTTTGATGATACCAGGGTTGGGATTCTGCAAACAACATTTCCCCTCTGTCACTAAAAGGGAGGAGGCTCCTCTCTCCTTTAGCTTTTGCTCATCAGGTTCTCCGAGTGAGGACGGAAGGGGAGTGAGAGAGCACACTCCCACTTCCTGACTGCTCCATTCCTGAAGCATCACTCCAGCCAGGATCTCATTGTGGCTATCCATGGTTCTATTCCTGGCTTATTTTCCCATCACCAATAACACCCTTATTGTACCCAGAGACACCAGTACCAGCTGGCAGCACCCCTTCCTGAGACTGGGTCTTGGTTATGTGGGGACCCTCCTCCAAGTTCTACTGAGCTCATTCTTGGAAAGGAACACATGGATCTAGATAAATAGCTGGTTGTGGTGGGCAGCTTCAAAGATGGCCCCTGTTAGCACAAAACAACTGAGCCACGTGCAAACTTCACAGATCAGTACAGTCTTTATTCAGTGGTGGAGTCATGCATCTGACAGACTCAATTTCCTGATGGAAAATGAGCCACTGGCCAAAGGGGGATTCTGTGCTTGTATATCCTACACTGAGAGGTGACTTAATTATTGACAGAGCGGGTCAGTTTGGGCACTCAGGAAACAGGTTTGTGAGAATTTTAAATTTGTTTTTCTTTGGCAATATTTTTACTTGGGGAAGAATGGAGGGTCTGGGGTCAGTGTTCAGTGCTTCTCTTTCCCTTCAGGGTCCCACTCTATTGTCACTGGTGAAGGATTTATTTGGGAAAGGATCAATGCTTTGGCTTCCTCCCAGAGACTACCATTCTGGCTGGATGAATATGTCCTCCCCAAGGATTGTGGTGTCTCTAGATGATGTTTGCTTCATTCCCAGGGATTGTCCTGGCACTGGAAAAGGATGGACTGGGAAAGGATCAATGTTATCAATGTGTTCTTTCTCAGCCCCTCTTCCCAGGCCACACTATTTGGGGCTTGCCATTTCCCATATATGACCGCCCCAGCCTTCTCTCTCTGTTATTTGCACTCCTGTGTAGCCCCATCCCTTGAATGCAAGCTGACAGACAAATTGATAGTGGCACAAATGGTGGGGAGCTGCCTCTGAGACCAGGTCACAGAAGCCCTGGCCTCCATCTTTCCCTCTCCTGCCTCTTGCTTGTTCTCTCTAGAAATCCGGCCACCATGTGGCTAGCTGTTCCCTGGAGAGGCCCAGAGGCTGGGAGAGCAGAGGGGAGCCTCTGGCCGACACGTGAATGGAGGCTCTGTGTCAACAGCATGTGAGGACCTGGATTCTGCCAACGGGAGTGGGCTTGGAGACAGAGCCATGCCCTGTTGAAACCTTGAGTGGAACCTTATAGGAAAAGGCCCAGCTAAGCCCACCAGGATGAGAGACCCACAGAAACCATGAGCTAATTAATGTGTGCTTGTGTTTTTAGGTTGTGAAGGTTTGGGATCATTTCTTACGTTGCCAGAGATGATTACTAATGCAATTCACTTCTGATAACAGAACATTTTTTTCATGGTGGCAGATCTTCAGAGATTCTAGCTGCAGTGGTTACAGTGGTAGTCTTCATTTCTCAAGGGGCTCAGAACCCATGATGTCTCCCAACATGCTATTTAAACCCTGGCTCTCGGCTGTCAGGGCCCGTGTCCAAAGTCTGCCGCTCAGGGCATCATCTTGCAAGCTCATCCTTAGTTTCTGGCAGCACCTTAAAATTTCTTTTACTTTTTAACTTAACTACATCTTTAAAACACATTGAAATGTTTGTCCAGGATTCCACTGTGTTTTAGGAAGAAGTGGCTTGTCCCTTCAGCTCAGTTTTCCCCATGGCCAGCTATTCAAAGTCAAACACAAGGCCCTGAACATTGCTACAAAGGATAATTAAAAATTAGGAAGTCTCTGTATTTTAATTCTCAATATTGAAACAGATAAATCTTTACCAGTTGTTAAAAGGCAAACTCTAGTTGGTAGTACAAATGATCTCCCAGGATGAATACCATTAGGGCAATCTGGCAGCTTAATCGCTTCCTCCTGGATGACTTATGACTTGGAACAGACAGGAAAGGAGGGTATCAAAACAAGTGCTTGAAGTGCAAAGATAAAAAAATGTTAATAATTAGTAACAGCTAGAAGCAAAGTTAATTCTCAGTGGGCCTGTAATGCCAGCTATTTAATGTAAATTAACAAATGACAATTTAATGTGAAGGACTTGAAAGCTAATATTCTAATTTTCCAAGTAAGATCAATAACTCAACAAACAATAATGTGTTCCAGAAAGGAATTGAGAACTAGAGCAATTACTTTATTTTAGAGATAAGTGAAATGCTACATAAAGTTTATATTTGTGGATCCAAAATTAGACTAAATTGGAGTTGGGTGCCATGTGCATTGGAAGGACAGCCTCATAAAAATGACAAGTGCGAGCAATAGCTGTTTTATCACACCGTGATAAAACCTGTCCGATATCACCAGATAATGAGCCATTGCTTACCTCTCTGGAGGATTACAAAGGGGACTTCTGAGTTTAAATGGTGTTGTTTTGAAGTCTTGGATCTTGTGTTTTCAATAAGAGCTTTGTAAATGAGTAATGGAAGAGCCTGCTGCTTTCTGGTGCTGGTCTGCTCAGGATGAATCATTTTGACCTGACAGATAAAAACATACTCTTGCGTTTAGACTGTAAGCTCACTGTGACCAGGAGCAACATTATTTTTTTTTTTGGTCTGTTTTATAGAAAGCACTAAATAAGCTGGAAACTTCATTTGTGTGGTCCCTTGCAATTGATAAACATATTCACACTTCATCTCACTTCATCCTTAAAACCAACCTGGGGGACAGGTGTTCTTAGCTCATTTGGTAGACGAGGGGGCTGAGAATTACAGAGGTGTGAGGGGAAATGTCTCTGGCAAACCCGAGGTCCAGGCTTCCTCCCTGGGTTCAGCTGTGCTCTGCCACATTCAGGATGGTTTGTGTGGCCCCTGCTCTGTCCCCCCAGGGATGCCTGCCTATGCCATCTCTGGCATGGCGGGTGAAGCTGAATGGGTGGTCTCCTGTACCATGATTCAGCATTTTCCGTGTGCTGGGTCCTCTACCTGTCCTGATATTTTCTCACAGTCTTTCATTTTTAATTTGGTGTTTATCAGACAGAATCCCAACCCAATCTTCAACAATGGACTGTAGACACCTGCTTTCTTCTCAAGTTCTCCCTCTCCCTTACCCTGCCCCTTTAACTGGGTATTATTATTATTTTAACTTCAATTAAAATGAGAACACATTTGTATTGCAGTGTATGTGCACACAGAAAAACTCCATGCATTCATTTTTCAACAACAAAACAGGCTCCTGTGGTTTTGGCTCTGAGAAAGAAACTAAGTTGCCAGCTCCAGAAAACCTTCGGGTCCCTTCCCTGTTACCACCCCCTCAAAAGCTCACCATTTGTGTGCCTTCTAACTGCATGCATGTGCGTTGCTTGCTTTTGTAGACTTAGAAATGAAATCTTCGGGTCTGGCTCCTTGGGTGTGAGGTCCAGCTCAGGTGTGTTCACGCTCCACAGAGCACTGTCCCATGGTGATGCTATAGTTCCAGTACAATCTATCATTCTACATAACATGAAATAATGTATGAAATAGAACAGAAACCATCAAAGGACAAAAGCACAATGTTGTTTAAAGATCTCCCATGGCTTTATTTTCTGTTCTGGAACTGGTCATCATGAGCGTTCCCAGAGCCAGGCAGAGGAGGCTCCTTACATAGACAGGAAAGGGCTTCAATAAAAGGCAGATTGATCACTGCAAAGTTATTTTCCTTGTAAGGTGGGGACAGGAAGATGGACAAGAGAAAAATAACTAATTGGTTAAATCAGGTTACCTCAGGCCACTATTGTGTGTGTGTGTGTGGGGGGTGGGTAGGTGGGTGTGGGTATAAGAATTAAAGCTGAAGGAATTTCATTATTATGACAGTTGAATCTGTCCTGATTGGAAAATTTGGCTATTACCTTTCTACCTCTGATTTCTTGTGCAGGAACTTATTTGAAAACCAAGAAAGAAGGGCTCTAATTTCCATTTAGCAACACTAATTCTGTAATACCTATAATTATCCATTTTATAGGTAATAGGCATTTGGATGGTTTCCAGTTATGGGTTATTATTGATAATGCTAATTAGAACATTTAACACAAGGTTTTTGGTGGATATAGTCATAAATGTTTTTTTTGTTGTTGTTGTTGTTGTTGTTGTTTGTTTGGTAAAAGTGATTTAGTTTTTGGATCCTTTCTTCCCCTGGCAGAAACAAAAATTAATAAAGAGTATAATTTTCCATTTATATGTTTGTGTTAGTAATCTAAGTCACATTTTTTCTGAAAAATAAGTATCTCTGATAGCATATCTCATTTGTTTAAATTTCATTAGTTTAAAATTTGTAATGGTTCAGATAAGGGCTCAATGAAGTCTTTTTTAGTTTGCAAACATTTTCTTGAAAGGTAATTTTAGTTATCATTTCAATGTGAGGAAGGGGTATATTTCTCATTCAAGACCTACTCATCAAATACTGGAGAAACATCATTTACATATATAGTACAAGGTAATTTTAATGGATCTTATACAGAAATAAAAACAGACTATCTAAAGAAATATCCTTTAAAATAAAAAGCTTTGTCAGTACGTCTGAGTTGGCTATACTTAAATATCATGGGGAATTCCTTTTGTAAGCTAGGCTACATTCTGTCATTCCAAATCTCCTCCATTCAGATGTGGCCCTGGAACTGGGCAACACCCTAGTGGTGTTACTCTGGCTTGCATATAAGCACAGAAGACTTATCAATATGTAGAACTTTTCTCCCAATTAGTCAGGAAGGACACAGGGAATAAGACAATCCCAATTATGTTCAAATATCCACTGAGCGATCTGCATGGAAGTACTGGTGCACCATGCTCTGGCTGGGGATAGTTATTCATGACATCTGGGTGCTGGAGCCTTCCCCACCTCCTTCTTGTCTAAAGGTTTCTCTGCAGAGCCACACACACATGGAGTTGGGTCATTCCCACCCCCCTTTCCACTGAACACACCCTTCCTCCTTGTTTACTGACCAGCACCTTAGCAAAACCCTTAACAGTTACTTTTCACTAATTCAGCCTCTTGTTTCAAAGGAATTCTCCTGCCACCTCTTGAAATAACACTTTTATCCATTTGCTGCACAATAAATTGGGAGGTGTGTCCAGTGCCTTGGAGGAGAAAGGAGAAGGATACCAGGAGAATCTTTCTGGAGGAAGTGACCTTGAGGCTGAGAGCTGGAGCTTGCATGGGTGGTGGTAGGGTGTGGGCTAGCAGGTGTGTTAGGGACAGAAGAGCTGTAGTTAGGAGAGAGCAGGACATTTCAGTGAACCTGTGGTTTTCTCCTTTGACCATGTAATGCCCTGATAGAGCAGTTATCTCTCATGACAGTAATTCTGCGTAACAAACAACACACAATCACAGTGGTATGTGACACTGCTTAGAGAGGTGGTTCCATGACCCATAGATTCAGTGAAACAAATCATGATCTTCTAATCTCATGTGCAGCACCAGGGAGTGCAAGCCTTGGAGGTTGTGTGGCAGGGGAGAAGGTGAGCTACAGATCCCAAGCTCTAAGGGGAGTCCTGGTTGCAAGTATCCCAGGAGCTTGGCCCTGGACAGGGTGGTTATACACTTCTCCACATATAAAATGGGAACACTAACAATCCATACCTCACAGAATGGTTCTGAAGGTGATATTAAGAGAATATGTGAAAATCTGGGCACCATGCCTGGTGCATAGCTAGCACTTAGAAAGAATGAGATTAATGAATTAAGAGCAAAACTTCTAATTGTTCTTCTTAATTATTTTGCACCTTTTCAAGAAGACTGCTGTCTCAGTCTGCTCAGGCTGCTGTGTCAGAATACCATATATTGGGTGCCTGAAATGACAGACATTTATCTCCCACTGTTATGGAGGCTTGGAAGTTGAGGATTGAGGTGCCAGCTGTCCTGGGTTTGGAGAGGATCTCTGATTATGTGCTCACATGGACTATTTTGGTACACAGAGAAGAAGAGGAGGAGGAGGAGGAAGAAGAGGAGGGAGGGGGGAGGAGGAGGAGGAAAAGAAGTGGGGGGAATAAGAAGAAGAGGAAGGAGGAGAGGAGGGGAAGGGGAGGAGAGTAGAGGGAGAGAGATCCTGTGTCTCTTTATAAGGACATTTATTCCATTGCAAAAGCCCACTCTCTGGCCCTAATCTAACCTAAGCACCTCCAAAGGCCCCACGTCCAAATGCCAAAAGCCATTGGGGATTAAGTTTTCAGTGGCAACCCCTTCCACTCACACAATACATTAAAACTCATTCAATGCTTTCAAATACTTCTTTGATCCACATCATCATCTGGATGGAAAAGGAGGACAAGGAAATGAGGTTTAAAGTGCCAAAGATTTCCAGTGAACTGTGTGGCCAGTGCAGCTCACGGGTGAGAACTGCTTCTGGCTTCATGTTCATACTGGAGAGGGGAGGGGGTCCCAGAGGCTCAGCCCTGCCTTCCCTTCCACACTTCCCACACAGCAGCAGCCCTGGCTCACGTCCTGCTGGGCCTACTGTGAAAAGCTCAGGGTGAGTGTGGGAAACTCCTGTCTGCTCTGGGCCCCCACATGCTGTCCAGCGCAGCCCCACTCTGTTGGGATCCAGCGGTGACTTTCAACTCCTTAACGTTTAAAGAGGAGTTTTGAAGTTTCCTATGTAAATAAAGACAGATGCTATTAATAATGCAAGTCAGCAAACATTGGGAGGAGCAGCTCTCTGGGGGCAAGTGTCCTTTATATCAGAGTGGTTTCACTTCAGGCCACTTTACGCTGGGGTCAGAGTTGGAACAATTAAAGATTCACATTTTAATACAAGATTTCCTTTCTTTCCAAATTACTGATGAATGATGAGTTGGTGTGTGTGTGTGTGAGTGGGAACGTGCAGGCTGGGTGGTGGGGACCAGGGAGCGTAGAAAGAAGCCTGAGCATTTTACATACACTTGCCTTGGGTCTGCACAGCTCTCTGGGATTCTGATGCATTTCCTCTTCACTCAAGTGCCTGGTGGGAAGGGGCACCTCAGCTTTTAGAGTGTGAGCTCTTTACTGGCTTTGATTCATCTTGTGAAAAGTCCAAGAGGCCCCCCACCCCTGCCGCCTTCTGCATTTCTGAATTCTAACCTCTCTGCAAGTGGAAGCACCAATACCATCTGCTCCTAGTCACCTCCCCACCCCCAGAACCTGCAGGGATCTTTTTTTCCTACCATCCTTGCAGGTTCCTAGCAGAGCCACACAGGGCATTTACAGTCAGCACCAGGCAAGATGCGTGTGGTTTAGATGATAAGTCACAACAGCCAGCCTGAGGTGGGGACTAACCTGAGCACCTCACTCAACCAGCTCATTCAGCCTCATGACCCTCCACTGAGCAGACCATGATTTGTAAATAGAAAGGAAAATATTATCATTACCCAAGCAGATGTTAAAGGGCTTTGTCTTTTGGGGTTGGGGCACAGTAGTGTGGACCTGGGATGTGGTGGGCACAGAGTAAGAAAACAGTGAAAGAAAACTGTTCACATCTTCACCATCCCCTTTTCCCTCCAAACTTATTTTTATAAAAATCTTCTAATAAAAAGAAAAGTGAGAAGAATGTATTTAACAAAAAGTCCAAGTCCAACAATTGCTCACATTATACGTGTGGGATTTATTAATGTCATCCATATCATGAACATGTTCCTCACTAAATCATTTGCAAGTGTGTGGCCAATATCCTGATGCTTGCCCCAAGTCCAAAGCATACAAGTCCTTAAAACAAAGCACTTAAAAACAGGTACCCAACCACAGTATTGTCCATACCTAAGGTGACTGACAATAAAACTGAGTGTCATTTGTCTTTTCTCCTATCACTATGTGACCAATAAAAAGGCGATAGGGAAAAATGTTTTGAGTTTGGTCACTAGTGATCTGGCATTGAATAGCCTGTGCTTCTCTGAATATGTCATCATCAGTCCTTCTGCTTCCTTTGAGGGCATCTGCCACTTGGATGAGGAGGGAGACTATTTTTTTTCAACACTTTTAATATTGGAATTCATTTACTTACTATAGTAAATATGGACATGCTCGTGGTATGTTGGGGAGATTAAGACTGACAGTTACAGGTCAGTAGTTTCAGTCTCTGTGGATTTGAATTCTAGATTTTCCCCTGAAAGTCCAGTTAAATTTAGAGCTAATCAGCAATGCACAGAAGCAACCTCTAATGAAGGAACTTAACAGTTTAATGGACAAGAAACCATAGACAGGTTCAGAATTCAACAGGGAGCAGATAGGGCTTGAGCCTCTATTTCCAGAGCGTGCAGCTGCTGAGGAAGCAATTGCATTGGTGAGCTGGTGATAGATGGTGGTTTTATTTTTCCATTTATGAGATAGATCACTATTTTTGCTGACCAAAGAGAAATGCAACTTTAAAAATCTTGAAAAAATAATGTGTAAGCTTTGCTTCATATTTATCTCCTCCACGCCAGCTTCAGTCTCCAGATTCCCTGTTGGATTTGGTTTTCCAGTACACTCTATATCCAACTCCTCAGATACACTTGAGTTGCCTGACAGAATTACTAGGAATGAAGACATTTCTGAATATTTTGACAACACTGGCTATTACTATCTTGTCTCTGACAGGCAAGTCATGCCTTTTAACCTCTAGGTTTGGAACTGTGTTTGGTCTTTCCTAGTACTTACAGGTAGAAGGAAAAGTTACATAATATTTTAGGAAATATCCAAATAAACAGGAAGTAGTCAATGATCATATTGTGCTAACAGCAGAGGAATCATTAGTTTTTGCTGTCCAGGAAAGATCAAGAAGTATTACAGTAGAAAATATTGGTCTTAGCTAAAAAGCTGCTGTAGCCTGTCAATTTTAGGGAGTACTGACTGAATTTTTATTATACTTACTCTTCTGATGTAGAACTCTCTATTATGAAATGAGGCTAGAGGTTGAATCATGTCCTCCAGAATGGTTGGAATTCTAACCTCCAGAACCTCAGAATGTGACCTTGTTTATTAGAGAAAGGGCCTTCACAGAGATAATCAGGTGAAAGTAGAGGTTTAGGGTGGACCATAATTCAACATGATTGACTCTTTATGGAAAACAAAAACAGCATGTGTGTGTGTGTGTGTGTGTGTGTGTGTGTGTGTGTAGATAAAGGCAGACCTCAGGATGGTATTGGTGATTGCCAACTAACTAGAAGCTGGGTGTTATGCACCCCCAAATCTCATGTGTGAGTCAGTGCAAGAAGGTTCAGAGGAGAAATTATCTGGTTGTAGGAGTCTTAAACCAATCAGTGATTTAATCCCCTGATAGGGATTAACTGAGTGGTAATGAAGTGGTGGGGTGTGGCTGGAGGAGGTGGGAATTGGGGCATGGCTTTGGGGTATATATTTGTATCTGGTGAGTGGAGTCTCTCTGTGCTTCTTGATCATCATGATGTGAGCTGCTTCACTCCCCCACACTCTTCTGCCATGATGCTCAGCCTCATCTTGAGCCTTGAGAAATGGAGCCAGCCTTCTATGGACTAAGACCTTTGAAACTGTGAGCCCTCAAATAAACTTGTCCTCCTCTGTAGTTGTTCTGCTAAGATCCTTTAGTCACAGTAGCAAAGAAGCAGACTGAAACACTGGTGGAGATGCATGGGGCAGGTTCTCCATCACAGCCTCCCAGCAGCCAATTCTGCTGACATCTTGATCTTTGACTTCCAGCCTTCAGAACTGCAACATGATGACCGACTGTTGTTTAAGTCACAGTTCATGGTACGTTGTCATGGTAGCCCTAGCAGGCTAAAGCCAAGGCCAGCTTCTTAAGCTGATGTGTGTGGATGTGAGGTGTGGTGTTTCCTCCTCGGAGGATGGGTCACAACTAGTGTTACTCCCAAATCTCCTCTAGGGGGACAAATAGCTCCATGTATTTACTTAACGAGCTTTCCCCCCTGGGTTCCCGGGAATAAAATTGACTGACATGTTATTTCTAAGGGAATCACGTGGATGTTCATGTACATTGGGGATACCCACATGCATAAGCGAATGGTTACTGACTATTGAAATGTCAGTAGTGTTCACACTTCTGTCTCTTGGGTGGTAAAGTGGCATGTGCTAATCTGCTTCACTTTCCTCATCTGGGAAACTTCCCTGCACCATGGCCTTGTGCACACTCTGTCTTGTGGTATGATTAGACTCACTAGGCTTGTCCCAAGGGTGGCCAGTGGAAGTTCTTTATTCCTTTTTAATGGTTCAGGGATAACCTATCAGATTACTCTGCAGGATTTTTGCTGAGTTGGTCAGGAAATTGTTCTTTTATTAGGAATTAGGAGATTAAGATCGGTTCAGATGTGAGTTCTGGATGGAATCCTCTATGTAAATGGTGGAGCCATGCCACAGCAGTCAGAATTCCTGGATCAAACACTACCTGAGAGCAGAATCCTTCTTTGAATTTCCTATTTATGTGAGCCAAGAAGTTCTTTCTTGTGTTTTAAGCCCTTTTGAGTTGGGTATTTTTTATCTATCTGAAGGGCCTCCAGGGTTCCCAAGGTTGAGGTGGTCACCACTCTGTCTGCAGTATGTAGCTGCACCTGATGGGTCCCTTCCTCTGGCTCACTGTGCTTCTTACCAAGGAGGAGACCACTGCAGCCAGGGGCCTGGTGGAAAGCATTCTGACGATAAAGAGGATCACAGCCACCTCCAGCACACAACCACCATGTTCTCTGCCAGTGGAGGTGCCCTGGGAGAAATATACCAATCCAACCTCGTGTGTTACTGAAGCCTCCCATTTCCCATGGTTTTGGGTAAGAAAACCCACACAACTTTTATCATTGTACATAGTTATAATTGCTGTATTTTATTGTTGTTAACCTCTTACTGTGACTAATTTATAAATTAAACTGTATATGTATAGTACAAAGCATAATGTATATGTCTAGGTACTATCTGAAGTTTCAGGCATGCACTGCGGTCTTGGAATGGATCTCCCATGAATAAAGGTGAATAAGTACATCTTCTTTGTGAGGTTCATTAATACACAGAGAATATAAACCAAATAGGTAGAGTTACTCTTTTCTACCCATAGTGTAGAGAGGCATTTAAATACTGAATGCACTGGGATAAATTGCATATGGTGGTGTTTCTGCTTGGCTTCCCATTGTGTCTCCTTCCATTGGGACTGCCTGAACCCTTGCTAAGATTACAAAACCCTTTGGACCAAATTGGTTGGGCCAGGTGTGGACACTTAACCCAGCCTGGTCCTATAACATTACATGTTACATGGGTGGCAACATGTCAGTATGATATGGCAGAATTATTTTCAGGCGTAGGTGGTTGACATCCAGTCCAAGGGGATTACTCATAAAGACATTTATTGACTGGAATAAAACATTGAGGGGCTGGGATGTGGCTCAAGCGGTAGCATGCTTGCTTGGCATGAGTGCGGCACTGGGTTCGATTCTCAGCACCACATAAAAATAAAATAAAAATGTTGTGTCCACTGAAAACTAAAAAAAAAAGTAAATATTAAAAAGTTCTCTCTCTTTCTCTCTAAAAAAAATTGAAAGATAAGACTCAGTGAAGGTGTTGCTTGATCCAAGGACCTAAATATTATAACAGGATCCAGACCATCTCCACTTCTTGACTCTGTTTTCTTAGTGTTGGTGCAATCTCAGATTATGGTGCCAAGAGAGCTGCAGAAGCTCCAGTTTACAACTGTCAAGTCTAAGTCCACAAAGAAGAGTTCAGTGTTAGTTCCCTAAAGTCCCATTGATGACCTCACTGCATCTCCTAGGCTCTGCTTGAGTCACATGCCTATGGCTGAGCCAGTCCCTGTGGCTAGGAAAATGTAATGCTCTGACTGTGGCTCACCTGGAGTTACAAGCAGAGCCAAGCATTTAGAGAAACAGGAGAAACAAGAGCTAGAAAAATCCCCCAAGTTGCCAAATGTCCCCTGTCCACTGGAGCCCTAGGGGACACGTTACACCATGCACACAGAGAAGAAGAGGGAGTGCCTACTAAAATGAGAGAAAGACTGACAGGAACACGTGGAAAGGATGAGATACAGAAAGCAGAGGGTTTCCATGGCTTTCCAAGGTCTGCTTCTGTCTCTCCCAGAGGCTTCATGCACACGTGTCACTGGTGTCTGTGGCTTGACAGTTTGTCCTTCTTTCCTGTCCCTCAGTTTCTGTGGCTTGACAGTTTGTCCTTTCCTGTCCTCCATTCCTTGCCTTGCCTTCTTTCCACCCGAGGCACTTGCATTGGTTTATCTTACTTACAGCCGCGGACATTAACCAGTTTATTTTACTTACAGCCAAAGACATCGACCAGGGAGTTCATGGAGTTTTTCCATAGCCCCACAATGAGAAAGTAAATGGGCTGTTTCCCAGGCTCGGGAACCAGAACCTTTAGTCTGCCTTGGAAGGAGAAGCAAAACAAAAACAAGCAACACTGTGCTGTAGTCAGCTCCTTGCCCCTGGGGAGAGAGCATTGCTCCTCTACTCTCCGAGGATGCCCTGTGGGTAAAGCAGCTCTATTAAACCAGTCAGCATGTCCCACCCGTTGGAGCAGCGATTGACTTCCTGATGGTCACATGATATAACCCTCACCCAGCACAGCCCAAAGGAACCATTTTCCAGGTTTTGGTTGGAAGTATCAGGGAAGCATACTTCCTTTTTCTGTTGGAATGTGAGAAAATTACAGGGCTGAATTGGGTCAGATTTTTTGTGGTTCATGGGTCTGAGCATGGACCAAACTCAAGGGAGCAGAGCCCAGAAACCCATAGATATAAGCTCCATCCCTGTGAGGTCATGTGAGTCTTGGATCAAGCTATGCCTCAAGCAGTAATGACCTCTGGATTCTTTAGGTGTGTGAGCAAAGAAATTCTTTTTCCTTTTCTTAAGCTTACTTGAGTTAGAGTTTTTGTCATTCGAAGCAGAAAGAATCATAACTAATATAGTTACGGGAAGTTGGGTTTGAGGAAAGGTGTCAGGTAATCTGTAAGATGGAGAGGCTGAACTATAAACAGAGACAGGTTCTAAAACTCCAGTAGGCACACTTTCTCCTTTTTTAACTCAAAAAACACTTTGCTTCTACAGTAGATATGGCAGGTATCACCCACTGTCTTGAATGACAATTACAGTTCTTGTATAGTGAGTACAAATTTCACAACCATAAAACTCCCGTGTGTAGAAATGTAACTTTCTTTATCCTTTTATAATTGAGCTTAATTTAGCTCACACAGCCTCATTTCTGCTAATGGTGGAGAACTTAATCTTGCCAATTCAGGGGGATTCTGGCAGTCCTGGTTTAAAGCATGGGATCCTTTGCAGGGAATCAGTTCAGGATTCCAAATCACTTTCCCTGGGGGTGATCTATGGGCCTGGCGAGTAAGCAGACCATCTGGTCTGGGCTAACCTCTGACCGTGCAGGAATGCCAATTGTTCTCACTGTGAGCTGTGGATTGATTGCTTAGGCTTGCTCTTGATTTCACTTGGAATACAATAAAAAACCCTTTTCTCTCTCACCTGCCTGAAGATTTAAGCTGAAAACCTTGGTTTCCCAGACTGTGCCTCTGTTCTGGATTCTGAGTTGGTTCTGCAGCTTCCAGGGACAGAGTGGACTGCTTGCCAGGGGCCTCTGGGGTTCAGCTCTTCCCTGCAGCCACTGACCTCTACCTTGCAGTTGTTTTGGGGGAGGGGAGACTGGGGTGAAGAGGAAACTGAAAAGAAGAACTTCAGAGTAGAAGGACCGCTTGTGGGAATCCACAGCATGGTCTGGCTCCAAGGGGCATCGCAGCTGTTTTTACAGGGTCCTGTTCTTCAAATGGAAAGATCACGGCTGTCTCCTCTGCTGTCTGCCTGACATCCCCTTAGTGGGCCAAATGCTTCCCTCTCTATGGAGAAGCACAGCAGCCAGAGGGTGTCCCTTCAAGTGTAAGTGCTCCTTTTCTTTAGCCACTTGGACTGGTGATTGTGGTTCTTTTAGCCCATGAAAGTTGGCCCCAGTGCTTTTAATTAGCAGCCTTCTCATCAAGGAGCTAACAGCGAGTTTTCTGCAGTGTCACTGGGTGAGGTGGCCTCTGAGTCTGTTAGGGATGTGTCCTTGGCAGTTATCCTCAGTGTTTTGGGTTCGATTGTGCCTGCCAAGAGGCTATTTTGAAGTTCTAGCCCCTCCCCCTACCTGTGAAGGGGACCTTGTTTGGAACAGTCTGTGTAAGTAAAGGATCAGCTGGACTAGGGTGGACCCTAAACTTAATGACTGGTCTTTTTAAGAGAGGACACAGATGCAGATATGCAGGGAGAAGGCCATGCAAGGGTGAATGCAGAGATTGGAGTGGGACATTCTCCAAGGTAAGGTGCACCGGGCAGTGTGGGCTGGAGCCACCAGAAGCTGGACAAGGCTGTGGAGGGAGCCAGGCCCTGCTGACTACAGATCCCCCACCCCCTAGAGCTGTGAGGACGCTCTGTTGTTTAATCCACTGGCTTCTACTTCTTCACTACAGAACCTTTAGGAGACTAGGACCCCGACCTATTTGGTGACCCCCTTGGTCAGAAGTCTTGAGGCCGGCACTCTCCTCTTGCTGGGCTTGAGCTCCCAGCAGCTGTGGTCTGAGCTTCGGATGGTTCAGAGCTGTGCTCCTTGATTATCCCTCTCCTGGGATGGAACAATGATGGATTATGCCTACCCCAGGAGGTCTTGCAGCTCCTGTGGTGGGTCACTAGTGGGTCACTGGCCGATTTGGTGTTCCTCTGCTTCTGGTGGGACCAGCTCTGTGGCACAGTTGGTGCTCTGCTCTGGGGGCTCTCCTGGGAGGCAGGCTGAGGTGCTCTCTAGGGGAGGCCTTGTTCTCGTCCCCTGTTCTGCCCTCTCCTGCTTCCCTTCCTCTTCCTATAGGAAGTGCTATAGCACTCTGTTGTCCCCAGTTCCTGAATCCCTGTCTCAGGTTTTGCTTCTTGGGATGCTCCCCAGAGGCCTGGACTGTGCTTCTCTGAGGGCAGAGCCTCGTCACAGAATGAGGCCCTTGTGAGCTGTGATTGTCAAGCTTTAACCCCCTGGGAATCACTCAGAGAGCTTGTGAACTCTGAGAGTCAGTCTGTGGTGGGCCCAGGAGCTGGCATTTGTAACAGACTCTCAGGGCTGCTGCTGGTGGTCCCAGGACCACTCCTTGAGACTGGCTGACCTGAGCTCATGGGTGGGTGGGATCTCCTTGGTTCTGGGCAAGACTGACCACCTGAGGGCAGATTGCTAGGAGAGGTTTGGGGAAGCAAGTTTGTATGTGGGATGTTTGAGGTTGGACAAGGAAGTAAAGGGGTCTGTGTGGTGGGCTGGGGATTGGGAGGTGTGACTTCAAAGGCGGATTCCTGGGCCTTACCCCTTGACCTGTGTCTAAGCCTCTAGAAGTGAACAGCTGCAGACAGAACACTGAAGAGCTGCTTATCTTGAAGTCTGAGGGAAACAGGAGTCCCCAACACCACTCTACCAGAGACACATGGCTGGACCCAGAAGAGAGAAGGGGGCACCATCATGTGTGCCTGTGCACATTCTTGCACCCACAACAGGCACAGGTGAGCCCCAGTGTGTGCAGATGTGCATGCACACAGATGTGGTCACAGTTTCTTGGGTATTTTCTGCTTTCCAGGGCAAGACAGGCCATCACCACCAGCAGATTCCAATACAACACTGGACACTCACCCAGGCCTGGATTTGGTTGGAAACCTTCACTCTATGATGCAGGAACCTATCCTTTTAAGAAGGCTCTCATCTCCTCACTGTGGTTCCAGCCTCGCTGTCCTGCCTTGTGACGTCCTTCTGCAGCCCCTCTCTTCTCTGCCTCTTCTGTGTGAGCCACACAGAGCAGAGCCTAGCACCACCTCTGCTTTTGCTGTTCTCTTTGCCTCCATGACTGTAGGAACCCTACCTGACAGACAGGGGATCTGAATTCTCACTGGAGCCTCTGCCTCTCAGCAAGCCTGGCTTGGGCTACGCTGCGCCCTCTGCCAGCAGGTGGCAGGCTGCCCATCCTGTTCACATCACCGACAGGTTCCAGGTACCTGCAGCACCCACCACCCCAGGGGCCTCACTCTCTTGAATAAATTGCAAGGGCGGGGGGATCTTAGGTTCAGAGGTGGGTTAATCCTGTTCTTATTTACAGAACATTCCACCCTCACTCTGTCTGAGATGCTGCTCTATTAGACAATCTTTGGTTTTATCCTCATTGCAGTCCTGCTCCAATCCTGGCCTCTGTGGTACCTGTTGGAACCAGTTCAATCTGTGTTTGCCCTTGGCAGAGTCTGCTTTGGAAGAGTGAAGATATACTGATATACTCAAGTGATTGCAGCAGCAATCAAGAACACATTCAAGAAGAATTGAATCTTGCATCTGCACCTGCTGCTTTTTTATTATTCCAATTTTTATTCCATCTAAGCCTCCATCCTATTGTATAGTAATGCCCAAGTTTAGGAACACATGCCAATCATTTCTAGACACATCCTCACTGACACACCCAGAAGCCTCTAAATATTTGGCATCTCTTAATCAAATCAATTTGACAATTCAAATTAACTGTTATACAGCCTGAAATAAATAATGATTTAAAAATGTCCCAAAGTCCCATATTGAGAGACCATGTGCTAAATGAGTGGCCTGTGTCTTATAGAAGGCTGCATCATGGAAGACAAGAAAAACTGAAGAGCTGCTCAGACACACACAGATGAGAGACACTTCACCAGTGCAGGCAGCACCACTCTGGACTGGACTTTAATGAAAGGGTGATTGAAAAGGGCATTATCATGGGCACTGACAGAATTTGTAATGGTTTGGATGTGAGACATCCCACAAAAGCTCAAGTGTGAGATAATGAAAAAAGGTTCAGGGGAGAACAGAGTGGATTGAGAGTCCTAACCCAATTAGTGAGTTTATCCCCTAATATGGATTAATAAAATGTTACCTGAAATGGTAAGTTGTGGTTGGAGGATGTGGGCATTAGGGGCATGTATTGGAGTATTTATTTATATCTGGTGAATGGAGACCTCTCACTATGTTTCCTGATCATCATGTGAGAGGGTCCCCTCCCCCCACACTACTCTGCAATGATGTTCTGCCTCACCTGGAGCCCCAAGGAATGGAGCTGGCCTTCTATGGACTGAGGCATCTAAAACCATTAGCCCTCTAATAATCTTTTTCTCCCCTACAATTGTTCTATTTGAGTCCTTTTTGTCACAGCAGGAAATAAACTGATTAAAACAAAATTCAAAAACATTGTGTAGCTGGGATGGTATTTTGGCATCAAGATTACTTTTCAACAGAAAAGGTTACAGTGAAAACATTCTTGTCCTTTGAAGAAGTTTGCTGGGATTGGGCATCATGTCCAAATTTACAGATGCTTCAAAACTCCACAGATGCTCATGTTTGTGTAGTCATGTGTGCACACAAACGCTGGACATGCACAACACAGTATGTGGGGCACTGTAGTGAAGGCTTTGTTTGTTTGTTTGTTTGTTTTTGTTTGTTTGTTGTGGGATTCAGTGAGAAAATCAGTTTTATTGCCCTTTTTTGGAGCCAATGCCTAACTTTTTTGGACCTTTGGAACATTCCCTCTCTCCTGTACTAGTGCTAAGAGTTAATTGTGCTAAGAGTTAGCCAGAGTTGGGAATATTCTTCATCACCTCCACCTCTGGCAAAAGAAGCTGTGTCTCCAACTTCTCAAGCTATGAGAAGTTTCTTACAGAAAACACTGCTCTTTGTTGACATTGCTATCACAAAATTTGGTTCTAGAAGTCAATACAATCTTCCATTAAAAAATAAGATGCTCAGAAAATATCATTCAAAATAGGATGGAGTGCCCCTCTGCACTGGGTGCGCTGGGGAGACACTCAGGTTAGAGGGGCCTCCACTCTAGGGGGGGGGGAGTGCCCCTCTTCCCTGGGTGTGCTTGGGAGCTCCTGAGGACACCCAGGTTAGAGTGGCCTCCCTACCTACCTAGAGTTCTTTTCACATTTGCAGTCCCCATTGGACCCCAGCAGGATGCTCACAGAAGTCTGGTGAGCCCCAGGCCTACCCCCACATGGAGCCAGGCCCTAAGCCCCCTCCCCCACCCTAAGGCCCCAACCACCATGGCCAACACTGCCCTCTGCCTCCAGTGTGGAAAGGTTAACCTTCATGGAATCCAAGATGAAACCCCTGTGGATCATGGGGACATAGCCCCCAGTCGAACTCCTACCTTCATCCTGGGGGTGCTGCCTTCTCTGCAGGTACACCCCAACCCTAGAGTACCCTGTTTGGCAGTGCAAACAGGAGGTCCACGGGAGATGTAGGAGGCAGACCCAGGCAGGGACATTTGTTAGATGATCTGGGCACACACATAACCCGACCAGGGGCAGACACTCATGGGCAGGTGCTGGCTGGATGCAGAAACCCTGCTGGTTTGGGGCTGGGGGTGGATGGGAGGACCCAGGGCTTTATCTATGTCCTCCTCCTCTGCAGGTTTCCAGGCTACTGTGAACAGGCCTACAGCATTCTGTGGTGCTATGGGCTCCTCTTCCTTCATCTCTTTGCTCTGATGCGGGCAGCAGGCCTGCCTGAGCTCAGCTCCTCCAAAGACATCCAGTATTTGAAGGTATGCCAGCAGAGGGCCACACCAGACTGGAGGCCAGGGTCTACCACAAACTTTACAAGGCCTGCCTGAATGTCTACAGCTGTGGAGGAGCCTGCCTTCCCTATGTGTAGTGTAAAAATTGAGCTTGGCAGAGCTCATCCTGGTCAGGGTGCATCTTGTCTGAACAGCTCAGAGACCTAGGAGATTCACCTGACAGATGGGGGCCCTCATGCCGTCCTAGGCCCAGCATTGCAGTATGATGAGAAGTGGCCAGAGTGGTGCACTCCCTGGGCCTAGTCCCACCCAGTTGCGGGTGAACTGTGATCTTGTTTGGTCATCCCATATGTCCTCAGTGTCTTTCATGCTGAGATAAAGTCCCTTGTAGGTTTGCAAGACACTTTTCATTCCTGTCTTTTCAGTTGGCAAGAGGCAGAGTTGGAGGGGGTGTATTCCCTAAAGCTTCTCCTGCCCTTCTCTCAGATAAGGTGAGGCCACCTGACCATCCTCTTGCAGTTCATTTAGGAAGGAATTTCACCAACCCGAGGGGGCAGGAGTACAGGAAGGCAGAAGAGATTGCAGATGCAGCAGGGTCATGACCCCTGAATGTTGATGCAGTTGTGATGATTCTGTCCCAGGACACTCTGATGCTGGGGAAGACGGAGGAGGAGGGGCTAAAGAGGAGGAGGGGCTGAAGCACTTTCGGATGAAGTTCAATGAAGCCCTGAGGGAGAGCTGGAAGACAAAAGTGAACTGGCTGGCACACAACCTGACCAAAGACAACTGGCAATAGTGGCCAGCTCTGAGCTGCCACAGGCTGGCA
Source organism: Urocitellus parryii (assembly GCF_045843805.1). Taxonomy (NCBI): domain Eukaryota; kingdom Metazoa; phylum Chordata; class Mammalia; order Rodentia; family Sciuridae; genus Urocitellus; species Urocitellus parryii. Next base: position 1,434,566 of record NW_027554094.1, on the reverse strand, counting down.
AACCTGTTCTGAGGACAGCTACCCTGGGTTGTCCTAGATGGGGCCTCACACCTGAACTGCACCTCATGGGAAAGAACAACACAATTGCCCTTTGTTTACACTAGTTATTTAGACAGACAGGAAATGTTTAAAGATGATGGGGGAATGTGATGGACATTATTATCCAAAGTAGATGTACAAAGACACAAATTGGTGTAAATATACTTTGTATACAACAAGAGATATGAAAAATTGTGTTCTATTTGTGTAATAAGAATTGTAATATATTCCACTGTCATACATGTATAAAAAAACTATAATAAAGAACCAAACAGCCAGGGCTGGGGTAGTAGAGTGCTTGCCTCGCACATGTGAGGCGGCACTGGTTTTAATCTTCAGCACCACATAAAAATAAATTAAAAATAAAGGTATTTTTCCATCTACAAGTAAAAAATAACAAAAAGAACAAAACACCATAAATGCAAATGCATCCTCATGCAGAGGAGGGGTGCTGCACTGTGTCCAAGCACTGTGAGTTGGGCACCTTGAGGTTGTACCTTGCTCTTGTCTTAGGATGGGCATTCCAGGTCTTCCAGCTGGTGGATCTTGCCCAGCAAAGACTGACCTCCTCTTGGGGAAGCCTTGTTCCCAGGCTCCCCAACTAGCAGTTATTTGGCCTACTGTCCACTTAGGACACCTCAATCCCCAGATCACCTTCTGCCACCTGTGTGGCCCACCCTGTGTGTTTTCAATTGACCAAGTCCTGGAAAGCTCCCAAAGAAGCCAGGGTACCCTCTAGACACAGGGATGCTTACTCTTCACTGCTAAAGTGACTCTCAGGTAGAGGATGCCCTCACCTCTTTCACCTTCAGGTAAGAAATCAATACCACTCTATTTACTGAACCTAGACAGCTGCAGAGGAGCCTGCCTCCCGTATGTATAGTATAAAAATGAGCTTGGCAGAGATCCTCCTGTTCAGGGTGAAAGGTCAAAGAGGGTCTGTGTGGTGAGGGAGAGGGAACAGAAGCAGGGTCACTGCACTTTGTATCCTAGTCCTGAGTACACTAGCACAAAGGACACAGAGAATTACAATGTATTTACAAAGCATTAAAAAGTCAGTTGATCATCTACATATTAACCCCATTCTACCACTTGTGAAAGCACTAGTTTGGAAAATAAAATAAAGACCTTCAAAAAGAAAAAGAAAAAAAATAATTACCAATTTTTACTCTTTGTCAGCTAGTCTAGTCACTGCAACTTTTCTGGAGGTGCAAGAGGTGGGCAACTCACTGGATGGCAAGAGCCTGGAGTGCTGAAGCCCCTGAGTTGGCAGGACGTGGCAGGGAGGTAGAGTCAGCTTCTGGCTTTTGGGAAAAAGAGATCCAGCAGGTGTGGGCAGATGGTGGGAGCCTACAGTCCCACACACTGGGAATGGAAGGATAATCAGCATTGGGGGTTTTCAGACCTGCTGGCTGAAGAGATTTTGTACATGGAGGACCCACTGGTTGGGAGCTGGGTAGCAGATATTCTGAGGTGGGGATGCAAGAGTCCAGGTTGCACTCAGTAGCTGAGTGTGGAGTTTTCCCACTTCAGCGGCTGATGCTGGTTGAAGTTGTGGCTGTCCCCAGGGCCACCCTCCTTCTCCTCAAAGCTCTCCCACGGGTTGATAGTTATGTCTTCCTCCTCCTCCTCTCCAGCCTCACACTGCTCTTCCTCTTCCTCCTCCTCCTCCTCACCACTGTGCTAGTCCTGGTAGGTCTGCAAAAAGAGAAGGTGCAAGTACAGCTCATGGCCAAGTCACCGAGTGTCCACCTTCCAGGAGCAGCAGCAGAAGGGAGATGTCCCCCAGTGAGGGAGACTCTCCAGGGACAGGGGCCTAGGCCTCGCTGGAAGTGGCCTCTTCATGGAGTCCAGGCATGCAGAGAGCTCCTGGATGGGGATGCTCAGTTCCCTCCTTGGAGCACTGTCTCTGCATAGAGTGGGAGGAGCACCAGACTGAAGCCAGCTCATCTCTGCACTTACACTTACTAGGTTGTATGAACTTCAGTAAGGCTTTACTGAACCTCAGATTATCCTCCCAGATTTGAGGATCCTAGCTCCCGAGTTGTGTGGTTATAAGGTGGAGGCACATGGACATGGAGGTGCCTGGCCTACAGTGCTCTGTAGCCTGGGGCCCTGTCTGCTCCTACTTACTTTGGGAGTTCATGGTGATGGTCAAGGCAGAGTCACTGCCATCCACCTCATTCTCCTTCCCTGTGTTCTGGTCCCACAAGGTTCACTGATGTGCATCCCATTTCTGAAACACCCCCAGGATGATCATGAACACCAGGAAGTAAATTCAAACAACAATCACCATGGTGGCAGGATTCCAGATGACTGTAAAGGGAGAAAAAAGGACAAACAGGGCTGCAGAGAGGTCACCCAGATTGAGGCTTCCCACCTGTCATTGGCTATCCTAGGTTGGCACACTCCACCTGACCCTCAGAGTCTAGAAAGCACTAGAAACAGCTTTGCATGGTCTCAAACTTGCTGGGTCATTGTGGCCATGGGCAGGGAATCATTTCCTCATGTGTGATGGGGAGTGGGAACGGTGCTGCCATGCTCCCAGCCAGGTGGGACAGGGACATCTGCCTAAGCTCTGTGTGATGCTTAGTGTTTGCACCTAGGTGCCTCCCACGTTCTTCCTGTAAATGATTGAGGACTGAGCAGGTTGGGCCTGACAGGTAAACAAAAAAGCATTGCTTAGGGTGAACAAACTGTGGTTGGGCAGCCATGTGGCTGGCATGTTCCACAGGATTGGCAGCATGGATCATGTTACCTGCAGTGGACAGGAAGAAAGGATCACTAGGGATGAGCATCCTGACTGTTTCCAAGAGGAGAAAAGGGGCAGCAGCAGCTCTGAACAAGGCTAGTCTGAGTAGCCTCTGGGCCCTTGTAAGAAGTTAGAAACCACTGTAAATCTGATGTTGTTCCATGTCCAAGAAACAGCACTTTTCTATTTTTTATTTTTTATTTTATTTAAAGAGAGAGAGAGAGAGAGAGAGAGAGAGAGAGAGAGAGAGAATTTTTTTAATAATTATTTTTTAGTTTTCGGCAGACACAACATCTTTGTTTGTATGTGGTGCTGAGGATCGAACCCGGGCCGCATGCATGCCAGGTGAGCGCGTGACCACTTGAGCCACATCCCCAGCCCAGGACTTTTCTAATAACAACAAACAAACAAACAAAGACAAAACAAAACAAAGAAAACACTTGTAAGCACTTAGAAAGCACTGTAAATCTGATGTTGTTCCATGTCCAAGAAACAGCACTTTTCTAATAATTCCTTTATAGTTAACTTTATAAAATAATCCATCCATGAGAGCAGAGTGGCAAAGCAACCTCAGGTCCTAGTCACTTGGGAAGTGGATGGTTTAGACATTTCCCCCTGCCTTACCCCAAAACCTAGAAACTGGAAAGATGACACAATTCAAAATCTTTTATTTCCTTTCATGGTAAAGAATGTCAGTTGTTAATAACAACCCTGGATCCAATTCTCCAGACCACAGAGCCCTTGAGCAACAAGAAAGCCACAGAAGATGCTGATGAAGGCTTCAGAGCAGGGTGCTGCTCTCCCTGCTGTGGTCTGACAGTGACCACTGCCAGCTAGGGCACTGTTAGTCCTGTGTGCGGTGGGTCCCTGCATCAGTCCAAGGACCCATCTTCACTGCCAACAGATCCAGTGACCTGACACCACTACAAGGATCCTTTAGTTAACCAGCTGCTGTTCTTTATAGAAGAGTGTCCTTGTGTCTCATGTGTGAAAACTTCAGCAAAAACCTTGTCCCTTCCTGTGGTATTCCCTGATACTTGCTCTCTATCACCTCCCTCCAGGGTTCCTCAGGCTCTCACTCAGAATGCAGCAGATGGTGGAATGGAGCAGCAGCCCAACCTGTCAGTACAGACTGTACAGGTCTATCCACATCAGGCCAGGCTGAAGAAGGCCACCACTCCTGGGGGAAGCCTCATTTGCCATGATGAGTGTGCTAAAGTGTGTCTACAAACATCAGGGCCAAGAGACAGGGCCCTCTGTTACCACCACAGCTAGCTCTTCTGGGTAGGAGCCCTATACATACCTCCTCCTTAAGTTCATTGCTGAGGTAGCAGCCATTTACCTCAGAGCAGATGAGAATGAACTACCAGTTGGTCAGTTGAACCACCAGTTGGTCAATGAACTACCAGGTATGCCAGTTCCAGTAGCACAGGAGTTACAAAACCTTTTGGTAGCTGGCCATGGTGCCACACCTGCAGGGTTAAGAAGATACCAGGTGGCTCAAGTTAGGAAGCTGGGTGGGGCCAGAGCCAGGGCCCCAGTGGCTAAAGGTAGGCACCTGGGTTGCTGAGCCAGCAGGACAAATGCATGTGGTTTTCCAATTGAGGAAACAAACAGCATGCTTGGCGTTTTAGGGGCATATGATAGTCTTTTGTAAGTTAGTGCCACATGTCCTCTTCTTGTTCAGAAGGGGGACACTGTGCAACAATGCTGGCTCTCCACATGTTTGCAGATGGTGGGAGCCAGGTGGCCTCCAGCTGGCTCTGGCCTCTCACCTGTGAAAACCATGCCCATGTCAGAGGGGTTCACTTCAATGCCCTTCTGCTGCAGGTGGGCTGTGTCCACCTCCAGGCTTTTCTACTCTGGGTTTGGTTCCTCTCACTCCTCCATATGCAACCGCCTCAGATAGCAGGGAGCCTGTGGGGCCCACCGAAGCTGGTCATAGCTAATGGACACCCACCTCAGGCTCAAGCTCACAAACCCCTTTTCAGGAAAGCAAGAGAGGTAAGGGAGAGTAAAATTCAAGAATTGGGGGCTACTGAGGGTGTGGCTCAGTGGTAGAGCATGTCCTTAGCACACACACAGCCCTGGGTTTGATTCCAGTGTGAAATAAACAAAGCAAACAAACAAATGAGAGCACTGCACAAATCCTGGGCAACAACAGCAGGAACACCGTCCTCTTATGGAGTGAGCTGAAAGACATAGCTCAGAGCCACAGATCAGTCAGGGAAAGGTGGAAAGACCCTGAATTGGTTTCCAAAGAGCATGATGACACCAGGCAAGTAAGAAGCCCTCTCAGGAACAGGATCTCCCAAAACCTCAAAGGGAAAGAAGGTGGGTACATCAGCTGCAGTAAGGAGTGTCCAGGAAGGTAAGGAGGCCTCCCCATGCAGAGCGGCTGTTACCCTGGGGTCTTCAGATTCATCCCTCAGTAGCTACACTTCTCATGTGATTGTGCTGATGATTCCAAGGTCAGGGAACAGGAAAACCCCTAAGAGCTCTGAAATTTAGAAGCAGTTCAGGCAAAGCAGTGGACTCCACTCTGGTTGATCCTGGGCTCTTCCAGTTACAAAATCATGATGTAGCTTTGGACTGGGGGGGGGGACTGCAATGCAGGGCACTTTATTAAAACACCTGCCACCAAGAATGAGGCTATCAGGGCTCTGAAAACCACCTGGGAACCCACAGGTGCAAATGATGGTGGAGGGAGACCACACAGGTTCTCACTACCTTGGGACAGAAGACTGTGGCCCCTCCAGGAACCCCAGCCATCAGCACAGCTCCCACCCCCACCATGTGGAGTGTGGTGCTGGCCAACTTGGAAAAATATCATAATTATCATGCGAAGTTACAGAAGTTACACACAATGTATGCATGCTGTAGGCTTTCATTTAGGTAAAGCACTAGAAAATACAAAATAATGTATGGCAACTGAGAAGAGACCAGTGGTTGCTTTGGGGTGGGTGGCTGGGGAGTGGGGGCTTAGCAAGGCATTAGGAAAGGGGAGAGAAATATTTGGGATAATAAGAGTGGGGTTCACTATGATTGTGGCAAAATAAATCATGGTTTTATACATATATCATATTTACCAAACTGCACACTCCTAAATATGTGAAGTCTATTATACGTCAATGATATTTCAACAAACACATCTTTAGAGAATACAAGGGGAAGAAAAGTTTCCTGCCCTCTGGAACCTGTGTCTGTCCAGCAGAGTGAATACCTCACATCCATGGACTCCCCAGCCCACATAGGGCCAAAAGCCTCACCGGTAGAGGTCCCCTCAGGGGCCACTGCCAACCATGGGGAGGAGCTCTAGATCCGCACCCAGAGTCTGCCTCAGGACTTCAGAAGAAGGCTGAGGAGGGGCCTCCCTCTCAGCTCTGGGCCCGTCCCACCTGCCCAGCCTGAGTGCCCTGACTCCTGCTACCAAGCATGAAGGTTGCCACTTCCCAGCAAGGAGCCTCAGCCTGAAGATCTGCCTGCAGGAGAAACAAGGGAAAGCCAGGTGGGCCTCGCAGGCTCCAACCAGCAGCAACCCAGCACCTTCTTGTCCCTCCTGCAGGAGGTGAGGAACATGGGCCAGGAAGGCTCCGAGCGCCCTGCAGCCTCTTTTGTACTGTGGCTACTATGGCTCCCCTGACACTTGCTGCTTCCACGCCCAGCCTGCCATCCTCAGGCCCAGGGACAGCACAGTACCTGAGAGGACGGCCCATCTTGGTTGACTGCCTTCCAGGCCCTATTTCCTCTGCAGCGCCCTTGGATCTGGCTGTCTGGGTGAAGGGGGGAGCTCCCCCCTGCACCCAGGGGAGAGGGCACTCTCCCCTCCAGGGGAGGCCCTTGGGACTTGGGTGTCGCGGTGGCGGCGAGAACTCCACCACCCCTCGCACCCAGGGGAGAGGGCACTCCCCCCTCCGGAGGGAGGCCCCTTGGACCTGGGTGTTGGGGTGGGGGGGAACTCCACCATCCCCGCAATCAAGGGAGAGGGCACTACCACCTCCCGGGGGAAGACCCCTCAGACCTGGGGAGCTCCACCCCCCACCCTACACCCAAGGGAGAGGGCACTCCCGCTTCCAGGTGGGAGGCCCCTGAGACCTGGATTTTGGGATGAGGGGAGCATCCTCCTCATCTTCCCCGCACCCAGGGGAGAGGGCACTACCCCTCCACAGGGGAGGCCCCTCTAACCTGGGTGTCAGGAGGGGAAGCAATCCCCTCCGCACCCAGGGGAGAGGGCACTACCCCCTCCACGGGAGAGACCCCTCTTAACTGGGTTTGTGGAGGGAGCTCACCCCTGCACCCAGGGGAGAGGGCACTCTCCACTCCAGGGGGGAGGCCCCTCTAACCTGGGTGTGTGTGTGGGGGAACTCCCCCTCTACGCACCCAGGGGGGAGGCCCCTCTAACCTGGGTGACAGGGGGGAGGAACTCCCTGGCACTGCACCCAGGGGAGAGGGTACTCCCCCTTCCAGGGGGGCGACCCTTCTAACCTGGGTGTGGTGGGAGAGCTCGCCCCCTCCGCACCCAGGGGAGAGGGCACTCCGCCATCCAGGAGGGAGGCCCCTCTAACCTGGCTGTCAGAGGTAGCTCCCCAGCACACCCAGGGCAGAGGGGCACTCCGTTCTCCAGGGGGGAGGCCCCTCTAAGCTGGGGGTCCAGGGAAGCTCCCCAGTGCACCCAGGGCAGAGGGGCACTCCCCCCTCTAACCCTAACCCTAACCCTCCTGGGGGAGGCCCCTGGAAACTGGATGTTAGAGTGGGGAGGTGAGCCCACCCCCCCACACACAGGGCAGAGGGCACTCACCCCTCCGCAGGAGAGGCCCCACCAACCTGGGTGTCAGGGTGGGGAAGCTCCCACCCCTCACCCCGCACCTAGGGGAGAGGGCACTCCCCCTCTAGGGCGGATGTCCCACTAACCTGGGTGTGTGGTGAGGAGCTCCCCCCTCCGCACCGAGGGGAGAGGGCACTACCCCCTGGGAGGGAGGCCTCTCCATCCTGGGTGTTGGGGTGGGGGGAGGAGCTCCCGCCACTTACCCCTCACCTAGGGGAGAGGGCACTCGCCAGTCTGTGGAGGAGGCCCCTCTGTTCTGGGTGTCGCGGGGGTGGGAGCTCCTCCTCAGCACGCAGGTAGAGGGCATTCCCCCCTCTGGGAAGGATGCCCCACTAACCTGGGTGTGTGGGGGAGCTCCCCCTCCGCACCCAGGGGAGAGGGCTCTCCCGACTCCAGGGGAAGGCCCCTCTAACTTGGGCGTTGGAGGGGAGTTCCCCCCACTCCACACCCAGGGGAGAGGGCACTCCCCCCATCCAGGGGCAAGGCCCATCTAACCTGTGTGTGTGTTGGGGGGGGCAGATCCCCCCCTCTGCACCCAGTATAGAGGGCACTCCCCCCTCCAGGGGCTAGGCCCCTCTCACCTGGGTGTCCAGGGGAGCTCCCCAGCGCACCCAGCATAGAGAGCACTGCTCCCTCCAGGGATGCGGCCTCTCTAACCTGGGTGTCAGGAAGAGCTCTCCAGCATACCCAGGTTGAGAGGCACACCCACCTCCAGTGGAGAGGCCCCTCTAACCTGGGTGTCGGGGGGAGTTCCCCAGCGAACCCAGGGCACAGGGGCACTCCCCCCTCCAGGGGGGAGGCGCCTCTAACCTGAGTGTCCGGGGGAGCTCTCTTGTGCACCCACGGCAGAGGGGCACTCCCCACTCTAACCCTAACCTTAACCCTCCTGGGGGAGGCCCCTGGGAGCTGGGTGTCGGAGCTCCAGTCCCCACTCCGCACCTAGGGGAGAGGGCACTCCACCCTCAGGGGGGAGGCCCCTCTAACCTGGGTGTGTGGGAGAGCTCCCCCCTCCGCACCCAGTGGAGAGGGCACTCCCCCCCTCCAGATGCGAGGCCCCTCTAACCTGGGTGTGGGAGAGGGCACTCACCCGTGTGGGGGAGGCCCCTCCAAGCTGGGTGTCCAGGTGGGGAGTAGCTCCCACCACCCACCCTGCACCTAGGGGAGAGGGCACTCCCCCTTCCAGGAGGGAGGCCCCTCTGACCTGGGTGTCCTGGGAGTGGGAGCTCCACCTCCACACCCAAGTAGAGGGCATTCCTGCCTCCTGAGGGAATGCCTCACTAACCTGGGTGTGGGGGGGGGCGAGCTCCCCCTCTGCACCCACTGGAGAGGGCTGTCCCAACTCCAAGGGGAAGGCCCCTCTAACCTGGGTGTTGGGGGGGTAGCTCACCCCCCTCTGCACCCAGGGGACAGGGCTCTCCCCCCTCCAGGTGGGAGGCCCCTCTAACCTTGGTGTCCGGGGGATCTCACCCCTCCACACCCAGGGGAGTGGACACTCCCCCCTCCAAGGGCAAGGGCCCTCTAACCTGAATGTGTGTGGTGGGGAGATCCCCTCTCTGTACCCAGGATAGATGGCACTCCCTCCTCCAGGGGTGAGGCCCTTCCAACCTCGGTGTCGGGGAAGCTCTCCAATACATCCAGTGCAGAGGGGCACTGCCTCCTCCAAGGGGGAGGCCCCTCTAACCTGAGTGTTGGGGGGAGCTCCCCAGTGCACCCAGGGCAGAGGGGCTGTCCCCCCTCCAGGGCAGCGGCCTCTGTAACATGGGTGTCAGGGTGAGCTCCCCAGCGTACCCAGGGCATTTCCAAACTCATGAGAGTAGCATTACTTTGATATTAAAGAGGCAATAGCAAAATGGAAATTATAGAGTTCTCCATCCTGATCAAGTGAGACTTATTCCAGATACACAACATGGCTTAATATTTGGAAATCATTCAATGTAATATAATTCAATGTTTTATATATTTATATATATTTTAGTTTCAAATAGAAGAGAAAATCTGTTTTTTTGTTTTCTAATTTTTTTATTATTAGTTGTTCAAAACATTACAAAGCTCTTGTCATATCATATTTCATACATTTGATTCAAGCATCAACAAATTTCTACAAACCATGATTTCTACAAACATAACTGAATCAGGTGGACATATACAATTAAAATATATCAAGTTTTAAGATTTTTTTGTAGGTGGACACAGTGCCTTTATTTTATTTATTTACTTATGTGATGCTAAGCATCAAACCCAGTGCCTCACACGTGCAGTTGAGCACTGTACCACTGAGCCACAACCTCAGCCCTTAAATAGATCAATTTTAGGCAAGGAAATAGAAGATGCCATCAAAAGCCTATCAACAAAGAAAAGCCCAAAAGCAGATAGATTCTCAGCTGAGTTCCACCAGACAATACAAGAAGAACTAATACCAATATTCCTCAAAATATTCTATGAAATAGAAAAGGAGGGAACCCTTCTGAACTCATTCTATGAGGCTGTTATCACTCTGGCACCAGTTGCAGACAAAGACACATCAAGGAAAAAACTTAAGACCAATACCCCTGATGAACATAGACACAAAAATTCTCAATAAATTCCTGACAAATTGTATACAAAAAACACACTAAAATACAGTGCACCATGACCACGTGTGGTTCATCCCAGGGATGAAAGTTTGGTTCAACATATGGAAATAAATAAATCTAATACATCACATCAATAGACTTAAAGACAAGAATCATAAAATTTTCTCTGTAGATGCTGAAAAATATAGAATCATTTCATGTTCAAAACAATAGAAAAACTAGGAGTACTAGGATCATACTTCAACATTGTAAAAGCTGTCTACACTAAGCCCAATGCCAGCATCACTATTAGTGGAGAAAAATTGGAAGCATTCCTCTAAAAACTGGAACTAGTCAGGGATGCCCTCTTTCACAACTTTTATTCAACATAATCATTGAAATTGTAGCCAGAGAAGTCAGGTAAGCAAAAGAAATTAAATGGACACACAAGGAAAAGAAGAATTCAAACTATCACTATTTGCTGATGACAGTTATAATACCCAAAAAAAAAATTCCACCAGAAAACTTCTAGAACTAATAAATGAATTCAGCAAAGTATCAGGATACAAAATCAACACCCCAAAATCAAATGCATTCCTATATATCATCGATGAATCCACTGAAAAAGAAATTATGTAAACGATTCCATTCACAATAGCCTCAAAAATTAATTATCTGGAAAAAATCGAATAAAAAGGTAAAAAAAAAGCTCTACAATAAAAAGTACAGAACCTAAATAAAGATATTGAAGAAAACCTCTGAAGATGGAAAGATGCTCCTCAATAGGCAGAATTAATAGTTTAAAAGGCCATACTACCAAAAACATCATACAGAAATAATGCAATTTCTATTAAAATCCTTATGACAGTCTTCATTATAATAGAAAAGGCAATTATGATATATTTTTTGGTAAAATAAGAGACCCAGAATAGTAAAAGCAATCTTTAGTGAGAAAACTGAAACAGGAGGCATCATAATACCAGACCTTAAACTATACTACAGAGCTATAGTAACAAAAATGGCATGGTGTTGGCACCAAAATAGACATGTAGATCAATGGTATAAAATAGAGGACACAGAGACAAACCCACAAAGTTTAAATATGGTTATCTCATACTAGACAAAACATTCACTGGAAAAAAAGATAGCCTATTCTTTCAACAGATGGTGCTGGCAAAACTGGAAATCCACATGTAGCCAAATGAAATTAAACCTACATCTCTCACCCTGAACAAAAATCAAATCAAAGAGGATCAAAGTTTTAGGCACTAGAACAGAGACCCTGAACCTAATAGGAAAAAAAAAATAAGCACAAATCTTCACCACTTCAGCCTAGGATCTGACTTCCTTAACAAGACTCATAAAGTGCAAGAAGTAAAATCAAGAATAAATAAATGGGATGGGTTCCAATTAAAAAGCTTCTTCTCAGCAAAGGAACCAGTAAAGTGAGGAGAGCACTTGCAGACTGGGAGAAAATCTTTACCACATGCACCTCTGATAAAACCCTCATCTCTAAGATATATTAAGAACTCAATAAACTTAGAACCATAAAAACAAATAAACCAACGAATAAATGGGCTAAGGAACTGAACAGATACTTTGTAGACAAAGAAATACAATTGATCAACAAATACATGAAAAAGTGTTCCAACACCTCTAGCAATTAGAGAAATACAAATGAAAACTACTCTAAGATTTCCTCTCACTCCTGTCAGAATTGCAATCATCAAGAATACAGGCAACAATTAATGTTTGTGAGAATGTGGTGAAAAAGCCACACTCATACATTGCTGGTGAAACTGAAAATTGGTGCAACCACTATGTAAAGCAGTATGGAGAGTCCTCGGAAAACTGGGAATGGAACCAGCATTTGACCCAGCCATCCCACTCCTTAGTTTATATCCAAAGAACTTAAAATCAGCATACTATAGTTCCTGAATAGATGAATGGATAAATAAAAGGTAATATATATATATATATATATATATATATATATATATGTGTGTGTGTGTGTGTGTGTGTGTGTGTGTGTGTGTGTGTGTTTCAATGAAATATTACTTAGCTTTAAAGAAGAATGAGATTATGGCATTTAGTAGTAATGACTGGAGTTGGAGAATATCATGCTAATCGAAATAAGACAAACTCACGTAACAAAAGGCTGAATGTTTTCTCTAATATGGGGATGTTATTTTACAATAAGGTGGTGGCACTAGGGAAGAATTGTATTACCTTAGATTAGATAGAGGGAAGTGGTTGGAGGGGAGGGGAGGGCATGTGAGGCTAGGAAAGATAGTAGAATGAAACAGACATTATTACTGTAGGTATATACGTGATTACATGACCAATATAACTCTGAAACATGTACACTCAGAAAAATGAGAAATTATATCACATCTCTGTATGACATAGCAAAGTACATAACTGCATTCTAATGTCATATATAATTAAAATAAATAAAAAACTTATTAAAATTGAAATAGATAAATATAAGTCAAATAGTAAAAAAAAACTCAACTGAAAAATGATAATACATCGAAAATCACATGAATGGACTCATAAGAGTTTACAGTAACAAAAGACAGAATAGCTTGAATGATAAAATGTATATAAATAGCAAATTATAATTCACAGAATGGAAAAAAATTAGTATAAACTGATATGTAAACTGCTCTAGGAGAGTTCTTCCTTACAGAATTCACATTAATGAATGAAATAGGCAATTCATTAAAAAATCACCATTACAATACTGTAATAATTGTTGCAGGAAATGACCACAATGGGTGCTAAAAATAATGGACAAAAGATTAAGGAAAATCAATATATTTGCATGGACTAAAATGAACATCAACCAAGACAATTATTAATTTAAAAAGAAAATTATTAACTTTAAAGTGGAGAATTAGAGCAATCACCAATAAACCAGGCATGGTGGTGCACACTTATAACTTGAGAGTTTGAAGCAGGAGGATCACAAGTATGAGACCAGCTTCAGTAAATTAGTGAGAATCTCAGCAAGTAAGCAAGACCCAGACTCAAATAATAAACAGGACTGAGGATGTAGCTCAGTGGTAAAGTGCTCCAGATTTCAATATCAGTAACCAAAAAAAAAAAAAAAAGAAATCACTAGTATATGACTTATCAACATTATATATCCTCTGATATAATTCATTGAGAAGGGCACCATAGTCACTATTATGTTATTCTCAGCAGAAACAAATATACAGCATATATCCACAGCCTATATTCCTAACCAATACCCTAAAATTGCTCTATCTGCAACTAACTATAGCTTTAGAAAACAGGAAGGAGAGTGTCATTATAATGCAAAATACTTGTATGAAGATGTGAATTTGGTGTTAACATACCTTATATACATAGATATGATAAATGGTGGTATAAAGGTGAATTAAGAATTGTATGCAAAAAAAAATAAGAGAAAATAGGAAGGGTTTCAAAGTTGATAAAAGAATGGACCAGCAGTGTGACAAAAGAACAAAAGGAGCAAAATGATATGAATGTAAAAAAGTAAATAGTTCAGGTAAAAGAGTATTAAAGTATGCACTTTAATAAGCACTCTAATTGATTCTCATACAGGTATATTGGAGGGCTCACTCCTGACCAACCATGACAGAGCAATCTCCAGTGATGTCTGTATTCTAGGAAACAGGAGAAAGATCAATAACAGGGAAATTACAAAAAGTTCACCAGAGAAGAAAAGGTAAGTAAAACCTTTGTGAAGGGCATCAGTCCTCCCTAAGCATTTTTAAATTTAAAATAAATTATTCTTATTTTTAACTCTTGTTAACTCTGATAAAACCGCTTGGTTGGCATGCATCAAGCCTCTGGGTTTGATCACAGGAATGGGGTAGTCACTTAAATTATTTTTATTGCTAATCTCTTAATAGCAAAACTTCTCCAGGTAAGTGCCTCTGTGTTTCATACATAGAATAATTATTAGGAGATGAATTAAAGTTAATGGACCAAGTTCTCAAACAATATTTCACCATTTCCTTACTGAGAAAAAAAAATCCCTGAAAGCTTTTGAGATATTGATTGAAATATGGGGAAAATATAAACTTTGCACACATTTTCTAGACACTTAAAATCATTAAATAGATTTAAGTTTTATTTTTTTCTGAAAGAAGTGATAATAATTTGTTACATTTGTTTTGCATAAACATACCTTTATATAATTTTATATGATATTTATGCATTATTCCACTTTGAATTTTTCTGTCAAAAGAGCTAAAATATAAAGCATAGTCCAATGTAATTTATTTAGAAAAAATAAACTTTCTTTCTTTTTGAGAGGGAGATACAAGAGAAGTTTTGGAAAATGAAATAAAACTGTAGATTTGCAGACTAACAAACTGATTTTTAACTATGATTTCTCAGGATTATAACATAGAATATTTATTTTATGGTTTCTTGATACTGACTATACTGGTTTTATTTTTTCTTATGAAAATTTTAGGAGAATCCTTTATGGACTCTGTATGCAGAAAAGTTTCTGAAGATTTGAAGTGGTCAAGGTTTTCTACTTTATTTTGTTGTAAAACAAAGATATGTAAATTTTTTGAAATTGCTGAAACTCAAGTATGTTATCCTTAAAAGAATATGAAATCATTTGTAGGAGTTTATACTGTTTTATGCAGTCACAGTTACTAATAAATAAAAGTAACATAGTTTTCTTGTTTTAGATATTTTAAATTATTTTTGTAAATCTAGAAGATGTTTAAATGATATTAAGTTTTTTTACTGTTTGTTTTGCTAGTAATAATTTACATGTATATTCTTTTTGTAGAAAGAGGCTTGGTTTAAGGGATAATAAAGTCAACAGAGTAGTGTAAAATAACTGTTTTATTAAATGTATTTAAACTGTATTTAAAGATTGAAATGCTTGATGATGCTTTCTCTAGTAACAAAAAATTGAGGCAAGAATTTAAAAATGCAGTTTTAATTTATCTTTTTGGATATTCTCAGCAATTGGAAGCATGTGGTGAGGAGCCAGAAGACAGAGAAGATTTGAACCAAGCTGTTACTTCTCTCATGAATCTTCAACGTAGAATGGACATAATGTAAAAACTGTATTCATCTAGACTCCAATCTTCTTAATTCCAAACTGATGAAACAATGAATATTTCTTCATGCTTCATTGTATTTGGTGCTTGGTTTTCTCAAAAAATATAAATTATAATGAAAGTTGCAATTTTAAAAGTCGTGCTTTTCTTTCAATTTTCTGTTTGTTTTACTTTTTATTAGGTCTTGAACAGCTAATACACCTAAAATGTGTTTAATAATTTTTATAATCAATACAAGAGTTTAAGTTTCTTTGTAATTTTACTACTTAGGGTAATAGGAATTTTGAAATATAGAGTCTGTAGTAGTTCTTTTTCACAGCAATGAAACAGGGCATATATGTATTAGTGACAAAGTTAAAAGAACATAAATTTTGTTTATAAAATTTAGTATTTTGTTATTTACTTTTTTCTTTTAAAGGTCTGTGGATTATACCCATAGTTTTATTTATACTGATAACTTTTTCTGTACCACTGAATAACACCATTAGCCCAATGCAATATTTTTGCAACTTGATTTGAAAGTTTGCCCTTGAGGCAATTAGGAATTGGGATTGCGCAATTATTGATTATTCTTAAATTCTTATCTTTTTTTTTTTTAAATTAGGGATCCAGTTTGCCCTTTTTATAATCATCAATTAATTAGAAAGAACTGGACCAACAGAAAAATGACAGAAATTGGGAAAAATAGATGGATGGATAAGCAAAGATATTGCACAGTGCTGGAATGAATTCATAATGGAAGGACAAATGACAAGAACTGGTGCTAAGAAGAAAGACATATTTTTTTCTTTGATGGCTTAATGATCAGAAGTAAATTTAATCATGGCCAGACCAGCTTCCAGGTTACAGTAGTGCAGACTATAGGTTAAAAGAAAAGTTTTCTTTTATGTGGAGAGTAGAAATCTGTGATAAGGAAGATACTTGTGGGGCAGACATGCCTTTGCACTAGTATCCCCAAATGACAACAGTATCATATTTGCTGCTAAGTCTGAAGAAGAGAAAAATAATTGGATGGTAGCCCTTGCTTCTCTTAATTAAGGATCATATAGCTGAAGGCAATTTTTTTGTAGTTCTATGTATGCAGTACTGTAGAAAAGGTTTTATAGAATTTGTATGATCTATAAAATGATAGGAAACTGGAATCTTCAGTTGATTAGTTTTCTCTGTTGTATTTAAAATATTTTTTTTTAAATTTATGTATCAACAAATTCCTTTACTTTTGGTTTCCTTCTTAGATTTGAAATTCCAGATCCAGAACCTACTGAAGCAGACAAATTGGCAATAGAGAAAAGTGAACAGCCATTCAGTGTTGGACTTCAAAATAAATATGTCCAACCAGGACAACTTAGGTTTTAATTGAATATTACATTTTCTATGTGCCATTAAATGTTCAGTTTATAGTAAACACAAACGTTCTTAGCTCTTAATTTAAATATAAGTGTTAGTGTTAACTTTGTGATCATTAAATTTTCAAATTTCTTTATCTATGAAGCTATTTTAAATAAATTCTCTAAAGAAATGTAGCATGCCCTTTGCATTAGCTCTCTCAGGCATGTGATATGTTTACAAATCAAAGTGTGTTATGGTAAGTAAAACTGAAATGGGAAAGGGAGGGGCAGCGTGGGGGATAAAGGAAAGAAAAGCAGCCAGTCAGTCCGGGGTGTATCCTGAAAACTGGGTCCTCCGCTGTTTCCTTCTACCTCTTTCCCATAGAACTAATGAACACATAAGCCGGAATTCTAAATTAAGAAGGGTCCTACACAGAGCCTGAGACCCGGTCACTTCCCTTCCCTTCCTCCCCAAGTGGGCTGTCCAGGGCGATAGGGTGACAGGCGGTTGGGTTCTGCTCCCACTGACAATGAGGTGCCAAGGGGCTGGTGATGGCCCCTGGGATCCCAACCCATTGGAGGGCGGTGGCCCTGCATCCCTGGGCTCCTCAGTACAACTCTCCACAAGCACCAGCTGCTTTCCTGCACAAGGAGGCATTGAAAGCCCACGGAGGCAGCTGCTCCCATGGGTCAAGTTCCAGGACTCCCCCGCCCATGGCAGTACTGGAGGCCTCCGGCGCGGGGAGGCTCAGCCTCGAGCAGTGGCGCTAAGTGCAGAAAAGTTTGCAGGAGCGCTACAGGGCCTCCCACGACCACCTCTGCGCCGCCTGGTCAAGCCCAGGCCTGAGCGCCCCGCAGCATCCCCGCCCAGAGCCTCCTCCTCCAACCCCTCAGTCCTCGACCTCCCCCCCGCCCCCCCCCCCCCCCGCGGACCTCGCCCCCACCCCCGCGCGGTCCTCGCCCCCCCCTCGCGCAGTCCTCGCCATCGCCCCCCCCTCGGTCCTCGCCCTCGGCCCCCACCTCCGAACGGTCCTCGCCCACGCCCCCCCCCCGCCGCGGCCCTCGCCCCCCTCCCCCCCGCACTGTCCTCGCTCCCTCTGCAGCGCCTGGTCAAGCCCAGGCCTGAGCGCCCCACACGTCCCCGCCCAGAGCCGCCTCCTCCAACCCTGGGGGAAACGCCTTGAGGATCCTCAGGCGGGTCCAGGAGCAAGTGTCACAGGAAGACGCACCTTGAGCGAGGAGGGTCCGGGGCGCTCTGGAGGGCAGCCCCCTCGTGGTCCTCGCCCCCCCTCTCCGTCCTCGGCCTCGCCCCACCCCCCTTGCAGTCCTCGCCCTCGCCCCTCCCCTCGGTCCTCGCCCTCGCCTCGGTCATTGAACTCGCCACCCCCCACCCCGCACGGTCCTCGCCCTCGTCCCCCCCCACCCCGCGCGGTCCTCGCCCTCGGCCCCCCCCACCCCGCGCGGTCCTCGCCCTCGGCCCCCCCCACCCCGCGCGGTCCTCGCCCTCGGCCTCCCCCCACCCCGAGCGGTCCTCGCCCTCGGCCTCCCCCCACCCCGAGCGGTCCTCGCCCCCTCCCGCGGTCCTCGCCCCCTCCCCCCCCGCGGTCCTCGCCCCCTCCCCCCCCCCGCGGTCCTCGCCCCCTCCCCCCCCCCGCGGTCCTCGCCCTCCCTCACGCCCCCCCACCCCCCCGCGGTCCTCGCCCCCTCCCCCGCGCAGTCCTTGCTCCCTCTGCAGTGCCTGGTCAAGCCCAGGCCTGAGCGCCCCACAAGTCCCCGCCCAGAGCCTCCTCCTCCAACCCTGGTCGAAACGCCTTGAGGCTCCTCAGGCGGGTCCAGGAGCAAGAGTCACAGGAAGACACATGGTGAGCAAGGAGGGTCCGGGGCGCCCTGCGGGGCGCTCTGGACAGCAGCCCCCGCGCGGTCCTCGCCCCCCCCCTGCGGTCCTCGCCCCCCCCCTGCGGTCCTCGCCCTGGCCCCACCCCCCATCCCCCATGCGGTCCTCACCCTCACCCCTCACGATCGGTCCTCCCCCTCGGCCCCCCACTGCTCCATCCTCTCCCTCGCCCCCCCCCACGCACGCGGTCCTCGCCCTCGCCCCACCCTCCGTCCTCGACCTCCCCCCCCCACGGGCGGTCCTCGACCCCCTCCCCCGTCCTCGTCCTCACCCCACCCCCCACTCCCCCGTGCGGTCCTCGCCCTCGCCCTCGCCCCCCCAAGCGGTCCTCGCCCCCTCCCCCCGCGCGGTCCTCGAACCGCGCCGTCCTCGCCCCCTTCCCCCCGCGCGGTCCTTGCTCCCTCTGCAGTGCCTGGTCAAGCCCAGGCCTGAGCGCCCCGCGTGTCCCCGCCCAGAGCCTCCTCCTCCAACCCTGGGGGAAACGCCTTGAGGCTCCTCAGGCGGGTCCAGGAGCAAGTGTCACAGGAAGACGAACGGTGAGTGAGGAGGGTCGGGGCGCCCTGCGGGGCACTCAGGAGGGCAGCCCCGTGGGGTCCTTGCCCCCCCCACCCGGGGTCCTCGCCCCCCCCCCGCGCAGTCCTCGCCCCCCTCCCCCCCCGCGCGGTCCTCGCCCCCCTCCCCCCGGCGCGGTCCTCGCCCCCTCCCCCCGCGAGGTCCTAGCCCTCGCCCCACCCCCACCCCCCTTGTGGTCCTCGACCTCGCCCCTCCGTGCGGTCCTCGCCACCCCTCCGCCCCCCGCGTGGTCCTCGCCCCCCTCCCCCCCCGCGCGGTCCTCGCCCCCCTCCCCCCGCGCGGTCCTCGCCCCCCCTCTCCGTCTTCGCCCTCGCCCCAACATTCCCGCGTGGTCCTTGCCCTCGCCCCACCCTCAGTCCTCCACCTCGCTCCCCCGCGCAGTCCTCGCCCCCCTTCCCCCCGCGCGGTCCGCGCTCCCTCTGCAGCGCCTGCTCAAGCCCAGGCCTGAGCGCCCCGGGCGTCCCCGCCCAGAGCCTCCTCCTCCAACCCTGGGGGAAACGCCTTGAGGCTCCTCAAGCGGGTCCAGGAGCAAGTGTCACAGGAAGACACACGGTGAGCGAGGAGGGTCCGGGGCGCCCTGCGGGGCGCTCAGGAGGGCAGCCCCCACGCGGTCCTCGCCCCCCTACCCCCGGTGTGGTCCTCGCCCCCTCCCCCCCGCGGGGTCCTCGACCCCCTCCCGCCGCGAGGTCCTTGCCCCCCCTCGGTCCTCGCTATCGCCCCCCTCTCCGTCCGCGACCTCGCCCTCCACCCCCCCCACCCCCGCGCGCGGTCCTTGCCCCTTCTCTCCGTCCTCGCCCCACCCCCTGGCGCGGTCCTTGCCCTCGCCCCACCCTCGGTCCTCGCCCTCGCCCCCGCCTCGGTCATTGACCTCGCCACACCCCCCCCCCCGCGGTCCTCGCCATCGGCCCCCCCGACCCCGCGCGGTCCTCGCCCTCGCCCCCCCCCACCCCGCGCGGTCCTCGCCCTCGGCCCCCCCCTCGCGGTCCTCGCCCCCCCGCGCGGTCCTCGCCCCCTCCCCCCCGCGCGGTCCTCGCCCTCGGCCCCCCCCTCGCGGTCCTCGCCCCCCCGCGCGATCCTCGCCCCCTCCCCCCCTGCGCGATCCTCGCGCCCTCCCCCCCTGCGCGGTCCTCGACCCCCTCCCCCGTCCTCGTCCTCGCCCCACCCCCCACTCCCCCGTGCGGTCCTCGCCCTCACCACCCCCTCGGTCGTCGCCCTCGCCCCCCCTCGGTCCTCGACCTCGCCCCCCCAAGCGGTCCTCGCCCTCCCCAAGCGGTCCTCGCCCCCTCCCACCCCCCCCTCGGTCCTCGCCCTCGCCCCCGCCCCACCCCCACCCCCCTTGTGGTCCTCGCTCTCGCCACCCCCCTCCCGCGTTCCTCGCCCTCGCCCCCCCCCCTGGGTCCTCGACCCTCCCCCCCGCGGTCCTCGCCGCCCCTAGGTCCTCGCCCTCGCCCTCCCCCCATCCCCGTGCCATCCTCGCCCTCACCCCTCACGCTCGGTCCTCACCCTCGGCCCCCCGCTCCGTCCCCCCCTCGGTCCTCGGCCCCCCTCAGTCCTCGCCCCCCCGCGCGGTCCTCGCCCCCCCCCGCGGGGTCCTCGCCCCCCCCCGCGCGTGGTCCTCGCTCCCCGCGCAGTCCTCGCCCTCACCCTCCCCCCATCCCCCGTGCGATCCTCGCCCTCACCCCTCACGCTCGGTCCTCGCCCTCGGCCCCCCGCTCCGTCCCCCCCTCGGTCCTCGCCCTCGCCCCCCCCCTCAGTCCTCGCCCCCCCGCGCGGTCCTCGCCCCCTCTCCCCCCGCGCGTGGTCCTCGCCCCCTTCCCCCCCTGAGTCCTTGCCCTCGCCCCACCCCCCCACCCCTGCGCGGTCCTCGCCCTCCTCCCTGCCCCACCATTGGGTCCTCGCCCTTGGACCCCCCCAGCTTGGTCGTGGCCGTCGCCGCCCCCACGTGGTCCTCGCCCTGGCCCCCCCTTGCGGTCCTCGCCCCTCGCCCCCCCTTCCCCCTTGCGCGGTCCTCGCCCTCGCCCCCTCCATCCCCGCCCTTTCCCCCGCTACCCCCAGTGCGCAGGCCCGGCCGCCCCAGTGCGCATGCCCTGGGCTCCGGATCCTGTTAGCTGCTGCACAGCCTGGCGTCTCCTGGCTGCTCGGCTTGGACCTCTTGTGGCCCGGCGGTGAGTTTCCTGCGTGAGCAGCGGCCGGGGCGTTCTCCCTCGCCCCTACTTTGCGCCCCCCCCCCGCGGTCCTCGCCCTGGCCCCACCCCCACCCCCCTTGTGGTCCTTGCCCTCGCGCCCCGCTCGGTCCTCACCCTAGCCCCCACCCCGCGGTCCTCTCCCTCGCCACCCCCCTCCCGCGGTCCTCACCACCCCTCCGCCCCCCCCCCAGCGGTCCTCGACCCCCTCCCGCCCCCAGCGGTCCTCGACCCCCTCCCGCCCCCAGCGGTCCTCGCCCCCCCCCGCGCGGTCCTCGCCCTCGCCCCACCCTCGGTCCTCGCCCCCCGCTCGGTCCTCGCCCCCCCTCGGTCCTCGCCCTCGCTCTCCCCCCATCCCCCGTGCGGTCCTCGCCCTCACCCCTCACTCTCGGTCCTCGCCCTCTGCCCCCCGCTCCGTCCCCCGCTCGGTCCTCGCCCTCGCTGCCCCTCCCCGCTGGGTCCTCGCCCTCGGCCCCCCGCGCCATCCTCGGCCTCCTCCCTGCCCCACCACTTGGTCCTCGCCCTCGGCCCCCCCCAGCTCGGTCCTCGCCCTCGCCCCCCCTCCCCCCCCGCGGGATCCCCGCCCTGCCCCCGATACCCCCAGTGCGCAGGCCCGGCCTCCCCAGCGCGCATGCCCTGGGCTCCGGATCCTGTTAGCCGCTGCCCAGCCCGGCTTCTCCTGGCTGCTCGGCTTGGACCTCTTGTGGCCTGGCGGTGAGTTTCCTGCGTGAGCAGCGGCCGAGGCGTTCTCCCGCGCCCCTACTTTGCTGCGACCTTTGCGGGCTCGCGAGTGGGTGCGGGCGGTATGCGTCTGCGCGGGGCGGAGGGACGCTGTGCAGCGGGAGGGAGAGCTCCGTGTCAATCTTTTGGTGCGACCCACCGCGCCAGGAGCCTGTGGCGCGCAGGCGGCGAGCGCGGGGACCCTGGCGAAGCAGAGCCATGGATCGACCGCATTGGGGCCTTGGACTCCGCAAAAAGCTGCGGTCACGGTCACAGTAGACCAGGAGATGCGCTCCCGGGTCCGTCCCGAGGCCGGCTGGACTCGGACGCCCTGGCTCGCTTCGTCGTGGGGCTCCGACAAGGAAGACAATGGGAAGCCCAGGTCCTCCTCCGGGTCCTTCCCCGACCCCTGCGGAGGAAGCGGAGCGAGTCTACCTTGGCCAAAGAGGACATCATCGATGGGTTTGCCAGGACCAGCTTTGTCCCTTTTGAAGCGCTGGAGGTAAGTGCCCCCTCCCCCGTCTGCCTTTATGCACAAAAATTGGAAAAAAAATGGTTTCTGTGTTCCTTCCAGAAACAGCACTGTTACTTGCACTTGGCTTCTGCTCCTAACTTTGCCACTCTGTATGTATGTAACACTAAGCAAATTTCATAATCCTTTGTACCTCATTTTAAAGGTGTTGAATGTATAGATTGCTACTATACCTTCCAGCAGTGGAAGTATGTGATTTTACAGATGACTGAATGCTCTGAATAAGATTAAGAAAGCTTTTTTTTTTTACAGTGTCTACAGGTCAATCCAAAGTGCTGTAAGTGTCCTCAGCTCTTAGGTTGTTTGGGATCATTGAAAACTATAGTATGGAGTTGTTTTTTAAAATAGGCTCAAATTTTCACTTGTCTTAGTGTTTCACTTTGACTTGTAGTGGTACCTACTTAGAACTTTAGGGAAGATGGGTTAACTAGTGCAGAGGATGACAAGATGTCTGGAAAAATCATTATTTGAAATACTCTCCAGATAAATAAATACATATTCTCCCAGTATTAGGGATTGAACTTAAGGGTGCTCTTCACTGAGTTAAATCCCCAGCCCTTGTAAGAATTGCTTTATTTTGAGGCATGGTCTTGCTACATTGCCCAAGTTGGCCTTGAACTTGTGATCCTCCTGCCTCAGCCTCTTCCATAGCTAGGATTGCAGGCATGTGCCACCATGCTTGGCACTCTGGTTATATTGTTTATTGTGCTGCCATATGAATTTTCTACCTGTTCTAACTAAACTAAATTGTGTGTATGTATATATATATTTATTTATTAGGAGATTCTATCTTAAAATGAAATAGCGGCATAAAAAAGAAAAACCACAAGTGTTACAGAAAGTCTTTAAATAGATATTGGTTTTAGTTTTACCATGTATAACCTGTGTATCTTTGTGCAAGTTATTCAAATCTCTGATCACCGGGCTCCTTGGATGTGAATTCGAGTGATAACATTGCTTATATTTCTTTATATCTATAGAGTAAATGCTGGCATTACTCAAATAAGAAGGGCTTAGAATTATAACTGTTGATAACTCCTTCGAAAAGATGTTCTAAGAAGTAAAATGGGCCTATGAAAAATTCTTTAAACATAAAGTCCTATCCACCTGTTCATCATTATTAATTGTTACTATTGTTAGGCTTTTCATGCAGAATGCATGCTACTTAATTAATATTTGGATTATCAGATATGAGTTTTAATTTGTGGAATATAGTTTTTTTTTAATGTTATCAAGACATATTGCATTAATATTTATTGGTACTATCTTTGCCTTCCTAGAGAAGTCCCTACATTATCATGATTTATTTCATTTATTGAATGTTTATTTTAAATAAACATTTAAGAATGTATATTTACTATGCTCTGCTTTAGCTATATCAAATTTTGACACACAGTGCTTTGTTTTCAATGTCATTGAAATTACATTGTGATTTGCTATAAAACCCTTGTTTTTTTGTAGAAGAATGCTTTTGAAATTTATTCCTGTCCTAATTTTTTTTTATTTGCAATTGGTTTGTTGACAAAACCAGGTCATTTGTTTTATAGTTTGTCTTACTCAAAATTTTGGTAATGTATCCTTGTCACATGTTTCTTTGTCCCCTCTATTTCCTGAAATTTGACTATTAAATCTAGAGCCTTAATCAGGTTTTAGTGACACAACTCTGGCAAGAATATAGTAGCCAGGCATGGTGGCACTCGCCTGTAGTTTCATCTACGCTGGAGGCTGAGGTAGGAGAATTGGTTGAGCCCAGGAGTCAGCCTGTACAACATAGGGAGACTCTGCCTCCAAAAAATAGAGAAAAAAGAAAACTTCATAGGTATTATTTTTGTGTTACCATTAACTGACAGTAACATGTTATCATCTTTTCTAATGTTAGCCATCAACAATTATTGTCTGCATCTTAAACAGTAATTGATAAAGGACAAGAGTGTATGTAAACATTACTTTTAACTGTTTGTTGAGATATTTCTATAAAACAAACGCACTCATATCAGCAATTTGACTCCCTAGATCAAATTCAGTCAGAAAAGGTCATATGAAAATGGGATAATTTCTTTCTCTTTACTGGATGTTTTTTTTTTAAATAATGGTCTTGTTCTCTAGCATGAACATGATGAAGAGTTATTTTCTTAGTATCATTATGAAAGCACAGAATGAAACTTATGTGATTGTTTCAATTATGGAATCATGACACCAAATATGTTCAGATTTTTGCATTAGAAACCATCCTGAGTCCCTCTAACATGAACTCCAATATATTTTCACAGTTTTCTTAATTGTTTCAAGATCATCTTGTGCATTTTTATTACTATTATTATTTATATTATACAAATTAATGGGTTTTACTCTGACATTTCCATATATACATGTATCATATTTTGATCATGTCTACCCTCCATTCTACTTTCTCTTGCTCTTTGCCCACCCCCCAGTATCCTTCTCCCTTCCCAATAATTCCTTTTCTACTTCAATTCATCTCCTTCCCACTTTTTACCCTTTGAAAAAACACTAAGGAATGGTCTATTTGGATTTTTTTTTGGTGGTGGTGGTGGGGAGGGGGGAACTAGGGATTGAAGCCAGGGGTACTTAGCCATTGACATCCCCTGTCTATTTATTTTTACTTTGAGACAGGGTCTCACTAAATTGCTAGGGCCTTGCTTAGTTGCTGAGGCTGGCCTTGAACTTTTGATGCTCCTACTTCAGCCTCCCAAACTGCTGGGATTACAGGTATGCACCACTATGCCCAGCTCTAGTTGGATTTTATGGTAAATCTATTTTTAGTTTTTTGAAGAATCTGTAAACGGTTTTCCATACCAGCTATACTAGTTTACATTTTCATCAACAATTTATACAGATTCATATTTTTCCACATTTCAACTAGCATTTGTTATTTTATTTTTTGCTTTTGCTTTGGTTTGTTTATTTATATGACAAGAGCCATTCTGAATAGGGTGACAGGAATCTCCATGTAGTTTTTTGTGATTTATTAAGGGTAAAGTTATTATTTTTACATATATTTGTTGTCTTGTATTTGTATTCTTTTGAGAAATGTCTGTTCAGATCATTGGTCCAGTTACTGATTGGAATATTTGTTCTTTCTGAAGATTAATTCTTGCTGAGGGCCATTGCCAAGTAGGCATGACGCATCGATATTTCCTTGCCAGCGTACCCCATGTTAAATGGACTTGTCTTGGAAATTTGCTGTGACCTTGCATGTGTGTTTGAGAAAGATGACCCTGCTCAAGGTGATCCAGGGTGGATCCAGGTTTGAGGAAGTATCCTGCAGGTTTGAGGAAGTATCCTGGTCCTTGGGTTTAGACAATAGAGGTTTTAGGGAAGTTGGAGGTTGAAGATTATTGCTGCTGGGATTAGGGTGTTCCTGCTGCTTGTTCCCGTTGAGTTCTCGTGAGATTCAAAGGGGATTTGGAAAAAGCCTCGTGGAGTAGGTGATTTGGGGGCAGCGGCATATTGGAGATTGGACCAGAACGTGTTTGTTGGAGGCCGGTGTGAGTTCGGGAATAAAAATAATAACAAGGACTTTGGAAAATGTTTATTTTTTCTCTCTCTCTTTCTCTGATTGATATAAGAGTCTATCTATGTGTTTATCCATTTATTTATTAACATGTTTGATTGGAGATTGAAAAGGCAATTTGATATTATTTATATTTATATGACAATGGAGGAAAAAGTCACCTTGTCCTCTACAAAGGACTCCAAGATGGGTGTTCTGTCATGAGAAGTCATCAAGATTTGAACCATTTTCTATTTGGGAACTGAGGCAACTTACTTTTTTTCTGTTTCTATTTCTCTATCTAAAAGGTAGCAATAAATATAGCAGCTTGTTTGTAATTTCCATTAGTTTTAAATAAATGACATGGAGACAAGCTGCCATGTAGACAGTGCTCAACAAAAATAGCAGCAACTCTTGCCGCTGGCATCTATCTTGTGGTCCTTTGTTGTCATATCATAACAGTGCTGAAGTATCAGAGAGATTTAATCCCTGACAGTATCATTAATTCTCTGTGATCTAAATAATGACAGCTAATCTTTCTGGGTTTGGTTTGTCATAAATCAGTTGGTGACGAATGGTTCCTTTTCCACACAGATGTTTGAAAAATTTTATGCATTTTTCATACACTGTTGGGTGACATTCTTGGAACACATTCAACTGCAGCTATTTGAAATGTTATTACTAAGAGCCCCCCCCCAATTGTCTTCATGACACCTATCTTCTGTAGCTTTTCCTGTTATTTTCACTTACATCAGAAATTTATTTCTAAAAATATTCACTCTTGTCACATTACTTCAGATGTACCTTTAGGATAAAAATACAAACAAAAAAGAAACTAACATAAATATAATGATAATGAGTTCTTTTTGTTAGTTGGTAAGCTAAACATATTATAGAAGTTCTCTAATTTAGTCCTTCCAGTGATTCTTCAATATGGGTGATTGTTTTCCCAAGTTTAACTGCTGAAGAGACTGGCAGAATAAGATGAATCATGTTTTAGTGGCATGATCTTCTCATTGTTATTGAGACTTAATGAAGAATCTGTCAGTTTATTTTCTCCTTCTTGCAACTTAGAACTTAATATGCTTTTATGCACTGAAAATAAATACTAAAAAGAAATTCATGTTGCATATCTTTGTTAAGGGAATAGTATACTAAAAATCCTCAGTATCAGCAGTCTGATATAAGGTAAAAATAAAATTTTTTAAAATATCTGCATCAGTATTTCTGAGAATAATTTGAAAAAGTGATCTAAGGTATTTTAATAGATTTTAATAGATATATTCATAACACATGTCAGTAATTTATGTTCCATTTCAGATTGCAGAGGAGGGATCTACCATTTCATGTGTGGTGGAACGAACCAGGGGAGCTCTGGATTTTGTACATGTTTTTTACATCATCTCACAGATCAAATCTAATGGCATTAATTACCTTGTTGATGATTTTGCTAATGCCAGTGGAATGATCACATTCCTTCCTTGGCAGAGATCTGAGGTAAACCTTGTCTTCTTTGTTTCTTTGAAAGTGTACTGGAAAGGTTTTTCTGCTGTGTTTGTTCTGGAATTTTGTTGCAGCTTTTTTCTATTTAAGCAACTTAAAATACTTAGGATATGAGGTGTATATCATGGCATATATATTCTAGTATATGTGAAAGAAAAGTTAAGAATTTTGAATAATATATGTTCAGTTTTATTGATTCTTTAATCCCAATATAATAAGAGTGGTATAGCTTGAGAGTATATCGTTGTGAGTATTTTGTTATAACTGATACAGAGAGAAACCATTCAGTTCTTAATGGGACTCTTCCAATCAGCCAATGAGAAATTCTTTTAACTTTAATTTCATTTTATTTACATTAAATTTGGAGAAATGAGATACTTGTTTTGTACTTCAAAAGTGGAAGTTACCTCCAGTTTTATTAAAATAGTCTCACTGCTGAATAGATGCTCCATAAATAAATGATACTTCCTATAATGAAACTGGAATGAAATTTCTTCCTTTATCAGAATTTTAAATATTTGGTTAATATATAATGTTAGAATATTCATATCAGTATAATTTTTTACATTAAAATATAAATAGCTTATAGTTCATCAGGCATTCATACAAATAACTTAAAGCTTATAATTAATAAATAGTCTTTGAGGAGAGTTTGAGGGACTTAACAAATTAATTGGATAACAAAATTGAGAGATCATTTCAACATTTTTAAAGTAACAAAAGCAGAACAGTAGTCAAATCTATATAATTTGAGAGAAGAAAGAAACGATTTAAATGGTTTATAACAAATGTTTCCTATTATCTGCAAATAGGTCTATGAAAAAGAATTTGCTAATCTTTGGTAAAATGAGGACACCAATAAATTTTCATACAGCTAAAATTATTTGATTTGTAGAATAATATTTTATTCTGTTTTTTTTTTAAATATTGTCTTGGATTTGAACTGTTATTTCTCTCTCTTTTTTTTTTTTTGGTTCTAGGAATTGATCCCCGGAGCACTTAATCATCCCTTGGACCCCCTTTTTTTTTGTTTTTTTAAGACACGGTCTAGCTAAGTTACTTAGGGCCTCACATTCTGAGGCTGGGTTTGAACTTGCTATGCTCCTGTTTCAGCCTCCCAAGCTTCTGGGATTATAGGTGTGCACCACCATGACCAGCAAGGTGTTCTTTCTTTATGAAATAAGATAGAGTGTGATAACTTTTTGATGCTTCTATTTGACAAAACAGACTTTATACCCCAGATTTTCTTGTGGAAAATTTACCAGCTACATCCCGTCTGATGATGCATATCTGTAATCCCAGTGACTTGGAAGGCTGAGGCAGAAGGATTGCAAGTTTGAGACCAGCCAGGGGACTTAGCAAGACACTGTTTCAAAATTAAAAAAACAAAGATGTAGCTCAGTGTTTTTGTGTGCTCCTGTGTTCAATCCCCAGTACATGGGAAATTTTTACCAATTATGAGATAAAAATGTAATTGGGAACCATTGTTTTATAACATTCATACACAATTTGGAAGAGATAAAATAGTAAATCAAATTTGGTAAGTAAAATAGTTACAAATGTTTTAGTCAAGAATTATTTAAATATTATGTTTTATAATTTTTAAATTTCTTTTTCCCTAAAGAAAATAACCACATGATTCAAGAATAATGATGATATTTAGGTAATATCTGTCATTTTTAGACTGCTTTTTTAAAAAACACATTGATTATTCCATCTATTAACTGTAATCATAAAAATATGATTTAAATGAGATTAGAAACCAAATTTAGAGCATACCTCAGACCTACTGAATCAAAATCTTCGGAAAAGCATTTTTATAAACAAGTTGTCTGGGGTACTTTTAGGCCAGTTATCAGTGATTGGAAACTGTTTGGATTTGGTTTGTTTTCAGACTGTTGCCCCATTTCTTTCTGGGAGATAGCAGGAAGTCACCCTTCATTCCTCCTTTTCCCTCAGTCCTCATCTATTGCCAATCAGTTCTCAAATCCAGCTATTTTCCTTGTCTTTTCTTACTGCATTGGTTCAGAATTCCATCCTTTCAGGTCAGTCATTTCTTAAGGCTTCCTCTTGCATCTCCTTTTGCTCTCTGTCCATGCTATGTACATTGTACTGTGGTCCGCCTCTTAAAGCAGATTTCTCATTTTGTCCATCTTCTGCTTAGGATTCTGAAGTTTACCTCTAATCTCTAATGAAATAAATTCTAAATTATTGATGATAGAAGCATAAATATCTTCTATGTACCAACTCCTGGCCATTCATCTGGCTCTTTTAACTGCTCCAGAATTTATGACCTAATTACCATTCCCAGCACATGCCTTTGCCAATATTTTGTCTTTCTCTTGGAATATCCTTCCTGATTATTATTTTCAACTGTAATAAATCCATTAGGTAGGGCTTACTTCAAATGCCTCTTCTGTAAAACCTTTACCAGGTAGAGTTAGTTGTTTCTTTCTCACTTTGCACACAACTCTATCATGACATTTCTACATTACATTTTAAAGGTTTTTCTATATATCTGTCTCCTACAACAGATTATAAGCTTCTTGGAAAGTGGGTCTGTGTTTAAAATCTGGGACACTAGATATATGCATTAATAAAAAAGGAGGAATTTTTATTTGCTGTAAATTTTATGGAACATTGTTGAGTTATGGTTACTTCTTTCATAACATTTTTTGGACTAATTGCTTCTGCCAGACTTCTAATTCTCAATGTAAATCTACTTTCTAAAATACTTATTAGTGGTATTAGACTCTAGACACCTGCATACTGCTCTGTCCTTTCTTACCAGCCTACTACATGCTATCATGTAGTTCCTTCATTAGGAACTCTACCCTGAGACTGGCAATACCAGTGACCTTGGTATGAGGATATGATATGATATTGATATCAATATATCTTACGTTACATATTACTGCATGAATAGGATACTTTAAGACAGAAAATTTTACTATGCAGCTCCTTCCTTAGTTTGTTCAGACAGCTATAACAAAATGTCTTCTAATGGGAAGTTTAAACAACAGATTTATTGTTCAAAGCTCTGGAGCCTGGGAGGTCCAAGATCAAGGTGCTTGTAGAATTGGTGTCTGGCGAGGATCATTCTCTGCTTCATAGTTATGGCACCTTCTCACCACATCTTCTCTCTCCCTCTTTATATAAAATAAAAATATTTATGTACACATGTATATCTATATTCACACACATATAAAAACATATACACATGTTTGCTTTAATTGTGTAAGCTTATGTAGAAATGTTATATTAAATAGAAATTTCAATTAAATTTAATTTAACTGTTTTATTTTCCTCTGGTAAGTAGTTTATCCATGCCTCATTGCTTAATGCCTTTGGATTTATAAATTTATAGGTCCTGAATATATATGTTCTTGATGATGATATTCCTGAGCTTAATGAGTATTTTCGGGTGACATTGGTTTCTGCAATTCCTGGAGATGGGAAACTAGGTTCAACTCTTACCAGTGGTGCAAGCATAGATCCTGAGAAGGAAACAACAGATATCACCGTCAAAGCTAGTGATCATCCACTTGGTAACTCACCCTGTTCAAAAGATTTTCTTTCTACTCTGTGTGTACTTGGTTTTATTATTTTATTTTTTAAGGAACTTTTTGCAAATGATTGAAGCAGAACTCTTTGAGACCTTCTAACTTCTATGGTCTTTAATTTCTAAACTGCCATTTTGAGAGAGATTATTTATGGGAGAAAATAAAAAGAGAATTCTGAATTTAAGTAATATATTTTGGAAAGTTTTTCAGGATATTTTAAAATTAAAAAGCAATTCCAGGGGGCTGGGGATGTGGCTCAAGCGGTAGCGCACTCGCCTGGCATGCGTGCGCCCCGGGTTCGATCCTCAGCACCACATACCAACAAAGATGTGTGTCCGCCGAGAACCAAAAAATGAATATTAAAAATTCCCCCCCCCCTCTCCCCCCCCTCACTCTCTCAAAAAAAAAAGCAATTCCATTTATGCCTATCAGAATTACTTTAATTTAAAAATTAGTATATGGTGATATGTAAACAAATTGAAGTATTTTCTAATTTATGTTTTATTAGCCTTTAAGAAGTGAAGTTATCTCTATTTATATTAATTTAGATCGTGTGCCTAAAAGTTATAATTTTTTAATTAGGGAACTATCATAGATGTCTGTCCTACTAAATTAAGAATACTTTTATATTGAAAAGTAATATAAATCTAAGTAGAAACCTGGGAAACACTGGTTTTTGTAGTTATTTTTTTTTAAGTGTACAAATCCTTTAAGGTCCCACTAATCCTGTTCCACAATGGGTTCAAGAATTAATAAGAGACTCCAGTCAAATAAAAGTATGTGTTTGAAAGTGTATTTTTAAAAAACCCATCAGTGTTCCCTTTTCTGATGTTTCTTTTGGAAAAAAAAAAAACTTTCTTTGAGTATAGAGAAGAGAAATTAGCATTTATACTTTTAACATTATTAAAGCTTATAAACATTTTATATCAAAGCATGTTCATCAAATCTTGGCTAGAATCTTTCTATTTATTTATTTATTTATTTATTTTAGTTTGTTGAGGACCTTTATTTTTTTTTTATTTATTTAAATATGGTGCTGAGAATCAAACCCAGTGCCTCACACCTGCTAGGCAAGTGCTCTACCACTGAGCCACAACTCCAGCCCTTGCCTAAAATCTTTTCTACATTAAGGCCCTCAGAATTTTGGCCTGGTGATTAAAATGATTGAGCAAGATTGCTTCAAATGAAGGAGGAATTGTCTCTTTGCCTCCTCCAGGCTTGCTGCGGTTCTCCACAGGGCTGCCCCCACAGCCTGAGGACTCCATGAGCCTGCCGGCAAGCAGTGTGCCAAACATCACTGTGCAGGAGGAGGATGGAGAGGTCTGGTTATTGGTCGTCCATGCACAAGGACTCCTGGGGAGGGTGACTTCGGAATATAGAACAGTGTCCCTGACAGCTTTCAGTCCCAAGGACTACCAGGTATGCCATCCTTTGAAGCTCCATTCGTCCTTGTAAAATAACTTCTTTAATAACTAAGGCAGAGAAAAAATAAGGATACTATCCTTGGAGGACTGGAAGGGACTTGCAGAATATACTAAACAAAGAAAATGAATGCTGATAGCCTTTTGACCTTTTAACTTTAGGCAAATTAAGATGCTTTATTGTGTTGAAACCTGACACTTAAATAGCTACTGTACTTTTTTGTATTTATATTTGTCATAGTCTTCTTTTGTATTATTTGTTTTAATGTTGTAGGTTTGGATCAGATACATGTAAGATTTTTGTTTCTTGCCAGGTATGTTAGTGCACACCTCTAATCCCACTGACTCTGGAGGCTGAGGCAGGAAGATCCCAAGTTTGAGGCCAGCCTGGGCAACTTAGTGAGAGACCCTGTTTCAAAAAGAAAAAGAAAAAAGTTTCTTAAATAATATTTCAAATCTTGTTATCTCCATCAGACAGAATCGAGATTGTAAAGAAATTACTTGTCTTTTTAATCATTTTTTTCTTCAAGTGGGGAGTGCCATAAAAAAGGTTCGGATTTAGAATGGACAGAACTGGGATTTAACCTCACCTTTAAATGTGTGGCCTTGGGAGACTTAGTTTTTCCTAAGTTCAGTTTCCTTACCTGTAAAAGTGGAGATATATCATATAGCAGGGTCATTCTGAAGATAAATGGCTATGTTGAAGTGCCTTGTATTGTACACGATGCACCTGTAGTAATACCCAGTAACCTACCTCTTCTTATTATTGCCAGGATTCTTATTGAGAAAATGCTTTCGGTTTTGGCAGTTCTCCTTGAGAAAGATTTTTATATCCTTCAACAATTTTGTTTTTCCAAAGATTCCTTTTATTTAAATTTAATGTTCATTTTCTTGTTTTTCACCTTCTTCCTAAAAAGACCCACACAAAGGTGCAATGCTCTGTATTTTGTGTCTGTTTTTCCTCCCAACCCCCAGAATGCTGGCTAATTGAATTCCATTAATTTTAACTACAGTCCAATTAGCTAAGTTGTCCTGAATGTCGTCTTCTTCTAATTCTTTCTTAGGTTATATTCTTTTGCCACTGGCATTTATTGTGCCCTTAGGTGGATATGTAATGTATTCCTCAATCCACCTCATCTTGGCTTAATGTGTTCTCTGCATTCTCTTAAAGCAGTGCTTTAGTCCTCATATCAGTGTTTTTAAATTTCTACTTTGAACCTGCCCACTGCTAGTTGTTTTATCATTTTCTTTAATAATTAAAACAAAATAAAATAAGGAACCATCTGTCCCCATCCTTCACGATATGAGAAAGTTCATGCCCTTGGAGGCATTTTTGAGGATTCTCAGGGTACTTAGCTGCCCT
The DNA here is from genome assembly GCF_045843805.1 of Urocitellus parryii. Taxonomy (NCBI): domain Eukaryota; kingdom Metazoa; phylum Chordata; class Mammalia; order Rodentia; family Sciuridae; genus Urocitellus; species Urocitellus parryii. The sequence goes on along the minus strand of NW_027554094.1, from coordinate 1,400,723 downwards.
ATGTGTTACCTGTCACCACTTTATACTGTTACCTTAATCTGTGATAACCTGATAACTTCTGCTGTCACCACTTATTACAATGTGTCAACTCTTTCTGGTGTGTGTTAGCACAAGAGTAAGATTTCTTAGATGAGGTGTGTAAGTGTTTATGCTTATATTGAGGGAGGGGAGGCGACTGGAGGCATCATGTACAGAAGAGGAAACAACTGAATTTTCAGATATCACTGTTGTTAACTGTATTCTCATGTACCAAGTTACAAGTGATCTGCACTACTCAGGTGCATAGATCTCAGCTATCTGTAGTGATTTTAAACAGATAATTACTGAGTTACAGCTGTGGAAAGTATTCAAGATATGAGATCTGTAAGAGGTGGGTGTTGATGCAGACTGGACAGTGAAGGAAGGCTTTCTACTGATCCCTGAGGTTTATAGAGAAGAAAGACAGACGGAGGGGCAAGAAATGCTTGAGACAGGTAAAATATCTTGAGCAAAGGTGTCAGTTAGGGAAGGAGCTGTCAGAGGAAATGAAAGAGGAACAGTGCTTCCACAATGTGGAGAGATAGGTGTGGTGATAAAAGACAAGGTATACACAGAGTGGTTCATTCAGGGCCTTGCAGATCAGCTAGACTTCTTTGGATTTCTTTTTTCTTAAGAAGGTGAAATACTTGAAAGGTGTTATGCATTTATAAAAGATCACTAGACTGAACCATGGAGAATGGATTAGATGGTACAGATATGGATGCAGACAGACAAGAGAGGAATCTGTTTCATGGAGCAAGGCAAGAAGTGTTGGAGTCTTGAATCAGGTTGGTGGCAAGGTAAATGAAAAGAAGGAAGTAGGCTCAGGAAATATTTCAGAGTTAAAATGGCAGGGTTTGATGGTAATTTACTTAAAAGAATAGGGCTTCACCATTGAGTGCTATGGACAGAACTGGGTGAAACATAATTTTTAAGGAAAGATCTCATAGAGATTCTCATAGAACTTAAGGAAAATTTTCAAATTTAAGTCTGAATATCAGAGGTTGGAGATGAAATTTGGAAGGTGGGAACATATACATGGTAATAAAAACCTAGAGAATGCCGGACTTATTTAGACAGAAAGTCTAAAGAGTCTAATGAACAATGATTTTTAAAGGTCATAGGATAATGTTAAAATTGGCAATGAACTCTGAAAAGGATGAGGTAAAAAGATAAAAAGGAAAAGCAGAGAGTCTGGTTCTGTGGAATACCAATGAAGAATATGTTCCAGAAGAAAAGTGGCCTGTTGTATAAGAGATTGCCGAGTTCAAATAGAATATTTCCTAGAAAGAAAACAACTTTCAGTTGTGTTGTTAAAAATTGTAGAATTATTCCAGTCTACTAAATTATAGGCAAAATTACTTTCTCACTGAGAAACTATATGTGTTGGATAGTTATTATTATTATTATTATTATTATTATTATTATTATTCTATTCCAACTTTTTTTGTTAATGTAATTTTAGGAAATTCCTTCTAGAATGTTCTTCATAGAGACAAAGATTTGTCTTGTTTTTCTCTCCCAAGCAATTGTGCTAGCACATGCTATGTGTTAGATTGTGTGGTAAAAGTGAATAAAATGAGGGATCAAGTGAAATTGGTACTTGGTATTGTGAGCAAGCCATTCTATTAACATACATTGGACACATTTGTATCTTTCTGTAGTGTCAGAATTTATTGAATGACAATTCACAAACCACATCCATGCTTGTATAATTGTATCAAAATGGATTCTGCTATCATGTATAACTAAAAAAAACCCAATAAATAAGAAAAACCACTACATCACTTTCATCACCATCAATTCACTGAGTATTAATGGTACCCAGGACAATCACAAGTTTTTTTTTTATTCCATTTCAAACTTTATTATTAATATCTGTAACACTCAAGTCACATATTACACTTTGCACAGTGCTGTGTATGTTACAGAAAGTCTAAGACAGGGGTTATCAATGGCCTCAGGGTTCTGGAGACTGCACTGAGTGCAAAGGCAAGAGCAGATACAAAGGTAAAAGGGTCACTGCAGGTGCTCAGAAGAGATTAGCACCCCTGGGGAACTTGTTTCAGAGCACAGAACTATTCAGGGAATGAAACTTATTCTGGCCATGGTCTGGATGGCAGGCAGTTTTTAAGAGGTCCACATCATGCAGGGACTTCAAGCTGAGCTGAAACATCAGGGACAGAGTTGAGAGTCCATCATCTGTGGACCTCATCTTGCTTTCCCCACATGAGCTGATAAGATGATGAGTACGTGTGGGTGAGTTCTGCCTACTGCTGTCTTAGGTGCTTCTCTTTTACGAGTTTCAGGTTGAGGGGGTTGCGTATGGTGAAATGGATAATCTCAGCACCGAATTTCTCTGATACAGGTTTAATATGACCATATGTACATGTGCTTCTGACTTAATTTGATAAGGTCACATGTGGTCATTTTTTATTAACATGATTAATTTATTTATTGGTTTGTGCCTTATGATTGTGCTGGGAAGCTAGGGTTTATGCTTCCCAATAGGTTCTATATATGGGGGTTATCTTTTTGCCCAGAGAAGTTACCAAGACATTCAACGTTAGCACTTGCACTCAAAATGAGGTACTCATGGCAAACTGATGATTTATAAAATGGAATAGCTTAGAGCTAGGCATTCCTGTTCTATATAACATGGAGTTAACTTAGAGCAGGGTACAACCTGGTTTTCATACTAGAGTTCTTCAATTTAACTTTAAAATCATTAATAGCTTCACAAGGTGAAATACAATTGCCTAAAGAAACTAACACAGAAGGATTAAACAACTTTAAAACTTATTCTCATAATTTGAGAGGAAAATATTTGTATGAAATAATGGAAGGAATAAGACTTTGATTTGGAATAACTCTTTCTTTGCAAGTATGTGAACTCTTCTGTTTTGAGATCTACATTATGAATTCCAGTTTCAAGTATAATACAGGAAGGATTATTGCCAAATGGACTAATATATGCTATTGCTTGAGGAGACTCTCAGGATGAAAAATGCCATTATTATTATACATTGAGAATATAAAATTCTCAATTATATAATTTGTAATAATTCTAAATATACTTGATCAAGAGAATTCCTTGCATCTCGTTAAAGTAATTATAGGAATTTGTGAATGTTGCCAATGATTTATCATTTGTCTTGACTACATTTTTGATGAATACACAAATTAAAAAATTAGAAGCCCATCTCCTTTATTTAGTTGAAGAATATGTATTTAGAATTTGCATTGAACACCATTAATATCCAATGAAGTTTTTAAATTTTGCATTTACTTATCTTCTTCTGTTTCAGTATCTAACAAGGTGATATAAAGCAAACATTCTCACTTTTTGATTTCATATACAATGATTATGATTTAATTGATTAGCATTTCATTTGTATTTCAGAATGTTGCTGGCACATTAGAATTTCAACCAGAAGAAAGATGTAAATACATTTTTGTCAACATCACTAATAATTCTATCCCTGAACTGGAAAAATCTTTTAAAGTTGAGTTGTTAAACCTGGAGGGAGGAGGTAAGACTGACAATTTAAAAAAACATCAAATATATGCTTTTCCACATATTGTGGTGACAGCAGATTCCATTAAAGAAGTTTCTTTGAATTAACCTTACTTTTTTTTTCTTTTAATGAATGAATTACTTTCTCTATGAAATTTTAGTTATTTTATAAATTAATATTCAACTCAATTTTCTGTAACCTTTGGTTAGTTCTCAGTAATATCTCAATTTATTATATATTATATGAATACCACATATTGTATTATTCAGTTCACTTTTATTACGCTTTGATCTTTCCCTAAAGTACATGTGCTTTTAGAACAAAATAGTACACTTATTCTAAATCACCAAATTATAATTGTCACACTAACTGCCCCTAAAACTACCCTTTTTCTTTCTTCCCTTTTGAATTTTCATAATAGCCCTATTAAAGCTATTTCCACATATAAAGCATATAAAAACAAAGGTCATTAATACCTTATTCTCAATCTGATATTCAGAAAGTTCTAATTTTTCAGAGATTTTTGGAGTTAAAACATATTACATATCATGTGCATCCACATGAGGCTATTTGTTATATTTAGCTGAGTTATTTACATGCTTCTTTACACAAGTATTAATGTGTGTGATTTTCAGGGGCTGCTAGGGTTGTTATAGAATACATGTGGTATGCATTGTATTACATTTGTAAGTATAAGAAATTGAGATTTGTAGGGTATTCACCAGCACAATCCCTTTCATTACAAAACCTGGTATTGTATCATTATTACCATCATCTGCATCATCTATATGAAGAGAGTCATGTTGTATAAGCTATCCAAAGGTAGAGATTGGGTAGCATAGATATATTAAAATTGTCTTTTTGTATAAATAAGGACTTAGGATAACTATGCAAAACCTTTCCTATGTTCCCAAAGGCCAGGGAAAAGCAACAGAGTCTGAGCCAGTGTTTGGAAGTAAGGCAGTGATTAAATAAACAGTGCCTCAGCTTGGTGAATGCATGAAGTAGTAAAAATGTCCTGGATGACCTCTGGCAGGTGGCATATCAAAATGCCAGCTTTGCTTGCTCTCCAGAGACAAGTCCTCACATCTTCAAATCATTAATAAAAAATAAACAAAAAATATTTGAGAAATTTCCCTTTGAATCATTGAGAATTAGAAATACTCATCTACTTAAAAGAAAGAATGTTAGTGGCTGTACCCAATACTAATTAATAATGAAACATCAAATATTCCCCTTCTTTGTGTGCTGAGTCTCAAATCTAGGACCTCGCATGTCAGGCAAGTGCTTTACCATGCATGACTTTCAGCTCCAACCCCAAACATCAGATATTCTTGAGATGATATTTATGATCATATAGATATTTGTGTTTTTCCGTAGAAACTTTCCTTCAGGTCTCTCGAATATATATTGTTACATAGTAATTGAGCAGGAATTCTCATTTGAAAACGAATCTTGAAGTTTCTTAATAAATAATAGTGGCAGGGAATCTACTTTTTCTCAGTGAATTAGGATTGCAGGAAAAGGTATCCAAACAATGACTCCTAGACTCATTCACACTTAGGGACTGCTTACTAATCTATTTGTAAAATAGCTTGTGGAGCTAAATTCTTTCAAAGTTCAGGAAGCAGTTCTTATTCCATACTGTTTTTCTCTCTAAAATGATTCTACATAAGGTAGCCACAGTCAGACTAGATGTTTTATGCTAACCAAAATATATGTGGTGCTGAACTTTATACCTGTTTCTTATGACTCCTATATAATCATGTAGAAGTGAGAGCAAGGCCTAGATAGCTTCTGGGAATCCATTTTGCTTCTTACGTCTGTAAGATGGTTGTAGGTCCTGGGTGCTATAAGTTTCCAACTCTATTAAGAAAAAACAGAACAAGGTTGACCTTAAACTTGCCTGTCAACCAAGTATATTGGCAGGAGCACATATGTATAGCTGTGGTTTTGCTTTTCTTATTCTGTTTTTTTTTTATTGCTATTATCACTGCCCTTTCCATCATCTTTGTAAACATTTGGCAAATATAATGGTTGGCATATAAGATGTATTGGATCAAAGGTGTATAACTGCTTAATCTTTATTATGATACTTATATATTGCCAAGGTATTTTATATTTTTATCATGTTTTATATTATTTGATTTTACGATATTTCTATTACTTTACAATATTTCTGTCAAAGACAGGACTTTTTGCAGGTGAGAAAACTGAGATGCCACGGAGTTCAGTGTATTGCTGATGGTTTTAAAATGGGGGTCTTTCACAACCAGGGCTGAAGTAGAATGTTTGTCTGTTTATCTAAGGCTCTCTCCACAATGTCAGTGGCAAGAGGGTGAACAAGATTGAGATAGGGATTTGAATGTGTGGAAGCGAAATGTTTGATGCATTTCCCAAATTTTGAATTGGTGGTTCTGAGTGGCAAGATGACTGTCATAGGCATATAGGACAAGATATATGATTACAACACACACACACACACACACACACACACACACACACACTTCCCCCCCACCCCAATACTAGAGATTGAATACAGGGGTGCTCTACCTCGAGCTACATCCCTATCCCTTTTATTTCATTTGGAGACAGGGTCATCCTAAATTACCAAGGGTGGTCTCCAATGTATGTTCTTGCCTCAGCCTCCCAAGTATCTGAGATTATGGGCATGTGCTGCTGAGCCTGGTTAATATTCATATTAATAGTTTTAAAAATGTTAGAAAGCAATTTACATTGTTGTAAATAGGTGAAATTTTAAAAGTAGAATCATTTAAATGGTTGGAAATGGGAAATGCCAATCATAATTTTCATGGAGCATTTCCTGAAACCATGAAAAAAGTTTTGATAATTTGGTAGTATGACAGATGTTACAGCATTATCTTTCAAAATGATCTGTATTCTGTGCAAGAATGACTATCATCAAATGATTGTTACTTCATTTTCCTCTTTGCTTGATATTTTTAAGAGCTCTTATTTTTCTCATTGTGTCAATATGTGTTGTGTGGGTTGTGTCTTTGTGTCTCTCCTGTAAAGTGACTGAACTCTTCAGGGTTGATGGCAGTGGTAGTGGTGATGGGGACATGCAATTCTTCCTTCCAACTATTCACAAACGTGGTAAGCAGCTGTTCCAAGGTTCTTTACTAGTATATATTTTTATTTTCACTCCTTTTTCTCTTTTTGGAAACAAAAATACTAATCACTCCTCCATGCTTTGGTAATGGACACTGAACCCATGGCCTTGTTAATGTTAGGCAAATACTCTACTACTGAACTACAACCCTGGTTCTTTTTAACTTTGATTTGGATATAGAGTTTAACTAGATTGCCCAGGCTGGCCTTGAACTTGCAATCCTCCTGCCTTAGTCTCCCACGTTGCTGGTATTACAGGCATCCACCACTGTGTTTGGTACTACTGAAATCTTTATTGGCACCAACTAAGTATAGGTCCTTCACATATTTTATCTCATTGACTGTCAAAGCATCTTTATGACATGTTATTGGCTCTAGGTTTTAGTTATCCAGCTGGAAAGTGATGTAGTCAGAATCATATCGATGTCTGATTCTGATGCCCAGACTTTCCTCCCTGTATGAACTTACTACAATTTCCTGATTCTGATTGGAGAGTTTTGTTTGAATGTTATTTATAAAAATGATGGTTAAAAAATTTAAGGTAGTTTTTTCCAGGCACACTGGCACATGCCTGTAATTCCAGTGGCTTGTTGAGTTCAAAGTCAGCCTCAGCAACAGTGAGGCCCTAAGCAACTCAGTGAGACCCTGTCTCTAAATGAAATACAAAAAAGGGCTGGGGATATGGCTCAGTGGTAGAGTATCCCTGAGTTCAATCCCCAGTACCAAAAAAAAAAGATAGTTTTGAATACCTAAAAAGAGGTAAATAGAACACTTTCATGTTAAATGTATCACATTTACTTTCTGTAAAAAAAGAACCATGAGTCTTTATATGTAACATTTGATCAAAACAAATGGGAAAAAGAAGTTAGGAAGGAAATAGATAAGGAGAATAAATTAACAACTAATGGGGGATAATTGAAAAGAAGATGTCTTTTCAAGTAGATTCACATATAAACATGATTCAGCTTTTTACCTCAAATATTTTTACATATGTGGATAGATGTTTAGAATAATTTTGTTTAGAATGTTTAGAAAGAGAGCACTTTTTTTAAAGAGAGAGTGAGAGAGGAGAGAGAGAGAGAGAGAGAGAGAATTTTTTTTTTAATATTTATTTTTTAGTTCTCGGCGGACACAACATCTTTGTTGGTATGTGGTGCTGAGGATCGAACCCGGGCCACACGCATGCCAGGCGAGCGCGCTACCGCTTGAGCCACATCCCCAGCCCCAAGAGAGCACTTTCTAACCCTCAAATGTTCATTTTTCCATTGTCAGAACTCATATTCCTTTTCCTCATTTCTAACTTCCATCAATGTATCACATAACCTGTACATATAGCCTCTGTATTATTTTTAGAATTGTTCATTTTCTTGTCTGCAAACATTAATAAAACATAAAGAGTGAAAATGGGTATTAGGAAAACTTTAAATTCTTCCTCAGATTTTAGCATGTTCTATTTGGGATCAGAGAGGCAAATCAATATTATAATATGATGCAAAAAATAGAATCAGAGTTAATGCATATTTGAAACCAAGAATCTGTTTAGTCCAGTTGACTAAAATCATAGTGAAACTACTGTTTCATAAAGGTTAGAGTAATTCTGGTTCATGTTCTTTTGAGGTCAGCAAAGGTCATGAGAGACCTTCCTCATATACACTGTGTGAAAGAATGTTCTCTTTCACAGAGACGAAAAAGTAAAACAAGTTTTCCTTATTTATCTCCAAGAGCTTATGCAGCACTTGTATATCACATTGGTGCCAAAGTAGAGAAAGGTCATAAAACATGAATATGTGTGGCAACCATTTGTGTCTGCCTTTCTTTCTAAAACAAATTATGTGTTCAGTCAAAGCAACAGCTCTTTTATGAAGTTATTTCTTGGCTTTTCCTGTTGTTTGTCAATTACTGATTAACATTCATTTATTTTTGCTTTTCATTGGAACTTGTTCATGCAGCCAGTCTAGGAGTGGCTTCCCAGATTCTAGTGACAATAGCAGCCTCTGACCATGCTCACAGTGTGTTTGAATTTAGCCTGGAGTCACTCTTTGTCAATGGAAGGGAACCAGAAGATGGATATAGCACTGTTATGTTAAATGTGAGTACTCCAATCCTACATACATTCTTTTCTTATAAAAATTGTTTTATTCTCTTATGAAGGTGTGTTTTATGCTTTCTTTTTTGTGTATAGGTAGAAGTGAATGAAGCTATAATGTGGACATTATGAATTGTTAATTGAGTAGTCATTTGGCATTTGTGTTTATGTTTAATTTTTCATAAGACTATTTTTCTGAGATTACCTCACACTTCAAAGAATATAATGGAGTGTACTCCAAGTATTTAACTTGCACAGATTTTAGTATTAGTTCAAGCAGGCTGTGATAACAAACATGTCCAAAATCTTTAGTACAACAAAAATTTATTTTTCACTCATGGTATATGTCCAACTTAAATTGAAAAGGGTCTCTGTCACTTTGGGGACCATGGATTACAGTTGGCTATATACCAACCTTCATAAAAGAGACATGAAATGTGGGTGTTGAGAACTGCATACTGACCTTATAGCTTCTTTGTGAATCGGATTAAATCATTTCTACTTAGATTTATATGGTTAAAGAAGGTGCATGGCCATACCTAATGTCATTGGGTGAAGTGCCTTCTATTTTGTCTCTTACTCAGAAAGAAGGAAAATCCAAAACATTTGTGAATACCAATAATAATAATAACAATTCTATTTTATATGTGTGTATGTCCACTCTGCTTTGTTACAAAGAAATTAGTGTTCTGTTGCTTAATGACTCAGCTTCCTCAGCCTTTGTACAAATAATTAAGCACACTAACTCAAACATGTTTGTTTTTGAGTTATTGTATTTCTTTATTATTGTGGCATGTCTTCATTAAATTTTTGTGGAATTAATTTAGCAAGTTCAGAAATAGAAACTACCTAGGAAAGAAAAAAAATTAAGGGAGTGGATCACATTTTTATAAAACTGCTGTCCAGAATTTAACACTATTTTATCTACATAAACATTATTTGGGGAAATAAGGAATAATTTTTAAGTTTTTGATTTTTAATATATTGATAAAAGCATTTCTTGCCTCTTAAATGTATTGTATTATACTGAGTCAAGCATGTTTTTGTATTTGCTATATCAAAGATGAAAAAAATATGACTTCTCTTAAAAATGAATTTTTTGACTAGTTTTTCAGAAAATTTGCACCCATCTGTGTTATGTACAATGAAGCATACACCATGTTTTGCAGTAAATGTTAAAACTTTCAAGAGGACTTGCTTAAATATAATAAGTTTGTAGTCACATTTCGTTCATTACTGTTATATATTATAACTCCATCTGAGATACAGCTAAAATTTAGGCAGAAGTTAAAAATATTCCATCAATTTGTGATTTCATGTAACAATAACTTTTTAAATACTTTCTGTATGACTCTCTGAGATTCTTCAGAGATGCATAATGTATGGTCCCTGACTTTAGTAATCTTATAATCTTGGGAATTTATGTAAAGTTAAAATTTATTATGCACTTGTCATTATGTACTTGTAAACATCTAGGTCAATGGTTTCAATTTCTCTTTTGAAACATTTTAATACTCTATTTTGCAGGTTATGAGGAGTCATGGAGCTCTGTCTCTAGTGACTTTGCATTGGAACATAGACTCTGTTCCTGATGGGGATCTTGCCTTCACCTCTGGCAACATCACCTTTGAGATTGGTCAGAGGAGTGCCCATATCACAGTGGAAATATTGCTGGATGAAGATCCAGAGCTGGATAAGGCATTTCTCTGTGTCAATCCTGAGGGTCTCCAATGGTTCTTTGGGAGTTCATACTAGTGCCACATTAACAATTTTGGCTAGTGATGATCCTTATGGGGTATTCATTTTTTCTGAGAAGAATAGACCTATTGAAGTTGAGGAAGCAACCCAGAACATCACATTATCAATAATAAGGCTGAAAGGCCTTATGGGAAAAGTTATGGTCTCTTATGCTACAGTAGATGATATGAAAAAACCTCCTTATTTTCCACCTAATTTAGCCAGAGCAAGTCAAGGAAGAGACTATATATCAGCTTCTGAATTTGCTGTTTTTGGATCTAATCAGACTGAGGCCACAATAACTATTTCAATTTTGGATGATGATGAATCAGAAAGGTCAGAGTCTATGTTTATTGAACTATTCAATTCTACTTTAATGTAGAAAGTGCAGGATCGCCCAAGTAAGTATGCATTAGTGTGCTGCCAAAATAATGAATTTTTAGAATTGGTTATAACAGAAAATTTTATAAAAATAGTAAGCTCTCACTTTGAAAAGATCATCTTATAGAAGTTTATCTGTAAGACAACTGGATGTGGAATATATTTTTTCTTAGAAATCATGTTTTAGAAGTCAGTTACATTCCAAGATTTTAGAAGCTTCTGTATAATCTGTGTAATCTACTACTACTATTATACTTGTAGTGTCAAAGCATTCTGGAGTCTCTCTGGTGAGTCCAGGGCTAATCCTAGTAACAAGAGCCTGAGATCTCTTCACCTTGATCCACTTTTGGGAAATTCATTAACCCACCAAAGCTCTTTTTATTGACAAGAAACATGTATGAAGGAAGGGGACAGGGCTGTGTAGAGGTAGGAATTGTGAAAATTTGTGGAATAACTTAGGCTAAAATGTAAGATTCTAAGATTAGCATATTGACTTAGCTTAAAATGTAAGATTCAAAGTCAGTATGTAAATCTCTTTACAAGTAAGTTTCTTCCCCTGAGTCTCAGCACCTGTGTGAATGTATTATGTATGGGAAGCCACATTCTTAAACACAATGAATATAATTGTAGTCCAGGGTTATAGAGGAAATTTACAATTGCTAACATTAAATCTTAAAATTACAGCCAAGGTTAAAAATTCTTACACAATACCCCTCACTTTTAAAAAAGCTGGAATAGTTATAATAACAGAGAAATTAAAATAATAATTAGCCTTATTGAGTAAGAATTAGAGAATGCACTCTGGTTTTTGAGCACAAAGGTATCAAAATAGAAATAAAACCAAAAGGGATTATTGCACATCATAGTGGTCAGGAGTTGTGTGTGTTGGTGTCAGATAACTTATTTTTAAATTTATAATAATAAGCTATTGGACATAATCATCTAAAGTCCCAGTTTCCCTATTTATAATACAGATGTGTTATAGGAATTAAATATGAGCAAATACACAAGAATTAATATAATAACTGGCACAAGGTAAACATTATCAATAAATATCAGCAATTATTAATAATAAAGTGTTATATATATGCAGAGTATCTGTGTGCTATGGGAGAGGAGAAACAATCAATGTATATTTCATGTTTTCTCTGTTCCCAGAACCATGCAGCATACTTACACATAGCTATAATGTAGGATAAAGAAAGAACAGTTAAGTGAAAGTCTGTGATAGTGACTCATTTTTTTTAATTTTTAAAATTTCATCTTTTTAGTTACACATGACAGTAGGATGTATTTTGATATATCATGCATAATGTCTCTATCTCTCTCCTCCCTCCCTCTCTCTCTCTCTCTCTCCCTCTCTCTCTCTCTCTCTCTCTCTCTCTCTCTCTCTCTCTCTCACACACACACACACACACACACACACACACACACACCCCATGGGGAATTCATTTGTATTGAAGTCATTAGTCTCAATGTTTAAATAACAAATTAGAGCAGATAAGTTTGAGAAGGAATTATGCACTGGTAAATAATGATTTATGTTTTTTAGGGGGAATGGATGTTGTCTTTTCCATATTTCAAAGTTTTTTGGACAAGCCAGTTTCTGGCTGGTGTTTCTTTACTTTGGAAGATTCAGTATATGGTATAATGTTAAGAAAATCATCATTTACTATTTACCGATGGCAAGGGATTTTTATTCCAGTAAAGGTAAACATTGCTTATTTTTTTCCACAGTGTACAAATAAAATATACAAGTAAATGTGAGATACATTATGAGTTAACTGTTTTTTGTAATTCTCACTTTCTAGGATTTAAAGATACAAAATCCTAAAACTTGTGAGGCCTTTAAGATTGGTCTTTCCCCCTACTTTGTAATTACTCATAAAGAAAGAAATGAAGAGAAGTCTTCTGTTAACAGTGTGTATACCTTCACATCTGGATTCCAGTTATTCCTGGTAAAAACAAAATCTTCATTTTATATTGCTTTACCTAAAAGAAATTCAGATTTGTAAGACTGATCTAAATGGATGACAGTGTATATTCTATGTTAATGAGTAACAGGACTTTTTGCAAGTTGATACAAATTGTAGCATGTATCTTAACCTGGGGCTATTTTTGCTGGCTTGAAATGATGTATGCTTATGATATATGCATACCTAGTGACCAGAATAGTTTTAAACATCGAGTCTTAAACATCAAATACTAACTCATTGGTATAATATTTAGTGCCTTTCTGAGTTAAACTCTTTCAATTTTTATTCCCACTTTTCTGTCTTCCTTGCAGGTGCAAACAATCATTATTTCTGAGAGTTCCCAAGTAAGATATTTTACTTCAGACAGTCAAGATTATTTAATTGTTGCAAGTCAAAGAGAGGATTTCGAATTAACTCAGGTTTGAATCTTTGAAAATGAAGATCTCCCCAACTTTTAAAAAAATACTGTAATTGAAAGTTATGAGGTAGGGTCTAGAGATTTGGTATAAAAGAAAACCATAGTTTGTGGTAAAGTAGTAAAGGAGAATATGAATATTGATTGGTCCCAATTAACTTTTAAACAACAGTTATGAATATTATATGTTCTTCAAGAGCCAAAGCAAATGTACTCATAAACATGAACATTTAATCAGAATTTAATTGAGTTGGAAAACATTATGGAGGAAAATCACACACCTAGACAGATGGTATCACTAAAAATTCATGATTAACATTGCCAATTGGGTACTCAGCATCACCCCAGAAATTTCACATTTTTCTAGCACACTACATCTTATAATCTCCTTAATGCTTAATTGATAATTTTTGTCTCTCATGCTTCTGTACATGCTTCTTATCGCCTCATTTTTCAACTAATGACCTCAGTGAAATGAAAGTCACTAGAGGGAGATTACTTATTTTCCCAACACCAAATTCAAAATCCCACTTAAAAGCCAGTGTTGCCCCTCCTTCCTGCTGCAGCAGAGGAGTGTCCTTCTGGAGAAGCCCTTCCTTTCACATGGCTGCCCCTCAGCCTTCATAAGGTTTAGTTATTCCCTCCATAGCTGGCATTTCTTTCTCCATGAAATTATTACAGTTGGCATAAGTAGTTGAGAATTGTTCAGTTTACAACAAAATCCCTTGATCTCTTCCCTAATTTCTTTTTTTTCATTTATTGTCTCTCCTTTGAGGTAGGACGTTGTGAGAGAAGTGTCAGCTAGCTTTGTCTACTTCTCATGCTCACCTATGGCCACTGGGTTGCCAAATCCAGTGGATATGTTTATCACTGTCATATACAACTTCCCACCAGCATGAGACTTAGTCATACCCAAATCTCATCCTCCTCTACTCTTGCTTTATGATACCACAAGGCTTTCCTTCTTAAGAACTCTGTCTGCTCAGTCTCCATTGCTGGTTCCTCCTCCCTTTTCTGAATCAATATGTCTTTGAGTATTCCATAATTCAGTTTTAGTTCATATTTCTTCTTTCTTTTCACCTACTCTGGGAAATTTCATCAGTTCTGTAGCTCTTCATAGGAACATTAGGCTAGCTTTACATATCAGCTGTAGGCTAATGTCTTTCAAATCATATCTGCAACCTTTCCTCTATAGTCCAGACTTGAATGTCTAACTGCCTATTGATGCATCCACTTAAATATATTTTAGGAGTGGGTTATAATGTATATCAAGCTGAACTGTAATTAATTTTCTCTATGAAACTTGTGTTTGAGTATTTGCTTTTATCTTGGGAAATAGTAACCTCAGAAATGCAAGCGCTCAAGGGAGAATTCTGTGATATATTTTGTTGAATTACCCCCTTTTTTTTCTTTCACATCTAATTGATCATTAAGTGTTTTTGAATCTGTGTCTCCATAATATTTTTGAGTATAGACATTTCTTTCCACCTCAGCTCATCTCTGTCTAAGCCTAGTTCTCATCTTTTCTTACCTGAACTGCTAGTCTCCAAGCTAGTCTCTGAAGTTCTCAGATCTCCTCAGATTCATTCTCTATTGGTAGCGGGAGTAATCTTTTAAAAATATTGATTCATGTTACTCATTTAAAAAATTTAGTGATTCCCAATGATAATAAATTTAGCATTAGTTAGTATGCTATATATGTAGGATAACCATATTTCTTCTAGCCCAGGATAGCACTGGATCATGCCATGTCCTTGTATAATTATTATTAATATTTCAATCTCTAAAGAACCCCTATATGAATGGTAATTGTATGGTCACCCAAGAAAGGATACTTCATGACGTCCCCTTTCCTATCTTGACTGTTCAACCTCTTAGCACTGTCAGCTTTCTGGGCTAGTTTTTATTCAGAGCACCATAACCATCTGTATCTTAGAAACTGTCATGTCATTCCTTCTATCTTCATTCCCCTAATACATACATTTCTTTCATCATATCATCCTGACTTTTGGCTTCAGTACCAGTTTTAATTTACGGTCATCATTTGTTCAGTTATTGCTATGTGAGTTTTTGCCTTTTCCTCATCGTTAATAAGAGTGATAAAGGAGGAGGTCAGTGTACCCAGGCTCCTAGCTTAATGCTTGTGTCAAAAGTCCTAACTGTTGACTGCATAATTATTATTTTTTCTTTTTTAAATTAGAGCTTTATAGTTATGCATAGTAGTTGCATTCATCCTGAAAAACTCATACATGCATGGAAATCTATTTTAGTTCATGATATCCATTTTTCCCTCCTCTTTTTCCCTTCCATCCTCCTTCCCCTCTCCATCCCTTTCCTCCACTCTGCTAGACCTCCTTTCACTTGTCTATTATTTAATATTTGATTCATTTGTATTATCCTTTCCTTATCTCCTCCTTTCCTTATTTTACTCTAGCTTCTGCATATAAACTTTGAGTTTCTGAGTTTGGCTAATTTCACTTAACATGATATTTTCCATTTTCATCCATTTACCACCAAGTGCCATCATTTCATTCTTTTTTATGGCTGAGTAAAACTCCATTGTGTGTGTGTGTATGTATCATAATTGTGATACATATTAAGAATATATATATATGTATATGTTTATGTGTGTGTGTGTATATATATATATATATATATATATATATATATATATATATATATATTCATTCTATTCCAGTCATCTATTTATTGGCATCTGGGTTGATTCCATAAGTTACCTATTGAAATTTTGCTGCTATACACTTTGAGGTGGCTATATCCCTGCAGTGTGTCAATCTTATGTCTCTCTGGAAAAATACCAAGGAGTGGGATATCTAGGTCATAGGGTGGTTCCATCTCTAGGTTTTTGAGGAATCTCCATACTGCTCTTCAGAGTGGTTTAGTAGTCACACCAACCATGTTCAAGTGTACCTTTCCCCGCCAACATCGCCAGCAATTATTATTCATATTCTTGAGCAGTGCCATTCTGACTGGGTTGAGATTATATTGTATTGCAATTTTGATTTATATTTTCCTGATAGCTGTTGAACATTTTTTTCGTATATTTGTTGGCCATTTGTGTTTCATCTTTTGAGAAGTTTCTGTTTAGATCTTTTGCCCATTTATTGATTGCATTATTATTATTATTATTATATTATATTTGGTGCTAAGTTTTTTTAATCTTCTGGATATTAATCCCCTATCAGAAGAATAGCTGGCCAAGATTCTTTCCCTTTCTGTCATCTCTCTCTTCATGTTCTTAATTGTTTCCTTTGCTGTAGACAAGCTTTTTAGTTTTATGGCATTCATTTATTCTTCATTTTATTTCTTGCACTTTGGGGGTCTTGTCAGCATCTATATGATGGACTATGGAGCCTATGTTTTCTTCTAGTAGTTGTAAAGTTTTTGGTCTAATTCCCGAGTCTTTGATCCATGTTGATTTGGGTTTGTATAGGGTGAAATAGAGGGGTGTGATTCATTTTTCTATACATAGCTATCCAGTTTTCCTAGCACCATTTGTTAAAAAGGCTGTCTTTTGTCTGTCTAAAATATAGTTTTGACAGATTTTTCAAATGTCAGATGGCTGTAAGTATGTGGATTTGTCTCTGCGTCTTCTATTCTGTTTTATTTGTTTTCATGTCTATTTTGATGCCAGTACCATGCTGTTTTTGGTACTATAGCTCTGAAATATAATTTCAGACCAGGTGTTGTGATACCTCCTGCTTCTCTTCTCTTGCTTAGTATTGCTTTGGCTATTTTGTTTCTCTTATTATTCCAAATGAATTTAAGAATTGTTTTTTTTCTAATTTTGTGAAAAATATCATTGTTATTTAAATGAGATTGCTTTGAATCTCTATATTGCTTTTGGTACTGTGGCCATTTTGACAATATTGATTCTGTCTGTTCAAGAACATGGGATGGTTTTCTTCATTTCTTCCTCAGCTGAATTATGGTTAGAGTGTAAGAAAGCTATTGATTTATGAGTGGTGATCTTGTATTCTCCTTCTTTGCTAAACTTATTTATAAGCTCTAGAAGTGATCTAGTGGAGTTTTTTAGGTCTTCTAGATATAGGATCATATCATTGGCAAACAAATAGTTTGACGTCTTTTTTCCCTATTTGTATACCTTTCATTTCCTTTTGTTGCCTGATTGCTCTGGCTAATGTTTTGAGGACTATATTGAATAGGAGTGGTGAGAGTGGACAGCCTTGTGTTATTCCTGTTTTTAAAGTTTTAGTGTTTCTCCACTGAGTATGATGTTGGCTTTGAGTTTGTCATAAATGGCCTTTATGATGATTAGGTAAGTTCTTTTGATTCCTAGCTTCTCCAGCATTTATTCATGTGAATTGGTGTTGAATTTTATCAAAGGCCTTTTCTGCATGTATTGAGATGACCAAATGATTTGTGTCCTTAATTCTGTTAAAGGATTAATTACATTTATTGATTTGCCTATGTTGAAACAACTTTGTATTCCTGGAATGAAACCCACTTGATCATGGTGTATTGTCTTTTCTGATGTGTTTTTAAATGGTGTTTGCTAAAATTTTATTAAGGAATTTTGCATCTAGTTTATCAGGGATATTATTCTGTAGTTTTCTTCCCTTGATGCATCTTATCTGGTTTTGGCATCAGGGTTATACCAGCTTCTAAAAATGTATTTAGGAATGTTCCCTCTTTTAATTGCATGGAGTAATTTGAGAAAGAGTGTTAGTTCTTTTTTAAAGATCTAGTAGAATTCAGTTGAGAATCCATCAGGTCCTGGGTTTTCCTTTTTTGAAAGGCTTTTAATTACTGTTTCAGTTTCATTAGTTAGTATTGGTCTATTTAGGTTTTCTACATCTTTCTGATTCAATTTGAGTAGGTCCATATGTGTCTAGAAATTTGTCAGTGTCTTTAAGATTTTCCAGCTTATTGGAGTACAAATTTTCAAAACAGGTTTTGATAACTCTCTGGATTTCAAAAGGGTCTTTGCTGGTATTTCCTTTTTTATCTCAGATCTTGTTGATTTGCTTCTTCTCACTCTTTCTTTTGATTAGTTTGGCTAAGTGTCAATCTTATTTATCTTGTTCCTGACTATTGTTTTCTTATTCTCAGCTTTATTGATTTTGGCTCTGAACTTAATTATTTCCTGTCTTCTACTGGTTTTAGGGTTAGATTGTTCATCTTTTTCTAAGGCCTTGAGGTGAAGCATAAGCATATTTATTTGACAATTCTTTAATTTTATAATGGTGCTATAATTTTCCTCTTAGAACTATTTTAATACTGTCCCAGAGATTCTGATCTATTGTATATTTTTCTCTTTTTTCCTAAGAATTTCTTAATTTCTATTCTTATTTCTTCTTTGATATTTTCTTCATTTAAGAGAGTATTGTTCAATCTCCATCTTTTTTGTGGTTTCTATTATTTTTCTTGCTTTGATTCTAGTTTCATTCCATTATTATCTGATAGGATACATGGGATATGTTGATTTTTTTTTTGGTATTTGCTAAGATTTGTTTCATGGCCTAGAATATGGTCTATTTTGGAAAAAAATTTGTGTGCAGTGGAGAAGATAAATTTCGCTGTTATAGGGTGGAATATTCTGTAGATGTACATTTGATCCATTTGATTTATAATATTGTTTATGATGCACACATGGAAATAATTTTTTAATACATTTTATAACTTTATTGAATTTTTTACTGTGGTGCTGAGGATCAAACCCACTGCCTCACCCATGCTAGGCAAGTGCTCTACCACTGAGCTACAGCCCTAGCCCCAGAAAGAATTTTTAAAAATTGTAATGAAGAATGAATAATGAAGGACACTTCTCCATTGAATTAGACAAAATAATTGATGACATTGGGTGGTTTTTGTGTATGTCAACAGTCTTTCTTTTCAATTCTTCTGAGTTGTATACAGATAGAGAGAGCAAAGGGTGGGGTTGTTTAGTCCTTCCTGGTTTTGTGTTGCTCTCTGAGCTGCCACTTGGAACAGCCTAAGATTGAAGCTGTTTGATGTAGTATGTAAGACTCAGCTTCCCTTCTCACTAGTATGAGGTGGGGTGGGTTAGGACAAACTGTCAGCTGGTGCTTTGTCCATCTGGACCAGTTTGGTGCACTCCCAAGGAACTGCCTCTGCAGCATCCTGTGAGGGAAGTTCCAGCAGGTAGGGCTGAGGTCTCATTAGGCCTCCTGGGCTTTGTTGGCTGGGGCTTCTTTGGAAAGACTAGATGGACCCACTTCTAGATTAGACAATAGCCAATGTCATCTGCAGGTCTGGTTCTCAAGACCCTCCAAAAATCCAATCATGGGACAGGGGGTTGCTGACCCTTTACTCACTGCTGCTCAAGAACACTGTCTTCTCTGGTCTAGTCCTTTAGTGTGTTCACCGTGCCAGCTCAGACTTCAGCTGGTCACATGAGCTTCCTGAGAAAAAGGACAAGTGAATTGGGCTCCCTTTGCTCTGGGTGTAGTCACTGTTTTACTCACTTTCCATCTGGCCCAGCCTAGGTCCCCAGAAAGCTGTGTGCAGGACATTGTGACTTGCCTCATCTCTCCATAACCAGTTGAAATATAGAGCATGCTTTTCAAGCATTAGCATACAGTACAGCCTCTGGATCAGTTAAGAATAGGTAGCATTTTTGATTTCAGGTTTCTCTCTATGAAGACTGTGTTCTGTTCCCTCTGTCTGTGGTGACTCTGCATAGGTGGTGGGGCTGCCAGGTCTGCTCCAATGTATTCCTTCTTATTCAGTTACTGTACCCAAATTCCTGAGTCCCTGAGCCACTTCAGTGTCTAATGTTAAATTTTATTGAAATTCCTCTTTTACCCACCTTGTCAAGAAGCTGTACACCTATTGCTTTGGTCCCAGGCCACTGTTGTGGGGATCACACACAGAGACATGACACCAAGGTGGTTAATAAGAGTAATGTTTATTTTGTACCAGGACAGACTGGGTGGATTTTCATCCAAAAGCCAAGCCCCTATTGCAGCAGGGATTTGCCTTATATAGCCACTGCTAGTCTCCCTTTCCCCTGTTACATATTAGTTCCTTTGCTCCCCTATATGGAAAAATACACTTCATGTGGTTATTCTATAAGGAAATTTTGACAGAGCTGCACAGGCCCACTGGGGGTGTTGGCAGAGTTGCACATGTGCCCTGAGTGTTAGCAGAGTGGCGTTTGCATGGTCAGTGTGCCACACTGCCTTTCTTTGTTCTGGGGAACACATGCATACCTGGTTACTAAAGGCGCCACATTGTTCAACAGAGTTGCATGTGCACACATCTACTAGTTGTGCTGTGCCTCTTGTCTTTGTTTGAAGAGGGCTCCTACCACACCAGGATGCAGCTTAGGAAGTAGCTTTCCTTTACTTCGTTATCTTCTGTCTCCTCCACCATCTTCCATCTCCTGAATAAGTATAATTTGTTGTGAAAGTGCTCAAATTATATAGGAAACCAGGTCGATTATACACTTTCTTTTAATTTTAAATATTATGAACACTTACCCTGAAACCTTGTATGCATTGCCACCATGAGGATGAAAATAGTTTAGGCATTTCTCTATATATGATGTTGATCAAGATGTTGGAAATGATGTGCAACATCAGAAGATCTTGTACTCACTTCTAAGATTTATTTTCAAATAATTTTTCTTTCATTTATTCTGCATGCATGTGTGTACACACACAGAAATAAAAAAGGGGAGAAGGCATTAGGCTTGGTACTTTCCCACTTAATAAAAGTATCATCCTAACTAAATAAAAGGATACAGGAGAATAGACATGTGACATTGGCTAAATTCTTCCTAGTGCTAAATTCCTAGCCATGAAGGTTTTTATATTTGAACATTTCCTACAGGTCTTCAGATGGAATGGACAGAGCTTTGCATTGCAACAGAATCTTCCTGTCTGGGGTGTTTTGACCATGGCCTTATTCAACAGAGGCAACTCTTTGTTCTTAGCAATTTCCCAGGCTAATGTCAGGCTACACGTCCTTTTATTCAGATGGTCTGGCAGCACATTTATTTACTTTGAAGAAGTGCCAGTCAGTGGAACGACACAAATTGAAGCTTTGTCTTCAGGAGATGATATTTACTTAATTTTTGCCAAAAATACCTTTTTAGGTAAGATGACATGGTGTTTATAATGCAACTATATTTATTACCCAAATTGTCTAGCCTTCATAATGTTTGTTTTATATGAAAATGCTCTTGTAACAATTTTTTAGGTAATCCATAGACTATTTCTTGAGGGATAATGTTAATTATCAGGTATAAATGCAATTTGAGGAAAAAATAAGCATTATGCCAGTACTTTTGTAGTGCCCTGAACCACAAATTTAAAGTTACGTTAAAATAAAATAAGGGGTGGTTGAGTAGAATAGAATGATTTATGAAGATTTCATAGACAAGTGCAAACAGGTAACTTTTTATCTGAATATGTTTGGAGTGTCATGAATAATTTATAGTACTAATAAAAAGTGTTCAGCAACTTTTGACAATATTGTTTCAAAAATGTTTTCTAAATAAGAATATGATTTCTTTTGCTTACCAAAAATTTAGATAAAATTTCAACAATGTTAAAAAAAAAGAAAATATTTTGCTTCTTTTCTTTCTTTATGGTTGGGTCATGGACAATAGCTAGCTAGTTAACTAACTATTACCAAAGACATTTGAAACATTATCTAAAAAGTTATGTTTTTGTTGAACTAAATGGATTCATATGAAATTTGTTTCTTAAATTAGAATTACCATTTTGTTATAGTCTTACTAGGCAATTTTGCCATTTTCTTTCTGTAACTTTTACTTCAAGATTTGATTATTACTGTATTGTTGTAGGAGATCAGAATTCCATTGATATTTTCCTCTGGGAGATAGGACAGTCTTCTTTCAGATATTTCCAATCCCTGGATTTTCCTACCGTTAACAGAATTCATTCCTTCACACCAGCCTCTGGAATAGGTAAGGACTTTTCAACTGCTAACTAGTCATCCTAAAGGCAGTGTGAAACAGGATTATTTGAATCTCATTAAATTAGACATAAAATTGTCACATTCCAGAGCCTGGGTATTTTAAAAAGAGTATAAAATCAATATCTGTACAACAATCTTTCCAGAAGTCCTAGAATTTCAAAAGGCTCCTTGAGAATAAGTGACTAAAATATAGGGGAAAATGTTAATGAAGAAGAAAGATAGGATACTTTTTTTCTCTCTTGTCTCTCTTATTTAGAGAAAATGAAAATGACATTAAATATATATATATATATATATATATATATATATATTTAAATATGAAAGTATATATAAGAAGAGAGGAAACATTAGCATTTAAGGAGTTTTTGAAAAGTCAGAAAGTTGGATATATGTGTAGTATATCTGCTGTCTGGAGGAATCACTTGGGCAGGCTGTAGAGAAAGAGAAGCAGCTGAGTCCAGTTGCCATGTGAGCTGGTCAGGTTGCCTTTAGGGAAGGTGTCAACAGTACAGGGACAACACACAATTGGTGAATCATCATGTATGCTGCTGAGGTGCCCAGAGGAACTTGGAAGCCAAGCACAAGGGGCTACACAGGCTAGTCCAAATGAATCACAGTCCTGCTGTTGGGTTGAGACATACCAATTCCATATGAATGAAACAGCACACTTTTACTAATTAAATAGTATATGTAAGTCATTGTTATGTAGATATGAAGAATTCCCTAACTTCATAGTCTTAATGTCTGAGTAGAGAAGCAATAAAAAATATGAAGACACTATTGAGTAGTGGATAGAGAGATTGTTAGAGGGTTGGACTTCAGAGATATTGATTTTTGAGGATAATCTAACTCACAAAAGTTAAAACGTATAAAGTAAAGCATATTGAGAGGACTGGAGGATTTGGTGCAAATATAGGAGACAGTCTATATTTGCAGTTTTTCTTAGGTGCCTGACTGCTTTTTTCTCTGTTAGGCTTTGTGACTGTCACCCTAAGTCACCTCAGCACTGACCAGGAATCACAGCTTATTTACCTCTCATTTCTAATATATATATATATATATATATATATATATATATATATATATATATATATATAAAATACACACACACACACACACACACACACACGTCACTGCATCTCCTTTCCGTGTTTTCCACTTCTTCCTCCTCAGCCCTGCATCCATGATATATTCTCCCAGACCCCGCCACTCTCCATCTGGACTATGGCATGGCTTTCAGGTCTCTAGACTTGTCTTCATTCTGCTGTCAAAATCCTGTGCCTGCCTGTTTTCTCCTTATCCCCTCCTCAGATTATCTCTTTACATTGTCCACACACTGATGCAAGTCCTGTGTTGCTGCACTCTCTTATGATATACAGCTTGATTGATTTTCGTGTTTGCTCAGTATGGATTCACTGAATAAATTATGTTTCTTTCATCATATACTTGTTTGTCTTTTTTCAGTTGTCCCTTAATTTTGTGCCTTTTAATTTTTGCTTCTCTTATACCTCAAGTTTTCAAATGGCTTAACTGTGTCTACTTGAGGCACTTATTATTATTGAAAATAGTTGTCTAATTAATTAAGGATGAAGTGTGCTGCGTGAATGGGCCATTAATTAAAGTTATAGAATTGCCTTTAAAGATTTTTAAAAAATATAATAGGCAAACTTTCTAAGAGAATTTGTGGGAAATTCTGCCAGAGGTTTATTAAGGGACCCATTGTGAGGTCTCTTTATTTCTTTTGTTTCTGTGACTTGAGGTTGTGAAAGTATGAATAGATTGTAGGTAATTATTCAGAGAGGCTTATTATAGATCCCCTGAAAGCTGAAATTATGCATTAAAGAATGTTCGGGGGCTTTCTTATTTTGTATGTGTCAAATATATTATTAAAAACATTAGATTGCTGCCATGACTGTGAGGATCACATATTTTATTCTGATTAATGACTTGACAGAGATTATTGGGTAGTGATTGAGTTCTTTATATGGAAGGGGAAGAATGAATATAACAAAGACTGCAAGGACATATAAACTCATATTCCCCTTTACCCTTCTCTTCTTTATTAGTTAATAGATGTATTTTACATGTCAATTATGTGCCAAGCACAGAGGTAGAACCTAGGGAAACAAGGGTAAGCACAATTATATAGTCTGTCCTTATCCTGAAGAAGTTTAGCACATAGTAGGGAAGAGAGACATCATATGTAGCACACAATTTTCTATCCATAAACAAATAAAAAGAATGGAATATTGTACTTTCATAATACAAAATGGGGAAAAACTGACCTGGTCTAAAGAGAGAACCAGAAAACTTTATTAGTGAAGAATTATTTAGCCGAGAACTATAGGTTGAGTAAGAGTTCATGAGACAAAGAATTGAGCATGAGATGGGCTCCAGGCAAAGGCAGCAGCATGTACAGAGGTCAGGTGGTGATGGTGAGTGGTGCTTTGAGGGAAGGACCAGGAAGACCAGTGTGACCCAAAACAGGCAAGGAGAAGACAGTAGTGTGGGGTGTAACCAAAGATTAAACAGATAAATCATACGGGGACTTGAAAGAGTTTTGTCTTTCTTCTAGAAGTATTGGGGTACTTTTTATGAGAAGGTGATGAAGAAATGTAGGGAGACAAGTTAGAGAGAGAGGGATGGGGAGGGAGTGAGGGAGAGAGAGAGAGAGAGACTGTGTGTTTGTTTTAAAGGGGAGCTTTTTGCTGTCATGGTAGAAAAACTTAGAGTCTACTAAGAAAAAGTATTTGAAGACACTCTGGAGACACATACTTTAGACTAGAGCTAGCTTGGAAAGTGGTAGGTGATGCAGGTGGAAAATAGGTTGGTGATGCAGGTGGAGTAGATTGATTCAGATATCTCATGAGTGAAATCCGGAAGAGTTGATGGTCAGCAAGATGTTTGGGGTAGGTGAGAGAGAGGTTGTCAATAGCCTTCATTTCTGCAGGTAATGGAAACATGATACAACACCTATCATGGAGGTGACATGGGGGAGGACTGCGCCTTTCTGGGACAAAGATAATGAATTTGGTTGGGATATGTTGAGTTTGAGATGCCTTTGAGTAAATATTATTGGTTGGAATTTAGAAGAGAATCCTTAGTCACAGATAAACAATGGAAGTCACTAAGTACAGAGGATCATTTTAGTATAGGCTGAGATAGAATGGTTTAGAAAGAGACTATGTAGTATGAGAAAAAGAACTCAAACTGAACCTTGTTGAACTCCACTTTTTTAAAGGGTTGGTAAGGGATTCAGAACATAAGGAAATCTATAGCCTTTAAAGACTGAATGTTTATTGTGTTCCAAGCCCTAGTTAGCACCCCCCCCTTTTAAATCTCACTTAAACCTCAAAGCTCTGTATACTGCTTGGGAGGCCCCTTAACCCTCCTGTCTTAGTCCCCCAACTGTTAGCTTCACCAAAACTATGACCTCTGGACATCATCCTTTTTGAAAATCATCTGGAATAGATGGTTGCTCTCTTCATCTCTATTTAGTCTTCATGAGAAATCCAGTGCACATGGAGGTGAAGAGACTTTCATCCTCATTTGGTCTGTACATCCTGTAGACCACACAAACCCTGATGTCTAGGCCAGATGCCCTGCCCCACCTCCCTCAACTCCCCACATGCTCCCATAAGGCCCTGTGGAACAGATAGATTGTTATCTCAGACCTTCCTCAAAATCTTCCCTTCTACTTATGCTGGAACTCAGTTCTCTCCTGATGTTGCTGCTTCCTTTGTATGTAGCTCTTCCTGGCCACACTGTCTCTTACTGTCTTCATTCTTAAAGTCTCACATCTGTAAATGTTAAGAATACTTACTTTCTACCATTCAGTACTCAAACTTCTCTTTATCTACACATCTTAAACTGTCTTATCTGGTTGCCTTTCTTTGAGATAACTTCTGCTTTTTTATTGTTTTGCTAAATGGAAGAGTATGAGTACTAGTTACACTTCCATGTCCCAGAGTAGAGATGTAAGATTTTTTGTTATCAATTCTCTGACCCAATTTCCTGCTTTTGAAATGTTATAAATGTTTACTTTCTTAGGAACTACTCATTATATGTATATATAGATGGTCCTTGACTTAAAATGGCTGTGCTTAGGATTTTCCGTTTTTGACTTGATGATGGTGTGAAAGTGATATATATTCAGTCAAATCCATACTGTATATTTTGAAAATTGACCTTTTCCAAGGCTAGTGATATGCAGCATGATTGCAATGCTGGGCAGCAGCAAGGAGTGCAGCTTCCAGTTGGCCCCATATTCACGGTACAAACAGCACAGATTGCATTCTGTGTGGTGTACTGTAGTCAACTAGTTATATGAGACATTCAGTAGTCAATTATAAAATAGACTCTGTGTTAGATGATTTTGCCCAACTGGAGGCTTTTTCTGAGCACATTTAAAACAGGTTAATCTAAGCTGTGATGTTCAGTGGGTTAACAGTATTGAGTGCATTTTGACTGATGCTATTCTCTACTTATTATGGATTTATCAGGACATAATTTCATTACAAGTTGAAGAGTATCTGTAAGTAGATTTGAGCACCCATATTTTTAATGTGAACATCTCATTATCAACTTGTTTCCTATTCATACCAATCCAATTGAGAAGTGAATAGGGAATATCTATGAAGGTGTAGAACCAAAATCAGTGGTGCTCAGATCACTCTAGTTTTGATCTTGGTTGAGACTGTGTCAGCTAAATTTGAGGGCTTTCAGATCCATTTGAGTTTTATTTTTTTCTGAATATCTCCAGTTTTATAAAGCTTTATGCAAAATATATGGATAGTTAAAGATTCATGTGTGTTAATAAGACATTTCTTAGTCTTTTACACAACATTTACAAACTATAATAGTACTTAAATTAATTGCTGTAAACAAATATGGTCAGTAGTTCTTGATATGTAGGAGTTAGGATATGGGGTTTGCCACTATAACTTATGGGCTAACAGTTTAGAAGACCCTCATGATTTCTGGTCCCATGTGCTAATTTAACACTCAATCAGTTTTATTTGGGAATTTATGTTCCATTGAGTTTCTCTAAGTGCTGGAATTTGGATGTTTCTATATGGACCCCCTACCCACCTTGGCCAGTATTAAGCCTCAAGATTGTTTAGTATTATATACAACATGTATGCCCTCTTCCTTCCCAACTTCTGTAGATACAAATGTGTGCCATTGCTTTGAATTTAATAAAAATACACTTTTCTGATAACATTTCAAATAGCATTGGCAGAATATACTTTAGGAGTCATGAATTTGTTCATACACTTTGGCCTAATAACCTTGAATAATTTATCTATTGAAATAATAAAAATTCTGTCTTTACTTAATATTGGAAATGAAATGTAAAACAACAGATAGCCAATGTAGGGAAATTATTAAATATATCTTGAAGATCAACCCTACATATTATTATCTATGCATTAAAATTATGAATTTATAGACTACACAGCAACATATAAACATATAATCCTGTGTAAAACTATAAATATGGGATAAAATTCTTAATTTAGATTTTTTATACAATTTTTTACTATTTATAACTGTCAGATATAAATTAATATAGTGACCAGAGAGGAAAATATAAAAATTAAAACATTTACTGGTGTGATTATGGATATTTTTTACTTTAAAATTACTTATAGGGGCTGTGGTTGTGGCTCAGTGGTAGAGCACTCGCCTAGCATGTATGAGGCACTGGGTTCCATCCTCACACCACAGAAAAATAAATAAATAAAGATATTGTTTTCAACTACAACTAAAAATATATATATTTTTAAAAAGTACTTTATAGATATTGAGATAGATTTAAGAATACAAAACCCATGTGAGTGCTACCAGACAGTGTTTTCATTTCTCTTAAATGCATGTGGGTGCATTGTCCAGCTGGATTGATTATTCCACAGCACTCATAAATTATTGTTTATATTTAGGTACTTTTAAAAATAGCATTATATTTACTTAATTTGAGATGTCCAAATGGAACTTTGGGAAAAGTTTTGCTTTGGAAATGGGGGAGACAGTGTATGAATGAGTTCACTTTTCACCCCAAGATGCCTTTTCTTTCTTTCTTGCAGTCCACATACTTGTACTTGGCCAAGAAGGGTCTGCTCTTTACTGCTGGAATTCAGAGCTGAATCAGTTCTAATTTGTTCTGGAAGCACCTTCTGCTCAGGATGCATATTCTGTTACAGTAAAGTCCCTTAATTCAAGCAAGAATTTAATTGCTGCTGTGGGAGCTGTCCACTCACACATGTATGAGCTGGCCTACATCTCTAGCCAGTCTGACTTTATCCTAGGTAGGTCCAACACTTATGCAAGATGTCTGTATGCTCACTAAAATTTCATATGGCATCAAATTTCTAAGTCTCAATGACTGAGGAATATATAAAATATAACAGCTATTTTTAAGCCAGAAATAGAGATGTTATCCATATCTCTAATATGAATTCTATGAAGTTCTTCAGTACTATATACATAATTTTAATTAAAAATTTATTTATGAAATGTGATTCTTCCAAAACTTTAATATTACTCAGTGTGATGTGTTTCATGAGTAATCTAGTATGTGTGTATTTTAAATTTGTTGTCGTTAACTTATTTTATGTACGCTTCTTATGCTAGTTCAGGTGAACTGATATTTGAACCTGGGGACAGAGAAGCTACAATATCAGTAAATATTCTTGATGATGTAGTTCCAGAAGAAGAAGAATCCTTCAAAGTTCAGCTTAAAAATCCCAAAGGTGGAGCAGAGATTGGTAGCAATGGCTATGTGAAAATAACTATTCTGTCTAATGATGATGCCTATGGAGTTGTTGGATTTGCTCAGGTAATGATACTAAGGATTTTATACTCGCAAGTCAAAGTGATTTTGTTCATTCTCATTTATAAATTAAGACTTTTCTGCACTTGGTGAGTGAGTCATACTCCCTGCAGCCGTTCTCTTTTCCTTTGCCATGGCTTTATCCCCTGTTCTGCATTCTAAGGTGAATTCTGCTGGCATCTTGGAATTTGCTGTCGTACACAATGGGGCCTCTGGATCAACTTGTCCTAATTTTTTTTGTAGTTATTCTTTTTATTTCAATTTGAAATTAATTATTCTTGGTCCAGGAGTTTGGCTCTGCTGTTAGCCTTTTTACCAGAGGGCAATGATGAGACAGACTGTTTAATACACTATACACTGTGTTGTGTCATACATATCACATAAAATTTTATTATTGTGGGGAGGATGGAAGAGAGATGTAACTATATGTACATTGCACATATGCAGATGTCTTGTCTTGAGGAAAACCAGCCATGCTAATCTTTTTAAATATATTCCACACACAGCCTTTATCAGCTTTTGCCAGTGAGCAAAAGAACAGCCATTCATGTTGCATCATGTATTATATTTGCTAGGTGTATTCTGACTTTTGAACTAGAGTTATATCTACAGCTATTATCTCTCTTCCTCTGAAATCTTCTACATATAAGGAAAACTTAATTTATATTAGCTTAAATGTTAAGAGCATGTCCACAGAGAAAGAAGTTGGAGATTGTACTGTGTCAATAGAGGTCCTTTCCCTTTCTCTACTTTGTTAGTACAAAATGGATCCTTCATTGGTTGTTTGAAAACTGATATTATTATTTGGGCTACTGCTTTTTATTCATGTCCAGTTAGGGACAGAAAGATACTTTATATCCCATTTTGATTAAAGAAGAAATTTCCCAAAGCCTCTCAAAAACTTCTTATCTCTCATTGACCAGAACTGGGCAACAAACCTGATCAGTTGGTTTTTCATTTATTCCATAAATGCAGCAGATATTTAATAAACACTATGTTATGGATATTCTGCCAGATGTTAAAGATGTCAGAGAATGAAACAATAAAAATCTCTACCTTCATTATCCTAGAGGGGATCAAGGAGACACTGTCAATAGGCAAAGATACAATAAAACATGTACTATCTTGGACGGTGCTAGTGCTGTTGAGAAGCATCTGGCAGAGAAGGCATATGGAGCATGAAAGAAGGGGTGTGGGTTGTAGATAGGAAATATAAAATAGAATGGTCAGGAAGGGCTGTATGGAGTTACAGAAGGGCATAGGCCTGGAGGGGTTGAAAATTGAATTATATTGACATCTGGGGTAGTAACAGTTCAGACAGGGACCCATTACCAAGAGGAGAGGCCTGCAGTGCCCTCTTGTCCTTATAGAGCAACAAGGAAGTCACTGGCTACAGTCAGTGTAGGAGGGGGAGATAGGTCCAGGAGGCTAGTCAGGGGCCTGTGATCCCAAGACCATCCATAGTTTTGATGATTCACTGGGAGCACTCATATACTTAGTGTTGAATCATACTCATAGCTATGATTCATGAAAGCAAAGGATACAAACTCAAAATTCTCCATGGGGAAATGCTCATGGGTGAAGTCAGAGGAAACCAGGTGTAAACTGCCAAGAATCCCCTCCCAGCAGAGTCTCACAGGACATACTCATTTCCATAGCATCCAGTTGTTACAACGTGGAATTTTGCCAACCAGAGGCTCACTAGAGACTCAGTTCCCAAGGTTTTAATTGGCAGTTGGTCATGTGGTTACCATCTGCCTGGCACATACCAAAATTCTACACTTCCAGAAGGAAAACAGATGTTAGTTAATCACATTATTTGTACAAATAGCTTGGGCACAGGGAGCAACTTGAGACCTCTGGGAATAGAGAAGGGTGTGGTGGTGGATATCGTATCATTCTCTCAGGAGATTAAGGCAGGAAGATCAAAAGACAAAGATTCTCCTGGAGATCCTCTCTAGAAATAAAAAACACAAGGGTTTGGGGCATAGATCAGCGGTAAAGTATCTTCGAGTTCATCCTCCAGTACCAAAAGCAGAAGTTCTTAGAATGGTGGGAACCCTCCTGAAATTCATATTCCCAAACACTAGCTGAGGACCAGCCTGTGAGCTGGCCTTTTTAGGGACAACAATCAGGACTGCTATGTCAATATTGTTGTACACAAGTCCCTTATTTAGCATTGTACTGAGTTTGCCCTCTTAGGGGTTAGGGTAGAAGAAATGTGTGAACTGATTCATTGTGAAAAGAATGCTCTGACTATAATATTGAACACATACTGTGAGTGGGAAGGACACACCCACAGGAGTGTGGAGACTATTGCAGTAATTCAGGAGACTATTGCAGTAATTCAGCAAATAAGCAGAGCTATGGGAAGCATGAATTTACCCTTCCCCAAGATATGAACAACTGTGAGAGGAGCAAGTTTGGGGGATGTAAGATGACAAGCTTTGGACATTCTAATGTCCTCAGTCAGTTGTTTGCAAGGGTGCTTCAATGATCATGTCATTGCATGTGGAGGGGTACAGAACATTTCCACAGCCTTTGCAGGACAACAGACAAGTATGTAGAGCAGAGCTGCATTACTGGGACAAGAACCCTCATGTTCTGCAGCATGTGTCCATCTTCTTACCTTGAAGCTGTTCTGCAGATAGAGAGCACAGACTATCCTCAGATAGAGAGCACAGACTATCCTCAATTGTATGGGCACGGTAGATTCCACTTTAGGAACCTTGTTTAAAAATTGTCTAGAGACACTAAATCACTGTGGTGTCACCATGCCAAGGTAAGTACCCTGGATTCCTTTAGTCCTTTCAGAATTTCTCAACACAGCTCTTTTTTGTCTGGACAGTCTCCTTTCAAGATGAGGTGTAGTAGATGACAAGAACATCTTGAATATTTCTGGCTGCATGAAGACCTCATTTAACTAACCTTCCTTTATGGAAAATATAGAGCCAGAGAGGATGTTTTTTCTTTTAAAAAGGCATTGTCTTTTCTGAATAAATTATATGCATATTTTAAAATCAAGGCGTTTTCTTCAGGAATGTTTGCCTTGAGCAAGATTTTATTACTCTGTAACATCTGTAACAATTTGTTAAAATACTGTGTGAAGTATCATTGTAGGATAGGATCTTTACTGAAATTAGCATTCTAAATAGAAGCTTTCATAAGCTTTAAGAAATTAATGGGGGGGTCTCTTTTCAGATTATCATAGTAAAAAGACATGAAAAATCTTACTGGAAAGAAAAAA
The DNA here is from genome assembly GCF_045843805.1 of Urocitellus parryii. NCBI lineage: Eukaryota > Metazoa > Chordata > Mammalia > Rodentia > Sciuridae > Urocitellus > Urocitellus parryii. The sequence goes on along the minus strand of NW_027554094.1, from coordinate 1,368,429 downwards.
TCTTTAAAACTCCATATTTTTTTCTTATTACCCTTGAGAAGCCAAGGATATATTGTAAGAAGGGATTATCTAAAATATTCATTTGAAGGAAATTTCATTAAATGGCTGGCAAGAGATCTTCTGTTGTGTGTTCAGTGAAGAATATTAAGTCACAGAGGTACAAATTAATTTGGAAAAATGATAAGAGGCTAGGAAGCATAGGTGAGAAGAAAGAAATTCTAATATAAAGCAAAGGAAGATTTCTGGCTGGTAAAATAGTTGTAAGGTTTGTTAGGTAGATATGAAACACCATGAACAGAAATAGGTTAGAGGATGTGAATTTAAGCATAAAGTTACATTTGCAAATGATTGGAAGGAGCACCTTCATTCTTATGATGTGCTGCACTGGGGTGGGAGCTGGAGACCTTGTAGGTCCAACACATTTTACCATTAGGAAGAACAGACCTAGAGGGATTGCCAGACCTTACTCTGGGGGAAAGGCTTCTTGCTCACCTGACTCCATGTCCTTTCCATTCTACAAACTTTTTACATGTTATATGTACTATTTTATAAAAGAACATGCTTTCTGATTATCAAATTAATAATATGTTCACTCAACAAAATTTGAAAAATATAGAACAAAAATAAAAATAATTCTATAAAATTAAATCTTTATTGACTAGTATTTTATTTACTTAAACCTGTATGTTTAAAAATAAAATTATAGTCATTCTTACTTTACTATTTTTAACTGTTATTTTAATTTACTATTTCACATTGCTTATTACCATGAAATCTACAAAAGCAAAATAACATGAAATAAAGAAAAGACTATATTTAGGTGATTTCAAGTCAATCCATGTGACTTTTGGTGTATTTTTCAGAATTCATTATTTAAGCAAATAGAAGAAATGGATCAAGATAGCCTGGTAACCTTGAATGTTGAGCGCTGAAAAGGCACATATGGCCTTATAACTGTAGCATGGGAAGCTGATGGAAGTATTGATGACATATTTCCTACCTCGGGAGTGGTATGTAATGTTCAAAAATTGTAGAAGACACATACAAATTATGATTACTGTTGATATATGAGACCAGATCCTGCCTCAGTGATGAAATGCTATGATTTGTGTTTCTCTCTCTCTCTCTCTCTCTCTCTCTCTCTCTCTCTCTCTCTCCCTCTCTCCCTCTCTCCCTCTCTCCCCCCCTCTCTCCCTCTCTCCCTCTCCCTCCCTCCCTCTCTCTCTCTCTCTCTCTTTCCTTCGGTTGACTCATTGTTAAGTGTTGCTTCTATCTGGAGTAGCAATCCTGACAAAAATTCTATAGAGAAAAATGTTTAAGCCGGCATGCCGCCTTCTTTTATTTTTATAGAACTTTACATGTGTTATCTAGCAGATTTTCAGAAAGACTTTGTACACTAAATTAGAAAGAAATATAGGCTCCAGGATATGATAACTTGACTATATGATTTATTAGCTTAGGTTTAGAAATGGTTTACTTTTTCTTTTTCCTACCTTTCTTATTTTTAATGTAAAAGCTTTTTATTTGTATAATAACATATTGTTGCTAAACTCTTTGTTAAATTGTATCATAATTGAAAGAAAATCAAACTTTTTAATATCCTTACTGCAGAGTGATAATGACAGGATAAATAAAATCTTTCTCTAAAATTTTAGATTTCATTTACTGAAGGCCAGGCACTGTCTACAATTACTCTAACTGTTCTTGCTGATGATATACCAGAGTTATCAGAGGTTGTGATCATAACACTAACCCAAATTGCCACAGAACGGGTTGAGGACCCATCAAAAGGTGCTACTATTGATCAGAAAAGAAACAAGTCCGTAATAACTACTCTGCCCAGTGACTCTCCCTATGGCTTCATGGGCTGGCATGCCAAGTCTCTCTTCACCAGAGTAGCAGAGCCTAAAGGTAAATTCAGTTACATATTTTTCAGGATTTAGTAAAAAATGAATTTACTTTTGATGCTTACAAAAAATGCAAATTTCTATTTTTATATGACTTTTCCAATTTGACAAGTCATAGCCATTTTTGTTCTTCAAATTTTATGATCATGTGACTACTTAGCAATAAGGTTTTTAAAAATACTTTCAATTTTTAAAGATATACTATCATGGTAAAAATGTTAACAGTTTAGTGAAGTCATTGCAATAGAGGTAACTGTTTTTTATTTGAGTTTCTCTTCATTGTTTGTTTTCCTCAACCATATTTTCTCTCTACATTTTTAGTAGTTGTATGGTGCACTGACAACATAGTGAGAAGCACATCGCATCAATGTATAAATTGCTTAATCCAAAAGATTAATGAGAAAAAATTTTATCCTGTGAAGTGTACATTGGTCAGTCCTTGTTATTTTTCTTTTAAGTGCTGAAATCTTCACCTAAATAACTATTTGTATTGTTGGATAAATATAATTTTATGGATGAAGGTCATTTGATGTATTTTAAAAAAAGGTTAAACATAATATGTATTTAGAATATACTATGAGATGATTCTAACATTTTCAGATAACAGTGTGGATATCCAACTTTCAAATATCTTTCATTGGAAGAGTTGATGGGAAAAAAAAATGACATGTAGTATTTCCTGGGTCTTTATATTTCCATGTGTTCAGAACTGAAACAATACACTTATGATAAAATAAGCCATTTATGTTTTTATTTAACACACATTTTTGAAATACCTAGCAATTGCCAGGAATCTCACTGTGGAATTTGGAAAGAAAGACACAGCATTAGTCATTAGAAATTCATAGACCTGCAGGTGAATATTGACAGGCATTTTTACTGCATTTTATATGACAATTTTTTTAAAAATCTAAGAATTGAAATAAAGTGTAGGTGTTGTGAAATAATTTGAACCTTGAGAGAGACACCTCAGTATGTGAACTTTAGTATATGCTCAGAATGAGCATTCCATAGAAACATTGCCTTTACTCTTGAACATCCCATGGATTACTCTTATTCTAATGATTAGTCATTAAATGATGTCTTCATGTATCTCACTATTTATTTTCAAGAATCTTTTAAACATATAACCTCTGTTCAACTTTACATATGCACTTCCCTAAGACTTTCAGCAATTTCAATATGACACGTACAACACAGGAAGCTACGTGTGGAATCAGAGCTGAGAGATTAGACAGAATGCTAGGAATGGATGGTGATTTTCAGCACAACTTTGGGGACAATGGACAGAATACTCCTTGGGAGTATGTACTGTATTTGTTTTACTTGTTTGCTTACCTGTTTAAAAGGATAGTGCAGAACATTCCACTGAGAACTTGAAACAACATTGACAGCAAACAGAAAAGCATACTGACTAGAGGCATGTTTGTCTCATAGAGAACATCACCAATCTGCAGTTGTATGTTGTTCGAGATAAAGGGTTCTTTGGGGACATTGCCATTCACTTGAAGACGAAACCCAGTTTCTTGCTACACACAAATAATCAAGCTATTGAAAATGAAGATTATGTACTGCAAGAAACAACAATAATAATGAAAGAAAACATAAAAGAAACTCATGTGAATGTTGCCATTTTGCCAGTAAGTATGGATGGCAATAAATATGCTAGAAAAGAAAAGAAAATGCTTTTCAATGTAAAATTGTGATGTTCTTACAGGTAAAAATTATTTTTAATGATCCTTTTAATATAGAAAATGTGAGTAATTTTTTCACCTAAATAAATATTTAATATGTATAAATAAATATTTTATAACTAGCTTACAAAAATGACAAATTTGAGTGAACTTTGAAACATTGTATTTGGATTAATTATTTGCCTGTCTGTACTATTATGTTGATTGTTTAGTTGCTTTAAACTAATATCTGAAAAAATGGAACAATTTAGTTATTTTTATTGTTGGTTTGATAGGGGAATAATTTCATTTCAGGGTACAATTACTTGAATCCAGATTAATATTCAGATGGCTTAGGTCTAGTTTTTGCTCTGTATATCTATATTTACATATTGAAAGAGAGAAAAAAAAGAGAGAGAGGGGGGGAGGGAGGGAGGGAGAGAGAGAGAGAGAGGGAGAGGGAGGAAGAATCTATAATCATGCACACAAAAAACTGAAAGTGGCAATAGTTGTATTAATGTTATAATTATTGGGGCTGGAAATATAGCTCAGCGGCAGGACACTTGCCTAACATGTGGCAGGTTTGATTCCCAACACTATGCACTTAAATCAACTAAGGTATTAATAAATAGTACATTGTAATATTAATAACACTATATGTTGATTATTATAAATGTCTATATTATTAGTAAATGTCATTAGTTTTCCTGCTAGTAGTGACTTCTGAAGAGGACTGTCTGGGAAAGATACAGGAATAGTGTAGGAAGGTGGTTTCCTTTCCCTTTCTACATGTTTTCTTTTTATGTTTTGAAATTTTATTCCATGTTCAAAAAAGAAAAAAACCTTTAATAATGAATTAAATATAGTATTACATCTAGATTTACAGGTCTAGAACTTTGATTTTTAAAGGAAAAGTAAAATTTACTAAACTTCTCTTGGAATATTATATATGAAAGGCATATTCAATACATGTTAAAATTGAGGGATAGGTCAGGCATGGTGGTGCACACCAGTAATCTTAGTAGCTTGGAAGGCCGAGGCAGGAAGATTGCAAATTCAAAGGCAACCTCAGCAATTTAGTGAGGCCCTAGGCAACTTAGTGAGACCCTGTCTCAAAATTAAAAATTTTAAAAAAAGGGCTGGGGACGTGACTCAATGGTTAAGTGTCCCTGGGTTCATTCCCTGGTACCTCAACAATAAAATTTGTGGGATAGGTTTTGAAAACTTATTTATTTGCTAATGAGAATGAGCATTCCATAGAAACATTGCCTTTAATCTTGAACATCCCATGGATCCTGAAGTTGTCAGTGAGAATGTATACAGTTGAATATGAATCTTTTTGTGTGTGATAGAGCTGCTCATTCATGTAGATGAACTCATTTGTTCCATACTGAATAATATCAAGTTTCCAATGCAAATTAAATATTTTTCTTTCAAAATTAGCGGGGAGTGATGGTTTATTCTTTTTGTAATTTTTTTAAAATAAATGACAGCAGAATGCATTACAATTCTTATTACATATATACAGCATAATTTTTCATATCTCTGATTGTATATAAATTATGTTGACACCAATTCGTGTACTTTGGGTGATGATGTCTATCATATTCTACCATCCTTGTTAATTCTTGTAGTTCCAGCTACAAGGGAGATTGAGGCAGGAAAATTTCTTGGGCCCAGGAGCTCAAGACTAGTATGCTCTACATAGTGAGACCTCACCTCACAAACACAACTGAAAACAGAAAAGCACTTTTTCTTTTACCCCACCTCCCAGGATGATGCTCCTGAGTTGGAAGAAGGATTTATCATCATCATCACTGAGGTAAACCTGGTGAACTCTGACTTCTCTGCAGAGCAGCCAAGTGTACAGAGACCAGGAATGGAAACAGCTGAGATAACGATTGAGGAAAATGATGATCCCAGAGGAATTTTTATATTTCATGTTACTAGGGTGAGTTGAATTTCATATATTTATAGTAATGTAGAAGCTCATCCCTAATGATTTGTTCAGTTTTTTTTTTATTTTCTGCAAAAACAATTGGCTTTGCTTGTAGGTATTTTAAAATAGATGAACAGCCAAATTTGTCTTTCAAATTAATTCTCAGTTCTCTTTGACCAGCTCAAAGGATTCATCAAGTTTATTTTTTTGTGAAATTTCAGAGTAAAAGTTCTAAAGACCTGTCATGCCTATTTCCGTTCTATTAACTTATAATTTGAAGAGTGAAGTATAAGATACAAGTGGAAGCAAAAAAGTTACAAGATGATGATTTAGGATAGTTGCCCCTTTTGTCTTACTTTTCAACATGTGTTCTTTATTCAAGGATGTTGGTGGAGTTATTACTGCTCATGAGGTGCCTCCACCCTTGAACGTTCTTCAGGTTCCTGTAGTCCGGCTGGCTGGAAGTTTCGAGACAGTAAATGTTTATTGGAAAGCAATACCAGGCACTGCTGGCCTGGAAGATTTTAATCCATCTCAAGGGATTCTTGAATTTGCAGATGGGCAAGTAAGTTTGTCATGAACATGTTAGTATTTTTTGATTCTTCTTCAAGAATTTTATAGGTATCTACCAAATGAGCATGCATTAATGATTGCCAGTTTTATTATAACTCTGAATGTTTCTGTGTCAAGTCAAACACAGATATTATTAATAAATGTGGGCCTAGGAAGAGAAATTTAAGAAGCAAGAATTACAACCTTTTTTTTTTTAATACTGGGGATTGAACTCAGGGGCATTTGGCCATTGAGCCATACCTCCAGCTCTTTTTTATATATTTTTTTTTAGAGACAGGGTCTCACTGATTTGCTTAGTGCCTCCCTAAGTTGCTGAGGCTGGGTTTGAACTCATGATCCTCCTGTCTCAGCCTCCTGAACCACTGGGATTATAGGCACTGTGCCTAGCTCACCGTTTTTTGAACTTCCCTACCTGATAACTTCCCTACCTGATTCCATTAAAAAACAAAAATTCTAAAACATGATAATGATTGACTTAGAGGTGCCTGCAGTGTATAAAAACCTACGTGATGAACTTGAATGTATTTATGATCACAAATGCTTTTATTCTATTTCTTATTTTTAATAAAGGTTAAGGACATTTTTTTTCACAATATCTTTATTTTTATGTGGTGCTGAGGATTGAACCCATATCTAGTGCATGCTAGGCAAGCACTGTACCACTGAGCCACAACCTCACCCTCTCTATTTATTTCCTAATGTTTATAAATGCATATTTTAATTTAGAATTTCCAATAAAAATTTTAAATATTAAATTAATGTCTCAAACTTACTTTATCTTATTAAAACCTGAAAAATGAATGACATTCTAGACTTAGGTCTACCAAGCTTAAAAATTACAAAATATTCCCAAAGTATTATAAATTTTCTAAATTGGGTGTTTTGTAATATATAAGAATGAGATATCTTTATAATATTTTCCATGAAAAGTGGAAAAGGCATATGCACAACCATGAAAATATTAGTAACTTCATATAGCAGAATCTATAGGTAGCTTTATTCTTGCCTTGACAAATCTGCATAGTATTCATAAACTTATTGGTTGCCGCTAGAGGCTCAGGAAATTCTGTTAAAAGATAAGCATGCAAATCTACATTTTTCTACACATAGAGACCTATTATAGTTAATGATTTTGAAATCGTGAGTTTTTGTTTTCTATTATCAGATCTAGAACTTTGCATCATTTCCTATTAACATGGAGGAGGAACTGTTAAGTACATGAGATTTTTACATTAAAAGCAGAAACTAAAAATTGATTTTTCACCAAAGCAACCTTCCAACTTTAGTTACGTCATCAGTAGTAATTCTGAGCACATAGTTGAAGTCTCATCATTTTCCAACATCCTTAGTATCATCCTGATCCTTGAAGTCCACATCAATATAGAAGACAGTCTGTATCCTGCAGTACCAATTTGAGGTGCACACATTTTAATGCGCTTCCATTTTAGCTTTTGATTTTGTTCAAGCTTTCGTTTATCTGAGTGTGACATCCAGATTTCTTGCTTCTCCTTGTTGTTAAATTAAAGGTTTTAGGTAGAAAACTTCATTTTCTGGTAAAGATCTATATCAAAGTATTGGAATTTACCTGTGGCATACAAAAAGAGACTTTAAATATTGAATATATACCTAGTATAGGTTTATGACCACTAGGGAAATCACAAGGTGAACCAAGGTTATTTATAAGTTTATAAAACTTTTAACATAAACTCAGAGAAATGAATTAAATCCTGATTTTTAAAAAATCTTAAAAAAAAACCCCAAAATCAAATTTGGCCTTTCTTCCTGCTTTTCTTTTCCCCTACATTAAATATATATATATATATATATATATATATATATATATATATATATATATATATATATATTTGAAATCAATAGCATTTATATGAATTGGCAGAAGTCAATGATAATTTTTATTGTTTCATTTGCTTTCATGTAATAAAACAAAGCACACTAGGTTTTATGTTTGTACAATAGTTGTTAGAGCATTCATAACACATAATATTTTTTCAAGATTAAGAAGTTCTTGTTTTTTCTATCTGTAAATATACTATATTTTATTACATTTATAATGTTTTATCTCAAAAATAGCAGACTGTAAATTTCTGACTTTCAACTACTATAAATATCATGATTTTAAAAGTATTACAAATCTAACAGGCAAAATTATTGCTTCTTTCTTTTGTGTCATGTTTCTAAGTTTCTATTGAAATATATATATAATGAAAAATTATTGCAATATTTCCTTCCCCTCCTCTCCCTCTCTTCCTCCCTATCTCTATTTTTCTCTTCCTCTCTCCTTTTCTTCCTTTCTTTTGTAGGTTACTGCAATGATACAAATCACCATAATTGATGATGCTGAGGTTGAACTCATGGAGTTGTTCAATATTTCCTTAATCCATGTGGCTGGAGGTGGCAGACTGGGGGATGATGTTGTGGTAACTGTGATTATTCCACAGAATGATTCTCCACTTGCAGTATTTGGATTTGAAAAACAGACTGTAAGTTAAATATATCAGGGGAGTGTGAAATTCTCATATAGTTTTAAGTAGAAAAGTGTCTGTTACTTTTGTTTTGAAATTCTTTATTACTCTTCCTTTACAAATCTCTCTTCAATTATCATTTGAGTTTGCTGTTAATTTAGGGGCCAATCCTCCCACATATACATACAGCTTGATATAATGTGAGCTCCTAACACCGGACAATTACAGAGGGAATGCAATTTCCTATTTATTGAGTATACTAGACCAAGAAGTACTTTTTGTCCATACCTTTTATTTTCTGTCTATTCTACAGATCACCATCCTGGCCACATAACAGGACTGTCATGGCCTGAATGTGGCGTCCCAGGATGGGTTTGGTTGATGAGGGAATTTTCCCTCAGTTCTGGTATGCTGTCATGTTCTTCCCTCTCCCTTCTAGAACACTTGGCTGTTTTCTTCCAAGACCTGAAAGAGGGAGTTCACTTATTATTGGTTCATCTTCTGAGGGAGGGAAAAAAGCTTCTTATGATTGGTTAATCATAAGAATTAAACATTTGTGTGGCGTAGCTTGGCAACTAATATTAAAGTATCACCACATCTGAAAGTACTATAACTCTATCATAATTATTATTACATGATCTCTGGGCCATAATAATTATGATTTTATCTTTTAAAGGAAATTCCCAGATGAAATATTCATAAAGATCCTTAGCAACTTTTCTGATTACATATGTCATCACTCCCTTTATTTAATCATTTATATTTGATCATTGTGGATAATTTTCAGTGATTAAACTGCTTGACTGCCCCTTGTCTTTACTGTCCTGAGCATGAAAGGCTAGACCTACAACTTACCTCTCAGAGCTGGGCTTTTCATACGCTCCAGAATTAAAATAGAGCTTAATAATTACCTAATGATTTGGTCAATGAAATTTCAATTTCATTAGGAAATAGGAACTATAAAAGGAACAGAGCACAGTTTTGCTGTGGCTCCATGAAACTCTCTTTCTTCCTTGGCAAAAAACTGCACAAGTGTTTCCAAGGAGTGATGGATTGGCAAAAGAATAGCTGTGATTATCTCTCAGACAGCATTAAAGTCTGAAAAAATAAAACAAATTTAAAGAGGAGAGTAAAATTTTCCATAATATTAGTATCCTAAGAGAGACAGCATTAATATTTTGTGTATTTTCAACCACATGGAATTCTTTGCATATTTTAATATCTATGAATAAGTAACTTAATTTTTTAATAAAATTCCTCTATTAGAGTATGAGCTTAGGTTAAAATTTCAGGTTTAGTGTTGAAATCTTTAGGTGGTAAAACCTTAATGTTTTTGCTTTGGAGTTCATCACACTTTTGGAGTTGGATGTTGTATATTGGGTTTTTAAGTTTCTCTTCCCTATATGGAAAATAAAGTTATGCTACTATTCATAAGTAATTTTTGCTTATTCATTTTATCTTAACTGCTAACATAAACTTTTGTGCTCTAAACCTAATTGAATCATGCCTGGAAATGATATCTTATCGAAATAGCCTTAAATTTCCAATTTGTCTTGAGATTCACAAGTGAGATTCAGGTTATTCAGTCTGCAGTGTATAATTCCTCATAACTGTTTTGTGGAGTAAATGAGTTCATGTACCTGGGCTTTCTTTACACTAAGTGTCAGTTGCTATTTTTATTGTGTAAAATGAATAGCTTCTTGGCAGCTCTTTCCAGCTGCTTTCCTTATATCCCATCTTTTTTATTGAGAAAGTCCCCAATAACATGGAGTTTATCTTTTAACATGTATATAAACATACAACATTGCACACACAGTAAACATTCTGTTAGCATTAATTGTGCCATAGATTAGACTGAGAACTGAAGAATATTGAGGAAAGATTAGTATTAATGTGTCAAAGTTAATAAGCTGCTCATAGAATAATGCAGTATATATGCCAAGACAATAGGAATATCAGAGATCTACAGAAATCTACATATGAAACCCAAACTAATGCTATATCTGTGGAATCAAAACCATCACAGGTATACAATTGATTTATAACGGATTACTTTCTTTTTTCTTTCTTAGTAAATATCAGTCTAAATATCAAACTACTTTCCAGGCCCCCTTTTTGCCAAATATGCATACACATCTGATTTCTGAGTTTCTGTGAATCTTAAAAAAAGCAAAGTGTATGAAGAACTGACAAATAATGGAAATTCAACACATATCAGTTAGCTCCAAATCTATATTATTGGTTTGAATGCAAAGTCTCATGGAAAACCAACCGACCAACCTATATTTCATGTTTGTTAAGTTTGTATCTGCCTTAAAAATGGAAGCATTGTGTTATTTTGCATTTGCACTGAAGGTGGATATTGTAGGTTCAATTCAGACTTTATTTCACTGAGTTAACATGTGTAATTCATTTGAATTACTTATTTTAATAAGGACTTGTGTAAAAAATATACTGGCAAATTAATGTATCGAATCTCCTCTCTTTAAATCAAGTTAAACCTCTTTTAACTAAAAAACCTCTTTTTACTAAAGTAAGTAAACTGCAGATAATTGAGAGGACAGTTTGAAGTCTGTATTATGTGGGGAGCCTGAACACCTTTACAAAAAAACCCTAAATCTTAGTTCCTTCCCATAATGTTATTCTTTATACAAGAGTCCTATGCCAGTATTCCTAGTTGGCTAATTGTTATGGATACCTTGTCTTTAACTGATAACTCAGGTATCAGACTCCTTCTATCCTCTCTATTCACCTGACACATGGGAAAAGAGAGAATATGGAGGATTGTGTGGAAGTTTATGGCCAGAGTGTCAGCAGCATATGTTGCTCCTAGATATAATCTACTCACAAGAATTCAGTGGCTCCATCTAGTTGCAAGAGAAGATGGGAAATGCCATGTTGTTGAGTGTCTAAGAAGGATAGGAAGTGGGGTGAAATATTTTTCTCTGCCATGATTGTAACATTTCATGAATAGAATTCTAAATTCGAAAACTGCAGTCATCATGAAAAGAAGATTCTGTTTGTTTCTTCTGTTATTCTTTTTGTGTTACTGGATTTTCTTTCTTTCAGATAATGGTCAATGATTCCCTGTTTTCTGATGACAATTCATATGTGACATTGACAGTTGTCCTGTCCCCAGGGGGAAAGGGCGCCTTCCGACTTCGGTGGACTACAGACGAGAAAGCTAAGGATAATCTCAGTCCTTTAAGTGGGACACTTCATTTTGATGAGGTAATGGCAGCATGAGGACTCCTGTTATATTTCTCTAATTTGATATTTATAATTTGTAGTTTCTCTAATTTTGTCTAATTTCTCTTAGCATAATATTACTGTGAATTTATATGATAGTATTTAATACATCTGGAATATTTTGAAATTCCCTACACTGTGGGGAAAAAAATTCTTCTCTGAGGACTGGGGTTGTGGCTCAGTGGTAGATCACTCTCCTAGCATGCATGAGGCACTGGGTTCGATCCTCAACACTACATAAAAATAAAATGAAGATATTGTTTAAAAAATTCTTCTCAGAAAGAGGGAGAAAACTCCCAATTCTGCTGTCAGATTGTTTAATTCACACTCTATTTCTATCCCACGGCCAACATCTTACAGTTCCTTCTCTGACTGAGGGCAAAGTTCTGAGTATACAAAACTTTTATACTAAGAATAGGTTGATTGTGTCTCATATTAATACAATCTCGTAGATAGTCTCAGCTTTACAAATGCTTTAAATTTTTAACATTCCTGTACATTTTGAGAAAAAGATTGATATTATAGCTGCTCAGAAAACTGAATCAAGATACATAATTTAAGAATGGGAAGCCCATTACAATCCTTCTGTATGTATCTCAGCCCTCTACAACAACAAGTGAAGGTGAAAGGTTCTGTCTACTTTGATGAATGAACAGGATCTCTTTGACCATATGATTGGTTTCTACAAATAGTAGAACCAGAAACTAGGGGTCGTGCTTTGTTTTTTTTTTCTTCAGAGCTTTCACAACCAAAGAAAAAAATACAGTATTTTCTTTTGGTTTACTAATAGGTGAATAATAAATTAATTAGTGATGCCCTCTGACAGACTATTGCTCCTTAAATATTACCATTTTTGATGTATTGGTTGCTCTAATGGCATTAAATTTCAGGTGTTGCAGATATAGCATCCCTTTGTTTCTCAGAATCTAATAAGCGGTGAGTCAGGAAACATCTAGGTTGCATACCTTAGCTATGATCTGAAAAATTTCTCACCTAGCATACAAAGAATTTAAAATTTAGAAATGAGTCATGAATTTCTGTGAAGGTTTTCCTTGGTAATAAAGGGCATATTTTTCTAGTTACCAGGTTCCAACTGCTAGATGTATTTCTCAGGTGATTACAAAGGGTTTCTGGTTTTGAACATCTATACCAAATGGCAAATAATGTTATATTTTCCCCTATTGGGTAAAGCCATTCCTTTTCAGAGCACAGCCTCAAGAAGGATGGATTTATTCCTGGATTTGACCCTATTTGCTAATTGTTTTTCACCAGTCTTAAACAGGTTGAAGGCTGAGTTTCCTTTATGTACAATTGTATAGCAGCACCATTGTTCTTGCATATCTAGTTCTAAGGTATCCATATCTACAGGACAGGGGTTTTAATTTGGTTTTGACAACCCCTGCAGTCTTCTCCTGGTCCTGCTTATGGCTACTACTACACAGGTGGATCTCTAATCCCACAAATAATTCTCACAGCAATGCTCACTTTGACAATTGAGATACTAGTCTACAGGGCAGCCCTAGTGGTACCACAGTTAACTGTATAATAGCTTCCTGGACTGCCTTAAAATGTACCAATGACTGTGAGAGTTACTCTTCCCCCACTTACAGGGAAATTCTCTTTGTGATCTTTTCAGTTGTTTCATGGCACTAGAGAAGTCACGTCTGACTATGTCTTTCTGCATGAAGGATATCTGAGCTCCATATTATTACAGAAGTGTGCGAGCCTCCAGGACTGATGAATGTCCACAGATGATATGTCAGTAGGTCTTTCCTGGTGAGAAAGTTATGAGATGCAGGGCCTAAAGGTTTTGGAGAGAGTACTCCTTAGATCAACATCTGTTCAAGTAGAAGCAGCAGCATTGTGCAGGGTTGAAGGCAAGCTATGATGGAGTATTGAACTGACACTACCACACACTATAGCTTGCCTTCAAAAGGGACTAACAATTCAAAGTTGTCCTGAGTTTTAGAAGCGTTGAGTTTCATATTCTTGTCTTGTGTAAGTCACCACGAGTGAACTATGCCAGAAAGAGGATCTGACCTACAGGAGAGGTATTTCTTCAGATGAGGCAATTTCCAAAGGAGCCTGAGGATGAGAGTTGTCTGCCTGAAATACTCCCAGCACATGGGGTAATGAGTCCTTTCTTGGAGGGATAAGATCTCACTGGACATCAGAAAATCTACATGGAGATCTGGGGTAGAGCCATGCTCAAGAAAAGCTTGCTCTGAGATCTCTCCTACTGTTTTCCCTTGGTCTTCTGTGAATAAGTGTAATTTTTCTGCTAATTTTGGTTCTTTTCCCTCTACCCATTCCTGCTTCCTTCCTACCTCTTCAAAAGATTTCAATCCCAAGAATACTATTATTTCTCCCCTATCTTGTATTTCCCTTTAGCTCAATAATTTCCTAGAAACTTTGCTTTCAACGTAGCCTGGAAGAAGTAAAATGGCCCCTGGATAAAGAACAAAGGAAAGGAAACACACAGAGAAACTAAATTTAATGCTCTAAGACATCACTGTGACACACATAATTTTTATCTCCACCTTTTTCTTTGCATTCTGATTTTACAAATCCCAACTTATTCTGTATATCGCTGATAAAATTTTCTGCAGCTTGGATCCTACTGTTTGTTGCTTCTGGGGAATTTTTTTTTGAATTACATTTTTTTGACATTGTTATTCTTAAATAACATCTCTTAATTTTCATCTCTTCACTCATGCAGTTCTCGTTAGTGTTACTTGTACCTATTTTGTAATAGATGCACTTTTTTTCATTTTTATTTTTTTCTTTTTAGATACACATGGCAGCAGAGTGTATTTTGACTTATTATACATATATGGAGTATAACTTATTCAGGATCCCATTCTTGTGGTTGTACATAGTGGTGTATTCATGTATGAACATAGGAAATTTACTTCAGATCCAATATATTCACTTTTTAAATGTTGTTAGGACTTCTAGGAAAATGTGCATTCCTGCTTGGGACCTTATTAAGTGTACTCATGTGAAGTGTGCAATTCCTGGGATGTAACACATCACTCCCATTTCATTCACTCTATGCATAATGTGAATTGTAGGATCAGAATTGATGTGAAGAGTAGGACCACAACAGCTTTGCATTTTATGGCAGCCAGTTATTGTGGTCAGTGTAGTCTCTGTGGCCTGGAGTTCAGAGACCTCAGCAAATGGTCTTAATCCCCTGGTTCTCCATGTTATTTATGTTCAGGCTGGGGAATGTACATGTGCCATTTAGTCAACCCCAGATTGATACCTCTATAAGAGAAAATTATGCCTTGAATTTGGAAACCTTTTCTCAGTTTCTTTTTCCTTTGTTGTCAGTATAGGTCCCTTATGGTGTCTATATGTGCATTTGAAGAAGGCACATCTCCCCCAATCAGCCTGCTGCCAGTTTAACTTAGAAGTCCCTTCCCTCCATCTTTATATTTTAATTTGTTATAAAAATATGTGTCTTCGTGTAAACCTCAATCAATACAGATGGATGTGAAAAGAGTAAAATCCCCATGAATTCTCCTAGATCTTGCTTTGCTACTTACCAGAGGTAACCACTATTGACAGTTTCTTATATGGCATTCCAATTTTTTTTCTGTGCATATTCAAGCATATGTATCTTATTCTTACACAAATGGAATTTTAGTCTGCAATCTGTTCTGTAACTTGCTCTTTTTACTTTAGAATTTATCTTAAACATTTATTTTTCATACTAACGCAAATTCACTGCACTGAATAATTGGTTATATATTTTCCACTGCATTGATTCCTATCAGTATTTGATACTAACACCTTTCTTTGAGAGTCCTCTGTTTCACCATGGCTTTTATAGTTCTGGTATTTCTTATTTGTTTCTCTGCATTTTACATTTCTTGCTCAGTGTTCTCTTTTCCCTAGTTCCACTTTCTCAAGGATTTATGTGCTGTTGCAGTTTTCTGTCACCTATACTCATCTACTTTACTCACTTTATAGTCTTAATTCTCTTGTGATACTGGGAGTAGCCACCGAAAAAATAAAAACGATGTAGAGTCCATAGTTAGTTAACTTTGATTCAAATCTTCACTCTTCCATTTGCTAGCATGTGATTCCAGGAAAGTTCATTAATTCTTCTCACATTTGGTTTTCTAATGCAAACCAAGGACAAGTAATGCTGAACTTGAATAAAGACTATAAGGATTACATGATGTTATGGTTGTAAAGAGGCTAACCAACCCCCTAACACTTAGAAAATACTTTCCAAAAACCTTTAAAATAGTTTTAAAGTCATTTAGAAAAATTCTAATAAAATATCAAGTTGATACCTCAACTTAATACAGTAAAGCTCAACTTTTTTCTACATTGTATGATCAAAAATTAATGGCTTCAAATTTCAAAAAGCTGAGAAACTGTTTTTGTTTTCCTAATGTAGTTTGTAGTAACATTTCTTGAACCACTGCTCTGTACTGCTGTTCTGCAGAAGAATAATTGCTCTAAAAGATTGAGTGTTCAAATAGAGTTGGGAAACTCCAAACTGAATTAAGAAAGCTTTCCTGGTGCAATTAAAAAAATTGCTTGCATACATTTTGAATCTCTAATAGAGAAACTCTTCTAAATATATTTCCCCATGAAACTTCCCCATCACCTTTTATCCCAGAACATTTATCTTTTGTAACTAGTGTTCCAAAAACATTGGCATTTGCTACTTGTAATCACCTGTCAGCAGTTTTTCCTATTACATCTTGTCAATTTTTTTGAGAAATGGAGATCATACCACATGGAAACTGCCTTATATCTAGAGTAGTAAGGTGGGTGGCAACATAACTGTGTAATGATTCTTGTTGATTCTTATGATGCATGTTGATCATTATCCACAATGCTACATTTGTGAATTTGCCTGTTGACTAAAATTTATTTGTAAATCTCCAAATCAGTACTCTTGCTTCTCTCACAGTCATTTGTGAACACACAAATAGTGGTGGAAAATAAGATTCGCCCAATTAGCACATTCCCACCTGAGGTAGAACAAGACGTGACTTTTCTTGTTTCCACTCTCATAATGTAAACAGATGTCTTTGTCATTGTCAATGTATTGCCATTTCATTTCCATTTTAATTTTCTGTTGGTGAATTCACTGTTTTAAATGGCCCCCAAGTGTAGAGCTGAAATCTTCAGTCTTCAACAAAGAGTTTGTGATATGTTATAAGGAGAAAATATTGTTTTGTGTTAGATAAGCTGTTCAAGTCTGAGTTGCAGTGCTTATTTAAAATGAAAAATATGTTAAAATGACTCAGAGATTTTGCTAGTGTGCACATCTCTGCAAATGACCATAAAAGTGCCTGAACACTGATTCTGGGGTTACAAAAAAAAAAAAAAAACTGGTTGAGCAGGCAAATGTGTAAATAGGGATTCCAAAAATTATGAGCGCTAACTATATTTTCAAACAATAGCACCTCAGAGAAATTACTGTAAATACAAAGAAGCATGTAGAAGAATGTTTGTGGTAATATTGTTTACAATATTAATAGTCCTTATTAGATAAATGTTGAAAATATTGTAAATGCAAACAGTGGACTGTCCACACCAATTAAAAGGTTAAATTAAATCTGCATGCAGAAATGTGGATGACTTTAATAGTGTATACTGAAAGAAAAATTAAGAAGCAGACACAATGCATTTAAGAGTGAGTGACAGGATGAGGAGGGATTTGACAAATGGTATTTAAAGGGCAGAAGCCAGGTACTTTGGTGAGCACCTGTAATCCCAGCTTCTCTGAAGGCTGAGATGAAAGGAACACTTGAACTCAGAAGACCAGCCTGGGCAAATAGTGAGACCCCAGGTCAGAAACAACAAACAGGGCATGGTGGTGCACAACGATAATCTCAGCTACTTGGGAGCCTGAGGAAGAAGGATCACCAAATTCAAGGCCAGCCTCAGGAACTTAGGAGACCGATTTCTCAAAAATTTAAAAAGCGCTGCTGACATAGCTTAATGGTAAAGTATCCCTGAGTTCAAATCCCCAGTACCAAAAAGCAAAATAAAACGAACAAAAGAAATGGACAGATAAAGGACAAAGACTAAATAGAAATAAAAGGCCATCCATTGTCCAATGGAAATAGTGCTGAAGGCTGAAGACCAGAAGAGGATCAATTCAAAATGTGCTCCTAAGATTCAGGACAAAAAAAAGAATGAAACATAAAATCAGTAATAGTCTGTGCCAAGCATGGTGGTATGCATAGGTAGTTCCATCTACTTGGGAAGCTGAGGTGGGAAGTTCTGTTGAACCCAGGAGTTCAAAACTAGACTGAGCAACATAGCAAGACCTTGAAACCTCATCTCAAAAACAAACAAACAAACAAATAGGATTCCTGTGTTTTAACAGCAAGGGGAAAAAAAGTATAAGAAAACAGGATGCATTCAGCAAGAAACAAGTGGAACATATAAGAACAAAGGAAAACAAAATCTGAAAGGTGAAGATTAAAAAAAAACATTGAAATGTGTATATAAAATTCCAGGTTCCTGGATGGAAGCACTAGATTTTCCTTATGAATTAGGCTCCTGTATTGCTGCCTGTGGTACTATTGTTAACCAGGAAGGTGCCAGAGATAACTTAACATTGACAATACAGGCCATGAGAAGAATGTCAGTGATAATTAACTACAGCAAGTGTCTCTAGCCTATCGATTGCAGCTGTGACTATAATCTCAGGTCATACATTGCTTGTTTTTCTTCTTGAATGGAGCCAACTCCCCTTACAGATATTAAATCTTTGACTTTTTACAGTTTACATTACGATGTAACCATTTGTCCTCTAAAAGATTGAACTCCAGTATTGAAATTTTTCAGTAAATTTAGGAGATGAGAGATGAGTTAATTTTTTAAAATTTTTCCTATTAAAAGCATAAATGGAATTTATAGTTAGAGTTGACTTTTTTGTATAATAATTCTCCCTAGATGCAACCCTTATTCTAGGCAACAGAAAGGATTGAAAAAGTGATTATGCGCATAAACCTTATTCTGCTAATAAAAACACCAAAGTTTGACTTTGGTCAATCTGGAAGATTTATTGTTCTTCTCATTTGCTATAGAAGGAGTCTCAGAAGACTATTGTATTGCATGCACTGCAAGACACCATGCTGAAAAAGGACAGGCATTATACAATTCAGCTGTTACCAATTGATGAGGTAGAAATATCTCCCGCAAAAGGTAAGAAAAATTTTGGAAATTAAAAAGTAGATTAAAGCAGATAATTAGTAGTTACAGGGATAGGCAATGTTAGGTTTTCTAATTCCTAAAATTTTGCTAAAACATAAGATGTACTCAGGTAAGTACATTTTTAAATTAACATTATAATACCCGATGTTGGTAAGACTGGTCAGATTTCATACTGCTCAGCTGTGACTTTTTAAATAAAAAATTTTTATGAAGCAACATTATAAAATTAATTATGGTAGCTTCCTAAATTATGTGATATTAGGAGACTGGTTAAATGTGGCAGAATGCTATGCAATCATTCAAAATGATGTGGCAGAGAAACAACTACATTGAAAATGAATAACAATTACATGGGTAATTGTTATGGTAATAAAGTAGGTTTCAGAACAACATGCTCAATGTAATCCCATTTTTGTCATGTGCTTTTCTTCCTTCCTTCCCTCCCTCCCTCCCTCCCTTTCTGCTGGGAATGAAGCCCAGGGCCTCATGCATGCTCCATATGTGCTCTGATGTGCTTGTCTTATGTAAGTTTGGAATTATTTATTTGAAATATTAATAATGGTTTTGATTTCCTAAATTTTGGAAACATTATTTTTATAATTCAACATTGTTTTAAACTAACACATTATGTTTGATATGTAGTGTTTACCTGTTTTCATCTGAAACTAGAAACTACATATTTTGACACTTCAGAAACAGGCATCATATGGTTCCTGTGATGACTTGTTGCTTGGATCAGTAGAGAATGTTTCAAGAAAATTTTTGTTGTGTGTTCTATCAACAATAATCACAGTAAAAAAATGGCCCAGAGTTTAATTATAAAAACTTTGTATTGTTATATGTCTTTTTTGCTATAAAAACTCCATCCTATTCATGGGTCTGTGACAAAAAGCAAAATCTGTGGTCAGGAAAATTCTAGCATTACTGTATGTATTTTGGGTAGTTATCCTTTTGTGTTATGTGTCATCATCAACTTAGGTAGTGCATCAATAATCACTCTGGGAGAAACGGGAGTGCCAGGAGAAGTTGGGATAGCTCCATCATCTAGGCATGTCCTCATTGGGGAGCCTTCAGCTAAATATAAGGGTACTGCTATCATCAGGTAAGAGCTTCAAGATTTTTCTTTGCTTCTACGGGGTTATGACATTGTTTAAAGGATTAGTCATAGTACACCATTCTTAGTGCATACACAGTGTTCATGCATCATGATTTTACATAGAGGTAGCATCATTTGGAAATGCTGCACCTTTTAGACTGAAATAGAAATTAGATCCCAAAAAAGTTTCAGACTAATGGATGATTTGCATAACCTACACCAAGGAAAGCTCCTGGCGTTGAGATCAAAAGTCCATGCTTTCAGCCCTATTCTGTAGGTAAATGTGCAATATAGGAGATATATTCCATCTTTGTTAGCATGTTTGCCTTAGCTGGAAACCATCTTTTAAAAAAGCATCAAGGTCAAAGATTTTGATTCTAAGTGTTACAATGTCAGGACTTATCGTATAACTAAATTAGTATGATCATAGGAATGTCTGTTTCTCTCAAATTTTCTCATGAAAATTTTATCTTTGTGATAGTTATCCAAAGATGATTATTTATCCTTTTCCATTAGTATGCACATGTATGAAGTGTTTATTATTCTTTGGAGAAGTTTGTTAGGCTATTCATATTTTATGCCCTATGTATTAAAAATCTGTAACAACTTCTTTTTATTCCCTCCCACTATTAATGTTCAGTTTTTGCCAATATACTTGTCATACATTGACACTACACTAGCTCAGTATTTTCTAAGTACTTTCTTGCAGTTTATAATTGATAGACGAGTTTAGTTAAAAGTATTAAGTTCTTGAAATAAATGAAAATTGGTTACTGTTGAAAGATTCAGTAAACATTTAGGAAAAGTACCAGCAATCAAAATGTATTGAATATACATTTGTGTATTGTTGTAGCCTTGTTCACGGCCCAGCGATCTGGGCAGAGGTCACAGTGTTCTGGAGAATCATCCCTCCTTCTGTGGAGGTGTTTGCTCAAACGTCAGGAAAACTGATAATGCGAGATGGACAGTCTGCAGCCATTGTAGTGATACAGGTATCAATGTTGCTGGCTTATTATGCCCTTCACTCTGTGTGTGTGTGTTGGGGGGGGGGTGTTGGGGTGGGCCATGATGAGGTTGGTAATATTGCAGAATCTGTTGCTGCTTTTTATGTAAAAGGAATGTTTAAGTTTTACAGATTTTACTGTTAATGATTGTTTTCATCCTTCTCTAGGCTTTGAATGATAATATTCCTGAGGAAAAGTCGTTCTATGAGTTTCAGCTCACTGAAGTCAGCGAGGGAGGTGTGCTGAGTGACTCCAGAAGCAAGGCCAACATCACTGTGGTGGCCAGTGACTTTCCCTATGGCCGATTTTCCTTTTCACAGGAGCAGCTTCGAGTATCAGAGGAAGCACTGGGGGTATGGTGTGACTTACTTAAAAATATTAATATTGTTTTTGTTTTTGATGTTGTGAATGCTCTTTAAAAGTATTCTCTTGTTCGTAGTCTAAAGTTTTTCACAAACACATTAAATTGCTCCTAACATTATTTTAACATATAGCATATACTTTATAAATTCATGTTTAATTTCAACATAATCCTGGTAAATAGTCTTTAATTAGTGATAATGTTGTCTGGTAGAATAGACATACAAATCAAATGAGAAAATGCTTTTTGCCTAGGTTAATGTCACGATCATCCGTTCGGGTGGATATTTTGGCCTGGTGAGACTCTGGTACAAGACTGTGAGCGGGACAGCAGATGCTGGCTCAGATTTTGTTTCTGCATCAGGAGAGCTCCTCCTTGAAGCCAGAAAGATGGTGAAGAGTCTGCTTGTTGAAGTCCTTGATGATGACCATCCTGAAGGCCCTGAAGAATTTTCTGTAGCAATTCTAAAGGTGGAACTCCAGGGAAAGTAAAGAAGAACAGGAAATGAGTAAAAAAGAGGGAGAGAGAATGAATAAAGCTACATGTGTAGACACCAATACTGAGGTGTACAACTATTCTTTTCTTGCTGTTTTTCAACCTATGTGATGTTCCAACAGCTCATAGAAGGGAAATTATGAAAAAGACTAGGTGTTATTATTTGCACTTTTCTGAATTTTAATTTTTCTCTTGAATTTACAGAGTATGTGGCTCTGGTCTGTGAATTCATTCAGAGCAGGCAGGAAATGAGATGACACTGTGTCTAGTAATCTGGTGAGGAGAGATCCTAACTGTTCTCTAGGTCACAGGTCTGCTGGGGTGGCAGAATTTGCTTCCTGCTATTTCTGTACCTGAGAAAGAACTGGAGGGAGGGGCATCTTCCATTGTGTGTCTGAAAGCTATATTATATTGTTTTCTTATGGGTGGTGCCCAACATCAGTTTTAAAGTGGGGAAATTTTTGAGTGGAAGATGGTTGGCCATTAATGTGCACTATGTTTTTAGTGAAGATGAAAATTTAACCATCATGAGTCTCTTTCATTCTCTGTTTTCATGGAACTGGCTCAGTTGATGAGATGGAAAACACCCTTAGCACATACTTGAGTACCCATGGTTGAACAGCTCACAGGTTCAGCAGCTTTGCAAGCTCCTCTTCTCTGCACAGCTTACAAAGGACACAAAGGGGGTCCTTCCACTAGAATAGCTTTTGTGTTTATAGGAATCTGGAAGAAATATTTTTTTTGTATATAAAAATAGTTTTACATTTGCTACATAACTTTGTGCTTTAAAAACTTTTTAAACTAAAATATTTCTCTCTCAGTGCCTTAAGTAGAGGGTACATCATCCTAGCTGGGGGAAAAATGTTTTGTGTTTATTACAATTCAAATCTTTAATTTCCCAGAAATGATTCGGTGACTGGCAATGGGAATGAATTTCTACACATATTAAATATGTTAAAAGTCAAACTGGTCACCCCTTGAATCAAATACATTCATTTTGGAAGAAATAGCTAATTAAATGTGAGATCATATGTGTGTTATTGATTGATTATAAGGGGACTTAAAGATTTTTGCCTTCTTGGCTTTTTAAAAAAGTAGTTTCTACTTAAGTTTAATTCTCGGAGAGAAGTGTGTCCTTCCAGATAAATTTCTGGACTTCCTTTGATCTGAAAAAGAAAGTAGTATAGCACAGTGTTTTTTCCTTGTTGCCTGCTCACTAGAATTACTACTACTTTGATACTAGTGTATGGTAATCAGCTAATTTACAACCCATCTCAGAGTACTGATAATAGTTACTATTATCATTTAATATTTTAATCCTCAGTTTTCCAATTTTGCCTAATACAAAATATTTATTTACCACTTTTCAATTTTCAGTACAAGGTAGGTTATAAATATCAGGTAAACAGAATTTGAGAATTGTAAGGAGTAAAATCATTCACTGTCATTTTTTTATCTTTAGAAAATAAAGTGTCATAGAGCCCTGTAAGTCAAAGCCTGAATAACATCTATCTTAAAAAATGTCTTTTGTAGAAATGTTATTATATAAGTAAACTGCCCTCAATATAGTGGAATTATAATTTCATTAAACTATTTTCTTAAATCTTGATGGTTTAACTTGAAATTTAATTAACAAAAAGATACTCCTTATATTTTTTAAAGCAACCCTTGTAACCTAGCAATGTAAACCTCACCCCTACCTGGTTTACTCTCTGAGTGCCCAAGGCTCATTACTATACATGTGCTCAGAAGTGATCTCCAGAGGTTTGTCTTATTTCAGTTGCTTCCAAATTTTCTAATAGATTTACTATGTTCACATTGCCCAAGTTTAGTGATTTTATATTAGTTTTGGTTTCATGAAGGTGCCAGTAATTGGGAGAAGCACAGAAATCTTTTCAAAACATCATTAAAAAAAGGAGTACCTTAGTGTTGAGTATCCTTAAAAGTATTACAATACTTAATAGAGCTAAGTTACAGGAGCTAAAATATTCCAAAGGATCTTTCAATTCATGCTAAGCAATTATGTATTTGTTATTTATTTTTTGTGTTTTAAAATTTTATTTTTTATGACTTTCCAAAGAGGATATGATTTTACCATCCAAGAAAATGGACTTCAGATAGATCAACCTCCTGAAATAGGAAACACCTCTGTTGTTCGAATCATAATAATGAAAAATGATAATGCAGAGGGAATCATTGAATTTGACCCAAAGTATACTACTTTCAAAGGTAAGTCCAAGTGGCTTAATTGTATGTTTTCCACCATCTTCTCAATTAGAAAGTACCTGAACATAGTATTCAGTTTGAATTTGCATATGTAAAATTTTCTTGGTTTGGTGTGTATGTGTGTGTGCACACACATATATACCTTTATATTTTTATACTTACTAATTTTGAAAATGTTTTTAATTATCAATATGAAGTCTTGAACCATTCTGTGTATGGCAAAGCCAAATGGTTAAAAATAAGTGATTGTAGAAAAAAAATTATACTTAACCTTAGGATTATTAAAATGTTTCAGTTTTAAACATTTTAATGAAAACTTCTCTAAATTATTTAATTTCCTATGTCATAAGAAATTAGTGAATATTCACTTTTTAGTGAATAATTACCTTTGAAATGACTTTGTTATTGGTGCAGGTGGAGGTAGTGTCTGGATCTTGATCCTATTTTTGGAAATAGTTTGAGTATCAGTTTCCCTTTGTAGAAGTTCCCTTCTATAGAAGAAGAGTACAGAGAATTATGGCTATATCCCTTTCTAGGGAGAAAGAGAAAGCTCCCTTTCTAGGAAATGGTTTTATTCAAAGGAAGAATATAAGGGGAATGAAGGGAAGGGAGGGGAAATGGTAATAGGGAAGACAGTAGAATGAATCAGACATAATTTTCTTTTATTCATATATGAAGACATGACCAGTGAAACTCCACATCATGTACAACCACAAAAATGGGATCCTAATTAGAATAAGTTATACTCCGTGTATGTATAACATGTCAAAATACACTCTACTGTCATGTATACCTAAAAATAACAAATAAAAATGCTATTTAATCTGAAAAATTAACATGTTATCTTGCTTGGGCAAGTAATTTATTGGCTCCATTGTTTCTGTCAAAATTCTTTGGTTATCTCGACATTTTTAAAGTTCATCAAAAAATCATTTAAAGAATTGGTTAATAATGACTTTTATGGGTAAATCATGCAAGATATTACAATTTGTGTTGAATTTTTGCATGAAGAAAGAAATAGGATTTTGACTATTTTTTCCGTTTCTTAATTTTGATTCACTCTCTTTTTGGGAATCATGGGGTAATACCTCTTTATATATAGTTTTTATGTAAGTGCACTCTTATTTATCCCTAGATATGTGAACTCTATGAAATGATATTTTAATATATTGAGGTTAGTAGAGCTCAAGTAGAAATAAATATTTTAAAATTAATTTTTAAATTGAAATCAAGCATTGAGGTTGCATTTTCATATTCACAGTATATTTTAAAGGACCTGAAACCATAACAGAATTTTTTATGTAGATTTTTAAAGTATTCATATAAGTAGCATACATTTTATTTATATTATTATCTTTCAACAATCTATTTAGAACTAATCCATATATAAATTTGTAATCCATATATAAATTTGAAGTTTCTTAAGTCCAGCTAACATTGTCTTATAAACCAAGTCTTTATGTTTGTACATGGTACACAGAGAAGAAATGCCTATGCTAATGACTAAATAGGTTGTGTGGATTCTAACCTTTACTGTTCACTATAACTTTCAACATCTAGTGAACTACATTATTTCTAAAAAAAATGAGTCATGAAATTTTCACTAATCGTTTTTAAAGTGATAGCTTGCCTTGTCACATCATGTTTAGTTACCTAGTTTAATTTGTCTGAATCATATAAAAGTTGGTTGCTTTTTCCGGTGTACCAGTTAACTCCCAGTTCCCCTTACAGTGGAGGAGGATGTTCGAGCAATTGCGATCCCAGTGGTGAGGCTGCATGGAACTTATGGCATTGTGACTGCTGATGCCATCTCCCAGAGCTCCTCTGCTGTTCCGGGGGCATCAGTTATATGCTGCACAGCAGTTCAGTCACCTTTCAGCATGGACAGAACTTAAGTTTTATAAATGTCTCCAACACTGATGGCAGTGAAAGGTTGGTAATCCAGGAAACTGTGTGGGCCCACATAAAACATGATATTGAGATCTGACTCTAACATGCACCCATAATACATGTGCCCATTGAGAAAGAGCAGATGAAAGACTTTAGGGGATGTTGGGCATAGGGAAAGGAGTCCCGGGACCATCATTGTGTATGTCATTTCCTTTCAAATAGAAGAGATAATTTCTATTTCTGGAGACTTAAAAACTCTAATCAGAATGTGGAAACATCCTTCAGTGCACTTCCTTAAGCCTTAAGCAACTGAAAAGAGAGGAGGAAAGTCTAATAACTGTCCCAGGTTATGTAATATTGATGCTGATCATTCATGCTTTCAGTTAAGCACCCTCCTCTTCCATTTGGAGTCTGAATACTGTGCCTTGAATATGTATGATCAATTTGGAAAATGACTAGTTATTTGGATTTTACAAGCATTTTAATATGTTTAGACTCAGAATTGCTCCTTCTCGCTATGCAGTGAATTTGAGGAGCCTTTTGAAATTCTTCTCACTGGAGTTACTGGTGGAGCGATCCTTGGGCGCCACCTAGTGAGCAAAATCACCATCAGCAAGAGTGAATCTCCATTTAGCACTATAAGATTTCTCGATCAAAGCAAAATTTCTGTTCCTAACCCCAAATCCACAATGATTTTATCCTTGGTCCTCGAAAGAACTGGAAGACTCTTAGGAAAGATTCAGGTAGAGTTATTCTTTTTTTTGGTTTTAAAAATAATTTTTGATAGATTGTATATGATTTTGGATTTTCTTCTCCAAATATATATGCTTATTCACAATCAATAAATAGTATTTATTAATTACCTTGTATGGGTACAATGGTTTCTGGATAAGATGAAGTACATAAAAGTGTATTGGACATACATCTATCCTCAAGGAATTCTTGAGAGCAAGTTAATTGTTCTGTTTAAATTTATAACTTCAACAAATATTTTTTTTTATTTTTATGTTTTTTTTCCCGGTACCAGGGATTGAACTCAGGGGCACTGAATTGAACCAAGTGCCTCACACATGCAAGGCAAATGCTCTACCAACTGAGCTACTGAGGCCCCAACAACATTTTCTTTTTAATGGGTGAATGGTTAAACTGTAGTGTGTCCATGCCCTGAACCACAACTCAGTAATAATTAAAAATAATCTATTGATACATATGACAACCAGAGTCACCTCCACATGATCATGCTAAGTGAAAAAAATGATATCATTTATATAATATTCCCAAAATTAAAAAATCATCGAATTGGAGTTTAGTGGTTTCCAAAGATGAAAGAGGGGGTGGCATAGAGTGCAGACAAAAGTCAACTGAAGGATTCTTTGAGGCTGAGGCAGGAGGATCACAAGTTCAAAGACAGCTTTCAGCAATTTAGCAAGGCCCTATTTCAAAATAAAGAATAAAAAGGGCTGGGAACATGGCTCAGTGGTTAAGTGCCAATGGGTTTAATCCTTGGTACCAAAGAGAAAAAGAAAAAAAAATGTCTTGATAGTCTTGTCTATATTGATGCCAGTACCCTGGTCATGATTTATATTATAGTTATGCAAGATGCCACCAATAAGGGTTACTAAATAAAGGGTGTAGGAAATCTTTTTATTATTCTTATAACTGCATGCTAATCTACAATTATTGAAAAGTAACAAGTGTGATTTTAAAAAATCAAAATATAATTTTACCTCTCTGGTGTTTCATTTCATTTGCATAACTTCCTGTTGTTTCATTGCCCTGCCTTTCTTTCTTTCTGAATTTTAGGCATATTGCTAGAAGATAAAGCTGTGTAATTCTGCTTTCCAAGAACTGGCAAGATGAGAACACAGTAATGAACCAAGTCACCATTTTGTTATGATGATAATGATTTTCACTTTACTTAGGAGAGATTAGTGAAGTTAGAATAGTCACTATAACATCCATATACTTTGTTAGGTCAGCATTCCCATATACATAAATACATTCCCATATACATAAATACAGGCAGCATATATTCTACAATATTTAAGTCTTGATGATATAAAGAAGGAATTTTCCATCCTAATTACTTGAAATAATGAAAAGATCACCCATTCTAGTTAAGCTTCCATTAAATAGGCCTATAGCTAAACCAAATTTGAAAACAGATTCTAATCATCTATATTTTAAACCAAATTTGAAAACAGATGCTAATCATCTATATATTTGTGCAATAGCTCAGAGTACACAAGTTCAAGAAACATTGTGAATTTACTTCTTATTCTTATAATGCCTGTTTATTCAAATGTTTCTATATTGACTTTCCAATAGCATACTGCTGATTGTTTGTGCCACATTTTTATAAATATAAGAACATTTTGATTTTTTTACTTCCTTTAAATATTTGAATTATGAAACAAATTCTACCAGAAAACAGTGGACAAAATGTATATATGCAGTTCATACTAATCAAACACCACCACCTCTGTGAGAAATCCAGCTTTACCAGGAATTTAAAACTAGGGGCCATGAACCCCTCTCTGATATAAGAGGTTATCTTACAGATAACCTCTATTCTGAATTTCATGTTTAACTACTCCATTGCTTTTATCTGTAGTTTTACCACCCACCATATGTTTTTGGGGTCTACCTGTTTAGGAAGTTATGCAAATTAAATTCTTGAAATTGTGTTCTGAGGCATGTTGGTCTGAGGCATCCTTATTTCATTCAACAATGTTTGTTAAATAACCATCCAACTTGTTCTGATTTTTGTTATATAATATTCAATGCATATTTGTAGTGTAACCATTTAAAATACAAAAGCCAATAAGCTTTTGAGTAGTTTCCTTCAGTAAGGTTTTTGTTCTATCATTGTTCTGCAGATGATTTTAAAAGACTGTCTTCATGGACTGTTCATTTTTTGAAATAGTTGATTACTTCCTCTTCCCGAAGGATGCTGTTCCCTTTGGGTTTCTAGGTTGAGGTACTTTCCTGCTCTTAATATTACCTCACTGGGAGTTCCTCTCTGATGTAAATGTAGGTGATGATGCCTGTTGGAATCTACCCAGACTCACTCTCCAGGCTATACTATGCAGACCTATAAGTGTTACCTGAAAGCTGAGGACTCCCAAATTTTTGTCAATTGCCTCCCCTTTTCCAGACTCATGTATCTGATTTTTCTTACTTGAAATCTTTGCTTCAGTGTCTGAGGCATCTCAGACTTAATATGTATGATAATTGACTCTTGATATCTCCTTCAACAATATTTCCCCTAGCTTTCCATCATTCATGCAGTTACTTATTCATCAAAGCCAACTGCTAGACTTTATCCTCAATTTTCCTTTTCCTTTAACCCAGCATTGAATTCATCATAAAGTCCTCTTAACTCTATATTCAAAATACATTCCCAGTCTGGGTACTTCAAATCTTTCCACTCCTGGGACCCTAAATCAAGCTACCACTATTTCTCACATGAACTATTGCAAAAACGTGTGCCTTCTTCCTGCCTCTGTGCTTATTTTCTGTTAAAAGACCAATAAAGATAACAGCCTGAACGCTGATGAAAATATTGAATGAAGTGGGCCACTTTCTTGTATTTTCCATGTTTCCAATCATGTGCCCACCCCAAATGACCCCTTCCACCTCTCATGTGAGCTTCCAGTCACGATGGCCTTCTGGTTTCTTCACTTATACTAAGATGGTTCTTACTTCAGGGACTTTGTGATTGCTCTTCTTCCTGCCTAGAATATTTCTCCTGATATCTAGAATATTTCTGCTGAGATCATCATGTAACCTATTTCTTTACTTCACTGAGGTCTTTTTTAATATCAGCTCAAGAGCTTTTGTAACCAGCATTATCTAAAATTGTGCCCTGACCTTTCCCTTCCCGTACTTCGTCTATTTTTTGTCATAAAACACCATGTATTAATAGATAATTAATTCCATAGCTCTTCTGTTTTCTGTAAGTCTTCACTAGAATAATAGTTCCTATGAGTGACCTGCTCTTAAATTCTGCATCTATATTTTGCAATCCTGGGCTATACTCTGAGTTTCACAGTTGTTGGCTCAGTTGTAAATAAATGTGAATTCCTTTCATTCTTCCGTGACTAAGTATTCATGCTTAACTTTCTGAATACTTTTTAATAACCAAACTGAAAACATGAGAGATATATGCACTTAGGACCTTATAACACATTCCTGCATTCCTGTATTTAAGTGTGAGCAAGAGACCAGTTTATTCTTCCTTCTCCTTCCTTCTCTCTGCCTCCTCCTTATCCTCCCTACTTTACAACTACCTCTCCAACAAATTTCCAGGTAGGAATGAAATGTTAATATTTCTTTTGTTCCTTCATACGTATGTTCTCCAGCATGTGTAAGCTAAAGCACAACTTTTAGTGTGTTCACCTGGGAGACATTTATGGGGAAAAAGCAACATTTCTTTTCTAGTTCTCTTCTTTGATATTTTCACTCAAAAGAACCTGTCTTTCCAAACTCCATTACTGTATGATGTATGTTTATCGCTACAAATTATTAATTAGATTAGAAAACATATAAAGCCCTATATTGCCCATCAGTTTATTTAACAAAATAGAAATTTATTTTTACAAAATAAAATTTTGTTTATGTCATGTTCAGAGACATCATTGTTTCACTTATATGTTATTGTTTCCTTTGCAGGAGTTGAGGAGTGCTGAAACAATTGGTCGTACTCTCATACTGTTACTGGAAAGGATTTTATGAGAAATGAAGGCACATTGGTCTTTGAACCTGGCCAGAGCAACACCATGTTGGATGTCAACCTAATGCCAGATATAGGGTCTTCAAGTCCATTTCCTAAACACTTTTAGATTGTGCTTTTGGGCCCAAAAGGTGGTGCCAGAATTGATAAAGCATATGGTACTGCCAACATTACTCTTGTCTCTGATGCAGAGTCACAGGTGATTTGGGGCCTTGCCGATCAGCTACATCAGCCCCTTGATGAAGACATTCTTAACAGAGTGCTCCACAACATTACCATGAATGTAGCCACAGAGAACACGGACGAACTGCTCAGTGCTGTGGTGCATCTAATAGAAAAGGTAAGAAAAACTTGCAAATGGAAACACTTGGTTTAATAAAACTTGACAAATTAGAAAACCAACACAAAAGTTGAATTCTATTATATCACATACATAGAATTGTGATAACACTAAACTTCTAAATATAAGAGTAGACTTCATCATACCTGACAATGAACTTTTGTTATGATATGAGGGATGCCTGTTTGACACCCTCAGTATTCAATTTCCATAATCTTGTGCAGCAGAAAAAAATAGTTCAAAGTCTAAAAAGGCAGAACAGATGTTGGAAACTGCAGGCTCTTTCTGATTCTCCAGAAGCTGTTCACTTGTCTTTGGCATTTGATCCTCTATTGTTTTTGCAGTCATAAAAAGAGGACTTGCACCAATGTATAGTCCCACTAGCAATGTATGAGTATGCCCTTTTCCCCACTTGCCAACACTTATATTTGTTTGTATTCTTGGTAACTGCCATTCTGACTGGAGTGAGATGAAATCTTAGAGTAGTTTTGATTTGCATTTCTCTAATTGCTAGAGATGTTGAACATTTTTTCATATGTTTGTTGATTAATTGTATATCCTCTTCTAAGAAGTATCTATTCAGTTCCTTAATCCATTTATTGATTGGGTTATTTGTTTTTTGGTGTTAAGGTTTTTGAGTGCTTTATATATCCTAGAGATTAGTGCTCTGTCTGATGTGCTTGTGGTAAAGATTTGCTCCCATTGGAACCACCATTTGACCCAGCTATCCAACTCCTTGATTTATACTCAAAGGACTTAAAAACAGCATTCTACAGGGACACAGTCATCTCAAGGTTTATTATAGCAGCACAATTCACAATAGTTAAATTATGGAACCAACCCAGATGCCCTTCAGTAGATAAATGGATTGGGAAGCTTTGGTATATATTCATGATGGAATATTACTCAGCATTAAAAGAGAATAAAATCATGGCATTTGCAGGTAAATGGATGGAGCTGGAGAATATAATGCTAGGTGAAGCAAGCCAATCCCCAAAAGCCAAACTGAATGTTTTCTTTGATATGAAGAGGCTTACTCATAATGGTGATGGAGTGGAATATGAGAGGAATGGAGGAAATTTAGAAAGGGCAAAGGAAAGGGATGGGGAGGGAGGGAATAGGGGGGTAGGAATGATGGTGGAATGAGTTAGACATCATTACCCTAAGTACATGTATGAAGACACAAATGGTGTGAAAAATACTTTATGTATAATCAGTGACTTGAAAAACTGTGCTCTGTGAATTGCATTCTGCCATCATGTGTAATAAATTAGAATAAATAAATAATTTAGTTTTAAAAAAAGAGGACTTGGAGTAGGTATTCATCCACATAGTGCTTTTAGTTTAAATTCCACGAAACAGGAACAATTATCCACTGCTTGTTCTCTGTTTCTCTTGGGCACTGGAAACTTTCCCAGAAAAGGAAAAGCTATGGGATGGCCAGATAACTTTAGGCATTCAATTTGGCCTGGATGTGGACCAACTAGGTTTTGTTTTAAACCCATTTATTTATTTACACTTCTGAAAATGATGGAGTTAAATGGAGATATGAGCCCAAGGACATACATGAAAATAGATAAATAAAAAGAGTTAGTACTAGAGGAAAACATGAGAATGTGTGTGTGGGATTCTTACCAAGATATTTTATAGTAACACATTTACATATTAGTATAAAAAGTTTTGATCACATATGTATGAATTTATTAATACTATATTTCTAACATAGTGACCTTTAAATATTTAAAATGTTTACAGCAGGGACTTAGAATATCATGTCTATTCTATTTTCCATGATATTTCTTAAAATATAAAGCTCAAAGTATAAAAAAAGAAAATTGTTATGTATATAGGTAAGAAGAAGAGGCCATGCCAAGTAGCTTGTAAAGCAGAGAAGTGGTTGTTATTTCACATAGAGAACATTCTAGAAAATAGTGATCTCACTCCAGAAAATAATGTTACTTAAATTTTTTTAAATATTGTTTTTAGTTATACATGGACACAATATCTTTATTTTGTTTTATTTATTATTTTTATGTGGTGCTGAGGATTGAATCCAGTGCCTCACATGTGTGAAGCATGTGCTCTGCCACTGAGCCATGACCCCAGCCCATGTTACTTAAGTTTTCTAATGATGAAATGGCATGGGACATCAGCAAGTTGATTTTTGGCCAAGACAAGGGAAAGCATATATGAGAACAATGTAGGGTAGAGCAGAGAACTTCAGATCAAATTTTTTGTAGAAGATACAAGAAAATTCTGCTGCCCCTTTTCCTCAGTAAGTTATATAAGATGGTTATATACCATTGGTCAAGAATCAACACTGAGGGTTGGGATGTGGCTCAGAGGTAGAGCACTTGCCCAGCATGAATGAAGCACTAGGTTTGATATCAGCACCACATAAAATAAAATAAAATAAAATGAAATGAAATAAAATAAAGAGATTGTGTTCACCTATAATTAAAAAATAAATATTTTTTAAAAAAGAATCAACACTGATTTAAGTGGTTATCAAATAATATATCTTGATTATTTTGTTATGATTATTTGTGTGCTTTACCAAAAGGAACTTTCTATTTCCTTTTAATATGGGAAAAATTGGGGTACCTCTGAAATTCTTGGGTTATAACTTTTAAAGCTTGTTCTAGATGAATACCTAATGGGTGTTGTGTTGAAACAGAACAAATGGGTTTGGGAACATTTGTTCAAATACCATGTATGGCAGCAATGCTTATTTTAGCATTACTTATGGTAATAACAAAAATTGAAACAAAAAGTTGCTATCGAGGGGGGCCTAGTTCAATAAATTCTGGTGTATTGATGAAATACAGCCATGAATGAACCACACAAAAACATTTTAGCCAATAATGGACCACATTATGGTGTTTCCATAAGATTACAAATTCCTATTAGTATTTTTACTGTAGATTTTCTGTGTTTACATTTGCAAATACTACCATGTGTCACCTATAGTATTAAGTACAGTAATATGCTGTACAGATTTGTAGCCTGGGAGCAGTAGGCTAAACCATGTATCCTGCATGTAGGTACTTATCAGATAGTAAGTACTCTGTGATATTCACAAGGACAGAACTATCCACAATGCATTTCCCAGAACATATCTCCCTTGTTAAGTTATGCATGACTGTATGCCACAAAATAAATATTTCATCTTTTAGACATAGTTATATAATTAGACTACAAGAATAATAAAACAAAGCACTGAAGATATAGATAATCACATATGGATAAGGTTATAAAACTTAACCAATAAAATTAAAGGATGCCCAGTTAAGTTTGAAATTCAGATAAACAACTAAATTTTAAGCATATATACATCATAAAATACTTACTTGCCATACTTATTTAGCAACCAGTTATTATGTGCTCATCTGAAATTCAAGGAATCCTATACTTCATCTAGTAACATTTCATATATATCATGTTAAACTAACACTTCAACCTCAGCTTCAGAAGTTACAGCCTAAATCTGCCAGGGCTGAATAGAACTTGGTTACATAAAATCTTGTATTGCAGGTAAAACTGTTTCTAAGTTCTAAGTTTCCAAGTTCTTTGAAACAGAACCCGCCCTACATAATGTTTGTTTTATTTTCCATAAGGTTTTTTTTTTTTTACTAAAATCTCAATATCTTAGATAAGATCACACACTCTAGAAGTGTTATTTATTCATGTTTGCATGATACAAATATTGTCCTAAAAAAAGCAATAGCTTTAAATGATTCATATGAAGACTTCTAGATAAAATCCAACAGTGGGGTTGGGCATATTTTTGCAATAACATGATATTCTCGCCTCTGATTTTCCCACGCATGGTACAGTAAAAATAATTTTAAACCTGTCAGTTGCCTTAATAACACTATCAGTCTTTTAAAACCCTGCTGGATTTGATATTACAATTTTAATTTTACCAGATTTAGATTTCTTGGCAATTGGAGGTTAATAAAACATGAGTCAGGAGGCCTAATTTTGTGTTCTGGAAAACTTGAAAGAGCATATGAATAATTTGTTTTGTGGAAGTTTGGTAGACCATCTCCCATTTCCAATGGTTGCTTCTTTTATTTTTAACCCTGACAGGTTTTTAATTTTTTCCCATGGTTGTTTTAAGTCTTCTGCTTGTTTTTAAGTCAATTTCTATAATTTGGATGTTTCTTTTGTATCTGTTTATGTAAAATGTCCTTAAAAAGCCAGACTATTTATTTTTTATCACACTTTTAATATTATGCATTTGATGCCAAGATTATTTTGTACCTATAATTTATAATAGTACTAACTGGCTTAGATTTCAATCTGTATTTTACTGACTGATTTTGTATTTTATAATTGCAATAATTTTAACTAAGTTGTCTGTTACCTGAGTCAATCTATGTTGTTTTTTTGACAAGCCTGTGGGGGATTTGGGCAGTCAGTGCAGGTATCTGTCAGGAACACCTCCTGGGTTTGGCCAGTCACCAACCCTGTGTTTTGGCTGACTTAAGTTATTTTCTTTCTGAATCAGTTTCTTTCCCTGGAAATGAAACAAAGATCATACTAAGACTTTCCTCAGAGGATTCTTGTGAAGATTAAAGAAGTTAACATAAAGTTCTAAGAACTCTGAAGTGCCCACAATAACCAAGCTTTATATAAATGCCCTTTTTGTTTTATTTTGTGCACTCTACTAAAAGGAATTGTTTCCTTTGAACATGGATAACAGTTTGAAAAACTCTAGAAATTTTGGATCATAACTTTTAGTTCTTAAAATTATGTACCTGTGTCTCTGTTGGCTTCTGGCATTTCATTTTCAGAAATGCCTCATGTCAGATTGAATTTTTGTTTCTCTGTTACTATGTTTTATTTTGATGATTTCTAGTATGACTTTTTAAAAATATTTTTAAAAAATCACTCAGACATTATATGTCTGGTGTTTTTTGTTTTCTTAATTTCCTCTGATTGAAAGTAATCTCTGAACTTTTAGACAGGAGTGTCTCTTTAGCTTATTAAAGAACTTTGGTATTTTTTTTTCTTGTATCTGTTCTTTCGTATGCTTGTGTCTGAGGGATTTGTCCTACTTGTCTGTTACATTTTCTTTGAGTTCTAGGAGAGTTTCTTGAGCTTATTTTCCATTTGTTATGACCAGTTTGCTTGTTTCAGTGTCCATTTGTTATGACCAGTTTGCTTGTTTCAGTGTCCAGTCAGCTGTTCTTTCATCTTCCTTTGTAATTTCCTCATTCTTAAATTGTTATTCTGTTCCTTTCGTTGTATTTCCCCTGTGGATTATTCTGCATTCTCCCTTCCTATCTTTGAGGTGGCTACTATATATTCAGATCTTGAGTTCTTCTTTGAGTTTGGAATGTTACTAAGTCACACAAAAAAAAATATGGAGAACTCCCTCATGAGCTCCTTTAGCAGGAGAAACGGGTTAGTCATTTCAAGGCTAATATAAGTTTATGTGCAAGTTGATAATGTATGTTGGCAGGAAGAGCATAATGTAGAATATAGAGAAAGTGATGACTTGGAGTTTAAAAAATTAACAGGAACTTATTAGATATATTAAAATAGAACAAAATAAGTCAGTGGCTTCATACCATTGCTTAGGTATTAGTTGAGATGTGGGCTCCTTCATTCTGGCAAGGAAAAACCATGAAGGTGATTTTCCCCTCTATTTTTCTTAAGACTACATTTAATGAATAATGTAG
The DNA here is from genome assembly GCF_045843805.1 of Urocitellus parryii. Classification (NCBI taxonomy): domain Eukaryota; kingdom Metazoa; phylum Chordata; class Mammalia; order Rodentia; family Sciuridae; genus Urocitellus; species Urocitellus parryii. The sequence continues at coordinate 1,331,571 of NW_027554094.1, read as the reverse complement.
TATTCCAAAGTAGGAAGGGTCATATTTCTGAAAAAGACAAGGATGCCAGGTGGTTTTGAGTACTATTGGTTGAAAATAATTTCTTGATTTGATTATTAGAATTTAATGACATGTGGTAGCTTCTGTTCATTGAAAAACAGACAAAAATAATCCTACTTCCATTATAAAAAAATATTCTCTAGGCATTTATTTCTTTATATGCTAGTCAAAAGAATGTATGTTTTGGGGGGTGGTGTAAAAATGGGACTTGTTTTAATTCATCAGGCTAACTATTGTAGTTAAGTGATCCAGGTGACCATTTGGGCTATTAAAGATTAAATAGAAAATATTTTGGCTATTGTGTCTTTTTAAAAATTAAATGTTTATTTTTGCATTTTAAAGCGCAAATGTATGTATTTGAAATACCAGTTTCTCTTAAATGCTTCATAGGTTCATGTTTGTAAACATTAACAACTGTTAATATAGATTTTATGTAGTATGTAGATGACATGTAATTTAAGAAGTTTATTTTTGAAGTATATATTTTTATACTTGAATTTTTTCTAGATAACTGTTGAAGGAAAAAATCAAGTTTTCAGTACCAAAAGCAGAACTCTTTTCTATGAGATTCTTTGTGCTCTTGTTAATCCAAAGTGCAAGGATACAAGAGGATTCAGCCACTTTACAGAAGTGACTGAAGATTTTGCCTTTTCTCTGCTGATTGATGTTACCTGTGGCTCTACTGGTGAAAAGTAAGTATCTTCTAATACATCAATAGTACCTTACATGCATTTCTTCACTGTTTACCAAGCAACATGTGATGCAAATTGACATTGACATGATATAACTCAGAATTATTTGGCCAAAGCATTGTACCTGCCAAACAGTTCCATGAAGAAAAATGAATGAGTACTGTTAGCAATATATTCTTATTATTTCAAAGTGTGTTTTAAAAGTTGTAAACAGCCATGTCTCCAACTTTTATGTATTCAATGAATAGAAGATACACTCTGAATAGGACAAAAAAAAGGGGAGCTGATTCTGAACTTTAGGGGTCTTTTTTATTAATATCTTTATTAATTTTATTTTCGTGTGGTACTAAGGATTGAACCCAGTGCCTCACACATGAGAAGTGAGTGCTCTACCATTGAACTCTATAGCCCCAGCCCTGGGAGTGTTTTGATATGCTACTACTTGTGCTTCCAAAGACAGCTCTCATACTCTGTTGAACTTCGGGCTGGAGTGTCATGGCAAGAAGCTAGCCAGAGGAGAACGAAAAAATAAAATACAGTGCATTTAGAGACCTAAAAAAATGTTTTATTTTGTTTGACAACGTAAAAGTGGCCGATAATAGAACATGCCTGGAAATTGAAATTCAACTTGATTTTCACAGAAAAAATAGGATCTAGAATTATATTTCAGAGGGATAGTAACAAAAACAGCATGGCATTGGCACCAAAATAGGCATTAAGACCAATGGAATAGAGTAGAAGACATAGAGACAAATCAATGTAAATAAAGTTTTCTTATAGTAAGATAAAGGTGCCAAAATATATGTTGGAAAAAAGATAGCCCTTTTAACAAACAGTGATGGGCAAACTGGAAGTCCATATGTAGAAGAATGAAACTAGACTCTTACCTCTCACCCTGCACAAAAATTAACTGAAAGTATAACAAAGAACGAGGAATTAGACCAGAAACCCTGCACCTGCTAGAAGAAAATGATTTCCTTAACAAGACTCCTAAAGTGCAAGAAATCAAATTAAAAGGTTTCTGCTTCAAAGGGAAACAAGAGCATGAAGGGGGAGCTTACAGAATGGAGGAAGATCTTTCCTACCTGCTCCTCAGGATGTTAATATCCAGAACATGCAAAGAATTCAAAACACTTAACACCAAAAATCCAAATAACCCAATTAATAAATGGGCAAAAGAATTAAACAGATACTTTTCAAAAGAAGAAATACAAATGGTCAACAAATAAATGAAAAAAATGTTCAATGTCTCTAGCAATTAAGGAAATGCAATCAAAACTACATTGAGATTTCATCTAATTCCAGTCAGAATGGCAATTATCCAGAATAAATTATAAGTGTTGGTGAGGATGTGGGGAAAAAGGTACATTCATACATTGCTGGTGGGACTGCAAATTGGTGCAACCACTTCAGAAAACAGTGTGGCAATTCCTTGAACAACTAAGAATAGAACCACCATATGACCCAGCTTTCCCACCCCTCAGTATATGTCCAAAATATTTTAAATCAGCATACTATAGTAATGCAACATATTCATGTTTATAGGAGCACAATTCATAGTAGTCAAACTAAGGAGCCAACTTAGATGACTTTCAATAGATGCATAAATAAAGAAAACGTGGTATATGTACATAATTGTGTACAGATACACAATACTCAGCCATAAAAATGAATGACATTATGGTGTTTGCCGGTAAATGGATGGAACTGCAGTAAGACAGACTCAGAAAGTCAAGAGTTGAATGTTTTCTCTGAAAGGTGGAAGCTAATAGAAAATAAGGGATTTTAAAAAAGGAGAAAGAGAAAGGGGAAAAAGTAAGATGAATTTCATCAAAATATAGGAGACATCAGTAGAGTTGAGATTGAGAAGAGGATTTAAAAGGAGGAAGAGATGGGAAATGGGAAGAACAGTGGAATGAGTATGACTGAGGTTTCTTATGAGCATGCATGAATGTGGCATGGTGGTTCCTGGCACTGGGTGTATTCACAGGATGCTAATTAAAAAAAAGTAAACTCTAAATGGATTGAAAAAGAATAGGTGGAGTAGAGGGAGCAGAGGTGGGGAGTGCTGGGGACTGAATTGGAGCAGGTTCTGTTCCATGCTTTTGTGATTATGTCAGGGTGTATCCTGGTGTTGTATGTGACCGAAAAGAATAAAACAACAATAACCATTATTTAATGAGTGACATCTGCTTAAGACTAAGTTTATGTAAACCTTTTAACAATTTTATTATATTCTCAATGAATGCTGTCATCAGTGTTTATTACATTGAAATTTAGAGATACTCTGAAGACTACATTTAAAAACTCATATAATAATTTAAATCATCTCTTTATTTATAGATACCTTTATGAACTCTGGCAGGTTAACTAAAATTCCAGTTGAATACCTAAAACTTTTAATGTTAGTTTTTAAGTCCCAGGACATGCAAAGTTAAAAGAGATGGTTAATACAGACATAAAAAGGTTTGTGGTAGCCTTTTTATCAGGGAGAGCAAGATATAAATAATAACATAAGTGATCTTAACTGTACACCTCTGCTCTAGTCTTGACATAGTTTTGCATTAAAGAATATGAGTGGATTATAATATTGAATATTATAATATTGAAATTTATATAAGGTTCAACTTAATCCTCACCAAAGGTTTTATACACACACACACACACACACACACACACTATATTTTAATATAGTTCTTTTAAATGTTTTTGTTAGTTCATTGTAACCCATAACAATCAGTTTGTTTTGACACAGTCATACATGCATGGAATATAATTTGCTCCACTTTAATCCCCAGTATACCTCCCCGCTTCCCTCCTCCCATTTTTCATCCTCTATTGTACTGGCCTCCCTTCTATTTATTTATTTTTTCATTGGTCACCAGTCTATGATGAAGTATGGACTCACTTCCAGGGCTACTTGACCCCACAGTCCTGCTTTGTAACAACTCCCTTCCAACCTCATGGATCCTAGGTGTTCAGACTTTCATTCCACATGAGTGCCAGTGGGTGACAAGGTTAAGACAAAGAACCAGCAACCTTTTTCCCTGTACTCTTCCTTTAACCTTGCAGGGTGAGTCCCAGTGTTTGAGGTTTTTATTGAAAAATAAGCAAGGTATCAATAACTTCACAGGTGCCTCATTTCAGGAGGCTTCTTCTCTTTACCACTGCTCCTAGATGTCTATCTGAGACCAATGATTACCAGTTCCTTCTTAGTACCTTTGATATATGTCTTTAATCCTGTCTTCAGAAATCTCTGACATGGATTGCTTATTTGTTTAAAGTAAGTTCCCACTTAAGCTACAGAATGTTTCTGTGTGTGTGTGTGTGTGTGTGTGTGTGTGTGTGTGTGTGTGAGAGAGGTGGGTGGGGGAGGAATCAGATTTGGTATTTTAGAAGCATCATGTTGAAGAGGTTGTTGAAATTAAAGAAGAGGGAAAGCAAGAAATAGGAAAACTAGGTGGTAATTCCAGAGACTTGTAAGGCTGAGGTAGGAGGATGGTAGGTTCCAGTCAAGCCTGGGCAACTTCATGAGACCTGTCTTAAAAAATAAAAAGAAATTAAAAGGAATGAAGGTGTAACTCAGTGGTAGAGTTCCCCTGGGTTCAATCTCCAGTAGGAGGAAGGGAAGGATTGAAGCAAGGGGAAGACTACATAGGGGATAACTGTTGAGTGAAGATGAATGTTCAAATTAATGGAACATAAAAAATGAGAGAGATCACTATTATTTTGTTTTGCTTAAGTAACTCCAAAGACAAAGATAACCATAATTATGCATATCTATATATTGTCTTAAGCAATATCAAGAGCATCTGCTGAGAATAGAAGATGTGGGAATTGAGCAAGGATAATGTCAAAACTGATGAAATTCAGAACAATCACCTGAAAACCAAATAAAACAAATGTCATGGATTGTTTATTGTTAATTCACTGTGACCACTGAGGTTGGTCACAGTGAATTAGTATAGGGGCCATTCAACATTGACAATTGATCAACATATTAATATGCCCCCCACACTTAAGTCTAGGTATGAAGTAGCTTATAGGATTGACCAAGATGAGTGCATTTGAAGGGCATCAACATAAAAGGTTAGGTGCCAAGAAGGGTTGGTTTTTATCGAGGGTGGGGAGAGTCATTGTGATATAATGTCGGTTTGCCAAGATAGAAGAATCTATGGTAGTGTTGACTGGTCAGATTCTCAGTAGATTACAGGTCGAGGAGCCTAAAATGTGTCTGTGCAGCAATGGGGGGTGGACTTCATTGGTCTTAGTTGCTTTGTGGCCTGGTCACGGGTTCTGTAGTGGCAGCTATTAAGCGGGGAGTCCCAATGATGATTTAGGAAGCTGAGTGGGGAGACTGTATTGGATTTTTGACAAGTTGTGTGGAGGCATGTGTGGCCGATGGAAATTGAAGTGTTTTCATAGAACACTGGGACCTAGAGCTCTGGATAAATGGTGGGTTAGGTATAGATAATTGAAGGTGCAGATTCAATTGTGGTCATTTAAGCTGTGGAAAAGTTTTGGGTTTTTTTAGAGAAGGGTATATAGTTAGAGGAAAAAGTTATCCTTTGCTCTTTCCTTTTGTTTCTCAAATCTTTCATTTAAAATTCTCTTCATTTACTAGCTTAGGGTGTCTTGGCAAGGTATCATTTAGATCAATGGCCTAATTATATATACTCTACATCTGTTGTGGTCCATGTAACTTAAACACTTAATGCATAAATCTTATACTAATGACCTGATGTTCTCTATAATTTTTAAGGCATGTTTCAGATCTGATTTATCTTTGTTTTTCTTCATTGTTTGCAATGATAATGGGTTCACAGGTTGCAACAGATTCTCTGGGTGACTGGTTACAAATCCAGATTCCTAGGACTGCCAACCCCCTCTTGTGAGTAAGATTTCTGAGTTAGTAAGTCTGAGTATAAACTAGATAGCTCTATTTTAAGCCAAGTTCCAAGTGATTTCGACACATATTGAGGTTTGAAAGTAATTTCATTGCACACAGGATCTTATCATACCTAGGAGATCTTCAAATCTGAACTATTAAATGAATAAAGCCCACTCTTCAGAGCCGTTTTTCTTACCAAATGGTTATATTAGTTCAAATGCTCTTATGGGTTAGAAAGGCATGAGGTACCCTCTAGGTGAAACATGGCTCTTGATATAGCTAAGGTTTAAGATGTTCTTGAATCAAACAGTGCTTCAGTTTAGTGGGGATACCCTTTTCTTACCCTGTTACACCAATACTGATGTGACGAACACAAAAAAGTACATTTTACAGCCATAGATTGTATCTTGATATCCATTAACCAGCTTTAAAAAAACAAAAACAACAACAACAAAAAAACTTGTTTTAGGTTACAGGGAGGATTAGTCAAGAGGATGTGGAAAGTTTTGTGGAAAAGTTCATAACAGTTAACCATAAAGGAACTGAAAGCAAATTTTACCTAGTGCTCCTGGGCTGGTAATGTCATTGTTATGTATAAAGAGCAGAATCCCAATGTAATACATTTAAGTGGATATATGGTTGTAAATACTCGCCATTTTAGCAGAATCTTTTTTATTTATTTTTTCTTGCAGAAGCAAAACCATCCTTGACAGTTGCCCATACATGTCAATACTGGCTCTTCACTGGTATCCTCAGCAAATCAATGGGCACAAGTTTGAAGGAAAGGAAGGGGATTATATTAGAATTCCAGAGAAGTTATTGGATGTCTCAGATGCACAAATAATGGCTGGGAAAAATTCATGTAAATTAGTCCAGTTTACAGAGTATAGCAGTCACCAATGGTTTATAACTGGTAACAATCTTCCTGCTCTGAAAAAAAAGGTAATCTATCATTTTAAAAATTATGTTGTTAGAATCTCATGTTTTCTTTAGCAGACATCTGATAGGAACACATCTCTTTGATCAGAGTTTTGGCAGATACTATATGTGGTGAATTAATATAAGTAGTCTTTCATGTTCATGAACCATTTATAGAATGTTTAGTTTCAGAATAGTTGGAAATGTCTCTTTCCTGTTTTATTGAATTACTTTACTCAATATATGAGTTGTATAAGATATATATATATATATATTTATATACATATATATATATATATATATATATACACACACATACACACACATATGGAAAGTAACAAAATATAGCTTTCTCTAATATCCAATTGTATACCTCACTCTTGATAAAGTTGGCAAATTATAGTTAAAGTGAGTGCTGTTAGCTGAATATCACTGAATGAATGAAGCAGAGGTAGAATGTGCATGATGGAAGACCAGTCAGATATCCTGCATTGATAAGTGAGCTCTCTATTAATACTGGAAGAAAATAGATAACTATTATGAAAATGAAATATAGTTTAGAATACGAAATTCATTCTTAACATTGATTCGAAAGTGTCATTGAATTTTCTATTCCTTTTGTTATTACAGGTATTGTCTTTGAGTGTGAAAGATCAGAGTTCACAACTCCTGACTAACAACAATGAAGTCCTCTACAGGATTTATGCTACTGAGCCTAGAATTGTTCCTCGGACATCTCTCTGTCTCCTTTGTAATCAGGCTACAGCAAGGTACTTATTAACAACTTTTGAAGATTAGAGTTTAGTCCTTCCACACACCAGCACCATTAAACCTATTTTTTTTTGAACTGGATATAGAGGTGGCACTCAGTGACCTAACACCACAGAATAATCTCTACAATAAGACAGAGGAGCATAGGGAATGGTCTAGCATCGTTCAGATAGCAAGCTCAGGCAAGTGATTTAACTGTGTGTAGCACATTTATTTATTTATTATTGCTCCTTTTGTAAAAGGTTGTGACATGAGTCCTGCTCAATTCAGATAACTTTTCTGAAGTCATCAGTTTGTTTGCTGGAAAGGAAGGAAATTCATTATTTGTCTTCCTTTCACCTGGGCTTGTGGTTCAGGAGCTGACACTCTATGTTTAGAGAGAACAGCAGGATTTATAATTCTAGTCCAAACATGTTGGATATATTTTAGGATTAAAGCCAGGTATAGGAATGGGAAGAAAAGCAATTATTTCTTTTCTCTTGACCTAAGGTCTCAAGTTTCTGAGTAGTTACTATCACTCAGATCTCAATCAATGGTGCAGGGCCAGGCAATGCTGGCCGAGAAGGTCTAGGATTGTGTATATTATTGAGTTTTAGCCACAAAAGCTAAAATTATAACTAAATTTAATATCTTTGTTGGGCAACCAACTGTCTGCTGAAACAGCAAAATTTTGGTTAGTCTCTTGCTTTTTCTGTGAAAAAAACATTTTGAAGTGAAATTCCTATGCCTGAAGGCATATCTCAAACCTAATGCAGATGGTCCCTGGCTTAAGATGGTTCAACTTAGTATTCTTCTATTTTAGAATAGAGCAGAAGTGATATACATTCAGTAGAATTCATACTCAAATTTTGAATTTTGCTCTTTTTCCTTATGGATGGTATGTGACATGATACTGTCTCATGATGCTGAGCTGCAACGCTAAGCCACGGCTCCTGGTCAACTGCATGATTATGAGGGTGCACTGTGTAGCTAAGCTATGATATGCAGGAGGTTGTATAGGTTATGTGCAGTTGTAGCTTGTAATACTGTAGACTTATGATGGGTTTATCAGGAGTTAACCCCATCATATGTCAAGGAGCATCATTACATAGTCTGAAGTCCTCAATGTATAATTAGAAATGAAGGTTTCAAGCCCAAATGAAAAGTTTCAAGCTCAAATCCACAGTTGAGGTTATGAAGTTATATGTCCTTAGAAAAGTCATAGACTCAAGATGCATTAAAAGGGAAGGGAGCATAAACCTGTAATCTCTGGGAATGCAAAATGAGCCAAAATTTATAGAGTGAAGCATTTGAAGTACATTGGAAAACATATATAATCGGCTCCAAAAAAAATTTTTTTTTTAAAAAGGTGAGGAAGGAATCTTAGAAAAGCATACAAGTAAATTATGTGGTTCAAAATACAAGAACTTGTGAAATCATATGGAAGGGCAAGAACTACACATATCATGGCTATGTTATCTCTTAGGATTTTAGAGTGATAGAGAAGAGTGGGTCTGTCTTACATTTATACGCAGGGACTGGTATTACTGTCGGAAGACCAGCTTCTTTGGTACTGGGAATGCTGTGGCAGGTGTGGTTGCATTTAGACTGTTTCTTAAGGTGTCTGGTGGAATTTGTTGGCTCACATCCTGGACAAGATGTTCCCTTTGGTATTCATTCTTCAAAACGTGGTCTGCTTAGGTCTTGAGTAAAGAACACTTAAGTTCAGCAAGTAATTTTTCTTCAAAAAACATTTCAACATCTTAAGTACTGACGAAAGAGGAATAGTGACTATTGTGTTTTGTTCCAGCTGGTTGTCTGACAGTCAGTTTTGCAAAGTGGTTGAGGACACTGCAGATTATGTGGAATGTGCCTGTTCACACATGTCTCTGTATGCTGCCTACACCCAGAATGACAACTTGTCTTCATACAATGAAGCCTTTTTCTCTTCTGGATTTATATGTATATCAGATTAGAGATAGTGTTTTCAAGTCAATAATTTTAAATAATTGTGAGAATGAAGGTCTGTTTTTCCATAGTTTTTTTTCCCCAAAAAACAATGTCAATTGATATTTAGAAAAAATATTTACTACACTTATTTCTGAGTTCAAATAGTATATTTTTGGTTTACTTGTCTTTGTACTTTATACAAATGAAATCATATAGTTCATTTTGGCTTTGACTTTTCCCATTCAATATTTTATCTGTGAAAACCATTCATGCTTTACACGTGGGTTGGTCATTTAAAAAATATTTTCCACATTTTTTATTGGTGTATCATAGTAGTACATATTGATGGAGATATTTGTTATTACATATTTGTATGTGCACACAATTAAACAATATAACTTGACCAATATCACTCCCCAGCACTTTTCTCCTCCTTCCCTCCCTCTCTGCCACTCTATGGTTCTTTGTATATGCAAGATATGAATATCATTAATCGTTTCCTGTTGTTTTTCTATTTGTTTTATTCATTAATTCACAAATAGATATTTATGGAGGGCCACTTATACTACAGAGTGAGTAAAAAGTATAGGACTTAGTCCCAACTCCTAAGGAATATATATAACACAGTTTAAGAAGCTAGATAGTAAGAAAGGTTATAATTTGCTGGTTTAGAGGGCAGGTTCTGTGAGATAGAATGTCAGGATTATTTGAGATAATACAGTCAAAGAATTTTGTATTTCAATAGTTAAAAAAAAAACAACCCTACCCTTTGGTTGATTTGTATTCTACAGCTTAACCATTTTAAATATGGCAAACACTGTATTAAAAAATCATCTATCATTATTACCCTATGTACATATAAAATTACATAATTGGTGGGATTCTACATCATGTATAACCAGAAGAATGTGAAATTATATTTCATTATACATGATGTGTCAAAGGACATACTGTCATATATAAATAATTAAAACAAATAGAAATTATTTTAAAAATTATCTATCATTTTCCATATCCAAGCCACATTTTGGGCATTAATAGGAACTTAAATTGTATTAGTACCTGTCAAACTAATCAATAGAATTATTCTCACCTACCATATTAATTATATGGTTGGAAGTCTGAGAATTCCTTACTGTATATTTCTGTCCCCCATCTTCAGCACTTCTGTGCCTTAATTCACTTTTTAAAAGGTCCACAACTCTTTCTGTGAACAATATGTTTATTCTACAGAGAATTCTATTCTACAGAGAATTCAATTCTATTCTACAGAAAACCCACATCCCTTCTCCTCACTTTATTCTCCTCTGTCTAACCTAAAACAAGTCTATTCTTCCCTAGCCACTTTTTACTTTATTTCTTTCAACATTGAAAATTTGGAAATTTTTCTGGATGATGAATAGGTGCTTATATTTTGTCCTTTTCATAATACTTTTAATATTTCATAAATTTGTAAAAAAATGAATTTGTTTTGTCACCAGCTTCTCTTTGATTAATATACTATTAATATACTTTTCACATTTCTTCTTTTTTCATTGTTTGCTTCACCTCTCAAGAAAATGGCAATAGACACATTTACAGGGGTCATCATTTCTTCTGAGGTAACACAGACTGAAAGATGATATCTTAAAGTGGTCCTTATATGACAGATAACTGGCTGGGCTAGCAATATTCTAAATAGGATTGCTTCAGAAAATTAACATCTTGATTTTTATTATTATAAGTAAACAAGTTACTTACAATGAAATTTTAGTTACAAGTATAAATAGTATAATTTAAATAGTAATACCATCCAATTTATAAGAAAAGACATGTTTTTTAAAAATAGGAAAATTTTGATCACCTCCTTGGCTAATGATATGTGGGAGATCTAACATTCTCTTGACACCAGGCAGTGGTAGCCATCTGCAGCTCCAGGTCAGGCACTGGATCATGAGGCTAACCAACACTTGGGAGTGTCCTGTTGCCAGTATTGTTTGGTTCAGGTATTCAATAAATCACATGAGATATTCAGAAATTTATGATAAAATAGGCCCTTTGTTCATTGATTTTTCCCTAACTATAAACTAATGAAAGGTGTTCTGAGTAGGTCTAGGGTAAGCCAGGCTAAATTATGATGCTAGGAGTTCAAGTGTATAAAATGCATTTTTAGCTACTGTAGTTCCAGCTTATAATGATTTTATAAGGACATATCATCTAAGATTGAGGAACATCTGTATATCAGTGAAATTGTATTTTGATGTAACATAAAAGTACCCTGTTTCTCAGTTTTGAAATGATGTTTATTTTAGATAATACCATAAGTTAATTGTAACATAGAAATGAAAATATCATAAACCTCCTTCCTATCTATCATAAAGCCATGTGCTTATCTATGTATATATGTAACATTTAATTAGGCAAGCAGTAATATATTTGTAGTAAATAATTAATGTAATGAAAATGAGAACCTTGATTCTAAAATGAGAAAATTACATATTTGCTTACCTTATCTGATAATTTAAAAAATCTATATTGAAAAGTTATGAGATTAGAGTAGAAAATGCAACTTAAATTTCATCCCTTAGGATTTAAATATTAAAGGGGGAAGTATCCTGAAAACGCTGAGTAGGACTCTAGTTTGTAGATTTGGGTGTAGAGTGTCATAGAATCTTTCATAGACTTAAATCATTACCTTCTCTCTTTGAAGGGTTCATTTCTCGAAGTATTACAAGACTCCATATGAATGTGAATTCATCTTTTCTTCATATTTCCTAACATTCTTCGTATAGTCAACTTTTATTGTTTTGAGGAAAATCTTTGAGTGTCCAGTACTCTTTCGTTCAAAGTTTTCAAAACAATTACGGTAACTTCTGAGATTATTTCAATGATGTGAGAATAGAATAAGTCTCTATTAGTCTCTTAATTTCCCATATGCCAAATTAACAAATTCTAATATCATTCAGACCCAATGTTTTGAAAATTAGGTAAATCATGGAAGCAATAATCAGTTTTTCAAAAATTGCCTTGTCGATGTTGTTATGGTTGAGATATGGGGTGTTCCTCAAAAGTGCACATATGACTCAATGCAAGAATGTTCAGAAATGAAACAATGACGTTATAAGAGGTGTAACTCTAATTAATAGTGGATTAATACACTGATGTAGATTAAGGGTTGTAACTGTAGGCAGGTAGATGTGTTTGAAGGAAATAGGTCACTGGGGTCATAACTTTAGGGGTTTATGTTTTGATGAGCAGAGCTTACTGTGTTTCCTCTGTCATGAACCAAGCAGCTTTCCTCTGCTGCAGTCTTCTGCCATGATGTTCTGCCTCAGGCCCAGAGCAATGGAGTTGACTGACTATGGACTGAAATCTCTGAAACCATGAGCCAAAATAAACTTTTCCTCCTCTGAGTTGTGTTCTCTCTCTCTCTCTCTCTCTCTCTCTCTCTCTCTCTCTCTCTCTCTCTTTGTTTTTAATATTTATGTTTTATGTGGTGCTGAGGATTGATCCCAGGGTCTTACATGTGCTAGGTGAGTGCTCTACCACTGAGCCACAACCCCAGCCCCCTACGCCCTGCTCTGAGTTGTTCTTGTCAGATCTTTTGGTTACAGTGACACAAAGCTGACTAAAACAATGTATAATGGGAAGACACAGTATACACATTTAACGTGTACAATTTGAAAATTTGACATGTTTTCACCTATAGTAATTATCAACACAAATCAAAGTAATGAACATAGATAGTCACTATCCTCAAAAGTCTTCTGTTACCCTTTTTAGTCCTTCACCTCCCATCTCCAGTGAACCAGCAATCTGCCTTCTGTCACAAAAGATGAATTTTCATTTTCTAGAATTATATATATTAATTTTTCAATGACAAATTCCAACCTACTTTGTAAAAGTTATATATTCATTCCAAGGGATTCTTTTATACTTATTTGTGTCCTTTAGACACATTTAGACAAGGCTAGGATGTTAACAGGGCCAAGTGGGTTTCAGGATAATGTCATAGTTATCTATTGCTGCATGACAAATTATACCAAGACATGACAGCTTAAACAACAAATATTTATTGCCTCACAAAATTTCTGAGGGTCAGCAGAAATTTCTGAGACTTAGCTGAGTGGTTTTGGTCTAGACTATCTTGTAAGCTTACAGTTTGTCTACCAGCAAGGCCTGGAGATAACTGAATGATTGCCTAGGCTAGAAATTCTATTTCCAAGACGGCATATTGATGTGACCATTGGCCAGAGGCTCCAGTTCCTTGCCTGCTCTCTTGTCAGAAGGCCTCCAATTCTCATCTTTTCCCCTTTTTATAAGACCATTCAACACAGTATCAGGATTCCCCCAGAGTATATGCAGTGAAGGCTATGACCAAGATGAAAGCCATATTTTATTGGATTACCTAGTCTTGATTACTATCTTTTCCTCCATAGTCCATGTTTGAGACATAACAGCCCTGGTCCATGTAGAAGGGGACCACAAAAGAGTTTTACTAGGAGCTAGTGATATTTAGGGCAATCTTGAAGGCTGGCTACCATAATATGTTTGTCTGTATAGTCAATTCCCTTGTGTAATTAGCCTATACGATTCAAACCAGCAGTATCCATTTGCCATAATTTATGAGCTGATTACATAATAGTTTTAAAATTTATTGAATAACAGTTTTCAAAGCACATATTTTATGTAACATTTATCTACCAGCAATGGAAAACAACTGACAGCACTGAGATAATTAATACGTTTTGACTATTCTGCCCTCAAGGTAATTCTATGTAGCTGAATTTTCATAAACTTGTTAAGAGTTCAGCAGTCATTAAGTCTAGCAACTTCCCTGAATAACTGGCACAGGTTGATGCATATCTGTGAGCATGGCGCACTAAGTATCTGTTTTTAATGAAGGAATGTGAACCTAATTCATTCTTCACCTCAGACTTTTTCGAGGTAAATTTTTATTATGGGGAATGTCAATTTTTAAATTTTTATTTGTTCTTTTTAGTTATACATGACAGAAGAATGTACTTTGACATATCATACATACATGGAATATAACTTCTCACTCTTGTGGTTGAACATGATGTGGAGTTACACTGGTTATGTATTCATATATGAACATAGGAAAATTAGGTCTGATTCAACTACTGTCTTTCCTATTTCCACCCTCCCTCCATTCGCTTATTCCCCTTTGTCTAATACAAGGAACTTCTATTCTTCCTGGGAATGTCAATCTTAAGAAGCCATGTGTTTATTTCTGAAAGTGGTCCTTAAGTCAAAATGCTCTTAATAAATAAATAAATAAATAAATAAATAAATAAATAAATAAAAGAAAAAAATGCTCTTAATAGATCAATTTTAATTATTCATTAAATTATTCAGTGTGATGTGAGTTTCACATATTGGCAAGCATCCATATTCATAGTGGTAAATAAAAAATGGCTAGATTTCTACTGTCTGGGATTAAATACCTTAGAATGTGAGGAAGACATAAAGGGGTAATTAAACAGACTTTAGATACTATATAGTGTCACAGTTAAAATCAACTGGACAGTAATGGGAGGGATGCAGGTCAGAGAAGCGGTTCAGATAGAAGTGACCTGTGATCTGGGAGGAGATGCAAAGACTGGAACAAGAGCATTCTAGGCAGAGAAAACGGTAAGAGCAAAAGCCCAGAGGCTCTGTGCTGAAGCAGCAGAAAAGACAGTGCAACTGGAGTTTGGTGAATAAGACTGGAGTCCTAGCAAAAGATCAGGAGGTAGACAGAAAGAGTCTTGCCATAACATATTTTTAAAGATTAACGTTTTCTTTCTTTTTTCTCTGTTTAGAAAATACATAGAATATCTGTCTCTTTTTTGGCAAATTTCAGAATAGAGGACTACCTTAGTAGAAAGTCATTATTCAAAATAACTTTTAATTTGCTGATCTCTTCAGTTTGGGAGATCATACTGTAACAGGGGGCTTATTGATTTTACAAGATTCTACAAGAGGTCTATAAGCAAGCATTCAGGAATAGTATATCCACAGTTTTTATTTAATGGGACTGCATGAATTTATTAATTTTATGTGAATAGTAAAGTTGTTTTGTCTATATGTGTGTGTCATTCATTGGAATGACAAGTGCTGTGTTCTGTCTAAGCTCAGGGATGCCAATGGGAATGAAGATTGGGTCATTGAACTCTAGTCTTGCAGGTAGATGACTATCAAAATGGTCAAGCCAACTGGATTTTATTGCAGTTGAAAATGCAAGTTTTTGGGCCATGTGATTATTTTTTATTTAGCTATAATAAATTAGTTTAAATGCAGGAGATCCAAATTACCTTTTTCAAAAACTTAAAAGGTCTAAGTGAAGGAATTTATCTCTGTAATTTATTGATCTTATAAGTTTGGCCTGAAATGATCAAATTGAAGAATAAGTAAATTTGATACTATAGTGAATTATTTGTTTTGCATTATGTAAGCACTGGGGTTCTTTTAAGAATTGAGTAGAAAGAAATTTGTATTGTAGATAATACATCAGGCAAGTAGACACCATTTAATGGATTTGGTCTCTACCTGCTATATTTTATTCTTATGGCTGAAATATAAATATAGTAGCAGTGAAACTGACAAAAGAAAATCATCCCATGTGAGTCAAAAAGTAAGCATTAAGATTTTTTATGGGGGAAACAAAAAGCAGCCTTCTCATGAACCCCTATTTACTGCAACAGCAAAAAGCAGTATAATGGGCATTGTGGGAATGGATGAACTTCCCTGTATGCCAGGATCATGTTGGCAAGTCATTCAGCAAAAACTGGATGGTAAAGTCCCAGGAAGCCACGAGCTAAAGTATGAACAGGTTATAAAATCTGAATATAAATCTTGCTTTAAGAAGCCATTTCTTTCTTATATATTTGTTCTGAAATAACTAGTTCTTATTATGAATTCTTATTGCTGGGCTGTTTGTCCATGTGGGTTTTTAAAAAAATATTTACTTTTTAGTTATAGTTGAACACAACACCTTTATTTCACTTGTTTATTTTTGTATGTGGTGCTGAGGATCGAACCCAGGGTCTCACACATGCGAGGCAAGCACTCTACTGCTGAGCCACAACCCCAGCCCTGTCCATGTGTTTTAAAGAGAAAAATATCTTGCAATAAGAAACAACTGAGTATAGAATGTCACTGAGCTAGCATGAAGATTAGCACATTGTGTACATATTTTTATATAAATATAAACATTTATAATAGAACTTAAATTTAAGTTAATTTAGTTCAGACAAATGAAAATTCATTTGTTAAGGGAAAGGCAGAATATAAATATCATGTCAGGGCTACATCAATTTGACAATAAGTTTTTACATCTATATGTTCAAGTCTTCCTTATTTTGAGGGGCTATCATTTTGCCTATGAAGCCTTCTTGGGCTGTGTGTGCTTGAAGTAGGAAAAGCCTTCTCTTTTGTTGTTTCTTTAAAGAATGTTTAAACAACATAGAAACAACATGCTCACACAGTCTAACAGGTTAGAAGAGGGAAATGCAGATTTGGCGGCTCCCTTTCTCCTTCCCAACCCCACAGCAGCAGTGATGAATAAAGTTGGAGCATCACACATACCCTGTCCACCCGGACCCTGCTGACCTTAACCTAACTTTCCCATGTGTGTTTGCCTTTGTCTTAATCCAGTTCCTTCCAAGCTCTGAGGGTCCTTAAAAGTAAGATACAGATTTTTCTAGTGAACATAATTGCTTGATGTGTCCTCTACCCAACTCTCTGTGTAATATTTCTCTTGAAAATTTTAAAGTTTCCTTTTCTTCTAAGGACATATATATTTATTAATCCCTGAAATTTGTAAAGTGTGATGTAACTTTCAGGTTCACTCCTTATGTCCTGTTTATTTAGTGCTATTTAGTGCTGAAGACCTTTTGCTCACAAGGAGAAAATAATGGGTAATGCTTTCTATCTAGAACCAATGATTTTACTTATTGTGCTTGGACCAGTAGAAGATCCTGGAAATTCAACTTTGGGTCTTCAGTTGGCCATATCACTGCTTAAGTGGTTAATATAGTTTTGATTAGCTCCTACATCTCAAATTGCTCATAAAAAATTAGTTTTTAAAATTCAGTGAACCGGTTTCGGAAAAAAATGACTTGGAGGTAGAGAACAAGTTTTAAGGCTTGATGCCCTTAGTCAGTCTTGCGTCATTGCCCCAATCCTCCCTCTTCACAGCAAATGTGGTCACTGGATTTATTTTACTGAAATATTTTGCTTAAGAATAGAAAGTTTCACAGCTTAATGAAGGTTAGTATTTTCAACATGTTTGATTTTCAGTCATGCTTGAATACATTTAAATGCTGGAAACTGGTTGAAAGAAATAAGAATTGAGGGTGGTGTCACTGATTCTTGGAAATCATTTATGGTTAAAGATTAAAACAGACTATGCTGCTGTCTGTTTCTATGGAAGCATAAGGTTCAAGGGCCACAGGTGGAAAAAATTACTTAGCCCCTGCAAAAGTTTTTAAAAATTATTTTAAAAAATAGTTTCATTATCATACATTATTTGCAAAGTAAATGAAATAATAGAACTTCCTGGATGCTTGGTTTGAGTAGAACCATATTAGATAGCAGACACACTGGCAGATGAATGATGGCTTTGCATACCTGTAATGAAGATATGGTTCAGGCACAGGTCAGTCCCAAACCTTCAGGACAAGTATTTCTTGCTTCTAGTCTACTTAGGGAACAGATTATTCTACATATTTCTCTGGGATTATGTTCTGTACGCCATCTGACATTTAATAGGTAAACATCACCTCCCTCCCCTAAAGCAAAAAGTTGGCAAAGCCTGGCCAGGCTGTGGAGACTGAAAGAGATCTCAAAAAAACTAACTACAAGATGTCAAATGGTGGTAATCAGAATCTAAAGGTAAGCTCAGTTAAAAACTTAAAATTATTTCAGCTATTAATAGTAACATGTTGGTGATAGTGGAAACCAACTATTTTGGTGGTATAAACTCTTAATTGTTGAGATCAAGAAAATTATTCTTTTTTTAGATTTTGTTTTGTTTTGTTTTTGGTACCAGGGAATGAACCCAAAGGTGCTTAACCACTGAACCACATCCCCAGTGCAATTATTCCTCATATAACTACAACCAATTATACCTCATACAACTACATAAAAATAATATATTTAAAGTCACAGAATTTCTTCTGGAATCACACTTACATATCTTTTTTTTTTTAACCAGGGATTGAACCTAGAGATGCTTACCCACTGAGTTAAGCACATCCCCAGCCTTTTTATTTTTTTTTATTTTGGGCCTTTCTAAGTTGCTGAGGCTGGCTTTGAACTTGGAATCCTCCTGCCTTGGCCTCCTGAGTCGCTGGGATTATAGGAATGTACTGTCAAGCCTGACTATATTTACAGATATTAAAAGTATTTTTTCTAGATATAATTTTGCCATTTAGTCCATTTTTATACCCTCCTTTTAGGTCACCCAGCCAGTTTCAGGAATGAGTTACAATGGGGTCTGTTGGCCAAGTCACTTCTGCCCCTCCCTGTGTTTTGGATTTGTCTTTTTCTCACTTTTCTGATTTGTAATCTGTTTGTGACCTGGCACTGTAGCAGCTCACCAGCCAGCTTGTGCTAAGCTGGGGTGCCTAGGAGGCACTCCTTCCCCACCTCTGCCAAGGTGCTCAGCAGCAATCTTGGTCTGATGGTTTTTGTCAGAGCACCACACTAAGGCTTCTAGCCTGCCTCTGAGGTCAGGTGACCCAGATAAATGTGTCTGAGTTTTCCTCTACCTGTGATATATCTCCAACACTCAGCAGCTATCACTAAGTCACATTATATTTCTCTTCAAGATTTGAGGAAAGAAAAGATTATGATGTTTTGTCATTGGGAGGGTGATGGGCATTGAAAGAAACTTTCTTAATGTACCGTTAAGTCCTTTTGTTGGTAATATTGAAAATCTCCAAGAGGCTGTATTAATTTAGGGAGAAGAGCACAGGAATAATGTGGTAATATTCAGTTTAGTCATTGTTGAATAGCTGCCACATGAGACATCATTCTAGGCATCAGAGATAGAATTGTCATTCAAAAATTTGTCATTTGTCTTGATCTCTGGTCACTAGTTATCATTTTGTATGCTTGCTTATACTTTTAGGCTTAGTAACTAGATGCATATTTTAGGCGCTTGAGTGAATTCTATCATATTCTATACAAATTCTATTACATGGCCATTGAATTCTTATTTTTTTAACAGTACATTATAATTATCCAGCATAGTGGAATCCATTGTTACATTCTCATACATGCATATAACAATTTGGTCCATTTCATTCCCCAGTACTTCCTCTCCCTTCACCCTGGTCCCTCTCCACTACTCTGCTGGTCTCTCTTCTATTTTCATGAGACTGGTCCTCTTTTTTTCTTTATTTTTTCTCTAGCTCCCAAGTGTGAGAGAACATATGACCCATGGCTTTCTCAGTCTGGCTTCTTTCACTTAACATGATGTGCTCAGGTTCCATACATTTTCCTGCAAATGGCATAATTTTGTTCTTCATTATAGTTGAGTATAACTCCATTGTGTGTATGTATCACATTTTCTTGATCAGTTCATCCATTGATGACCACGTAGACTGGTTCCATAGTTTTGACTATTGTGAACTATGCTGCTACAAACATGGATATGCATGATCACTATAGTATGTTGACTTTAGTTCTTTTGGATAAATGCTGAGGATTGGTATAACTGAAATGGCTATATTATTTTTACAGTCTCACTAGTTTTATTTTCATGGGCAAGTGGTAGATGATGCTTTGAAGGGAGATGATTGTGACTGTCATCCTGAATTTTTACCACCACCAAGTGATTATTTTTCTTATATAAATTGTTGCTGAGTTGTCGTAGTATTACCTAAACTTTATGCCCTAAAATTTGTACAAGCCTCTTTTATATTTGCTCTTGTTCTCATTTTAATTTATAATGCTTCTGTATAAGTCAGCTTTCCATCAGTATAATGAAATATTTGGCAAACGCTAGCTATGATGTAAAGAGAATTATATTTTGGCTCATAGTTCTGGAGATGTGAAGATATGGTGCCTGTATTGGCTCAGTGCTGGTAAGGCAGTGGATTGCAATGGCAGGGAAAATGTGGTGGAGCAAACTGCTCCTATCCTGAGCCAGGAAGCAGAGAGAGAAGACAAGACCAGGCTCCCACATTCCTCTTCAAAGGCATTTCTCCAGCGATTTAACCAACTTCCTTCAAGATTCTACAGAACTTCTTAATATTGCCACCCTAGCGACTAAGCCTTTGCACGTGGACTTTTGGGAAACACTCAGCATAAACATAGCAGTTTTTATTGTTAAGAAAACATTGAGTATTTGAAATCAATACTCAGTCTTTTCATTACTTAATACATTTAATTTTGGAACTTCAATAAGAAGAATGGAAAGGAACACTTAAGCACATAGCATTTCTTAATCTGTCCTTAATCACTTTTAGGCCACCTTTGTTTCTTGTTTTTGAAAGTTTTCATTATTATCTCCCTTTCCTTAATCTCAGGAGCCTTTCTTTCTTTATTTTTTTTTAATATCCCTCTGAAAATTTTAATACCATACGTACTGCTTGTCTGTTTACATACAATATGTTCATCTGTGCTTTATATATAAAAAGAACTAGGCTTTTTCATCTCCCAACAACTTAATTTTTTCACTGTATTTGGGGTAATACTCAACTCCTGTTGAGAATGGATATCTGTTGTCAGGTGTGGTGGTGCACACCTGTAATCTCAGCATCTTGGAAGGCTGAGGAAGGAGGATTGCAAGTTCAAAGCCAGCCTAAGCAATTTAGCAAGGCAATCAACTTGGTGAGATGCTGTCTCTAAATTTAAAAAAAAAACTTTAAAAGGGTTGGGGATGTGGCTCACTGGTTAAGTACCCCTGAGTTCAGTCCCTGGCACCAAAAAAAAAAAAAAAAAGAATGGATACTTTAGTCCTTTGGAACTACTGTAGTAAAAATACTATAAACTGGGTAGCTTTAAACAACAAACATTCAATTCTCACATTTCTGTAGGCTGGGAAATCCAATATTGTGGTGCCAGCAGTTTTGATATCTGGTGAGGCCTCTTTTCCTGGTTAATGGATGACCTTTTTATGGATAATATGAATTGAACCCAGGGACTTACTATTGAGAGCGATCCCCAGCCTTTTTTATTTTTTATTTTGACAAAGGGTCTTGCTAAGTTGCTGAGGCTGACATTGAACTTGGGATCCTCCTGCTATAGTCTCCAGAGTTGCTAGGATTACAGGGTGTACTACTGTGCCCAACAGTAGATGGCTAACTTTTTGCTGTGGCCTCACATGATAGAAGGATGGGGGCATCTCCTGGGGCCTCTTCTTATAAGGGCACTAATTCCTGTAGGAGGTCTTTACCTTATGACCTAATCACCTCCCCAAAGTTCTACCTCCTAAAACCATTGGGGATTAGATTTCCAACATAACAAATCTTGGGGCAACCCATTCAGCCCATAAGAATGCTTTAGGCTAATTCCTGTTTAGTTTTAATTTTGAGGAAAATCTTTCTCACAGGGATTACATGCTTCTCTGTTTTTCAAAACAAGAGTTTAAGGAAATAGACTTTTTTTTAAATGATTCTAAAGGTTGTTATACCCAATAGTTGTTTATCTCAAGCTTTCATATAGAGTACCTTTCAGGGTTATTGAAGTGGATTGTTGGCCTCCAGTTAGTGAAACCTTGTTGCTCTCTATACTTTCTCTCGTTTGTTTTCTTTTGAATGGCTTTGTTTCTATCCATTTTTATATTTTACTACCTACATTCTGTCTTCTCTGGGGTCTAATTCCACATGTTGAACCCCTGAACATTTGCAGTTGGTTAGCAATTAGTGTGCTTACAGTGAGTGGGAACTTAGGTGTCTGTCTTACCTATTGTGATTCCAACACCATGTGAAAAATCTTTGAGGATTAAGCTTTTTTTTTTTTTTAGAAAGGTAGTTTTTAATTTGTTAATATTTCTTAGGCCATTATTATCAGACAACACATCTAAGTAACTTATTTAAATACTATCTACTCATCAGTATCCACGTTCAGTAAAAGAACTTGAAATCCCAGGATTAGGGTTAAATAGTTTTGCCCAACCTCACAAAGCAGAAATCACACTAAGACTCCTGTACCTTTCGTTTCTGAGGCTACTGAAGCCAGCTTGGGCTCCACCCTTCTTATTTCATTGACCTTGATCGGCTCTGTGCTGTCCCCACAAACCTAGCACATATTCTCTGTCCTTCCACTATGCTCACTCTTCCATGTAGCTTTGAATGTTTCACTCCCCTGCTACACAGAGGCTTGATTCCTGCCAGTGTGATAAAGGCTAGCCTGATGACTCATGGGTATCTGAAGCAAAGGGTTTGCGAACACTCACACCAGCCTGCCTTTGCAGTCATTTTCTAGCCTTCAATCTTGCTAGAGCTCTTAAGGTTGTACAGGTTTACTTAGTATTTATAAATGAACTCTACTCTTGGGTTCCAATCAGTCTGTCCAAATCATTCATCTTAAGGCCAAAGAAAGGCTGCATCCTCACCAACACTTTCCCCAACCACTCTGCCTTAGGTGGGTGATTTCTTCCTTCTGTAGTTAGGAGAGAAGTTACTGGCTGTGGAATTAATGTGTCAATAATGGCATAGTCTTTTCTTATCTTCATTACTAAAACGATGTGTCCTTTCTTTCCATCTGATTGTAAAATGCCTGAGAATAGGAGCCCTTGCCTATATCTCTCTGTATCTGCTGCAAATCTAAATAACTATTATCACCATTATAATTTATCTTTGTAATAATTTTACATCATACATAGAATACCATCATCAGTGCCTGCCTTCCTTTGTGGCTTACCTGTTTGTAATTATGCTCTCATATAGTATTGCTTCTTTGGCTTTCTTATTCCAATTTACATATGTTTTTATTGTTTCGCTCTCAGGCTTGTGGGTTTTTATGTGTGGATCTCAGGAACAAATGCTTTTGTATTCACAGGTCATCCTCCAAAACATAAAGGAAAACAAAAATCCCGAAACAATGAATCAGAGAAATTCAGGTATTTTTTTTTCCTCTAATTTTATAGGGACTTTTTATTGAAATTACATTGGATTTAGAGAGTAATTTTGGGAAATCAGTGTCTTAGTAATATTTCTATTTAGGAACTCACATGTGACTGTCCATTTACTCCATATTTTTCTTTATATAAACAGGACTGTTTTATTTTAAGATGATTTAAAACATGCTTTTCTCTTTAAGTTTTAGTTCACAGTTGACTTTACCAGTTGATTTGAAAAACATCTTGGAGAAACAGTTTTCTAAATCTTCCAGAGCTGCACACCAGGTAATTGAAAAAGCTTTTCCAGTAGAAATAGCAAAGCTCTGGTCATGAATTAATATATGCTTGCTAAGAAACCAGACTATCATTAATTTAAATACTAATTCAAAAATTGTTACCCAGAGATTTAACCAGTGGTTAGAACTGTAGAATTTCTTGCCAAAGATTTAATAGTAATACTAACTTTAAATATTTTTCAAAGATTTGGATAATTTAAAAAGATTTAAACATATGCAGTTTCATTATGCCTACTTTAACAATAAACTTGATAAATTCTTTTTATGTTATTTAGTGATGAAAATTTATATCATGGAATAGGATAATTGCTTCAAAATTTATGTGTCATTTAAAATTAAATTAATTATTTAAGTCTATATAACATCTTACAAAGGACTGAAACAGATTTCTAATTATTTGAATAAAAGCAGTTTTAGAATTTGTTAACAGTTGGAGATTTTTTAATTATATGTTTTTATATTTTTACTGACTCTAAAAACCCTGAAGGACTTAAAAAAAAGCCTGTGAAGGTAAAAAGATTATTTATGATAGTTGTTTGTGAACCCATTCAATACATTTTTATTGGGCCCCTCCCAGATGTTTCAGACAGAGGGAGTCTGCATTGACAGTGTCCAACCTGCTCTGATGAAACTTACAGTACAGATATCCTATGTTAAGTTATGTTAAGGGAAATAATTTCCAAGGCTATGTGGATCTGTTCCTAGAATAAGAAAGGAGATTAAAACAGCATATTTGGGATGGGGTGGAAGCTCAATGGAAGAGTGCTTGCCTAGCATGTGTGAGGCACTAGGTTCAATTCTCAGCACCACATATAAATAAATAAAATAAAGATCCATTGACAACTAAAAATATTTTAAAAAAATATTTTTAAAAAAGGCGAATAACTAGTGATTGACAGGACAGCACTTCATGGTCTGTAATCTCAAATTCATATCTTAAAATAAATGTGGCTCTCATGTGTGTTTTACTATAGTGGATAACCAGGTTAATATGAGAATTGTTCTTTTCCATCATATTTTGGGGGAAAGTTGCCCTATATTTTGGTTCATTGGCTAGAAACCATCAGGAATCTTTTGTTAATCTGTGACTAAACTCTACAGTTTACCTTTTGAGTCTGTATTGTTAGGAACAGTGAGGAGTATATTGTTTAGATTAGTATTTTCTGTTCTCTGAATGGTGTACACATGTATGGCAAGGATGACGAGACTTTATCTTAATGTCTTACCTCTGTCATCTTTGTGGAACTTTTGTAACTTAAGGCTATTGCCATGTAACTAAAATCTGAATTCACAGTATAATGTTTGTGTACATATGTTTTCAACTTGTAAAGTGTTTATCACTTTATTTGAGTATATTATGTCAATTTTGTTTTTATTTTTTATGTTTTTCCTTTTATTTAATATTGTACTCTGTCAATAATTTTTTTCTGGTTACATTTAAGTACATGTGAAGTAGGAGTAGTTAACGATTGAAATATGTATTTCTTGCATAAAATTAATGTTTGTTTCAGCACAGGATGACAGTTGTTAAAATCTGATTGTTTGGGTACATAGGTCCTGTGTCTAATTGTTGTAGTCCCAGACAATTTACTTATTTAGTGATGTTTGGTATTCTTCTTACATTGTTAAAACTCCAAAATATTATTGGTATAGACTGAAAAAGTAAGCAAAGCTTTGCACTGTATAGAATAAAATGAATCAAACTTTCCTCTCATGGGCAGTGGCAGAGGAATGAAGATAATGAGGCAGTACTGTGCTGAGAAAGGAATATGATGAATAAAGCATAGTTTGAGTATTTATTTAAATACTTATTATCATTTATAAAGTGTTATTGTGAACTTAACATCGTAAGTTTTAAACTAAAAAAGCTGTAGATTTGCACTAGTGAAATAAAATTTCTTTTTCTTTTTTTTTTCTTTTTGCAGGATTTTGCTAATATAATGAAAATGCTAAGAAGCTTAATTCAAGATGGTTACACAGCCTTATTGGAGCAGCGTTGCCGAAGTGCTGCGCAGGCCTTTACAGAGTTGCTAAATGGTTTAGATCCTCAAAAAATAAAGGTAAAATTGCCAAATCATAGCTTGTTTATCAATACCAGTGCACTTCAGATGAATTTAGAAAAAATCAAGGCTTTAACTCGAAGTTATATACCTTATACCTGGGCTGGGAGCAGGTGAATCTCCTCCAGGTTGTGGGGCAGGGCACAGGTGATGATCCCAATTCAGAGTTTGTGATTACATTCAATGTATGATCCATACTTATGTTCTCTTTTTGACCATTGTTTGGGTTATCAGAACCTTCTGGCCTTTCCTTTTATGAAAAGGAGTCTTTTAATAAAGCAAAAATTTGGACTAACTTTTAGGTTGCATTTTTTTTATCCAGCAAGAAGGAATTAACTAGATAAATGAGTAGCTTAAGCAAGATTGTGAAAGAGCAGATATCTTACTTAATCTGTTACTAACACATGCAAAAGCACATGATTTTAATTAAAAATTATTCTAATTTATTATGAACTATGCCTTAAACAACTGACACATCGATTCTGTGTGTTATTTTTTTAAAATTTTTTTTAGTTGTAGTTGGACACAATACCTTTATTTTATTTATTTATTTTATGCAGTGCTGAGGATGGAACCCAGGGCCTCGCTCATGCTAGGCGAGCACTCTACCGCTGAGCCACAACCCCAGCACTGATTTTGTGTTTTAAATACTTGATATGAATATAACAGTTTTGTATTTGCAAAATATATTTTCTAATTCTATTTGATCTTTAATTCAATCATACTGATGAATGATGTTATTACACTTGTTTAGTGATGCTATTACACTGTTGTGGCTAGAAGGTTAATGTGATGTAAACTGGCAGATTTATGTTTAGATTTTTAACTAAAGCCTTTTTATTGACAGCAATTGAACCTGGCCATGATTAACTATGTATTAGTAGTATATGGATTTGCCATTTCTCTGCTTGGAATAGGACAGCCTGAGGTAAGATTGTAACACAGAGAACTAACAAATAAAATAGGATATTGGTTTTGTAAGATATATAAAAACTGTTTTTTCCATTTTGGCTCATTTCCTTCTGTGTACTTTCTTGAAAGGCTGAAATAGCTAAATTTAAATAGTTTGTGCTTTTTTTTTCTTTTTTTTTAAAGAAAACTTTGTATTCCTATTAGAAAAAATAATGCTTGCAATACTGGGATTCTACATCTTACTTACATAAAAAATAAAGAATCTAATATATCATGGTAGGCAAATTGCAAAAACATAAATTTGAAGGAAAAGAGCAGATTGGAGAACACAAACATTGTGATAACACTCGTGTATCATTTCATATAGAACAATATTAAATATTGTTTGTGGATATCTCTGCATTTTGTAAAACTGAGAAAAAAATATCATGGACTACCCGTTTATCATATTTAAGATGACAACATTTATTGATAAAAGAGAGAATGGGCCTGAGGAAGTTAGAAAGGAGATCTCAACTTTGTGTTATGCTGTTTTATTAGAAAACTGAAGTGAACATGACCATGCTTAATAGCTCTTAGTTCTGGGTGATGAGTAGTTTGGTGTTTGGTTAATTCTTAAGTGGAGGATTCAGATAATAACATATTGTCTGCATGTAGGTGTGAGCTCTAGTGGTCCCCATTACTCATGCTCTTCTTTTACTTTCCTGGGATGCTTACTTACCTGTGCTATTCAGTGTTATAACCTTGTTTGAGGTTCTCTAGAATGATTTCAAGTATTATAACATATCCTTTCTGCCAACTTGGATGCTAAACTTACCTGATGAAATGAAAGTTCAACTCTAAATTGCTACCTAGTTATGATCAACCTTGACGTTCATGTTTTACTCACTTCTGAGAATCTACAGTGCCTGAGGTTCATTTTCCTTGTTCTTGATGTGACAGATGGAATGCCTTCTATTAATGCCTGTCTAATTCTGTTTTATAATATATCAATGGAAACAGGACTTCATGATTTTAATTCTATCTGCACAGAATAATAAATTTCATGCTTTCCCTTATTGGAATTGAAGAAATAGTTTGTTATACTCATGATTTACTGTAAAATAGTCAATTTTTTAAAAAAAACTATGAATATGGTAGAATTTATGCATTTAAAAGATTTTCATCAGCATAGACCCTTAAGGAAGTCATGAGTTGACCACAGTCCAGCCCTTGTTTCAGACATTCTTGGAATGCCTCTAAAGGGCTTTTTTTTTGAGGGGGGGCTATTTTTAAGATAGCTTTTGTCTAAGAGAGCAGTACTTAGTAGGATGTAGATTACAATGTGTGTGCATGTGTGTATTTGTATTTGTGTGTTTTTTTTATCATGAATTTACATCTTATAGTATTAGCCAGCATAGGCCATCACTTTGTGTGTACAAAGAAACGTTTATATAGTTGGCTGTCTTATATTTTTGGCAAGGTTGGATTTGTTGAATTCCTGGGTTTCCATATGTTCATCTGATTAGCTATAGGAAATTTGTATAACTTCTAAGAAAATGAAATGCAGACAGTGTAATTTTTCCATAAGAATTTTTTAATATGCAGTTTTTTTAATATTACACGAAAGGAATCAACTTTGAGGTGAAGTCTGTTTTAACATTTTTCTTCTTGCATAAGTGATTATTGTTCTCACCTTTATTAAAGGAATTATCTGAAGCTTAAAACCAGTTTAAAAGGATTATTGAACACTATCCCAATGAGGGACTTGATTGCTTGGCCTATTGTGGAATTGGAAAAGTATATTAAAAAAAAAAAACAGGTTAGTAGAAATGACATTAATTTCCAGGCTGATAAATAGTCTTAATGTAATGATGATCCTTTTTCTGGAATTATTTTGTTACCTTATGTGTGGCACACTATTATGATTGGATTTACTTTGAGGAGCTGACATCTTAGTATCAATATTAAGTATTAAAGCAAGATCAATCAGTGCAATTCTTGATGATTATTAATTTTGTAATTCATAAGAAAGTGAGTAATATTTAACATGAAGAATTTAATATCCATTTGTACATTTCATCTATAAATGGTGACTGAATTGATATAAATTAGTATTTTAAAATATGGTTTATACATTTTGATGTTAAGCACCTATTTCCAAAAAAATTGTATGAAAGTGTTTTTAATAAAAGGTACATGTTAACATGATGTTAAATACATCATAAGTTAAGCATAAAAACCTTTCTAAATTTCTATTATAGTAGAAATCTTTATTCCAGGTTCAAAATACAACTTTTCTCTAAATGTTGCATTGTTCTTAGTCTTGTCTCCCCAGATTGTCTGTATGACCCTTAGGGAACAGTATTGTGTCTTGGGCTTTAAAAAAAGAAATCTGTGTTTCCAACCACTTGCATTCAATATACATAGGTTACATTATAAAGAAATAATTGTTCACTGATTGAAATATCTCTTATAATTTTTAATTTTCCTCATATTTTCATCTAACATTTTAGGGAAAGTTTTATGAGATTCTTGGGAACCCAATCTTAGAGTGTGCCTGGAACCTCTTTGTAGATTTTTAAAGATTAAAGAAAATTCTTTTACTTCATGAAGTTACTTTTGAATCGGTCTGTAAGGATCAAGTAGTTACAAGGGAAATAGGATTTAGCAATCACCTTTATAGTAATAGCAAATGAAATTAATTTCAAAGTGTAGTGTAAATTGTTAGGACATACTTGTTTAATGCAACGGTGATATGCTGGTATTCACAAGGTCCAGGAAAGAAACATAAATGTGTAAAATCATGGAAATGTGGTAAACTGAAAAGTCTTTGCCATGTTGAAAGGCATTTACATTTTAATTCCTAAGTAATATGATGTGGGTAAAAGTCTAATAGCTGTTTTTTGGCATTGTAATGTACCATTTGTATCCTGCTATTGATAATTGTCTTATGGTGGATGGTAGTCTAGCTTTTCTACATATAAATATTTTTTTTCAATTTTTTGTCAGTGAGTTATTGGCTTTTTTTAAAACTTTATTTTTATTTGTTTATTTTTATATGGTGCTGAGGATCGAACCTAGTGCCTCACTTGTGCAAGGCAAGCACTCTACTACCACTGAGCTACAACCCCAGCCCTACATATGAATCTTTACATATGTATAGGCAAAAATAAGTTTTTAAATTAGAAAATAGTTTCAAGATTAGAGAAAGCAGGGAATCTCTTTTTTAGTCTAAAGAGAATAAAGCCCTCATTAACTTCATAATCCAATACTTCAGTATCTTTTTTTTGAATGGAACAAAGTTGCATTTTAAAAGGACTAGCACACACCTTACCATGATAAAGCCAAAGGCCAGGACACAGTTATATTTAGTTTATTTAACTGTAATAGCAAGCGGCAATAAACTTTAGTTTTATTTAAAGGAAATTTAGTGTTCATTGAATGCTTCCATCTGATGTTTTATTGAAGGTACTCCTACCAAGAAGCTCTAGGTCTTTCGAACTCTTGTAGTAAATGAAAATATCACATCACATCTTCAGTATCTTTTTTTTTCCTAATTCTGATTTTAGATTCCTAGAAGCTCTCAATCATTTTGAGAAAGCAAAAACTTTGATTTGTCGTCTTCCAGGAGTGTTAACTTGGCCCACCAGTAATGTGATTATTGAAGAGTCTCAGCCAGAGAAAATAAAGGTAACAGTTTGTTTTTGAGAATGTTCCCTGATAGCTATATTAAGTGATGCAGGTGTTGAAAGACAGACAGTAGTACTCTCCTCAAAGTCCCTGACATGCATTCTCCCTTGAAAGAGAAACAATGACTTTCAATGCACGTTTCCTAGGTACTAGTGACACACCTTCCATTCATCATTACATTTTCCTTACAGCAGCCTTGAGAATTGTGTAGTATGATCATTTCCATTTTACAATTTAGATAGGTGAAGTGATGAGCTCATGGTTAAGCATCATGGAAGTGGTAGAGCTGGAACTTGAGTTCAGGCATTCTGACATTATAGCATATGTTATTAAGCAGGATGCTGTACTGGTTGTACTTAGAGGAAGGTACAGTATTACTGTTTTATTATATTAATATCATTATTGAGATGGTACCTGAGTTTATGAATTGAATTATGAATTTAGTGTCATTTCTGGAGCCATATGGATGCTTTACCAATTCTAGAAAAAACTAATAAATTTTGTCCCATATACCAGAACTTGCTTTTGTATGAAGCTTTTAAAAGTACAGGGGCCAACTTTTACAACTTAATAGTAAAAAGACAAATAATCAAATTTACAAGTATATAATAGACATATCTGCAAAGAAAATATAGTGATAACCCATTAGTACAATATTGTTAACCATTAAGGAAATGCAAATAAAAACACAGTGAGATACTGGTTCACACTCTGAGGATATGCATTGATATTAAGTGTTGGCAAGGTTATGGAAATATTATAACATTCATACTTTGCTGGTTGTAATGTAAAATGGTGCAGCTGCTTTGGGACAACAAGACTGGCAATTCCTCAAATAGTTAAACATAGGGTTACCATGTGACACAGCATTTCCACTCCTAGATTTGTACAAAAAAAGGAAAACATGTTCTCCCCAAAACTTGTACATGAATGTTTATAGCAGCACAATTCATAATAGCCCCAAAGGGGGAACAACCCAAATATCCACTGATGAATAGATAAACAATAAGTACTGATATATGATACAACATGCATGAATCTTGCGAACACTGTACGAAATAAAAGAAGCCAGACACAAAGGTCACATGCTGTATGATTCTGTATATATGAAATATCCAGAATAGGCAAATCTGTATACAAAGACAGAAAATAGATTGTCTAGGTCTGGGCATTAGGGGAAAAAGATGAGGAACTGCTAATGGTATTGAGTTCCTTGTTGGATGATGAAAATGAGCTAAATTTAGATTGGTGATGGTTGTACAACATTTTGGATATATTAAAAGCCACTGAACTGTACTCTTATGTAAGTTTTATTATATTTGTATCAACAAAGCTGATACAGAAAAATAAAGCACAGAGATTATTAGATTTTCCTCTCATTATACCATATTGGGATGGAGATATACAAGTTATTGACAACAAAAAACCAGTACTGAAAGCATGGTGTTAGTCTCTTGGGGGCTTCTAATTCTCTAGAGTATTAACAAATACATGTGGCAGAGATAGATGAATGGGAGTGTTAGGATTTTAGGTCAAGTTACATTGAGAAAGAGATGAATCATAGGATTTTCAGGCTTGCCCTAAGGCTTATTTTATCTTAATTGTTTGATTTCTCTTAATTCTTTCCTTTTTTTTTTCCTGGTTTCTGGGCAGTGAACCCAGAGATATTTTACCACTGAGCCATTCCCAGCCCTTTTTGTGTATTATCTTGAGACAGGTTCTTGCTAAGTTGCTTAGGGCCTAAGATGATAAGACTAGCCTTGAACTTGTGATTCTCCTGCCCCAACCTCCTAAATCACTGGGATTACAGGCATGCGCCATTATACCCAGCTTCCCTCTTGATTCTTAAAGGAGATTTCTAAAAACTATAAATTACAAAACCAGTTTTGATGATAACAGAGGACAAGATTTTGATTCTGACTGAAATTCTAAAAACAAGAATTTTGTTCATTTCTCTTTGTTTACATATCTTTGTATCAGCTTCCTTTTAAAAGGAAAATCTTTAAAAGTTGTATACATATAATTTGTCCTGGGTAAAAACATTCATTTCTATGCTGAAAATGTTTTGATGGCAAGAGGAATCACAAGCATTTTTTATTGACAAATCAGTTTTGTGATACTATCAGATTTGCTTATTTTGCTTTAGATGCTGTTAGAGAAATTTGTTGAAGAATGCAGGTTCCCTCCAGTGCCAGATGCTATTTGTTGCTATCAGAAGTGTTGTGGATATTCCAAAATCCAGATATACATAACTGATCCAGACATTAAGGTAAAAAATGAAATGTAAAATGGAACAGTAACTTGCAAAGTCATGCCTTAAAAATGAATCCAGAATAAATTCTGTAATTGGAGGCACCCAAGTTGTCACCTTGCCTGCCCCTTACCCTGGATTTTTTTAGGTCATCTCACATGGGAAGCCAGGGCCACTGAAATAAATGTTTAGGGCTGGTGTGGTGACCATAGATGACAGGCTAGCTAATTTCATTTCCTCCTCTAGCCATGTTTCATGTAACTGCCTCTTCCTTAGGAACATAGGAAACAAAGTGAGATTGTTACCTATGATTTGTTGGATTTCTAATGCCTTGTAAAAATTGAGTCCAAGAATATAAAGGCCAGTGCAATCACTGAATTAAACCCAAAAAACTAACTTGTCCTTAATTAAGTGATTAAGTTTTTGGTTTATTCAAGAAGATAACTGTCCTACTCTTAGATTAGTAGATCAGATGAAATGTTTGTTAAGATATTTGATATTCTGTAAAGGATAATGCAGATGTCAGCTGTGGAAATGAAGATTTTTGCCAAGTTCTGTATCTATAGAACTCAGCATTTTGTAGTACAGAGTATTTTATCCCTCTTCAAGGAGATAGATTATCTAGTTATATCTGCCAAGTGAATGCAACAGTTCTTTTTATCTTAATATGTGTGCTATGAGGGAATGAGTAAGTGTATGTGCATAGACATCTTTAAAATGTGAATTAAAATGTTTTGAAATCCAGGGTTTTATACGAATCAGCTGTTGCCAGTATTGTAAAATAGAATTTCACATGAACTGCTGGAAGAAGTTAAAAACAACCACCTTTAATGATAAAATTGACAAGGTAAGCCGCAATAAAGATTGTCTGGATTTTTAAAATATGTATATTGAATGTTTAAAAAAACATTCAATATACATATTTAAAAAGTCTTCAAGTGAATATAAATCCCTTCTTGAGGATTCTAGACTTCATTAGAAAGTTTTAAGTTATGATTTTAACAATAAAGTGGAAAATGAGTTTTTAAATTTTATACAAGTATGAAGGGAGTAACTTTAGAGGCCTTTAAAAAATTATTTAACTTTTGTATTGTGATGTTATAATCAGAAATAAAAATTTAATTTTTTCTTGTTTTAAAATACAAATCTTAAATTATGCACTGACAATTTAGCTCATCATTGATTGAAAGCGTTGATGTAGAATTAAGGTTCCAACATTTTAGTTTTTTACCAAAATTGGTTAAGGTAATTTGTCCTAATAAATTAACTTAAATTTTATACTGCCATTTCTCAGGGGTTTATTCTTATTATCAATATAATGATTAGTTTTAATCCATTAGTTAGAATACTTTGGAAGAGGGCACAATTTTACAGTCTTACTTTCTTGTTACAATGTTTATTTCTGATCTATACAATCTGTGGACTTAAAAAAAAAAGCCTTTTTTAATACTATATAGCCCTATGCAAACCATTATCCCTAGTGGGAAAAAAAATGTGATTATATTAGGTGTCTTTTAGCAGTTGGAATTATTTAATTGTGGTAGAAACTAATTTTCACATAGATAGCTAGAGATATAACTGTAACCCTGGAGCCACTTCTACTGTCTGTTTACTTACATTGAGTGTTGTAAGCTATGTACTCTCCATTAGTTGTCTTAACCATTTTCAGAATTCTAAATACCTTCTATTAATTAGTCAGCTTTCACTATGATATGCTGAAGTAATATACAACCAAAATATTTTGTGGCTAACAATGAGAAGGTCTTTTCTTGGTTATATTACTTGTCCTGAAGTTTTGTAGTTGTTGGCCAGGGTTGAGCTGCAGCTGGGTCTATTCTCTGTGGCCATGTTCTTTATTTCCAAATCCAAGTTGTACTTTTTTGGAACATGTTTCTGTAACAGAGGGAAAAGAACAATAGCCAGTTCACACTGTGTTTCCTAGAGTGCTCATTTAGACCTGGTGTATGCTATGGCAGTTTGACTTCCTTTACCACAAAGCAAGTCACAGGGACAGGTCTGCCTCATACGTGTGGATACAGTCTTATAAGAAGGCTCTGAAATGGCAGCAATCAGGCACTTTCATTGCCTCCCTAAAGGAAATTTCATAGTATGTTTTGAATGTACTTTGTGGTTAAAATAGTACATGTGTTGGGGCTGGGATTGTGCCTCAGTGGTAGAGTACCCACCTAGCATGTGTAAGACACTGGGTTCGATCCTCAGCACCACACAAAAATAAATAAATAAATAAAATAAAGGTATTGTGTCCATCTACAGCTAAAAACGAAGTTTAAAAAAATGGTATACATGCATAGATTTATCCCTCCTACACATAACATTCTTCTTCTTTTAAATCAAATAGGATTTTCTACAAGGAGTTTGTCTTACCCCTGACTGTGAAGGTATCATTTCTAAGATTATCATCTTCAGCAGTGGTGGTCAAGTTAAATGTGAAGTAAGTATCTAATAAAGGAGAAATTTTATTAAGTTTGTAACCAAAATGTTTACACCTGTTAAAATGTTTTAAGGTTGAGGAAGTTGTGTGATTTGAATCTTGTCTTTTGTAAGAAAAAAAAGTTATATCATTTAAGAAAATAAATATTAGGACATGCATTGCAGTGAAGCATTTTCACATTCTTTTATTTCCTCCTAGGAAAAGCACACTTTTTATATTTTGGTTTTACTCTTTTTGATAACTTCCATTTTATTAATACCCCAAAAGGGGTAGTGGTGGAGGTGTGGGTTTTAGAGAAGGGGAAGAGTGCCTTGAGGGATTACCTTTAACTTCACCATCTGAATGTGGCAGGAGTGGGTAATTATAATATATATAATTTATTGGATCTTCTGCTTACCCTTAATTATTTAAAGTTTCTTCATAAAGCGGTGTCTACTCTCTTGTTCCTCTTTTCAGTAAATTATTTTGCTAAAGCTTTCTGGGCTTTTGTCTGGGTCAAAATATCATCACTGTTCTATCAAATTGAACATTGTGTGTGCTTCTGAAATATTTGTTATTTGTGGTTTTGTGCTTTATGTCATGGGAGTATGAGACAAATTTTGGATGTCTTTGTTTTATTTAAAGTTTGAACACAAGGTCATAAAAGAAAAGGTTCCTCCAAGACCTATTCTGAAACAGAAATGTTCTAGGTAAGATTTTTAACAATCAATCAGTAGTTTTTATATTGTCTCTTAGTCTATAACTCTGTTAAATCCAGATTTCTAAATTGTGCTATTTTTAAAAATTGGCTGTGCACACATATATAAATAAGTATTTTAAAAATTATTTTTATGGATATTTAAAACAGAACTAGCTTTAGAATGATTAAATACTGAAAATTAGAAAAAGTCACTATTTAGTGGTTGAACTTGTAAGTAAAATTATAACATTTCATGTTGTGAAATTACTTATCAACAGATTTGGCATTTAACAAAAATTATATAGTTAGCTTTTGGCTTTTAATTTCAAAAGCATTTTTGCTTTTTTATGTTTCTCCACCAAACGTTTTGAACCAATGACTATTTCTTACCTTGAAATACTTAGTGTATTGTCAAAATTATTCACCTCTGTCTCTTTCTGTTCAGATCAAATAATTCCAATCCTTTTTTCTTTTTGGTCCTGCTTCTTGTTTTTCATCCTAAAAAGTGATTTTTTTTTCTTATAATTTGTGACCAAGAAAACCAAAAGAAAAGATGTATAGAATTATTTGTTGAAAAAGAATCAGTGTAACCAAATCAACCAAATTCTCATATTGTTATTGGGGTGAAAATAATATTTTATCATGGGATCTTGCTTGCAGAGTACGTGCACTATTCTTATTTACCCTACACAGCAATTTATATACATTATATATGTGGAAATAATTTATATATGTTATATACATGGAAGTAATTTATATACATTATGTACATGGAAATAACATCTATACAAATTATACATAGCTTTCTTAATTAAAAGTCACAGCCTATTGCTTGGAGAATGTTTTCTATAGTAGGCAACAGAAAGTAGTTCATTGAGCAATTAACAAAGGTAAATTATCACTAATTGTAAATGTTTATCAGCCTAGTGAAGCTAAGACTGAAAGAAGACAAAAAATTGAAAAGAAAGATCCAAAAACAAGAAGCAAAAAAATTAGCACAAGAAAGAATGGAAGAGGACTTAAGAGAAAGTAATCCACCCAAAAAACGAAGAACAGAAAGATATGCAGAAGTCCAAACATGATAAGAATAGTATGCATTTGCTTAACTGTACAAATACAGAATTATAAGGCTTATATTATTATTTAATTGAAGTATAGATTTCAGTTAGTATTTTCATACTATCACTAAAATATAGAATTAAGTTAGCATCTTTGTCTTCTATTATTC
The DNA here is from genome assembly GCF_045843805.1 of Urocitellus parryii. NCBI lineage: Eukaryota > Metazoa > Chordata > Mammalia > Rodentia > Sciuridae > Urocitellus > Urocitellus parryii. Next base: position 1,294,725 of record NW_027554094.1, on the reverse strand, counting down.
TTAGATAGTGAAGGGATTGGTGTGAAGAATATCATTTTAGAAGCAGTACACAGTGATTCACATGCTGTCCTGCTAACTCTAGGCAAACTGTGTCTGTTTCCTCTTCTTCAAACTGAATTGGAACATAATATCTGACCTGCATATTGTATGTTTGACAGTGCATTGTACAGTCTGCTATGTGAATTTAAGTTCCAAAATTTTGAACTGTAAATTAACTACTAGTTGTCTGGAATAGTTCAAATAAAGAGGCAGTTCATAAAAGGTATCATAGAGATTGCCTTGCCCAGCTTGTATTTTCATTCTCTAATAACATGGGGATGTCTCATAGGTGATTTTACTATTCCTGTATACATCTTAACCAGTATATTTATTTTTAGTTTTAAGTTGAAGTAAGTTTTCTCAGTTTTCTACATTGTGCCTGGATTTCCAAAATGAAATAGTTACCACTTGCTGACTTTTTTTTATCTAATATACCAGTACTGTTTTACAGATTGATCATAATTATCTTTGCTACTGAAAAATGTATTTTAACTTTGTGAATGTATTTTAACTTTGCATGTTTAAGAACTAAAAATATTTTGGAGTTGATGAGATTGGGTTGGGATTGTTGAGGGAAAAAAACTATTTTAGAGGAAATAAAATTTTAGATGCTATTACATGAATGGTGTGAAATGAAGAGAATATAGAAGTATTGTTAAATATTTATATTCCTAATTTAAAGTTTCTTGAGTTGTCTATGTAAAATAAAGCAATCAATCTTAATTGTATCTTATGATTTAATATGTTACGTTATTTCTTTATAAGTTATGCCATTGCAAATTAGTATAATTTATCACTTTAACCTTTGTTATTTATTCCTAGAAACTGTAGACAGTAGTCAGAATTGTCAGTTCATTGATGACAGAATGCTGCAGTGCATAAAGCAGTATGCTGACAAGATTAAATCGGGTATACTGAACCCTTCCAATTCTCAAAGAATTGCTCTCTTGGAAAGTTCTGAGCACAGAAGACTATACAACGTGTTTTTCTAGCAGAAATTTCCTCAATGAAGCAGTGGACTATGTCATTCATCACTTGATTCAAGAAAAGAATAAAGACAAGGGTATTTCTTCATGTTTTGAGTGAGCTTAAAGAAGTGGAACCCAAATTAGCTACCTGGATCCAGAAACTTAATAGCTTTGGTATGTCCCTTTATATTCTAGTCTGGTAGGAAGGATAAATGTAGGTCTCTGATTTCTTTTTATCTTCCTATCTTATCGTTTATGATATTTTAAATGTGGAATACACGTGTATGGTGAAAAATACTACCATCCACACATCATTTTTAGGTTATTCTATAGAAGGGAACGGTATGTTTTTTAAAAAGATCTAAACAAAATAAAAATCAGTCAGTAGGGAAATCTAGACTTGTATTATACTAAACATTTGTGAGTACTAGACACTACCCTGTGTAACCAACACACCCTCGAACCTAGGAGCTATTGAGTACCTTCTGGGATTGTGCACCTCAATAGCCTTGTTGAGAAAGATTAAGATTCTGTGAAGAAAAATTAGGACAAGCAGATGGGACTCATTGTTTAGGAGCACGTCAGGCAAATCTATGTTGAAGGATGAGAAGAAATGTACTGCCGCGTCCCCTCACCAGCAAAGGAAACACGACACAGGATTCTTCCTTCAGCAGTTTATTCAGGCCTTTGTTTAGACATGTCTTTTAGCTTGTTTCTCTCTCGAACACTCCTCCCGTGTGCCCCAGCCTTAATAAAGCAGATAAAGCCCCAATGCACAACTGCCACGTGGACTTTTCTCATAGGGTGCCAAGTCACAGCGTGCTAACTCATTCTGATAAGGAGTTGTTTGTCACAGACTACAGGGGAAACCAGCGCCATCTTGTAATGGAGGCCACAGTTCACAGAAACGGCTCACCACAATGTACCCTGGGGTTCAAGTAGCAGACATGTAAACAAAGCTATTTTGTCAGTTCTACCTTTGGTTAAACAATCCCTGCTAAAGGAAACCACATAAGCAGTAATAAATACCTAGAGCAAAGGACCCATCAGGTTGTGTAAAGCCAAATCATAGAATAAGGAGAAATAACAAAGAATTTTAATTTTAAACCATTAAGTTTATTACACAGTGAACTAAAACACACAGTGCATCTGTTTCTACCTGATGGATCATCTCCTTTTATCCTGAAGAGGTTCTTTTAGCATTGTTAATAGTAAAAATCTATTGGTATTGAATTTTCTTACTTTTTATTTATTTGAAAATGTCTATTCTGCTTTCGGTTTTGAAGAGTATTTATCCTGGATTAGCAGTTTTTGTCTTCTAGCACCTTAAACCTTTCCATTAACTTTAACCTCTCATTTCTGATAAGAAGTCAGCTATCATTTTAGTCATTTTTACCAATGCATAACACACCACTTTTTTCTAATTGCCTTCAAGACCTTTTTCCTCCTAATTGATTATTTACAGTTGACTCCGATGCATCTAGATGTGATGAACTGATTTGTGTTTATTTAATTACAATTATCATGCTGATGACTCTACATATTAATTCTCCACCTATAGTCCCCTAGGTGCTAATTTTAAAAACATGAGTTTTCATTAAAAATAAGAAAAGAAACCCCTCCATATGCATTTCAATAATTCAAATTGTATCATAATTTGACTATTAAGACAAGGGAAAATCAATGCAACTAATTCAGATTTAAATTCAAGATTACACAGTGCAAAATAGGAAATAGTCTTGGAAAGGGAAGTAGAAAAATGTAAGATCCCTCTTAGAGGTCAGAAAAAATAAATTCAAAAATGTGATTTTTTTTAAAGGTAGTGTTAACTTGAAGTGGAAAACAAAAAGCAAAAAACCTTTGAAGCAAAGTCAGTTGTGTTTACAAGGGCCTTTGAGTTTCTTTGATGTTTTAGTGATTGTGGTTTTTAAAATGTTGATTTGTGGAGGATGGGCACAGGGGATTGAATCTAGGTGCTTAACCACTGATCCACATCACCAGCCCTTTTTTACATTTTTTTTTATTTTGAGATAGGAAATCCATAAATTACTTAAGGCCTTGCTAAATTGCTGAGGGTGACTCTGAACTCAAGATCCTCCTGCCTCAGCCTCCAGAGCCACTGGGATCACAGTGTGCATCATGAAGCCTGGCCTTAAATGTTGATTTTATAATCCTTTCTTTTTAGCTGATAAGAGAAATTACAAAATACAGAATACTTGCAAACTACAAAATATAGGATACTTACAACTAAAGGTGCTTTGTTCAATGATCAGAGTTTAACTAACGTTTCAACCAGTGACTCTCAAACTGGGAGAGTGATACTAGTCTTATCAAGAGAAGTTTAGAAATGCCTGGGGGCATTTTGTTGTTGTTTCACCATGACTGAGGAAACTACTAACATATTTTGGCCAGGCCCATAGATAGTATATAACCTTCAGCTAGTAGGAACAGTCCAAACCAAAGTACCAATCGAGTTCTATCAAGAAACCCTGGTGCAAAGAAGTAATCTACCAAGGAAAACACAGTTGCAGTTAAGTAAGAGAACAGAGCAGGTGCCGGGTGCAGTGCTGCATGCCTGTAATCCCAGTGGCTCTGGAGGCTGAGGCAGGAGGATCGTGAGTTCAAAGCCAGCCTCAGCAAAAGTAAGGCCCTAAACAATTCAGTGAGACCTTATCTCTAAATAAAATACAAAATAGGGCTGGAGATGTGATTCAGTGGTCTAGAGCCCTTGAGTTCAATCCCTGTTACCAAAGAAAAATAGACCACCCAAGTGATTTGTTTGTACCAGTAGGTCTACCTAAAACGAAAAGGGATTTTATGCAGTCAAATTGTTTTATTATCCATTTAAATATAATTCTTTATTTCTTTATGTTTGTCAAGAAGTAAATATATTTAAGATAACAACGAAAAATAATAAAAGAATGACAAGTGTAGGAACCTAATGATGACTTACACTTTTTGATTACAGACTTGAGATTCATCTGAAATGACAATGCAATCCCTAGCTATTGCAACAGAAATCTTAACCTCTGAGTGAAAAAAAAAAAAGAGGGATGTTGAGATACCTTCAATCATCTTTTCTCACTTCTGCGTAAGTACCAACAGAGGTTGGCCAAAAATATTTTAAAACCTAAAACATACTATTAAAGTTGGCTTTTCTTTAAAATAAGTGCAAGTATATGATATGGCCTAGTGTTAATTTACAATCCCTACTTTCTTATGCTGCGACTGTCTTTAAATGTGCCCAGTTTGAACTGAGATGTGCCATAAGTCAGATATCAAAGACTTATTATGAAGAATGTAAAATAACAGTTATGTTTTTATTTTGATTACAAGTTAAAAGGATGACATTTTGAATATATTGAATTATGTAAAATGTATTATTAAATGAAGCTCATCTGTCCTATTTTTTAAAATATAACTTCTAGAAAATTTAATTTACATGTAGAGTTTATATTTCTATTGGTGGTTCTAAGGGCTTCTAGAAAATTTAATTTACATGTAGAGTTAATATTATATTTCTATTGGTGGTTCTAAGGGATCAGTGAGAAATAAGAGAAAGATCATGTTCAGATTCTCTATTTCATCATTTGCATTTGATGTCATTCACTGATCCTCTTATGTATTCCAAACCATTTCAAATTTCATGTGGATTTGGGTAAGACTGAGCTTTCATACTAATCACAGAGAACTTACTTTCCCATATATGTTTGTTCAGTGTCCCCCACTGAGTATAGTCTTCATAATAGTGTTTATGGTCCTGTTTCTAATTTTACACTGCATGCATCAGTTAAAATGCTGAAGATTCAGGAGGGTTTGCTTTGCTTCAGTGTATGCTCTGGAAGACTATATGTTATCCCGAAGAACATATTTTCTCCTCCAGTCTCCCTGTCTCCTCCAAGAGGTGCATGTGATCTTCCAAGCACACTTTGGGAGGATGTTATCAGCCTTACTTTGTTTCAGTGAGAAGAGAACAGTTTCCAGAGTAGGCACTATCTAAAAATGTCTCCTTAGTGATGAAGGCATTTATTGCCAAGACTTTTGTTGCTTTGTCAATTGTCTATATTGGCTGTAACCGCCAGGGTTTTGCTGTTTAATTATTTAAACCACATAAATGGGCAATCTTTCATATATTATTTCATTTTCTTCTTAAAAAATGAATTATAAAATTTTAACTTTGACCCATATTTGTATAGATGAAATATCTGAGACTCAGAAAAGTTAATGATTTCCCTATAGTCACACAATTAGACTTCTGACTCTTACTACAATCTTTTTGGCTATATTCCTTACTTCTGCTGCTGTTCTGGTAAGGAAGTAATTTATATTTCTGAAAACTAAATGGATAAAGCTCAACAGAGCACTGTGGAAATTGAGATGTGCAGGCCACAAGTCCCCAATATCTGTTCTGCATTTATTTCAACACACCAAATATTTGACCTCCGTGAAAAGAATGCCAAGGTAAATTAGGCAGAACCAGAAACAGGAACTCATATACATGCCATATATTAGTGGCAATTTCAGATGTTTGAGTTTCTTTCTTTGTACAGTTGAAAGTGGAATAATATTTGTCAGGGCTAGACAAACAGTAGATGCTGGCAGAAGACCTTGCCTTGTATATGACTCACTTCCATTAGTACAGTACACTTCAACATGACTTTTTAATTGTGGGGAGTGCCTCAGCCCTACTGGTCATGCCCAGCCTAAACCTCCAACTTCCCTGGATTTAAGGACAAGATACTTGTTTAAATTCCACTTAAGTTATATGATCCCTTTACTTAAAGTCTAATATTATATGCATTTTTATTGTATTAAGTCTAAATCTTTATGCTTGATTTTCAAGGAATTTCATAATCTGACCTAAGCACACAAATATGTCATCCTTTATAGAATCCTTTCCTCTTAGCAAAATGAGGTGTCCTTACTTTCTTTAAACATACTTCTTTCTGCTGAGTCTTTCTTATGCTGTTTAATTCACTTGCCTTTTATTCTCTTTTTAGAATCTGAATCCTATGTACTTATCCAGGTCTAGCTCAAATCCCAAGACTCATCTTTTACTTTTAACTCTTTAGTGTTTACAATTTGTACCAAAATACATTTTAGCATTTATTTTGTGGCAGGGTAGGGCCCTTGCCACCCTCCCACTACACTAACTTTTACCAAGGAGGAAACTGGTATTACCAAGAAAGACCTGTTTATTTTTTAGGAGTTCCCATTCTCGAGATTATAATGAGGATCTAGAGTCACCTCCACCCTTGGAGATAGATCCAAGATTGGGGTCCTTCGGCACAGGTGTAAAGGTTGATCCATTGCCTAAACCTCTTACACTGGCACAGAAGATGATGTACACACACACACACACACACACACACACACACACACATACACATACACACACATACACACACACACATACACGCCAAAACTCAGAAAGGAAGGAAGGAAGGAAGGGAGGGAGGGAAGGAGGGAGGGCAGGGAAAGAAGGAAGGAGACCCTTTGAAATCCATTGAGAAATGATACTGTTCTGGTCAACCTGACAGAAAATGGATATTTGTTGTCATTTTCTGACTTACCATATTGTGACCAAGCATAGTGCTTTTATTTTTATTATTTTTTTACTAAGACCTTTACTAGGATTCACCTGGTTTATAACTTTTTCATTTAAATATAACTGAATCTGCTGGAAGGTGGTGGCAGAGTCTGTAATCCCAGATATTCAGGAGGCTGAGGCTGGAGGATCGAAAGTTTGAGGTAAACTTGTGGAACTGAGCCAGACTCTGTTTCAAAATAAAAACTAATCTGGGCATGGTGGCACACACCTGTAATCCCAGCAGCTCAGAATGGTGAAACAGGAGAATTGGGATTTCAAAGCCAACCTTAGCAACTTAACGAGGCCCTGAGTAACTCATTGGTACCTATCTCTAAATAAAATACAAAAGAGGGCTGGGGATGTGGCTCAGTGGTTGAGTTCCCAAGAGTTCCATCTCTGATAGCAAAAAAAAAATTAATAATAAATGAATAAATAAAATAAAAAGGGCTGGGGATGTAGCTCAGCAGTGGAGCACCCCTGGATATTTGTACTAGGGAATACAAAAAAAAAGAATTTTCAATACATATTACTTTTTGTCTAGTTTATTTCATTCAGAATCTCTCTGTTTTTGCTATTATCAATAGTTCTTTATTCTTGCTAAGTATGTTTCCAAAATTTATTATCTATTTTCCTATTGATATACATTGGGGATTTTTTTAAGTAAACCAGGTTATATTTATACAGTGGACAATTATTAAGCAATGAAAATAAGAAGTACATTCACATTCAACAACTTGGATAAATCTTATAAAAATACATATGGAGCTAAAAAAGCCGAATACCAAAGAACACATGTGTATGATTACACTATATAAAGTAACAAAACAGGCAAAACTAATCCTTGTTATTAGAAGTTAAAATAGTGCCTAACTCTGGGGGAGCGGAGGGAATAATTAGGGGAGCAATGAGAAAGGGCTCATGAAGGTGCATTTGATGTCCAATTTCTTGACCTGGGTTAGGGTTCAGTGGATATGTTTACTTTGTGATAATTCATTGTGCTATACGTGATTTTCTTTTGTCTGTTATATTTAATAAAAGAGAAGCTCTATTAACAGTAAAAAAAAATCAATCTCTACATTCATGTAATAGTTAGTAATCCAATGCCTACTATATGGTTAATATGAGTATAAGGGTTCTGATGCATGTAAGACAGACATGTTCCCACAGTCCAACACTGGGTATTTTTTGACTATTACAAATAAAACCACCATGAATAGTTGTGCACAAGTCCCAGTGTGGATGTATGCCTTGTTCTCATAGCTTATTTCCTCTCAGTACTATTTATATATGGGGGCTTAATAGTTAATATATGTGTTTAATAGTGTAGTATATTTATAATATTATTGGAACCATGAGTTTATCCAACAAATCATTTGTTAACTCTCTCATACATTCTAGGCATTTCCCTAGTCACCGATGTAACAGTAGTGAACAAAACAACTAATTTCCTGCTCCTGTTGGAAATTGTGTTTGAGGTTGGGTCAGAGCAGTCAAGTAGATAAACAAATGTAAGGCAAGTGGTAAGAGAAGTCTAAAGTGGTAAGGCAAGTCTGAAGAGAAAGAAAGGCAGGGTAATGGGCTTGATAGTCATGGCAAGAGGCTCTATTTTGTGTAGGGTGGCCAGGGAAGGCCTTTATCACATGAAATGCCACTGTTAGAGAGACATGATAAAGTGAAGGGGTAGTTAGCTAGTCAGATGATTTGGGGAGTTAAGGTTGAGGCAAAGTTGCAAGTGTAAATGCTCTGAAGCAGGGGTGGGATTGGTGTATTTAAATGGAACTAACAGACAAGAGAAGAATGTTAGGAAATGGGGAGAAAAGGATGAGGGGAGTCACATTGAATAAGAACAGTCCATACTAAGGCAGGGCAGTCCATAATAAAGTCATGGCTTTTTTTCCTTTTTTTTTTTCCTGATAACAGAGATTGAACCCCCAGGGGCACTTAAACAATGAGCAACACCCACAGTCCTTTTTAAAATATTTTATTTAGAGATAGGGTCTAACTGAGTTGCTTAGGGACTCACTACATTTCTGAGGCTGGCTTTGAACTCAGGATCCTCCTGACAGCCTCCTGAGCTGCTGGGATTACAGATGAGTATGACCAGGACTGGCTAAAGTCATTGCCTTTTATTTGGAAATGGGAAGCTATAGGAAGATTTTGAGCAGAGAGACACGATCAAATTTATATTTAAGAATATCACTCTAGTTGCCATCAGGACAATAGATATTGGGGAAAATGAGGGCAGAAGCAAGGACAGAAGAAGGCTATGGGAATCATTAAGGTGACTTATGATGTGGGTTTGGCCTGTATATTGGCTTAGCAGATGCAGAGGAGTGGTCAGATTCTGGGCATGTTTCAAATGCTTATTTGGAAAGAAGGAAGTCAGAAAAATAAATAAATAAAATGCTATATAATTTATATCAAATTCTAGAAAATGCAAAACAATCTATAACGACAGGAGATGTTTGGAGACAGCCCAGAAAAGGAGAGGGGAGGGATTACAAAGAAGGATGAAATACTCTTTTGATTTTGGTGTTAGTCTCATAGGTATATTCATGTCAAAACTTATCAAATTGTACACCTTAAATGTGCAATTTATTGTAGGTCAACTATATCTCAATAAAAATGTAAAAATAAAGACATAATATTGTCTAATGGAATGGAGTTGGAATGTGAGAGAAAAGAGATCAAAGATGGTTTGTAAGTTTTGGGCTTTGAGCACCTGGATAATGGGAATAAATTGTCATTCTTATTTCTGAGATAGGGAAGACTGAAAGGAGCAGATTTTGAGAGAAAAATGAGTTCAGTTTTCAACATGTTGTTAGAGATGCCTACTAGATACATTTTATAACATAATAAATACATGGTAGAAAAGAAATGAAGAATGACTCAGATAGACAGTTTCTCTCTATGATCCACTGGTTCTCCAGAAAGCGCAGAAGTACACTGGACCAACCGGGACCTCTCATGGCCCCTGTAGACAAATGTTTATGCACACCTTTTTTCCATCGTTTTCTTTATTTAACATTATGAACATGGTGGACTAGATTTTTTTCTCTAAATTTTAAAGATTCAGTTAATTTGGGGAAACAACTGATGGGTTCATTGTTGGAGGTTGATGAATAACCTTAGCAGAGACTATAGTAACGAGCCCTTGGTCACAGACAAACGAGAATGGCTCCACCCAGGATGGGAGCATTACAGACACTCTTCCTTGGGCTGGCTAGCTTGTGCCTTCCCCCTGTTAACTGTACATATCAGTAATTCAGCTATATTATGATTTAAATCAGATTTTGCTCCTCTTGTCAGAAAGTACAACAATTGCTTGTTAGTTGATAGGTTGTGATGAAAAGGAGTCTACTCCTTTGGCTTGAAACTTAGCTCCATTACTCACTGGATGTGTGACTGCCTCAATTTACTCTAAAATAAGGATTGGAATAGGACCTACTACTACTGTAAGGTACTATTGTTATGAAGATTAAATTAATTGATATGTATAAAACCTTCAGAATAACAACTGGACATAAAGAAAGCGTTCAAGAAATGTTAGCTACTAGCTTTCTTCTCTGACAATCAGTTTTGTCAGTTGGTTCCCACTACGTTGTGGACTTTTTTGGACCAGGACCAGATATCTTGTCTTTTGATTTTCATCCACTCCCACACCATGCTAGGACTTTGTCCAGCGTCTGGCATGAATGGTAGCACAAAATGAAAGTTAAAAATATGCTGTTGAATTAAATGATTTCTTCCCTTATGGATAAAGATAAGAATCTTAAGATCTTAGCCCAAAGACTAATGTCCATCTCTCTGCCCCCATCTGTCCCTGCCTTAAAAAATAAAGCAGGCCACTGTCTCCAGTTTACACCCTCACTCACAGTTCCATTCACCTTCCCCTTTCCTAATCAGAGGGATCTTGGGGTGGGGCTTCAAGGAACCTCTAGGAGTTTGAAGGGGAGGGAGCCTGGAACCATAGATTAGCTGTGACAAGTCAGGGGTGGGATTTGGTAGTTCAGAAAAGGAGGTACCAGACCAGGAATGAGGGATGGGAGTGATGGTGGAGTGGGCTAGTTCAGGGTGGACCAGAAATGAGACATTGAGGAAAGCCAGAAAGGGCCAGTTGGCGGAGGGGGGGGGATGGGTGGGTGATGACTAGAATCATGCGGAGGGTCGCTTGTGAGGGCACAGAAGCAAAGGCAGATGATTGGACGAGAAGGAGAGTCCTAGTTGCCAAGGCAGCGACTAGAGGAGAAGGTCTTCAGTTGAGGAGAAGGTCTCCACTAGAGAAGGACGGAGCTCCAGCTCCATGCAGTTCTCCAGTAGAGTCTGTGGATCGACCCCCAGATATCCCTGCTGACGGGTCACCCGGGAAAGGCTTAAGCCTTCCCGGGCACCACCCCTCCGTGCTTTGCTACCCACCCGCCCCCTGACGCCGGCCTCCGGCGCCGCCCGCTGCAGCCTACTCCACCGGGTCACCGGCTCCCCGAGGTGACCACAACATGGTTGTGGCGCCACTGCTGCTCTTCTGTCTGTTCGTGCTGTGGCCGGCCTGGCGAGTGCCGGGCCAACGGGACCTGATCACCGGCCAGCGCTTGTCGAAGCACAAACTCTGTGCAGATGAGGAATGCAGCAGTGAGTGCGCAGGCGGGCGGGCCCGCCCCGCCCGGGTCTCCGCGGGGGCTCTGATCCCCCGGTCCCCAGCCCCGTGGGCTGGGCTAGGGGGTCCCAGGATGACGGGTGGGGCGCAGGAGTGATAGAGCCTCGGGAGATGAGAAACAATTTTTCAAAAAAATCCCCAATAATGGCATCAACAGCATTCTACTTTTGTGTTGCTCACTCTCATTTTATCAGTAAATTAGATGATGACTAATTGTTTTATTTTATCCATCCAGTATGGTGCTATAAAGCCGTAATTACTGTATTTTGTGTTTTTAAAGGTTCTGGTCTGTAAGCATAGCTATAAGCATTATCCTGCACCAGTGCAGGGCTTGGCAGCACTGATCTGAACCCCCCCACCATTTGCACACACAGAGTGTAGGAGAACTCATAGTAGGGGGGGGATTCAGTTAATGTGAGAAGGAATAACATATCAGTTCTCCCATTTTCCAGAAGACATTGCATCCATATATGAACACTACTGACTTCTGAACTGTCTTTAACTCCATAAGGTTCTGAAAATGAATCACGCACCATTAAGATTTGTTATTTTCATGCTCCAAAACTTTCAAGATTAGGGATAACTTGGCTTACAAAATTAAGAATGAATTATTTCCCTGGACTTTTAGGTTCCACCACAAAATGATGTCAATGACCTTTAATAGGTAAAATCTTCCCAAATGTCATTTAATGTGTCTCAGGTGCTGAGATGCTGAGCCAATGGGGCAGACTTCACCAGCAGTCAAATTCATAGACCAATAGTGAATGGAGGGTCTGGGGTTGTAGCTCAGTGGTAGAGCGCTTGTCTAACATATGAGGCACTGGGTTTGATTCTCAGCACTGCATACAAATAAATAAAATAAAGGTCCATCAAAAACTAAATAAAAATTAGGCAAAAGCTTAAAAATATAGTAGTGAATAGAATCTCAGGGTTGAGAAAGACCTTAGAGGCAACTGGTCCAACTTCTTAATAACTGCATGTTGGACTCCTGCTGTTTTATCAAACATACCCCAGGCTCATGTAACTCATACTGAAATTCCACCCCTACAAGCTCTCAGGTCTAACTGGAATTCTACCTCATTCACAGAGCCTCAATGCAGGTCTGTACCCAATTCCCTTTAGTCTCTCTTGGTATTACTGTGTTCTTTTTAAATAGCTGTCATCTGTCCATTCAATAAATAATTGTTGAGTATCTCTGCCAGGTGCCAGATACTGTGTTAAGCCTTGGCTCATTCCACCTGCAAATCTGCAAACCAAGATTCCCTCTCTTTCAGCTTTCCTAAAATTTTAAACACAAGTTTCACCAGCACTAAATCCATATTTTTTGAATGTGACCCTGTCTATATATCTCTGGTTTAAAAATTTTCCTTGAGTAAATATTGTTCTGGTAGCAGTTGTATGGCCATGGAAGTAGTGGAGAGTAGACTGGAGATTGTTCATTTTATAATTGAAGGGTCTGACAGCTCTAATTAGGATTTTGAAGTTTTCTTCTCTGTGTTAATTGTCTTTAGGAGAGCCACATATTCCAGGCACTGTGACTCATATATTTAGTGAAATACTCAATGAATATTGAAACTGAAGAGAGACAATTCTTATTCTATAGCATAAAATAAAATAGCCATTTCCCCTTTCAATTTTAGAGCTACTTATAACAGAAGGTACTCCTGTTGATGCTGCTGATACAGAAAACCAACTAGAGATAAATGTGGAAGAGCCAGAAGATGCCACCCTTTTGGACAGCATACTTTTCTTGTTACATTCATTCTTGCTTTATTTGTCTAAGATGGTAAGTTTGACATAGTTTCTTCAATTAGAATGTTGATTATTTATTAGTTTTTAAGTGGCTTCTGGTCATGAAGTGAAGAACTTAAAATGTCTTTATGAAAATGACTCCTGACCCTTTGAGTAGATAGCTCCTGGAACAAAAGCCATAGGGGTGTGGCTTTAATGGCTACTTGGTTTAGCACATGAGGAAGATTTGCTGTCTACCAAGGCTGGACATTTGCACACCTGTAAAAACTTGGTTCTTCCCCTCAGAACCTTTCATTCTGGCAGGGAGATAACAGCATTCACTTGAAACACAGTAAGATAATGGCAGAAAGAGAGGTATTTATTTGATGGTAGAACATTATTGTCCATAAATGCATTTATTATGGTTGGAAGGGTGATCAATAAGGTCAGAAAGTAGTTGAGATGTGTTTGAAGCACAGGCAAAGGGCAAACAGGAGTCTGACATGTGGTTTGTTGTTGATTAGAGAGGCTGGGGTGGAGGACGGTGGGGGAAGCTGGCAGTCAGAAGAAATGTGTTCAGAGAAATGGAAACATGAAGAAAAGGATATTCTCGGAGGGCAGGAGAATGTGAATAGTTGGTGTTGTAAAGTGTGAAGTTGGAGGGGGATGGGCCTGTTGGAGAGGCCAGCAAATCTTAAAGGAAGTCATGAGCCAAAGTAGCATTAGATCATTAATAGTGGGGATCCTTAGAAAGTTTTAAGAATGAAAGGAATTAGGTTAGATCTGTTTCTTAGAAAGAGTCACTTAAGGCTGATCTTTCTAAAGAAAATCATGATCCAAACAAGACATTTAATCTGTCTAGAAGCTTATCTAAGCATTTTAGGACTTACCTCCCCCCCATTGGTATTTGTTGATATTGGACTTTTAGAATTTAATTATAGGAATGAGAAAGCTTTTAGAGGTTGGAGAATTTAATTATAGGAATTATAGGAATGAGAAAGCTTTTAGAGGTTGGAGAATTTAATTATAGGAATTATAGGAATGAGAAAGCTTTTAGAGGTTGGAGGGCCATTGTGACAGTAATCCTCCTCAACTGAAGTTGTTTCCTGTAGGTTGTGTTATTTCAAGGCTTGTGTAATAAATATGATGTTGTTGTTTTCCTTGTAAAATGTATAGATTTTGAAGCCAGGTAGATCTGGTTTCAAATCCCAAGGTTATCATTTAGAAGTTTGGGCAAATAACTAAACTTTTGAAAAAAGTTCTCCTCATCTGAAAAATGTAGATAATGCTTACTCCAATCATAAGAATTTAATGATTTGACAAGGTAAAATGTCTGGTGAGGTGTCTGGCACTTTGAAGGGTTTTACCCCCACACACCCCCTAATTCTCATGTAGGCAGTCAGAAGGTGGTATAAAGACAATGAATACCTGGGGAGGAAAGACCACCAGGGTGGAAAAGATGTGGTGAGGAGAAACAAATCATTTTTCAGTTGGCTCCATGTTTGTTCATGATGGTGGCAGCCACCTGGGTAAGGGGTATGTACAAGCCAGGCAGTTAGAATAATGATATTTCCAGTGATTAAAGCAGTCTTCCACAGTCATAATTTGATTATCAGAATGAATCAGCATCACTTGGAAAGTTAACAGCCTCACGATATGGGAAGGATTTCTTTATTCACATTTTTAGGTATGCACAGAGCCCTCCTCTAGGTCTAGGTCAGGGGACACGAATGTGGTACAGGTATGGTCAGTGATTGTACGGTGATAGGTAAGACATAGACGTGAGTGGCAAAGAAGAGGCACAATGTTAGGAGACTGATTTGAAAGGAGATTTCAAAAAGGCATTTTGATGGCCCAGTATGTACAGGACATTGTGCGAGGACTAAAAGAGTCTTAACAGGTGTAAGGCATGATTGTGATTTTTGAAAGCCTTAAGAAAAGGACTTAACAAATATATGCAAAAATTATGAACAAGTCAATGTAAAATCTTAAACAAGTAGTATGATATCTGATAGGACTGGAGAGTAATAAGCTCTGATGTGTTTGGGAGATGTGCACCAATCAGATTCATTGATCAACGGAATCTTAGTATTATAAGAAACCTTGGAAGGCTGCTAGTCTAGTTTCTCACTCATTGCTGTAATTTTCTTTACTGTGGCCCTGACGAGTAGTTATGAGGCTGTACACCAGTATTTCCTAGCATGAGTCACTCTCTTACAAGGCTATATGTTCTTCTGTTGTCTAGTTCATCCTTGTATTGACTCCAAATTTTCCTCCACATGATTTCCTCTATAAAATTGAATTCTTTTCTACATAGAAATCCTTTAAATATTTGAAGTTATATCTTAATTTAAAAATTATTTTTAGTATTTTTATCATGGAAACTTTCAAATAAGAGCAGAGAGAATAGTAGGGGACTATAGGTAACCATAACATACTGTATATTTTAGAATACTAGAAGAAAAGATGGTAAAAGTTTTACCATAGAGAAATGATGTTTGAGGAGGTAGATATATTTAACTGATTTACATGTTACATAGTGTATACATGCATCAAAATGTCATGTTACCTACTTCAATAATTATAATATTTGTTTCTATGTACTAGTTAAAAAAATAAATTTAATTAGAAAAGCTTTAAAGAAAAGCATAGAGAATAGTATAATGAACCCATGGGCCATCACCCAACTTAACAGTAATTCCTTGATAGCCAACATC